>NW_028270170.1:46584993-47332493 GCF_037043375.1 Chiloscyllium plagiosum | reverse complement strand
TGTGTCTGTGTGTATATGTGAGTGTGTGTGTGTGTCTGTGTGTATATGTGAGTGTGTCTGTGTGTGCCTGTGTGTATATGTGAGTGTGGGTGTCTGTACCTGTGTGTATATGTGAGTGTGTGTGTGTGTGTCTGTGTGCATATGTGAGTGTGTGTGTGTGTGTCTGTGTGTATATGTGAGTGTGTGTGTGTGTCTGTGTGTATATGTGAGTGTGTGTCTGTGTGTATATATGTGAGTGTTAGTGTGTGTCTGTGTGTATATGTGAGTGTGTGTGTGTGCCTGTGTGTATATGAGAGTGTGGGTGTCTGTACCTGTGTATATGTGAGTGTGTGTGTGTGTGTGTCTGTGTGTATATGTGTGTGTGTGTGTGTGTGTGTGTGTCTGTGTGTATATGTGAGTGTGTGTGTGTGTGTGTCTGTGTGTATATGTGAGTGTGTGTGTGTATGTGTGTATATGTGAGTGTGTGTGTGTGTCTGTGTGTATATGTGAGTGTGAGTGTGTGTGTCTGTGTGTATATGTGAGTGTGGGTGTCTGTACCTGTGTGTATATGTGAGTGTGGGTGTGTCTCTTTGTGTCTCTTTGTGTGTGTGTGTGTGTCTGTGTGTATATGTGTGTGTGTGTGTGTGCCTGTGTGTATATGTGAGTGTGTGTGTGTGTGCCTGTGTGTATATGTGAGTGTGGGTGTCTGTACCTGTGTGTATATGTGAGTGTGTGTGTGTCTCTTTGTGTCTCTTTGTGTATATGTGTGTGTCTGTGTGTATATGTGAGTGTGTGTGTGTGTGTCTGTGTGTATATGTGAGTGTGTGTGTGTGTGCCTGTGTGTATATGTGAATGTGGGTGTCTGTACCTGTGTGTATATGTGAGTGTGTGTGTGTCTCTTTGTGTCTCTTTGTGTGTGTGTGTGCCTGTGTGTATATGTGAGTGTGTGTGTGTGTGTCTGTGTGTATGTGTGTGTGTGTGTGTGCCTGTGTGTATATGTGAGTGTGGGTGTGTGCCTGTGTGTATATTTGAGTGTGGGTGTCTGTACCTGTGTGTATATGTGAGTGTGTGTGTGTCTCTTTGTGTCTCTTTGTGTGTGTGTGTGTGTGTGTGTCTGTGTGTCTGTGTGTATATGTGAGTGTGTGTGTGTGTGTGTCTGTGTGTATATGTGAGTGTGGGTGTCTGTACCTGTGTGTATATGTGAGTGTGTGTGTGTCTCTTTGTGTCTCTTTGTGTGTCAGTGTGTGTCTGTGTGTATATGTGAGTGTGTGTGTCAGTGTGTGCCTGTGTGTATATGTGAGTGTGTGTGTGTGTGCCTGTGTGTATATATGAGTGTGTATGTGTGTGCCTGTGTGTATATGTGAGTGTGTGTGTGTCTCTTTGTGTGTGTGTGTGTCTGTGTGTGTGTGTCTGTGTGTGTGTGTGTCTGTGTGTATATGTGTGTGTCTGTGTGTATATGTGTGTGTGTCTGTGTGTATGTGTGTGTGTATGTGTGTGTATGTGTGTGTGTATGTGTGTGTGTATGTGTG
This sequence comes from Chiloscyllium plagiosum, assembly GCF_037043375.1. Taxonomy (NCBI): domain Eukaryota; kingdom Metazoa; phylum Chordata; class Chondrichthyes; order Orectolobiformes; family Hemiscylliidae; genus Chiloscyllium; species Chiloscyllium plagiosum. The sequence goes on along the minus strand of NW_028270170.1, from coordinate 47,330,985 downwards.
TGTATGTGTGTGTGTATGTGTGTGTATATGTGTGTGTGTGTGTGTGTGTGTGTATGTGTGTGTGTGTATATGTGTGTGTGTGTGTGTGTATATGTGTGTGTGTGTGTCTGTATATATGAGTGTGTATGTGTGTGTGTCTGTGTGTATATGTGAGTATGGGTGTCTGTGTGTATATGTGAGTGTGTGTGTGTGTCTTTGTGTGTGTCTCTTTGTGTGTGTGTCTGTGTGTGTGTGTCTGTGTGTATATGTGAGTGTGTGTGTGTCTCTTGGTGTGTGTCAGTGTCTGTCTGTGTGTATATGTGAGTGTGTGTGTCAGTGTGTGTCTGTGTGTATATGTGAGTGTGTGTGTCAGTGTGTGTCTGTGTGTATATGTGAGTGTGTGTCTGTGTGTATATGTGAGTGTGTGTGTCTCTTTGTGTGTGTGTCTCTTTGTGTGTGTGTGTGTCTGTGTGTGTGTGTGTGTGTCTGTGTGTGTGTGTTGTGTGTATGTGTGTGTGTGTGTTGTGTGTGTGTGTATATGTGTGTATATGTGTGTGTGTGTTGTGTGTATATGTGTGTGTGTGTTGTGTGTATGTGTGTGTGTGTTGTGTGTATGTGTGTGTGTCTGTGTGTGTATGTGTGTGTGTGTCTGTGTGTGTGTCTATGTGTGTGTGTCTGTGTGTGTGTCTATGTGTGTGTGTCTGTGTGTATGTGTGTGTGTCTGTGTGTATATGTGTGTGTGTGTTGTGTGTATGTGTGTGTGTCTGTGTGTATGTGTGTGTGTCTGTGTGTATGTGTGTGTGTGTCTGTGTGTATATGTGAGTGTGTGTCTCTTTGTGTGTGTGTCTGTGTGTATGTGTGTGTGTGTGTCTGTGTGTATATATGTGTGTGTGTGTCTGTGTGTATATGTGTGTCTGTGTGTATGTGTGTGTGTGTGTGTGTGTCTGTGTGTGTGTGTCTGTGTGTATGTGTGTGTGTGTGTGTGTCTGTGTGTGTGTGTCTGTGTGTATATGTGAGTGTGTGTGTCTCTTTGTGTGTGTGTGTGTCTGTGTGTATATGTGAGTGTGTGTCTCTTTGTGTGTGTGTGTGTGTGTCTCTTTGTGTGTGTGTGTGTGTGTCTGTGTGTATATGTGAGTGTGTGTGTGTGTGTCTCTTTGTGTGTGTGTCAGTGTGTGTGTGTGTCAGTGTGTGTCAGTGTGTGTCAGTGTGTGTCAGTGTGTGTCAGTGTGTGTCTGTGTGTGTTTGTCTGTGTGTGTGTTTGTATGTGTTTGTGTCTGTGTGTATGTCTGTGTCTGTGTCTGTGTATGTCTGTGTCTGTGTCTGCATGTCTGTGTCTGTGTCTGTATGTCTGTGTCTGTGTGTGCGTCTGTGTGTGTGTGCGTCTGTGTGTGTGTGCGTCTGTGTGTGTGCGTCTGTGTGTGTGTCTGTGTGTATGTCTCTTTGTGTGTGTCTGTGTGTGTTTGTGTGTGTGTTTGTATTTGCATGTGTCTGTGTGTGTGTGCGTCTGTGTGTGTGTCTGTGTGTATATGTGAGTGTGTGTGTATATGTGAGTGTCTGTGTGTGTTTGTCTGTGTGTGTATGTGTCTGTGTGTTTGTCTGTGTGTGTGTTTGTATGTGCGTGCGTCTGTGTGTATGTCTGTGTCTGTGTGTGTGCGTCTGTGTGTGTGTCTCTGTGTTTATATGTGAGTGTCTGTGTGTGTATGTGTCTGTGTGTTTGTCTGTGTGTGTATGTGTCTGTGTGTTTATATGTGCGTGCGTCTGTGTTTGTGTGTGTCGTCTGTGTGTCTGTGTCTGTGTATTTGTCTGTGTGTGTTTGTATGTGCGTGCATCTGTGTTTGTCTGTGTGTGTGTGTCTGTGTGTGTGTCTCTGTGTGTGTGTCTCTGTGTGTGTGTGTCTGTGTGTAGTGTATGTATGCAGTATATTTGTGTGAATGGGCATATGTGCAGAAGTTTATGTGAGCTTATCATATGTCTATTTAGAAAAATAGAACATAGGAGCAGGAGTGAGTTATTCACCCATGGAGCCTGCTCCGCCATTCAATATAAACTCTGATCATCCAAATCTCTGTCTTGTTGCCACTTTCATCCCGTACTCCCAGCCCTAAGGCCTATATCTAACTCCTTGAAAACGCTCAAAGTTCTACCCTGAGCTGCTTTCTGTGGCAAAGAATTCCACAGCTCCCCACTCTGGGTGACGTCATTTCTCCTCATCTCATTTCCCTGTGTCCTCAGACCGTGAAACCCTGGCTCTGGACTGCTCTGTCATCAGGAACTTTCTTCCTGCTCTTATCTTGTCAAGTCCTGTTAGAATTTTCTAGGTTTCTAGAAGATTCCCCCACTTTCTTCTGAATTCCAATGATTATAATTCTAACTGATTCAGTCTCTTCATACGTCAGTCCTGCCATCCCAGGACTCAGTCCGGTAAACCTTTGTTGCAACTGCCTCCATAGTCAGACCATCCTTCCTCAGATAAAGAGACCAAAACTGTTCACGATGCTCCCTGTGGTCTCACCAAGATCCTGTACAAATGCAGCAAGCCGTCCCTGCTCCTGTACTCGAATCCTCTCACGAGGTAGGCCAACATGCCATTTCTTCACTGTACGCTGCACCTTTATGCTTACTTTCAGTGACTGGTGTACAAGGACATAGAGGTCTCATTGCACCCCCCCCCCCCCCAATCTACCATATTCTGTTATTGCTACTGAATTATATAACCTTATATTTATTCACGTTATAATTCATCTTCTATGCATTTGCCCACTCACTCAACCTGTCAAAATCACAATGAAGCATTTCTGCATCCTCCTCATAACTCACCCTCCCTCCCAGCTTGGAGGCATTATGCTTAGTTCCCTCGTTTACTGTAAATCATTAATACAGTGAATTGCTGGGGTCCAAGCACTGATCCCACTAATACAGCTGCCATTCAGAAAAAGACCCACTTATTCTGACACTTTGTTGCTTGTCTGTCAAACAGTTATAGAGACATAGAGCTGTACAGCATGGAAACAGACCCTTTGGTCCAAATCATCCATGCAGACCAGACATCCTTGATAAATCTAATTCCACTTGTCAGTAATTGGCCACTATCCCTCTAAACCCTTCATATACCCATTCAAATGCCTTTTAAATGATGTAATTGTACCTGCCACTACCAATTCCTCTAGCAGCTCATTCCAGACATACATCACCCTCTGTTTGAAAAAAATTGCTTCTTGGGTCACTTTTAAATCTTTCCCCTCTGACCTTAAACCCATGCCCTTACTTCTGGACTCCCCCACCCCAGGGAAAAGATGTTATCCATTTACCTTATCCATGCCTGTCATGATTTTATAAATCTCTATAAGGTCACCTTTCAACCCCCAAAGCTCCAGTGAAAATAGCCCAACCTATTCAGCCTAGAGCGCAAACTCTCCAACCCTGGCAACATCCTTGTAAATCTTTTCTGAACCCTTTCAAGATTCATCACATCCTTCCGGTAGGAAGGAGACCAGAATTACACACAATATTCCAACAGTGGCCTAACCAATGTCCTGCACAGCTGCAACATGACCTCCTAACCCCTGTACTCAAGGCACTGACCAGTAAAGGCATGCATACCATTTACCTTCTGAATTATCCTGTCTACCTGCAACTCCATTTTTAAGGAACTTTTGAACCTGCACTCCAAGGTCTCTTTATTCAGCAACACTGCTCAGGACCTTACCATTAAGTGTTTAAGTTATGCCCTGATTTGCTTTTCCAAAATGCAGCACCTCTCATTTATCTAAATTAAACTCCATCTGCCACTCCTCAGCCCATTGACCCATCTGATCAAGATCCTGTTGTACTCTGAGATAACCTACTTTGATGTCCACTACATCTCCAATGTAGGTGTTATCTGCAAACTTACTAACCATATCTCCTCTGTTCACATCCAAATCATTTATATAATGACAGAATCCCTACAGTATGGAAATCCTATTGAGACTTCACCAACTGTCCGAAGACCCTTCCACACAGATTCAGCCCCCTGCCCTATCCTTGTAATCCCACATTTCTCATGATTAATCCACCAAGCTTGCACACCCCTGAGCACTACAGGGTAATTTAGGATGGCTGATCTACATAACATGTATATCTTTGGACTGTGGGAGGATACTGGAGCACCTAGAGGAAACCCAAGGTAGATATGGGGAGAATGTGCAAATTCCACACACAGTCACCCAAAGCTGGAATTGAACCCAGGTCCCTGGCTCTGTGAGGCAGCAGTGCTGCCATCCTGTCAGTACATTACCGCCAATCCCATGCACCTTTGTGATACACTCTAATCTTTTATGTGGGACCTTGTTGAAAGCCTTCTGAAAATCCACTGGCTCCCCTGGTCAGTTCTGTTAGTTACCTGCTTGAAAAATTCCAATTGGTTTGTCAAGCATGATTTCCCCTTCATAAACCTGTCTGTGTCCAATCCTGTGACTGCTTTCCAAGTTTTCTGCTATTAAATTTCTTATAATGAACTCCAGCATTTTCCCCACTACTGATGTCAGGTTGACCAGTCTATAATTCTGTTTTCTCTTTACCTCCTTTTTTTTAAATAGAAAGGTTATTTTATCTACCCTCTAATCTGTAGGAACTGTTCTAGAGTCTGTAGAATCTTGGAAGATGACTACCAATGGAGCGTTAGTTCCAGAACCATTTTATTTACATTCTCTGGGATTCAGATTATTAGACCCGTGGGATGTATTGACCTTTAATCCAAGCAGTTTTCCCAACTTCATTTCCCTACAAATATGGATTTTCTCTGATTCCTTCCTCTCATTAGATACTGTACTCTCCAACATTTCTGATAATTATTTGTCCTTTTTTGTGAAGACAGAACCAAAATATGTCTTTAATTGGTCTGCTATCTTTTTGTTCCCTTTTACAACTTCCTCTGTTTCTGATCGTAAGGGACCTATATTGATTTTCACTAATGTTTTTTCTTTTCACATACATTTAAGAGCATTTAGAATCAGGTTGTATATTCCCTGCAAGCTTATCCTCTTTTTCCATTTTCTCCCTCTTAATCAATCCCTTACTTTCTCCTTTGTTGAAATCTAAACTGCTCCCAATCCTCAGGTCTACTGCTCTTTTTGGCTACTTAGTACAGACTATTCTACTATTCTACTATAACTCAACAGCAGCCTCGTGCTACAGAAAACCGTTATAGAAAATCATGGTGTAGAAGATCACTAATATAAAAAATCACTATTCCCGTTCAGTAGAATATTCACATTATCCAAACTGCTTCCATAATTTGTCAATCACATTATTGTCAATTCATCTTAACAAAATGTGTATTCTCCCATAACGACCTATATGTCCTTTCCTTGGATCTAATACCACCCCTAATTTCTCTCAATAATCATAGCTGGAGTATCTTTCCCTTTTTAGTTTTATGCAAGGCAGAAATGATCAGTTGCTCCAGTTCTTCTATGCTCTCTTTAACTGTTTGCCACTGCCTATCCACTGCCTTCCCTTTAAGTAATGTTTCTCAATTCATCATTGCCAACTCAATAGTCATACCCTTCCTTTATATAGATTTAGGACCCTCATCTCAGGATCAATTATGTAATTCTCTATTTTAATTAAGAATTCTATCATATTATGGTCACTTTTTCCAAATTGTCTCTCTCAGCTAGATTGCCAATTTCCAATTATTCCTTTTGTAGGTTTTTGTGTTTAAAGTTTATTTATGTGTGCATGAGAGAATTAGAGGAGACTTGGCTGTGATACCTTCCAGCTCACCCAAGGACGGTGACTGTGTATTGGTAATGTTATTGGACTAGCAATCCAGAAACCCAGGGTCATGTTCTGGGGACATGAGCTAGGAGGAACAAACTGTTTAGCTGATTGATACGAGGGCCAGAGAAAGAGAGACCACTGAACCATACATTTTTCTGCCCACTCTTCCTTTGCAGCAGAGACTGCCAAACCAGCCAGGACCAAACCACATGCAATCACATTTAATATAACTCAAATTGCAACAGTTGTCACAATGGGATTTAAGCACATACCGCTGGAGCACTAGCCTGGCATTCTGGATAGCCAGTCAAGTGACATTACACCTCAGTTTCAAGATTTAAAATAAATACAAGTCTTTTCTTCTGTATTTCTTTCCTAAGGGCAGCACGGTGTCTCAGTGGTTAGCACTGCACCCTCACAGCGTCAGGGGTGTGGGTTTGATTCTCTCCATGTCTGCATGCTCTGGGTGCTCTGGTTACCTCCCACAATCCAAAGATGTGCAGGTTAGGTGGATTAACCATGGGAAATGCAGGTTTATGGGGATAGGGTTGGGATTGGATCTGTTCAGAGGGTCAGTGCAGAGTCGATGGGCTGAGTGACATGTTTTCACACTGTAGGGTTCCGTGATTTTATATCCTTTCTCAGGATACTCACATCTAGCTATCAAAGGAGCATCTAAAACTGAGTGTTTAAGTTCAAATGCGATGTCTTGGCTTTACTTTATCTTTTCAATGTTGGTGCTCTCTGTCATATAAAACATTAGGAATCTGAAACGGTGGAGAGACAGAACTGTTCTTGGGGTGGCAAAAGGTTTCCTGGTCTGATGTTGCACTTCCTCAGATGTCTCAAAGTTGTGTTAGGGACAAAAAAAACCGCGAGTCCAAAGTAGGCAAGCAGGAGGCTGGAAGAACATGCTGCCCAGTTTGCTGTGTTCTTCCAACCTCCTGCTCATCTCTAAGTTGTGGAGCAGTTGTGTTTCAGTCACAGTAATAGTTGAGCCTGACTTCTCACAAAGGGCCACCATTTATTGCAAATACAACATACTGGCTATTAAGTAATACGTAATAAACTTACTTGTTGTTCATCAAGATTGAATTTACCTTCTGCCAAAGTCTTTGATTGGGTATCTTTCCACACATGGCATCATGAGCATTGACAAGAAAGATTGGTGCCAGTGAATCTATTCATTGGATTCTCTATAAGTCTGAGAGGGGAGACTGAGAGGGTGTCAAATGAAACTGTTCAGATTGACATCGCTGGACTTGTGTCCAGTGAGAGAACTAAGAGTTATGGAAGTGAGATGAGTTGATAGAATTAAGAGACCAGCCGTGATCTATTCGATAGCAGAAGAGATTAAGGGACCGAATGGCACACAGCTCTTGATGTATTTCTACCAGAGAGCAAATGTTACAAATGTTCTGTCTGCTGCAGCAGCTACAGGTTTCCAGTTAAGTGAGACATGTCAAAAGCCTTTTGGTCACATCTGACTGGAGGATCCTAGCATAAAGATGATTTTTTGTGTAAGAGTACTCCAACAGTTTTAGTGTTAACTTCTTACAGTTTCCTGGAGCAGATTTTTCTTCTACTTGACAGCCACCATGAAGGGATGAGGTCACAAGCTTCACTCTGTATTTATTTATTAATTATCATGTTTATTCAGGGAATCCCTACTAAAGCCAGAGCCACGTGTGCAATGTATTTCTGACCAAAGATGATTCACGTTATACAGAGGACCGCAGTAACGGAAAGACAGTGCTGAGCCACATAATGTCTGACAGTTCAGATTCCTGCAGTGTCACTATCGGTTCTCAATAATCTGTGAAATTTATGCATTCGAGTTTAGACTGTTCTGAAAGTAGCAAAGAACAAATTATATAATGTGACTGGCTAAAATAAAAGGAAAAGGGACAGGCAGAGTGACAGACAGACAAAAGTTTTCTATTAGGAATAAAAGAGAAAGATTGACAGATGTAAGACTACACATGTTTCATTTGGAAGTATAAACTGGGAAACAGGAATCTCGACTTTTACAGTTTTGTTACAATTCGAAGGAACTATGTAGTGTTCACACACTAGTTTCACAAGAGGCAAGTAACTTTTACAGAAACCGGATTTGAGAGACGAGTTGTCACCAAAGTGCCTTTCGTTGAACTGCCCAGCAATTGCTTCTGGACTGGGTCTAAATAGCAGTTTTATGACAGAACTGAGAGAAGTGAGCAGTTAGGCTGCTCGACTTTGAGAAGCCTACAAGCAAGCGAGTTTCCATTCTCTCCCTCTGTGGCAAAGTTACAACATTTAAAATAAATTAGATTAGATTACTTACAGTGTGGAAACAGGCCCTTCGGCCCAACAAGTCCACACCGCCCCACCGAAGCGCAACCCACCCATACCCCTATGTTTACCCCTTACCTAACACTACGGGCAATTTAGCATGGCCAATTCATCTGACCTGCACATCTTTGGACTGTGGGAGGAAACCGGACCACCCGGAGGAAACCCACGCAGACACGGGGAGAACGTGCAAACTCCACACAGTTAGTCACCTGAGGCGGGAATTGAACCCGGGTCTCTGGCGCTGTGAGGCAGCAGTGCTAACCACTGGGCCATCGTGCCACCCAAATATATTGAGGTAAGTACATGACTAAGAAACATATGGGCTAAGTGCAGGCAGTTGGGATTAGATTAGGTTGGGAACATGACTAGCAGGGACTTGTACGACCAAAAGGTCTGTTTCTGTGCTGTTATTACTCTACGAATGTATGATTCTATGACCCCTATTTTTGTTATGAGAACATTCACTGTCACTGCTTCACTTAATAGCTCATAGCCCAAACTTTGACTCATTAAATAAAAACTGCACAGTGGAGGCCATTCAGCCTGTCATGTCTGTGCTGGGTCTGTGAAGAAACAGTTCTCCTAGTGCCACTCTGTTGCCTTCTCTCCATAGTCCTGCAAGTTCTTCCTGTTCGGATAATGATCCAAGTTCCTCTTACTCTATGCGGTATATTCCAGATTATGTGTGAAAAAGGTTTTCTTCAGGTCAGCATTTTCTTTTTGCCAGTCACTTTAAATCTTTGCCTTCTCCCTTCTTACTCTAGCTCTCCACCAATGAGAATTTTGCCCTATCAATATTGTTAAGAACATCATAATTTTGTTGACCTCAATCTAACCTCCAATGAATCTTCTTCTCTTCTTGAAAGAAAACAGTCCCAACTTCTTCCATTTATTGATGGAACTAAAGTCTCTCCTCTCTGGTACTATTATTATGAATCTTTTCCGCATCCTCTTCTGTGTTTTCAGAGGGATACAGGAAGTGAGACACATTGGAATTCATGCCTACAGGTTCCTGGTGGTGACCAGGCAGGTAGATACGTGATTAAGAAGACATATGGAAGGTATTGAATGCATGAGCAGGGATGTAGTGCTGGGACAATATAAGACACCAAATTTGTTACTGCTGAACAATACTGGTCACTGCATTATAGGAAGTAAGTAATTGCTTTTGAGAAAGTACAGAAGAGATTTACAAGAATGTTGCTTGGAAATTGTAACTATGAGGAAAGATTGGATGGACTAGATTGCTTTCCTTAGAACAGAGGAGGCTGAAGGGTGACTGATTTGAGATGTAGGAAATAATGAGGTGTGGATTGAGCAGACAAGAAAAGCCTATTTCCCACAGTGGAGAGGTCAGTTACTCGGGGACATAGGCTAAAGGTAAAGGATTGGAAGGGGCATGAGGCCAAACACCTTTCTTACCCAGAGGGTAGTGAGTGCCTGGAATTCATTGCCCAGTTTGGTGGTTGAGGAGAAAACTCTCAACTTATTTCAAATGAACCTAGATCTAGCCCTGAAATGATGGAATCTCTAGAATCAGGTTCTAGTAAGAGGGATCCGAATTGTTATGAATGGGCTGAATGGCCTCTTTCTGTGCTGTAACTTTGCTATGGATCCCTCCTAAGACATGGCGCCCTGAACTGGATGTAATACTCCAGTTGAGGCAAAGCTAGAAGTTTAACATAACTTCCTCGCTCTTGCGCTCTGCCCTTCTTGATCGAGCCAAGAATCTCATCTGCATTTTAACTGTGAACTCAGTTTCAATAATTTAGGTAAATAAACATAAGATCATCTCCTCCTGTCTCCCCTTTAGAATTATACCCTTTATTTGTTGTCTCTCTGCGATCTTGCTACCTTAATGTATCTACTGGTTTAGGGTGATGCTTACGTTAGCTCGAAACATCTTACCTATTCCCTACCGACACATCAACCATGAAGAGGATTAATGTTTAACAACCCAGGACTGACACTCACTGTGAAAGCTGAGCTGCAGCTGTGTTTGACATGTGTTTCGTCCTTTTTTATTAGAATCCAGAATCTTGTCAACCCATCCAGGAGACTTTGGCTTTGATTCAAATATTCACCTGAGGTACAGTAAGGCAGAGGTGGGTCAGGATCAACTGGACATTGCTATTCTTTCTGATTAAAGCATTAATCACATCCCAATTAATGACATTTATTACAACTTCTTACAAACATTTTGCCAACTCCAGACAATTGAGAACAATTTATTCTGAGTTATATCATTAATCAAGTGTGATTAAAGAAGCTATGGCAAGAAACTTGTCACCAGCTCAAAATGATAAATGGTTCACTCTGCAGTGTTGGATCAATCAGAGCTTTAACAGACATGGAAAGAAAAGGACATTCCTGACTTTATCCTGTTCTTATCCAAACTATTCAGTCCTCTGAGTAACTTTGTGAGGAATGATGAGTTGTCGCTTGGCCAGAGCATGAGCCTAGACTGAGAAACCTAAGGTAAGCATTGCATTGTTTACTGATTGTAGGTCAGTGAGATACATTTGACTGAATTCTCCCTCTTTGCTACTTTCATTCAAACTTGAAATGAAAGTCTCCCTTAATTCAAACGTTGCTGGTAAAAATGGCGACTGGGTTGTGTCTTTATACAGAAAGTCACGCTGCTTTCAGGACCCATTCAAGTTGAACAAATGTCTAATCGATTGAAAAAGCATGTTGCAACCTCTGACAGACAATCTGGAGACAATCTACGCTAATCATAAATTCACAGAACCAAGAGATTTTATAATCTTCTAATACACCTGCCCTAGATATTATTAGTGGGGCAGTCTAGAAGGAGATTTACCTTTCATAGAATATAGAACAGTGCAGCACAGTACAGGCTCTTCGGCCCTAGATGTTCTGCCAACCCTACTCTATGATCAGACTAACCTGCATGCCCTTCATTTACTATCATCCATGTGCCTATCCAAGATTGGCTTAAATGTTCCCAATGTCTCTGGCTCTACTCCCACCGCTGGCAGTGCATTCTATGCACCTACCACTCTCTGAATAAAGAACCTACCTCTGACATCTCCCCTAAACCTTCCTCTAATTACTTTAAAATTATGCTCCCTTGTGATAGCCATTTCCACCATGGAAAGCTATCCACTCTATCTATGCCTCTCATTACCTTATACATCTCTATTAAGTCACCTCTCTTCCTCCTTCTCTCCAGTGTGAAAAGCCCTAGCTCACGAAACCTCTCTTCATAAGACAAGCCCTCCAGTCCAGGCAGCATCCTGGTAAATCTCCTCTGCACCCTCTCTAAAGCATCAACATCCTTCCACAATGAGGCAACCAGCACTGAAAACAATATTCCAAGTGTAGCCAAGTGTGGTCTAACTAACACTTAAATTGAGCTGTACTTGTTCTGATTTCCCATTTTCCACCCTCCATAAAGCCTTCTGCATGTCTCCTACCTCACTCTGGTGCTCCATGCCCTGCACTGGTTGTTGTTTTAGCACAACCTCAATTTTAAAACTCTCTTTTTAAACCAATCCATAATGTTCAGGGCCAAAGTTTCCCATCCAGAAGAGGAGTCAATCCATGCCAGGGTGGCTATATCATGGGCATGTTCTGACTCTGGTATTGCCAACTCTGTTCAAGTGGGTAGCAATTACAATCGAGGTGAACATTTCAAGCCCGTGAGCAGCACTCCTCATTTCATTGGCTGCGTTGCAGTAGTCTTATTTTAGACTCTCTCTTACCACCTGCCCATAGCGATTGTAGGGTTGGACTAGACGTTGAGGATGATGTGAGCAAGTGGCTCAAAAGTGTCATGAGTGACAGAAGAGCACCAATCAGGAGTCAGGAATGTTTTGGCAGGCAATTTCAAAGGCTGTCTGATGACTTTACATTTCATGGTGCAATGCTGTATGATAAGTTAAACATGAGTCTAACGTAATGATTGATTTCTTTTCTTTAAAAGGTTAACCAGCATTGTCAAAATAGAAAAAATCCTCACGTGCATGAATGAATTATCCACTGGATAATGAGCTCTTCTGCATTGAATATAAAATCATGAGAAATAGGGACAGGAATAGGCCTTGAGGTCACACTGCCATTTCATAAATGTTACAAAGCCAGTTCCTTTTTTCTAAAAGCTGTTCCTTTTCTCAAGGATACGATGTCCTTGGTTTTTTTCAGAGGGGTAATAAAACCGCTCCTAGTACCAATTAGTTTGGTACAGAGATTAAAACGTATTGAGAGGCTTTTTGTTTATATACAAACAGATGAGACTTCAGGCCAAAGTGGTCATGTTTTAGTAGTGACCTGTATAATGAAAGGGGAGTGGTCAGCTCTCTAGCTGAGCAGTTTAGTTCAGTCCAGAACTAGTTGGGAGTTGAACAGTGAGCTGTGTGGAAACAAACTCTCCCTGCCCTTCTAACTTCAACCTGTAAGCATCTGTCCCCTTTATTTATACTAGTTTCTGGGAGGGTTTGCTTATTGGGGCTGTTGTGTATAGAGAGAAAGTGAGGGCTGCAGATGCTGGAGATCAGAGCTGAAAATGTGTTGCTGGAAAAGTGCAGCAGGTCAGGCAGCATCCAAGGAACAGGAGAATCGACATTTTGGGCACATTTTCGGCGCTGTTGTGTATAGTCAGAACTACATAATTAAGTCTAGTTTGGATAGACTGAGTTCTGTAGGGGTCCTTTATTTGTTCCTTGTGTTTCATTGTGTAATTTTGTGAATAAACTTTGTCTGTTTTTAACCTGGTAGTCAACCTCACTAACTTGCCCTGGGTAATCTTCACTGTACTCTTATTGAAACAAATTGCAAAGTTATTGTCTGGGCTGCCTGCCTGTTTTGAGTAGTCTGACCTAGTCCATAACAGACTGGGGGCTCTTTGCGTGATTTTAAACAGTGAGTGGGAGGTGCTAGTGTCTTTATTTCGGGTGTTGGTTTGGGTGGGTAGATAAAGCTTGGGTTAGTAATGGCTCTTTCAGTCACCAAAAGTTTTCTGGAAGTGGATGCAGTGACTTTGGAAGTTTTGCAAAAGGTGAAGACCACCAAGTTGCAGGAATAAGCAGAGAAAGTGGAATTGGAACTGCCTGCTTCTGTGAGGGAAGGAGAGATAATAACAGCACTAGCTCAGCATTGCTGGAGAAGCCATCACAATCTGTGGAGATGAAAATGTGTTGCTGGAAAAGCGCAGCAGGTCAGGCAGCATCCAAGGAGCAGGAGAATCGACGTTTCAGGCATGAGCCCTTCTTCAGGAAGGGCTTATGCCCGAAACGTCGATTTTCCTGCTCCTTGGATGCTGCCTGACCTGCTGCGCTTTTCCAGCAACATATTTTCAGCTCTGATCTCCAGCATCTGCAGTCCTCACTTTCACCAATCTGTCGAGATGGCAAGAATTCAATTGCAAATGAAGCAGCTTGAGTTAGACGTGAGAGATAAGGAAAGGGCAGCAGAAATGAAACTGTTTGAGTTATGGTTAAAAGCAGAAGAGAAAGAAAAAGAGAGAACCTTTGAACTTCAAAAACTGACGCTTAAAGAGAAAAGTCAGCTTAAAAGGCTGGAGATAAAGGCTGAGGCAAGGCTTAGTGAGGAAGAGAGTGAGGATGAGCAAGCCTCTGGTGGTCAGAAGCCTAGTGAGAAACTGTTTAAGAATGTTCAAGCATTGCCTACAGTTGATGAGAAGGATGAGGATGACTTTTTCATCTCATTTGAAAAGGTGGCTAAACAAATGCAGTGGCCAGTGGCGATGTGGGTTTTGTTGATCCAAATGAAACTTGTCAGTAGGGCGAGTGAGGTACTCGCATCACTATCAGAGGATGTATCTTGGGAGTATGAGGAGGTGAGAAAAACCATTTTAAGTGCATATGAGCTTGTACCAGAACCCGACAGACAATGTTTAGGAATCTAAGAAGGGATAATGGTCAAACTGAGTTTGAAATGGCCAAACAGAGTAATTTCGATAGATGGATTAGATTTAGATTAGATTTAGATTAGATTAGATTACAGAGTGGAAACAGGCCCTTCGGCCCAACAAGTCCACACCGACCCGCCAAAGCGAAACCCACCCATACCCCTACATTTACCCCTTACCTAACACTACAGGCAATTTAGCATGGCCAATTCACCTGACCCTGCACATCTTTGGATGGTGGGAGGAAACCGGAGCACCCGGAGGAAACCCATGCAGACACGGGGAGAACGTGCAAACTCCACACAGTCAGTCGCCTGAGGCGGGGATAAGAGCTTTAAAAATCGAGCAAATCTATGATGTCCTTAGAGACGTAATTATTTTGGAGAAATTCAAAAATTCACTGTCTGAAATAGGCAAACTCATTAGATTAAATTACCTACAGTGTGTAAACAGGCCCTTCAGCCCAACCAGTCCACACCGAAGAGAAACCCACCCAGACCCATTTCCCTCTAAGTAATGCAACTAACACTACGGGCAATTTAGCATGGCCGATTCACTTGGCCTACAAATCTTTGGATTGTGGGAGGAAACCAGAGCACCTGGAGGAAACCCACACAGACACAGGGAGAATGTGCAAACTCCACACAGAGAGTCACCCAAGGCTGGAATCGAACCTGGGACCCTGGTGCTGTGAGGCAGCAGTGCTAACCACTGAGTCACTGTGCCACCCATGCTGCTTCCCATGGAAGAGCAGAGAGTTAAAACCGCAAGGTTAGCAGCTGAAGTGGCTGATGGTTATGAGCTGATTCATAAAACCCGGTTTGGCTTACAGAATCAATTTCAGTCCATGAGGGATAGAAATTGGGGCAAAGAGAAATCCTCACGTAGAAAGGGAAAGGTAGATCTCAGTGAAGATCTTAAGGATAATTTACCACAGGGTAAAAAGGAAACCCTTGAGGGGGACAAAGAAGTTAAAAAGCTCCAGTGTTTTCATTGTAATAAAGTGGGCCCCACAAAATCACAGAGTTGGTGGGCTAGGAGAAAACCAGATGTAGGAAAAGCAGACAAGCCTGGGAGTTTAGTTGGACTCTAACAAAAAGCACAAGGGAAGTTAGACAACTGCCTCAGAGTGTACAAGGTGATCAGAGGTTGGTTAAGAAGGAAGTGCCATATCTGCTAAAAAAAATCTGCAAGGGTAAAGTTTATTCACATAGGGCAGGAGTAGCAGGTAAAGAGGTTACAGTATTAAGGGACACAGAATCCTCTCGGACTGTGATGCTGAAGGATGAGGAGATATGGACCCCTGAGGGACTGTTGTCAGAAAAGGTAACAGGAATTCATGGTGAGATAAAAAGTGCTCAATTTTGTAAAGTGAGGCTAAAGAGGCCGGTGAAGAGTGGAGAATTTGTGGTAGGACTACTGGACAAATGCTCAGCTCCAGGAATACAATTTACCCTTGCAAATGATATAGCTGTTTCACCAGTAGGCGTGCTGCCTACTCTAGTTGAAAAGCCAGCGGAGACGCAGGCAACTGAAGACCTAAAGAATGTTTTTCCAGGAATTTTTCCTGATTGTGTTGAAGCAGGAGAAATCAAAAGGCACAAATAAGGAAGTTGACATGGCAGTTTATTTCTGCATATCCCATTACTCATGGGATAGTAATAACTCTTTAGGGCCATTTTGATTTTCTTGTTGGGGTAACTCAATAATTTATCCCAATATTTGACAACTTCCTCATTGTCAAATTTGATTTGAGAAATGTCCAATTCAGACTCCTCTGAGCTTGGCTCTTCCTTCCGTGCTGTAGTCATTAACACCTTCTCCTCTTGCTTTCCTTTCCTATCAATATACCTTTTGAGCATTTTCACATGACACACTCTGTGAGATTTCTTCCTGTCTGGAATCCTTATCAAGTAGTTCACCTCACTCAACTTCTTCTCAATTTGATACAGTCCACTAAACCTTGCTTTTAATGGTTCACCTGTTACTGGAAGTAACACCAATATTATATCCCCAATTGCAAAGTCATGAATTTTTGAATTCTTATTGGTTTCCTATTTCATTGTATGCAGTGATACTTTTAAATGGTGTCTAGCCAACTCTCCAGCTCTTATTTAACCATCCTCTAAAATTTGGCACATAGTCCAAATGAGTGATCTCTGAATTCTGACTTATTAATTTCTCCTTAATCAATTTTAATGGTCCTCTTACTTCATACCCCAAAATTAATGCCAATGGACTGAATTTGGTCGATTCATTCGGTGCATCTCTGATCGCAAAAAGTACAAACAGAACTCCCTTATTCCAGCCATCTGGATAATCCTGACAATAAGCCCTCAACATCAATGTTTGATGCCATCTCTATAGCACCCCCTGCGATTCTGGATGGTATGCAGTAGATTTGAATTGTTTTATTCCCAAGCTATCCATAACCTTCCTGAATTGTTTGGATGTGAAGTTTGACCCTTGATCTGACTGGATCTCTATTGGCAGCCCATATCAAGTAAAACATTTACGTAACTGTTTTATAACCCTTTTCGTTGTGATTTTGCATAATGGGGTTGCCTCTGGAAATCTAGTTGACACTTCCATTATTTTTAATAAATACTTATTCCCACTTTTTGTTTGAGGGAGGGGTCCTACGCAATCAATCAAGACTCTTGTGAAAGGTTCCTCAAATGGTGGAATATATATTAAAGGTGCAGGTTTTATTCCTGGCTATGATTTTTCAATTAGCTGACATGTATAGCACACCTGGCAAAAATCAACTACATCTTTGTGTAGTCCAGGCCAGTAAAATTGTCTTTGTATTTTAACCTATGTTTTCCTTACTCCTAAATGACCTCCAAATGTTAGCTCATGCATCACTCGCAGCACCTCCGTCCTATAACCTACTGGCAAAACAATCTGATGAATCTCTGCCCATTTCTCATCTGTTTGAATGTGAGATGATCTCCATTTCATCGTTATGACATCTTTTGTTAAGTAATAACACACAGGGATGAATACACTTTCCTTCTCTGTCAATGCCTTTTGATATAACTGTTGTGAGTTCTCATCTTTTTGCTGTAATTCAATCAATTTAACATAGCTAAAGATGTTTACCTATTTGCTCCTTCACTGTGCCATTTATCTGATCAAAAAAGGTCTCAAATAACATGGCAAATACTAACCTAATTGTGCATGATGTAGATGTAGGAGACACTGCTCCGATTAAGCATCATCTTCATAGGCATAACCCTCTAAAGTTGGCACAAGTTCAGAAGAAGATAGTGTGCATGCTCCAAGATGCTGTAATCAAAGTAAGTTGCAATGATTCAAGCACACCCATAGTCATGGTGCCAAAGCCAAATGGTACCCAATGGTTATGTGTGGACTATCGCAAAGTCAATGCCATTACAAAGCCTGATGCATATCTAATTCCACGGTTGGAGGACTGTGTCGAAAAAGTGGGACAAACAGCATACATTTCTAAGTTGGACTTGCTCAGAGGCTACTAGCAAATACCTCTGTCAGAGAGAGCAAAGGCAATTTTAGCTTTTGTAACATCAAATAGACTATCTCAGTTCAAAGTCATGCCATTTGGTATGAAAAACGCTCCAACCACATTTCAGAGACTGACTAATAAGGTCATTGCTGGATTACCCAACTGTGTGGTATATATTGATGACCTGGTGGTTTTTAGTCACTCATGGAAGGAACATTTACAGCATTTATTGGACTTGTTAGATTGACTTTGAAAGGCAGGCTTGGTGGTAAACCTGGCTAAAAGTGAATTTGCCAAAGCCCAACTCACCTTCCTGGGCCACGTTATTGGACATGGATAACTGGCCCCACAGGATGCAAAAGCGAAAGTAATTAGGAAATTTGTCACACGGTTCCTGGGGTTGAATGGGTTTTATCGAAAATTTGAGCCGAACTTCAGCAGTGTGGCTGCTCCCCTCACCGAATTGTTAAAAAACGGCAAGAAGTTTCAGTGGACAGCAGATTGTCAAAAGGCATTTGACAGCCTAAAAATTCTGTAACCACTGCCCCAATATTAGCCACACTGGATTAGTTTTTATTCAAGGTGCCTATCGATGCCAGTGATGTGGGTGTTGGTGCAGTGCTCCTGCAGGAGGAGGGTGAGGGAATAGAAAGACACATCGGGTATTTTTCCAGGAAGTTGAACGTTCCTCAACAGAAACAGTGGAGAAAGAGATTTTAAGCCTGGTGTTGACCTTACAACATTTCAGTGTTGAGATTACCAGCAATGCATCTGAGACAATCGTGTAGACTGATCATAACCCATTGATATTTGTGGACAAATTGAAGGACAAAAATGCCAGACTGTTTCGATGGAGCTTGTTGTTGAAGCCATTCAATGTGACAATTGTGCACGTGGCTGGTCGGGAGAACGTGATTAACGATGCGTTATCGAGACTCGAATGAGATACAGGTGTATTCGGTGGCAGGTGTGGCACAGCCTGAATTTGCATGTGGTTGTGCATATTTGCATGTTTATAGTTACTATAGTGTTTATGTGTGTTTAGACGACTAACCGGCTTTTTAAAGAGCTTTAAAAATGAAGCCATCTTTTGGTAATGATGGTTCCTTTTTTTAAGGGGGGAGGTGTCACAAAGTTGGTTCCTTTTTTCCTAAAAGCTGTGCCTTTTCTCAAGGATACAATCGATAATACAATGACTGCAGATGCTGGAAACCAGATTCTGGATTAGTGGTGCTGGAAGAGCACAGCAGTTCAGGCAGTAGTACAGCTCCTCGGATGCTGCCTGAACTGCTGTGCTTTTCCAGCACCACTAATCCAGAATCAAGGATACAATGTCCTTGGATTTTTTTCAGAAGGATAATAAACTGCTCCTGGTGCCAATTAGTCTGGTTTGGTACAGAGATTAAAGGGTACTCAGAGGCCTTTTTGTTTATGTGCAAACATGAGAGACTTCAGGGCAGAATGGTCATGTTTTAGAAGTGACCTGTATAATGAAAGGGGAGTGGTCTGTTCTCTGACTGAGCAGTTTAGTTCAGTCCAGAACTAGTTGGGAGTTCAACAGTGAGTTGTGTGGAAACAAACTCTCTCTGCCCTTCTAACTTCAACCTGTAAGCATCTGTTCCCTTCATTTATACTGGTTTCTAGGAGGGGTTGCTTATTGGGGCTGTTGTGTATATTCAGAACAGCATAATTAAGTCTAGTTTGGATAGACTGAGTTCTGTAGGGGTCCTTTATTCTGTTCTTTGTGTTTCATTGCGTAATTTTGTGAATACATTTTTATCTATTTTTAACCAGGTAGTCAACCTTGCTAACTTACTCTGGGTAATTTTCACTATACACATACTGAAACAAATTTCAAAGCTATGGTCTGGGCTGCCTGCTTAAGACTGTTTTGAGTGGTCTGGCCTAGTCTATAACATAAGGTAATCACTTGTCTTGTTGTGACCTTCGGTCCACTTTCCTATCAGCCACCACCCCATCCTATAGCCTTTGACATCCTTGTAGATGTTAAGATAACCAAAGAAAGCAATAAACTTTAAAGAGCTGTGAACCTCCAGTTAATAGCTAAAGAATAAAGAGCCAAGATTTTACATTTTAGATACTTACAGTCAAACCATTAAAAAAATGCTACTAACTAAACAATTTCTTCATAGACAAAATATTTTTAAAAACATGGAAAGGAATAACTCATTCTTATCATTATCCCAACTAGGAAAAAAAACTTCACAAACATGCTATAACCTCGTCTTTTATGCAGACATTCAATTTTCCTAGCATCTATTCAAAGTGATTCTTCAGTCCCAAGGTCTCTTCCTTTCCCAGCCTGGTAACCTGCAATCACAGGGAGATTTTCTTTTCCCAGAGACAGTCCTCTACCTCACATTAAGAGACTTTTCCAACCACTTTTAACTCCCCAGAAATTATAGTCCTTTCTGAGCCTGACGAATGTATAGATTTCTCTGTGGTGAACCATTTGGCCTCCAGGATCTCTGTCTCTCCTGAATCGGGGCAAACACTAAACGGTAGCTAATATTCAGTGACATGCTAGGAACCTGTAATTTGATTTGTACAATGGTGTCCTTTAATCCTTCCTCATGGCATTATGAATCACATTGCCTTTTGTCTGAAGAACAGCTAATTAGATACTTCTGAGAGCATAGCTCTCTTTCATCTTGGAACTACAGCTCACCTTTAACTAACTTGCTGGAGTTTTTCTTAAATAAAGTAACAGAGGATGTTAGTGAGAGTAATGCTGTGGATGTGATACACCTGGTACTCCAGAAGGCGTTTGATAAAGTGCCGTGGAATAGACTTGTGGACAATATTATAACTCAAGGACTGCAGCAACATGGATACAAATTAATGCGTGACTAGAAATAGACAGTAGTATTTAGATTAGATTCCCTACAGTATGGAAACAGGCCAGTCGTCCCAACAAATCCACACTGACCCTCTGAATAGCAACCCACCCAGACCCATTTCCCTACATTTACCCCAACTAGTGCACCTAACACTATGGGCAATCCACCTAACCTGCACATCTTTGGATCGTGGGAGGAAACCAGCGCACCCAGAGGAAAGCCACATAGACAGGGGGAGAATGTGCAAACTCTACACAGACAGTCACCCGAGGTGGGAATTGAACTGGGTCCCTGGTGCTGTGAGGCAGCAGTGCGAACCACTGAGCTACCGCGCCGGCCCATGCTGTTTAATGAATGATTTTTGGTCTGGAGGAAGATTTGAAGTTCCTCTTCCTGATTATATTAATGTCCTAGACTTTGGCGAACAGGGCAATCAGAGTCCGTATGCTGTCTATGTCAGTCATGAGCAGCCAAATGTTAGGTATCTGACAACTTAACCTTACAGATGTTTATAAAATAATGAAGGGTATAGATAGAGGTAACGACGGTTGTCTTTTCTCTTGGATGGGGATTTCAAGACTTGTAGGCATGTTTTTAATGTGAGAGAAGAGATATCCTAAAAAAGACATGAGGGGCAGACCTTTTACCCAGAGAGTGGTTCACACGTGGAATGAATTTCCAGAGGAAGTGGTAGATGCAGGTACAATGACAGTATTTAAAAGGCATTTGGATATGTACCTGAACAGGAAAGGTTTGGAGGGATATGTTCCAGGAGCAGGCTGGTGGGACTAGTTTGGGATTATGAAGGATCTGTTTTTGTGCTGTATGACTCTATGACTATATTGACTCTTTCTTCCCAATTTGGGGCTATTTCCTGCTGGAATGAGAAAGAGGTGGATAGTAATTGTAAGATTCATCCCTGTGTCAATTCCCATTCTCAATTTCTGAATTTAAGAGTTTAAAATTAAACAGTTCAAAACATCTAGAATATTAAGCTAGTGCCCTGGTGTATTTGCAGGGACGGTGGAAGTGCAGAGTGAATAAGAGCAGAGAGGTTACGCTGGAACTGAATAAAATGTTGGTTACGCAACAGCTAGTGTGCGGGTCTGGAATCCATATTGTAAGAGGGATGTGATTGCACTGGAGAGGATGCAGAGGACATTTAGCAGGAGGTTGCCTGGGCTGGAGAAATGCAGTGATGAAGAGCAATTGAACAGACTAGGGCTGTTTTCTGTAGGAAGACTAGGAGAGATGTGACAGAGATGTCATCTGATGTTTTCCTTATCCATTTGCCCTGAGATGCTCTCATACATCTCAGGAACAAGTGGGACTTGAACCTGGGCCTCCTGTCTCAGAGGTAGAGACTCTACCACTGTGTACTTGAGATGTATGGAATTCAATGAAGAATCAATGACCCAGGGAGATCGATTTAAGGTCAGGGGCAGAAGGTTTAGAGGAGATGTCAGGAAAATCTTTCTCACCCAGAGGGTGGTGGGAATCCGGGGCTCACTGCCTGTAAGGGTGGGAGAGGCAGTGACAAAGTACTTAAATTGCAATTGTCTTGCCAGGGTGTACAGAGCTGTGAGCCAAGAGCTGTAAAATGAAATTAGAATAGTTATGTGATTGTTTTTGACTGGCATGGACCCAATGGGTCTTTCTCTGTGCTGTAGATCTCTATGACCCTATGAATAACTCTATATCTAACTGGGTCTGGCTAAGTTTCAAAATGGGTCCTGTTCCTCATGGCAATGGTGAGATGGATGAACATAGTTGTTAGAATGTCATGTGCAGCACGGACTTTGCATTATCAGTATCTTTACCCTGGCCAGGTATCAGCACAAGTTGGCATGATGCCAAGTGGGATCTACCCACTGGTACCATTTGGTCTGATAGTTACCTGAAAACATAATCCATTCAGCATTCTCTACACTTCTACCTATTGCAATGCGGATTGCACACACTCACTTGTCAGCAGCAGAGTGGATATTCAACTATAGAAGTTCTGTCTAGCAACACTCCACACACAAGGGATAACTATCTACATCAGAAATTCTCCAAGTCACTTCCTCCCGACAGCTCACCAGATGATTATGACAAAGTCTGTGTCCCATTTAGCCATGAAACTGCAGCATTGATGTTTGGAAAAAGAAGAAACCAGGACAAAGATTGCTTGGAGACACCTTATGGAGATGATTCAAAACTGAAGAAACTCAACAGGTCTGGCAGCATCAGTGAAGTGAGACAGAGAGTTGTTGAGTTTGGCTGACTTACAAAACAGGCAGCGGGAAAAAACAATAAACTGAAGCAAATGCCAAGATGCTTCTGTCCACCTCCTGTACCTTCAGTATGTTGGTGTGTGACAGCAAAACCTGGACAACTTACCACTGGTAAACAAACAGGCTCAACAACTTCCATCTCAGCTGCTACAATGCATCCTCAGCATCACATGGAGAGACAGTACCCAATTAAACTGTTCATTCAGGACAAATATGCTGACAGTGATCAAGCAAGAAAGCTTTGGCTTGGGGATACATGTAGGATGGAAGAGGGATGCATTGTAGGCCATCCCAAAGACCAGTCAGGCGCTGAAAATCCTGAGGCATTTGATGAGAATGCGACAGGGTCAGGTAACCTTTGAGCATGAAGAGCCATATTTCAATTCCACTTCTTACTCAAGAAGACTATGAGCAAATTTTGGACAGATAAGCTTTGGTACGGCATTAAATATAAAAGTCAAAATAAAGCTGATGTGTGCAGAAAACAGAAAGGACACACTGAGCAAAAACTTCTCAACCTCTCAAGACTGAAAACTAAGACAGAAGTGTGACCTATCTGATCAGAGAACCTCTGCTACTGTTGGTTCTCCTTGCAGTCACGTTTGGAGACAGGAGAAGGTGGAGAGTGTGTGTGTACATCTGTTTTGTGTAGGTGTGTGTCTGTGTGCCTGTCTGTCTGTGTGTGTATGTGTATGTGTATGTGTGTATATGCATGTTTATGTGAATGTGTGTATATACATGTGTGTGTGTGTGTGTGCCTGTCTGTGCCTATCTATCTGTCTATGTGTGCATATACATGTATGTGTGTATGTGTGTCTGTGTATATGCATGTGTGTATATACATGTGTGTGTTTACCTGGGCCGCCTCCGTCGCCAAATCCTAACCACCCGACGCCTGGAGGAAGAACGTCTCATCTTCTGCCTCAGGACCCTGCAACCACACCAGTTTCCTCATTTCCCTTCCCCCCACCTTATCCCAGTCCCAAGCCTCCAACTCAGCACTCACCTCTTGACCTGTCCATCGTCTTTCCCATATATCTACTCCATCCTCCTCTCCGACTTATCACCTTCCCACCCACCTTCATCTAACTATTGAATTCTCAGCTACCTTCCCCCCAACCCCTCCTTCCCATTTCTCTCTCACCCCCTTGCCCCACAAGCCTCAATCCTGATGAAGGGCGTATGCCTGAAACATTGATTCTCCTGCTCCTTCGATGCTGCCTAACCTGCTGTGCTTTTCCACAAACACACTCTTGACTCTGATCTCCAGCATCTGCAGTCCTTGCTTTCTCCCTGTATATATGTGTGTATACATGTCTATGTATATATGTGTGTCTGTGTGTATGTACCTGTGTGTGTATGTCAGTCTGTGCAGCTGACTCTCAGTCTCACAGTTAACTCTCCCTCTCCCACTTACACATTCTCACCCTCTTTCTTATTTACACTTTCCTTCTTTCTCTCACTCACACATTCTCTATCACTCACATACTCTGTTCCTCTCTCTGACTCCCTCATTGCTGGCCAATTCTCACCCATAAGCTTTGTGCTGGCCCTGACCTGGGAGTGTTGGATGGGGGACAGTGTAGAAGAAGCTTCACTCTGTATCTAACCCCATGCTGTAACTGTCCTGGGAGTTTTGATAGAGACATTATTGGGGGAGTAGAGGGGTCAATCTCTCAGTGCATGCAGAATTGTTTCCTGTTTCTACAAAAAAAGTTTTGTTTTGGGACTGCGTGCATTTTGGCAGGAAGGGGAGCAGTACTGGCCATTGCTGATGCTGTGTAGGGCGCAGGGCTGATTGTGGCTGGACTAATCCAGTCACCCAGGCTCCACAGACGACAGAGTGACAGAAATCTGTGCTTCAATATGTCCAGTTGGTGCTAATGCTCAATAACTGAGTTAGAGATTTTTTTTTCATGTAGCTCAGAGGTGTTCTGTATGTTTGGAGATTATATTATGGTGGTATTCAGGAACTGTCAGACGTTTCTGCAATTAAAGCGCAGCCAGAGGGAGGCCATTTAGTTCTGAACTCTCCAGCTCATTGGGATTCTGCAATGGGAAATGTGGGAATGTGGAAGCAGATGAGACAAGTCTTTTTCTTCTTTCAGAATCAATGTTACCCAGGCAGGTGGTTGTCTCATTACTCAACAGGAGATGAATTTCCAGAATGAGGTACTTTTATTTTATGACGTATGACTTATCCTTAAAGATTCAGGCTGGTTCCAGTAGTTGGGACAGAAGGACCTCTGAATCTGAATCTAAATCTGAGTTGTACTGAAAGGTCTTCGATACATTTCTAACCCATGCTGAGAATGTTCGATGGGCAAATATAGCAGGACCTTTGCCCACAGCGTGGTTGTTAACAATTGTGCTAGTGAACCTGGAGGCTGTACCAGTAAGTACCAGTTCCTACATCAAAAGCTACATTGATGCGGCAGTGCAGTACTGACAGAGTGCTGCATTGTTTGTGAGCGAGTTATAAAACTGGAGTTCCACCTTTCTTTCAAATGGATGTCAATGATTTCATTGTGGAACTTTGAAGATAAATGCAGAATTATTGCTGATGTCCTGGGCCATGTTTGTCCGTTAATTAACATCTTTATACTCTGCCTATGTGATCATTATCACATTGTTGTTTATAGAAACCTGGTTTGTTCAAACTGACTCCCAAGTTTCTTACATTTAAGTAGCAAATTGTATTTCAAATTTTCACTTCATAGGCTGCAAAGAGTTTTGGATGTTCTGTTGTCATGAAAGGTGCTATATAAATGCAAGTTTTTTTTTGATAATTTGCATCTGCTCCTGGGTATGGTTAGAGTATTGGTCGTCAATGGCAGGCCTGTGGCCTGGACCTCAAATGTTGAATGCAGCTGGAGGCAGCTTCCTCAGTGGAAGTTGCTCTGAAGTGTCATATAATTGATGATGAGTACTCTCCCCCAGCCCAGACTGACCTGTCCAGGGTTTATGTTTTGTATTGTTTGTGAAATGTCTTTTGGTAGATTTTCACAGTTCTTCTCTCAGAATCTCAGTTTTTCACGGCTGAGGTGGGACTGTGTGTATGAGCATGCTGTTCCAGCAACAGAGCGTTGTCCTGATTTGACACTTAATATTTCTGAAGACAGAGTACAAATTCTGGCCAGCCCCTTAGCCCCCATGCCCACACACACACACACACACACACACACACATGCCCCAGACACACACATGCCCCAGACACACACACATGCCCCAGACACACACTCATGCCCCCACACACTCATGCCCACACACACTCATGCCCACACACACACGCCCCCCACACACACACCCCCCACACACACACACACTCCCCCCACACACACACTCCCCCCACACACACACTCCCCCCACACACACACGCCCCCCACACACACACGCCCTGTACACACACATGCCCCCCACACACATGCCCCCCACACACATGCCACCCACACACATGCCCACACACACATGCCCCATACACACACACGCCCCATGCACACACATGCCCCATACGCAAACATGCCCACACACATGTCCCCATACACACACACGTCCCCATACACACACACGTCCCCATACACACACACGTCCCCATACACACGCGTCCCCATACACAGGCGTGCCCCCACACAGGCGTGCCCCCACACAGGCATGCCCCCACACAGGCATGCCCCCATACACGCACCCCTGTTTTAAAAAATTCTCAAGGTCAGGTTCGTAGGAGAGTAGTCTGACACAGAACAAACGACCAAGAGGCGAGTCTGCTAGAATATGAGCATTTTATTCCCCGCAGCGTCGCCACAACCAGGTCTCATACTTACAACGGGTCTGGCTTATACTCACTCTACATGTTACCGGAACTGGGAGCCGTCAGTTCTCGTAGAGCGGTTGCCAACAACCCACGCTCGGCGGTTAAACGTAACCCCGGAGCAGACTCACCGAACTGGAGACTTTTCCAGCTGATATACTCTTTTCCAGATATAAACATTCATGTGAACAGCAGAGCAAGGCTAAAAAACACATTCCATTCTGGTTACATACAGATAAGAAGATTCACACGGGGAGGTGTGTAATAAGATTCACACGGGACTAAGCAACACCTCCATTCCGGTTAGATTCACACATGTATTGGGACATAATTTTTAACCGTTTCACCACATTCCACTGCTTGGCCCAATACATGTGTTACATTATGATTCACACATGTATTGGGACATAATTTTACACCACAACCCCCCATACACGCACCCCCCCATACACGCACCCCCCACCCACGCATGCCTGCACTCGCCCCCATGCACACACATGCCCCCCACACACATGCCCCCCACACACATGCCCCACACACACACATGAGCCCATATGCACATGCCCACACACATGCCCCCATACACGAAAGCACACACACATGCCCCATACGCATGCATGTCCCCCCCACATGCATGCCCACCCACATGCATGTCCCCCCACACGCATGCCCACATGCACACACATGCCCCCATGCACACGCATGCCCCCTGCACACATGCCCGCATACACACGCATGCCTCCCACACACATGCCCGCATACACACACACCCACACACATGCCCCCATACAACATATGCGTGTGTATAGGGCATGCGTGTGTATAGGGCATGCGTGTGTATAGGGCATGCATGTGTATAGGGCATGCGTGTGTATAGGGCATGCGTGTGTGTATAGGGCATGTATGTGTGTGGGGACGTGTATGTGTGTGGGGACGTGTGTGTGTGTGGGGACGTGTGTGTGTGGGGACGTGTGTGTGTGTGTGGGGACGTGTGTGTGTGTGTGTGGGGACGTGTGTGTGTGGGGACGTGTGTGTGTGTGGGGACGTGTGTGTGTGTGGGGACGTGTGTGTGTGGGGACGTGTGTGTGTGTGGGGACGTGTGTGTGTGGGGACGTGTGTGTGTGTGGGGACGTGTGTGTGGGGACGTGTGTGTGTGGGGACGTGTGTGTGTGTGGGGACGTGTGTGTGTGTGTGTGTGTGTGGGGACGTGTGTGTGTGTGTGGGGACGTGTGTGTGTGTGTGTGGACGTGTGTGTGTGTGTGGACGTGTGTGTGTGTGTGTGTGTGTGGACGTGTGTGTGTGTGTGTGTGGACGTGTGTGTGTGTGTGTGTGGGTGTGTGGACGTGTGTGTGGACGTGTGTGTGGACGTGTGTGTGGACGTGTGTGTGGACGTGTGTGTGTGTGTGGACGTGTGTGTGTGTGTGGACGTGTGTGTGTGTGTGGACGTGTGTGTACGTGTGTGTGTGTGTGGGCCTGTGTGTGTGGGGACGTGTGTGTGTGGGGACGTGTGTGTGTGTGTGTGTGGACGTGTGTGTGTGTGTGGACGTGTGTGTGTGTGTGTGGACGTGTGTGTGTGTGTGTGTGGACGTGTGTGTGTGGACGTGTGTGTGGACGTGTGTGTGTGTGTGTGGACGTGTGTGTGTGTGTGTGGACGTGTGTGTGTGTGTGTGGACGTGTGTGTGGACGTGTGTGTGGACGTGTGTGTGTGTGTGTGGACGTGTGTGTGGACGTGTGTGTGTGTGTGGACGTGTGTGTGTGTGTGTGGACGTGTGTGTGTGTGTGGACGTGTGTGGACGTGTGTGTACGTGTGTGTGTGTGTGGGCCTGTGTGTGTGTGGACGTGTGTATGTGTGTGGACGTGTGTATGTGTGTGGACGTGTGTATGTGTGTGGACGTGTGTGTGTGTGTGTGGACGTGTGTGTGTGTGTGTGGACGTGTGTGTGTGTGTGTGTGTGTGGACGTGTGTGTGGACGTGTGTGTGTGGGGCATGTGTGTATGGGGCATGTGTGTCGGCCTGCCCCCCCACACGCCTGCCCCCCCACACGCCTGCCCCCCCACATGCCTGCCCCCCCACACGCCTGCCCCCCCACACGCCTGTCCCCCCCACACGCCTGTCCCCCCCACACGCCTGTCCCCCCCACACGCGCCCTATACACACGCGCCCTATACACACGCGCCCTATACACACGCGCCCTTCACACACGCGCCCTTCACACACGCGCCCTTCACACACGCGCCCTTCACACACGCGCCCTTCACACGCGCCCTTCACACACGCGCCCTTCACACACGTTCCATACACACTTGTTCCATACACACATGTTCCATACACACATGTTCCATACACACATGTCCCCATACACACATGTCCCCATACACACACGTCCCCATACACACATGTCCCCATACACACACGTCCCCATACACACATGTCCCCATACACGTGCCCCCATACACGTGCCCCCATACACGTGCCCCCCCCACACGTGCCCCCCCACACGTGCCCCATACACACGTGCCCCATACACACGTGCCCCATACACACGTGCCCCATACACACGTGCTCCACACACACGTGCCCCATACACACGTGCCCCACACACACATGCCACCCCACAAACACATCCCCCCATACACACACATGCCCCGCCAACACATGCCCTCCCAACACATGCCCCCCAACACATGCCCCCCAACACATGCCCCCCCAACACATGCCCCCCGAACACATGCCCCCCCATACACATGCCCCCCCTACACATGCCCCCCCACACATGCCCCCCTACACATGCCCCCCCTACACATGCCCCCCCTACACATGCCCCCCACACACATGCCCCCCACACACATGCCCCCCACACACATGACCCCACACGCATGCCCCCACACACATCCACACACATATGCCCCCCCACACACATGCCCCATACACACACATGCCCCATACACACACATGCCCCATACACACACATGCCCCATACACACACGTGCCTCCATACACACACGTGCCCCCATACACACACGTGCCCACATACACACACGGGCCCCTTACACACCCATGCCCACATACACACACCCCCATACACACGCCCCCATACACGCGCCCCCATACACGCGCGCCCCATACATGCGCGCCCCATACA
This sequence comes from Chiloscyllium plagiosum, assembly GCF_037043375.1. Lineage (NCBI taxonomy): Eukaryota > Metazoa > Chordata > Chondrichthyes > Orectolobiformes > Hemiscylliidae > Chiloscyllium > Chiloscyllium plagiosum. The sequence goes on along the minus strand of NW_028270170.1, from coordinate 47,301,442 downwards.
CGCGCGCCCCATACACGCGCGCCCCATACACGCGCGCCCCATACACGCGCGCCCCATACACGCGCGCCCCATACACGCGCCCCCACCATACACGCACCCCCCATACACGCACCCCCCCATACACGCACCCCCCCGTACACGCACCCCCCGTACACGCACCCCCTACACGCGCCCCCCTACACGCGCCCCCCTACACGCGCCCCCCTACACGCGCCCCCCTACACGCGCCCCCCTAAACGCGCCCCCCTACACGCGCCCCCCGTACACGCGCCCCCCCGTACACGCGCCCCCCCATACACACGCGCCCCCCCATACACACGCGCCCCCCATACACACGCGCCCCCCCATACACACATGCCCCCATACACATGCCCCCATACACATGCCCCCTTACACATGCCCCCTTACACATGCCCCCTTACACATGCCCCCCCTACACATGCCCCCCCTACACATGCCCCCCCTACACATGCCTCCCCCTACACATGCCTCCCCCTACACATGCGCCCCCATACACATGCATCCCCCATACACACGCGCCCCCCATACACACGCGCCCCCCATACACACGCGCCCCCCCATACACACGCGCCCCCCCATACACACGCGCCCCCCATACACACGCGCCCCCCATACACACGCGCCCCCCATACACACGCGTGCCCCCATACACACGCGCCCCCATACACACGCGCCCCCATACACACGCGCCCCCATACACACGCGCCCCCATACACACGCGCCCCCATACACACCCATGCCCACACATATGCTCACACACATGCCCCATACAAACACATGTCCCCATACAAACACATGTCCCCATACAAACACATGTCCCCATACACACATGTCCCACGCACACATGCCCACACACACATGCCCACACACACGCCCACATACACTCACATGCCCCATACACACAAGTGAGCATCCAAGAAGCAGGAGAATCGATGTATCGGGCATGAGCCCTTCTTCGGGCTCATGTCCGAAACATCGATTCTCCTGCTCCTTGGATGCTGCCTGATCTACTGCGCTTTTCCAGCAACACATTTTCAGCTCTGATCTCCAGCATCTGCAGTCCGCTTTCTCCATACATACATGTCCCCACACACACATCCCACCCATACACACACATCCCACCCATACACACACATCCCACCCATACACACACATCCCACCCATACACACACATGCCCCCCCACACACATGCCCCCTCACATACATGCCCCCTCACATACATGCCCCCCCACACTCATGCCCCCATACACATGCATGCCCCACGCACGCATGCTCCACGCACGCATGCCCCACGCACGCATGCCCCACGCACGCATGTGCCCCACCCCACATGTGCCCCCTCCACATGTGCCCCCTCCACACGTGCCCCCTCCACACGTGCCCCCTCCACACGTGCCCCGCCACACGTGCACCCCCACACGTGCCCCCCCACACGTGCCCCCCCACACGTGCCCCCCCACACGTGCCCCCCCACACGTGCCCCCAGACGTGCCCCCCACACGTGCCCCCCCACACGTGCCCCCCCACACGTGCCCCCCCACACGTGCCCCCCCACACGTGCCCCCCACACGTGCCCCCGCAACACTTGCCCCCCACACGCCCCCCCACACTTGACCCCCATACTTGCCCCCCCCACACATGCCCCCCACACATGCCCCCCCACAAATGCCCCCCCCACAAATGCCCCCCCCACACATGCCCCCCCCACACATGTCCCCCCCACACATGCCCCCCCACACATGCCCCCCCACACATGCCCCCCCACACATGCCCCCCCACACATGCCCACCCCACACATGCCCACCCCACACATGCCCACCCCACACAAGCCCCCCCCACACATGCCCCCCCCACACATGCCCCCCCACACATGCCCCTCCCACACATGCCCCCACACATGACCCCCACACATGACCCCCCACACATGACCCCCCACACATGACCCCCCACACATGCCCCCCCACACATGCCCCCCACACATGCCCCCATACACACCCCCCATACAAACACACGCCCCATACACACACACGCCCCATACACACACACGCCCCATACACACACGTGCCCCATTCACACACGTGCCCCATACACACGTGCCCCATACACACGTGCCCCATACACACGTGCCCCATACACACGTGCCCCATACACACGCTCCCATACACGTACACCCCATACACGTACCCCCCATACACGTACCCCCCATACACGTGCCCCCCATACACGTGCCCCCATACACGTGCCCCCCATACACGTGCCCCTCCACACGTGCCCCCCCACACGTGCCCCCCCACACGTGCCCCCCACACGTGCCCCCCACACGTGCCCCCCACACATGCCCCCCCACACGTGCCCCCCCACACGTGCCCCCCCCACACACGTGCCCCCCCACACACGTGCCCCCCCACACACGTGCCCCCCACACACGTGCCCCCCACACACGTGCCCCCCACACAAGTGCCCCCCACACAAGTGCCCCCCACACACGTGCCCCCCACACACGTGCCCCCCACACACGTGCCCCCCCCACAAGTGCCCCCCACACAAGTGCCACACACACACGTGCCCCACACACACATGCCACCCCACACACGCATCCCCCATACACACACATGCCCCCCCAACACATGCCCCCCAACTCATGCCCCCCTACACATGCCCCCTACACATGCCCCCCCACACATGCCCCCCACACATGCCCCCATACACATGCCCCCATACACATGCCCCCATACACATGCCCCCCTACACATGCCCCCTACACATGACCCCTACACATGACCCCCTACACATGCCCCCCTACACATGCGCCCCCCTACACATGCATCCCCCATACACATGCCCCCCATACACATGCCCCCATACACATGCCCCCCCATACACATGCCCCCCCTACACTTGCCCCCCCATACACTTGCCCCCCCATACACTTGCCCCCCCATACACATGCCCCCCCATACACATGCCCCCCCATACACATGCCCCCCCATACACATGCCCCCCCTACACATGCCCCCCCTACACTTGCCCCCACACACACGCCCCCATACACACACGCCCCCATACACACACGCCCCCATACACACACGCCCCCATGCACACGCCCCCATGCACACGCTCCCATACACACGCCCCCATACACACGCCCCCATACACACGCCCCCATACACACGCCCCCATACACACGCCCCCATACACACGCGTTCCATACACACGCCCCCATACACACGCCCCCATACACACGCCCCCATACACACGCCCCCATACACACGCCCCCATACACACGCGCCCCCATACACACGCGCCCCCATACACACGCGCCCCCATACACACGCGCCCCCATACACACGCGCCCCCATACACACGCGCCCCCATACACACGCGCCCCCATACACACACGCCCCCATACACACACGCCCCCATACACACACGCCCCCATACACACGCCCCCATACACACGCCCCCATACACACGCCCCCATACACACGCGTTCCATACACACGCGTTCCATACACACGCCCCCATACACACGCGTTCCATACACACGCCCCCATACACACGCCCCCATACACACGCCCCCATACACACGCCCCCATACACACTCCCCCATACACACGCCCCCATACACACGCGTTCCATACACACACGTTCCATACACACGCGTTCCATACACACGCCCCCATACACACGCGTTCCATACACACGCGCCCCATACACACGCGCCCCATACACACGCGCCCCATACACACGCGCCCCATACACACGCGCCCCATACACACGCGCCCCATTCACACGCGCCCCATTCACACGCGCCCCATTCACACGCGCCCCATACACACGCGGCCCATACACACGCGCCCCATACACACGCGCCCCATACACACGCGCCCCATACACACGCGCCCCATACACACGCGCCCCATACACACGCGCCCCCATACACACGCGCCCCCATACACACGCGCCCCCATACACACGCGCCCCCATACACACGCGCCCCCATACACACGCCCCCCCATACACACGCCCCCCATACACACGTCCCCCCATACACGTCCCCCCATACACGTCCCCCCATACACGCCCCCCCATACACGTCCCCCCATATACGCCCCCCCCATACACGCCCCCCCATACACGCCCCCCATACACGCCCCCCCATACACGCTCCCCCATACACGCCCCCCATACACGCCCCCCATACACGCCCCCCATACACGCCCCCCATACACACGCCCCCCCATACTCACGCCCCCCCCATACACACGCCCCCCATACACACGCCCCCCATACACACGCCCCCCATACACACGCCCCCCATACACCCATGCCCACTCATATGCTCACACACACACATCCCCATACAAACACGTCCCCACGCACACACGTCCCCACACACACACGTCCCCACGCACACACGTCCCCACGCACACATGCCCACGCACACGCCCACATACACACACATGCCCCATACATGCCCCATGCACACATGTCCCCATACAAACACATGTCCCCATACAAACACATGTCCCCATACAAACACATGTCCCCATACACACATGCCCACACACACGCCCACATACACACACATGCCCCATACACACATGTGAGCATCCAAGAAGCAGGAGAATCGACGTATCGGGCATGAGCCCTTCTTCGGGCTCATGTCCGAAACATCGATTCTCCTGCTCCTTGGATGCTGCCTGATCTACTGCGCTTTTCCAGCAACACATTTTCAGCTCTGATCTCCAGCATCTGCAGTCCGCTTTCTCCATACATACATGTCCCCACACACACATGCCACCCCACACACACATCCCACCCATACACACACATGCCCCCCCACACACATGCCCCCCCACACAAATGCCCCCCCACACATATGCCCCCCCACACATATGCCCCCATACACACACATGCCCCACACACTCATGCCCCACGCACGCATGCCCCACCCCACACGTGCCCCCTCCACACGTGCCCCCTCCACACGTGCCCCCTCCACACGTGCCCCCTCCACACGTGCCCCCTCCACACTTGCCCCCTCCACACGTGCCCCCCCACACTTGCCCCCCCACACTTGCCCCCCCACACTTGCCCCCCCACACTTGCCCCCCCCCCACACTTGCCCCCCCACACTTGCCCCCCCACACTTGCCCTCCCCACACTTGCCCTCCCCACACTTGCCCTCCCCACACTTGCCCCCCCACCCTTTCCCCCCCACACTTGCCCCCCCACACTTGCCCTCCCCACACTTGCCCCCCCACACTTGCCCCCCCACACTTGTCCCCACACACTTGCCCCCCCACACTTGCCCCCCCCACACTTGCCCCCCCACACTTGCCCCCCACACTTGCCCCCCACACTTGCCCCCCACACTTGCCCCCCACACTTGCCCCCCCCACACTTGCCCCCCCACACTTGCTCCCATACACACATGTCCCCATACGCACACATGTCCCCTTACACATGCCCACACACAAATGCCCCACTCGCACATTCCCCACACACATGCTTCCATACACACTCATGCCCCATACACACACATGCCCCTACACACATGCCCCACACACACATGCCCCACACACACATGCTCCCATACACACACGCCCCGCACACACATGTCCCATGCACACACATGCCCACACATACATGTCCCCATACACACATGCCCCCATACACACACATGCCCCATACACACATGCTCCCATACACACACGCCCCGCACACACATGTCCCATGCACACACATGCCCCACACACATGCCCCCATACACACACATGCCCCACACACATGCCCCCATACACACACATGTCCACACACAAATGCCCCACATGCACTTGCCCCATACACACACATGCCCCATACACACACATGCCCATACACACATGCCCCATACACACACATGCCCCATACACACATGTGAGCATCCAAGGAGCAGGAGAATCGACGTATCGGGCATGAGTCCTTCTTCGGGCTCATGTCCAAAACATCGATTCTTTTGCTTCTTGGATGCTGCCTGATCTACTGCGCTTTTCCAGCAACACATTTTCAGCTCTGATCTCCAGCATCTGCAGCCCTCGCTTTCTCCATACATACATGTCCCCATACACACATGCCACCCCACACACACATCCCCCATACACACACATGCCCCCCATACACATGCCCCCCATACACATGCTCCCCATACACATGCCCCCATACACTTGCCCCCCACACAAATGCCCCATTGCTCACACACGTCCCATACACATGCCCCACACACGCATGCCCCACACACGCATGCCCCCCCCACTCTGGCCCCCCACACACTTGCCCCCACACACACATGTTCCCATAAACACTCATGCCCACACATGCATGTCCCCATACGCACACATGCCCCGTTACACATGCCCACACACAAATGCCCCACTCGCACATTCCCCACACACATGCTCCCATACACACACATGCCCCCACATGCATGTCCCCATACACACATGCCCCCCACACACACATGCCCCATACATACATGCTCCCATACACACACATGCCCCGCACATACATGTCCCATGCACACATATGCCCCCCACACACATGCCCCCATACACACACACGCCCACACACATGCATCCATACTCTCACATGCCCACAAACACACATGCCCAGACACACATGCCCCCATGCACACACATGCCCCCATACACACACACATGTTCAGACACACATGCCCCCATACACACACATGCTCCCATACACACACATGCTCCCATACACACACACATGTTCAGACACACATGCCCCCATGCACACACATGCCCCCATACACACACACATGTTCAGACACACATGCTCCCATACACACACATGCTCCCATACACACACATGCTCCCATACACACACACATGTTCAGACACACATGCCCCCATGCACACACATGCCCCCATACACACACACATGTTCAGACACACATGCTCCCATACACACACATGCTCCCATACACACACATGCTCCCATACACACACATGCTCCCATACACACACATGCGCCCATACACACATGCCCCATACACATACATGCCCACACATACATGTCCCCATACACACATGCCCTCATACACACACATGCCCCATACACACACATGCCCCCCACACACACATGCCCATGCACCCATGTCCCCATACCCACATGCCCACACATGAATGTCCCTATACACACACGCTCCCATACACACATATGCCCCCCACCCAAATGCCCCACACAAACATGTTCCCTTACACACACATGCCCCAAACAAACATGTCCCCTTACTCACACATGCCCCCCACACACATGCCCCAATACACACACATGCCCCCCACACACATGCCCCCCACACACACATGCCCATGCACACATGTCCCCAAACCCACATACCCACACATGAATGTCCCTCTACACACACGCTCCCATACACACATATGCCCCCCACCCAAATGCCCGACACAAACATGTCCCCTTACAAACCCATGCCCCACTCAAACATGTCCCCTTACACACACATGCCCCACACAAACATGCCCCCATACACACACATGCCCCATACACACACATGCCCCCATACACACACACGCCCCCATACACACACACGCCCCCACGCACACACACGCCCCCACGCACACATGCCCCACGCGCACACATGCCCCACGCGCACACATGCCCCACGCGCACACATGCCCCACGCGCGCACACACATGGCCCACGCGCGCACACACATGGACCATGCGCACACACATGGCCCCACGCACACACATGGCCCCACGCACACACACATGCCCCATGCACATATGCCCCCACACACGCCCACACATGCATGTCCCCATACACACATATGCCCCCCACCCAAATTCCCCACACATACATGTCCCCTTACACACACATGCCCACACAAACATGCTCACACACATGCCCCCCCACACATGCCCACCCCACACATGCCCCCCCCACACATTCTCCCCCCACACATGCCCCCCCCACACATGCCCCCCCCACACATGCCCCCCCACACATGCCCCCCCACACATGCCCCCCTCACACATGCCCCCATACACACACATGCCCCCATACACACACATGCCCCCATACACACACATGCCCCCATACACACATGCCCACACACATGTCCCCATACACACACGTCCCCAACGCACACGCTCCCATACACACATGCCCCATACTCACACATACTCTCAGACACACGCTCCCATACACACGCCCCATACACACGCCCCCATACACATGCCTGCACACATATGCCCACACACGTCCCCATACACACATGCACCCATACACACACATACCCCATCCACACACACACGTGCCCCATACACATATGGATTTCTAGCCACATTCCAAGGATACACAGGCGAACAAACAAAATAGGGGCAAGTGAAGGCCATTGAGCCCTTCAGGCCCCATCTCCCATTCCATATAATCACAGCTGTTCATCCAACTCAGTTGCACACTTTTGCCCAAAGTCCTTTCCTTCCTATAGCCCCAAGAACTAGCTGGGGGAGGGCACATGGGGAGGTGTAAAATAGATTCCAGATCTGCAATAATTTGCTCCTTCCTGTGTTTACCTTGTCTAGTCCTGTTAGAATTTTAATGGGTTTCTATGAGATCCCCTGTCACCCATTCTTTGAAATTTCGGTGAAAATGGTCCTAACCAATCCAGTCTCCCTTCATGCGTCAGTCCTGCCGTCCCAGGCATCATGCTGGGAAACCTTTGCTACACTCCCTCCATCACCAAAACATCCTTTCTTGGGTAAGGAGACCAAAAAGGAAACTGCGTACAGTACTCCAAGGTGTGGTCTCACCAAGACCCCATGTGATTACAGTAAGGTCTGCGTGTGGAATGAACTTCCTGAGGAAGTGGTGGATGTGGGTACAATTATAACATTTAAAAGACATCTGGGTGGATACATGAACAGGAAAGGTTTGGAAGGATATGGGCCAGGAAGAGGCAGGTGGGACTAGTTTAGTCTGGGATTATGTTCAGCGTGGACTAGTTGGACCGAAGGTACAAACCATAACTGCAGTTACTGGAAACCAGATTCTGGATCAGTGGTGCTGGAAGAGCACAGCAGTTCAGGCAGCATCCGAGGAGCAGTGAAATCGACGTTTTGGGCAAAAGCCCTTCATCAGGAATACAGGCAGTGAGCCTGAAGCGTGGAGAGATAAGCTAGAGGAGGGTGGGGGTGGGGAGAAAGTAGCATAGAGTACAGTGGGTGAGTGGGGGAGGGGATGAAGGTGATAGGTCAGGGAGGAGAGGGTGGAGTGGATAGGTGGAAAAGGAGATAGGCAGGTAGGACAAGTCATGGGGACAGTGCTGAGCTGGAAGAGCTTCAGGGCAGAGGAAATGATCTGGGAGTTGCAGTGGGAGAGGGACTCCCTGAGATTCTTGTAGAGAGAGGAGGAAAACTTCTTCAAGGCAGGCATCCTTGCAAGACCGAAGGGTCTGTGTCCATGCTGTACGACTTTATATCCCTGCTCTTGTACTTGAATCCTCTCGCTATGAAAATCAACATACCATTTGCCTTCTTCACTCCCTGCTGCACCTGCGTGCTTACCTTTAGAGATTGGTGTATAAGGGTACCTAGACCTCGTTACACCTCCCCCTTTCCCAAACTATTGTCATTCAGATATTAATCTACCCTCCTGTACTTGCTGCTAAAGTAGATAACCTCACATTTATGCACATTATACTGTACCTGCCATGCATTTGCCAACTTAGCCTGTTTAAAGCAAACTAAAGTATCTGTGCATCCTCCTCACAGTTCACCCTCCTTTGTCCATCTGCAAACTTGAAAATACTATATTTAGTTTGCTCATCTAAATCATGAAACTGTATGATGATTGGCTGGGCTCCAAAGTACTGATCCCTGTGATACCTCATTGGTCTCTGCCTGCCACTCAGAAAATGGCCTGTTTATTCTGATTCTCTTTTTCTTCACTGTTAACTAGTTCTCTATCTATGTCAATACACCACCCCAATCCCAGTGTACGTTCATGTTAAATGCTAATCTTTTATGTGAGACCTTATTGAAAGCCTTCTGAAATTCCAAATAAATCACATCCACTGGCTCCCCCTTATTAATCCTTTCATTTCATCCTCTACTATATTTGTCAAGCATCATCACCATTTTGTTATTATTATTATTAATAATAAACTGGGGAGGATTCAGAAGAGATTGGACTCTTATGGGAATGGAGGGTTTGAGTTATGGGGAGAGGCTGGATAAGCTGGGACATTGTTCCCTGGAGCGTAGGAGGTTGAGGGAGGTTTATAAAATCATGAGGAGTATAGATAAGATGTATAGCAGGTATCTTTTCCCTTGGGTGGGGGATTTCAAGACTACAGGGTAAATTTCAAGGTGAGAGAAAGATTTGAAAAAAAAAACATGAGGAACAGCTTTCTTGCGCAGAGAGTGGATCATGTGGGAAATGAACATGGATGTGACGGATGCAGGTACTGCAACAGCATTTAAAAGACACTTGGATAGATACATGAATAAAAAATGTTTGGAAGGGTGTGGGCCAGGTGCAGGCAGGTGGGACTAGTTTAGTTTGGGAACATGGACTGGTTGGATTGAATGGTCTGTTTGACTCGAAAGCTCCACACTTCTCACGCTTTGATTGAAATTTGGTCAGAAGTGAGTGAGTCTCAGCCTTGGGGACTGAGTGGAAGTCCTGAGCCTATCCTGAGCCAGGGTGACTCACAGGACTGCAGAGGCAGCCATCTTGGCGATGACCAAGACAGGAGAATGCAAAGAGAGTGATGGGAGACGCGTCCATGTTGGAGCACCCTCATGTGGAAGGTCTTTTTAGGGGCAGGCAGGCCCCAGAAATCAGAGAGGGAATCACAGATAGTGACTGCTCTGCCCTACCAAAACCCCAGCAGCCTCAGAAAATACCAATCAGTTGGGGTTGTGATGACTTCTCTACCTCCAGCCAGTGGGCTGCTTAGCTGTTAGTAAAAAGGCCAAGTGGCAGGAGTCTACCAGTACATCCTCTGACATGGCAACCCAAAATCTCTCCATCTGAGCCTGCCTCCTCGGGTCTGCCTTCCTTCTGATATACCTCTACCTGTCTTTCATGCTTTCCTTTTCTGTCTCACCCTCTTTTCCTTTCTCTTCTGCTATCTATCTTGCTCTGTCTCTTCCACTCTATTTCCCCCATCCCTCCTCTATTTTACTTCCTCTATCAATCTGTCCCTCTTTCACTCTCTTTTTATTGTCCTCACTCTCTCTTTGTCTCTGTCTCTTTGCAGATTCACAGTGTGTCTCTGACTCTTTCCTCTCTTTTCATCCATGACCTTACCACCCCCACCCTCTCTCTCATCTCTACATTATTGGCTATCACTGAGATATAGTTAGTACGTTTGCAGATGACACAAAAATTGGAGGTATAGTGGACAGCAAGGAAGGTTACCTCAGATTACAACAGGATCTGGAGCAGATGAGCCAATGGGCTGAGAAGAGGCAGATGAAATTTAATTCAGATAAATGTGAGGTGCTGCATTTTGGGAAAGCAAATCTTAGCAGGACTTATACACTTAATGGTAAGGTCCTGGGAAGCGTTGCTGAACAAAGAGACCTTAGAATGCAGGTTCATAGCTCCTTGAAAGTCGAGTTCACTATAGGATAGTGTATTGAGTACAGGAGTTGGGAGGTCATGTTGCAATTGTACAGACAATGGTTAGGCAACTGTTGGAATATTGTGTGCAATTCTGGTCTCCTTTCTATCGGAAAGATGTTGTGAAACTTGAAAGGGTTCAGAAAAGATTTAAAGGATGTTGCCAGGGTTGGAGGATTTGAGCTACAGGAAGAGGCTGAACAGGCTGGGGCTGTTTTCCCTGGAGCGTTGGAGGCTGAGGGGGTGACCTTACAGAGGTTTATAAAATTATAAGGGGCATGGATAGGATAAATAGACAAAGTCTCTTCCTTGGGGTGGGAGAGTCCAGAACTAGAGGGCATAGGTTTAGGGTGAGAGGGGAAAGATATAAAAGAGACCTAAGGGGCAACATTTTCAAGCAGAGGGTGGTATGTGTATGGAATGAGCTGCCAGAGGAAGTGGTGGAGGCTGGTACAATTGCAACATTTAAGAGGCATTTGGATGGGTATATGAATAGGAAGGGTTTGGAGGGATATGGGCTGGGTGGTGGCAGGTGGGACTAGTTTTTGGGTTGGGATATCTGGTCGACATGGACGGGTTGGACCGAAGGGTCTGTTTCTGTGCTGTACATCTCTCTGACTCTATGATAGAGCAGTTCTGGCAGAGGCTGAAGTCACAAGTCTGCTGGAGTAGCTGAGCTGGGACTCAGCTATCTCGGTTGCTTTGTGTTACAGAGCAATAGGTTCAATTCCTGCACTGGGCTGAGGTTATCATGAAGGACCTCAGTCTCTTCTCTTGCCTGAGGTGCAGTGAACCTCAGGTTAAACCACCACCACCTCTCTCTCTCTCTCTCTCTCTTTCTTTCTAATAAGGGAAGCAGCCCCATGATCTGGAAGGACATGGTGTCTTTACCTTTACTTTAGTGGCTGAATGAGTAAATTCTGAACATGGAGAGTGACTTGAGGATAACAGGAATGGCTAGTACAGAAGTCTGCAGGTTCAGTAATTGATTCCAAACAACAAGGCTGTGCACCTTACAGAAATCTAGGATACATTCTCCACCGTCTAATTGAACAGCCATTACTCAGTGAGAACTCAGCACTTTGCTCAAAGGGTTATAAATGTAAACAGGGGTTCAGCTGTGATCAAGCATGACTGCTCCTAATTAAAGTCTTCACTTTTGCTCTGACATTTCAAGTATCTCTTCCAGTTGACTGGAGCCAGTTTGTGTAGCATGCACGATTTGGGAATGACTGACAGAACAGCTACTGGGGATATGAAAGCAGTTCATTTGAAGAGCTTGAATTTGAATAAGCCATTTCCCTGTGAATGTAGGAGAACATGACAGGGTGATCTCACTCCACAAAACGTTCACTTAATCTCTCTGCACTGGGTAAAGCAAGGTTATGTAACTCGATGAATTCCCAAAACTGTACACATTTTTCTTAAAAAGCTGATGAGGTTCAGGGCTGGAGTTTGATGCAGGGTGACATCCTGAGGGGGACTGCAGCTACTTAAAGGTTTATTCACAAAGTCAGGGCCAGATCCTGGTTTTCAGACCGATTAGCAAACTTTCAGAAATAATATGGTCACTTGCATTCATCCAGGTTAACACTGAATGTAATACCAAACAGTCCTGTGTTTGATCTGAGTGTGTTTATTATTGATGCCTACTATGCTTGACTGGTTAAGCCTGGGGAGTGAAAGCAGAAATAAACAGAAATGTCGGAAGATCTGAGCCACTATAAATAAAATCTGCTCCACACGCATTAACTATTGTCATCCCTGCACAGCCCTGACATACAAACCATGCAGCCCCATTGTGAGGATTAATTAGAATGAGACAGACTTGGCAGCGCAGCACCTGATTAGCCAACTGGTGTGGGTAGTGTAAGGTTTCTTTTTATGCATTCATGAATATGGGACATTAATTGCCCATCCCTAACTGCCCACTCAGCAGGTGAGTCAACCATGTTGCTGTGTGTCTGGAGTCAGGTAAGGTTTGCATATTTCCCTCCTGTTCCACTTTCAGTCTGTTTATCAGTAGTTATACAGGAATGATTTATCTAGAAAATGACTTTATTTATTGAGCTGACATCACTGGTCAAGTTTAAAGGGCTAACACAATATTCTAGTGAGTTCAAACCGCTCTTAAGATGACTGAACATTGGCATCACCATCCTTTAACATTAGATTAATTACAGTGTGGAAACAGGTCCTTCGGCCCAACAAGTCCACACCAACTCTCCGAAGAGCAACCCACCCAGACCCATTCCCCTACATTTTACCCCTACACCTAACACTACGGGCAATTTAGCATGGCCAATTCACCTAACCTGCACATTTTTGGACTGTGGGAAGAAACCGGAGCACCCGGAGGAAACCCACGCAGACACGGGGAGAATGTGAAAACTCCACACAGACAGTTGCCTGAGGTGGGAATTGAACCAAGGTCTCTAGTGCTGTGAGGCAGCAGTGCTAACCACTGTGCCACCGTACCACCCCATTAAATACCATTACAATGGGATCACCCTATCTGAATCATTACACCAAAGGCAACCACCTTTGATGTGTGTGGATGGACCATCTCCTCACTCATTCACAAAACATTCAGACTGTCACCTTGTGTAGACAACTGATTGGGGAACTGATTTCTGGGAGAAATCACTGGAAAAAGTGGACTCTTGCTAAGAAAGGAACTTAACAACCCATAATCTCATCATGATAAACCATAAACCTGAAATCAATTTTCCATAGCTATGTTTGGGTAGCTGTTCAATTGGTAACTGGACTCATGTGATGAGCCAACTTATCCTCTCTTTTCTCCAGGCCACAGGACAGCATAAGGTGAGGCCTTGAAGACGCAAGACCCCACTGAGTGGGCATTCTCTCTCTCTTTCTCTGTCCATCCAGTAAACTCCACCACTACCATTCCAGACACTTCCCATCTCTGTGTGAAAACATTGCCCTCTGGACCCCTCTCACCATAAACCTATGTTTTGGACTCACCTACCCTATTCCCAGCTGCCTGCTCCTGACCCATACCCCTCCAAACCTTTCTGATTCATGTACCCACCTAAAGCTGAATGATTATGAAGCTATTCAACTCATCAATCGTGTAGATCTGTACACTATTGACTTTTTCAACCACTTCACCTTTTCTCTTGCTTTGTAACTTAACTATATGTTTGTTTGTAAACCCTTGAATGCATGTGAGAGTGAGTTGGAACTTTTTTTTACTTTGAGGGGTGTTAAAAATGATAAACACTATTTTTCTTTCTCACCGAGATCACACTCAGTGTCATATATTAATGGACATAAGATGGATACAGCAGGTTAATACGTGGATGGGTAATAGTATGGGAATAAGGAATTTTGATTCCTGGGGCAGTTCTTAGAAGTTTGGTTGATTGGGATACAGTTGCACCTCAACAGAGCATGGAACAATGGCCTGTTCACACATACGAAGAGGAAGGCTTTATCCTCATGCCTCAAGGGAAGGATGCGATAATCAATATTACAGAGGCGAAGCAACATACACATCTGACAAGTGAACTTCTAGGTCATAGTTTCGGAAGATGCTGTTGATGGATGGCTTGATTTGATTTATTTATTGTCAGTTATAGGAAAGATATTACTAAGCCAGAGATGGTTCAGAAGAGATTTACCAGGTATGGATAGTTTGAGTTATAAAGAAAGGCTGGGATTTTTCTCACTTGAAAGTAGGAGAATGAGAGATGACCTTATAGAGATTATAACCTCGTGAGGGGTATGGATAGGATTAATGGCAGGTGTCTTTTCCTTAGGGTGGGGGATTTCAAGACTTGGGGGCACATTTTGTTCAAAACAAATGCTTCTTCTTGTTAAGACTCACTAGTGGTATTCCACTGCCATGTTAAACCAGTAGGCTCTTCAACACAAACAAGGAAAGCAGATGTTTGTAACAAATAGTCCCAACCATAAGCTGGCAGTGGGTTGCAATCAAAATACAAATCGTGGGAAGATGTGGCCACTTGGCAATCTTAAAGAAAGCATGATGTGGAAGAGCCGGTGTTGGACAGGGGTGGACAAAGTTCAACACCACACAACACCAGGTTTTAGACTAATAGGTTTATTGGGAAGCACTAGCTTTCAGAGTGCTGCTTCTTCATCAGGTGGTTGGAGAGTACAGTTACAAAATTCACTTCTGAAATATTTATCATTACAATTAATAAGTTAAACCGCTGTGGTTCTGTTCGCCGAGCTGGGGAGTTTTTGTTGCAAACGTTTCGTCCCCTGTCTAGGTGACATCCTCAGTGCTTGGGAGCCTCCTGTGAAGCGCTTCTGTGGGAGTCCATCAACAAACACATCGACCTGGACCCAATATACCGGCCACTGCAGCGGACAGCTGAAACTGACAACTGGAAGCGGCAGGGACAGGCCACTATAAATGCCGGAGGAAACACCACAGAAGCACTTCACAGGAGGCTCCCAAGCACTGAGGATGTCACCTAGACAGGGGGCGAAACGTTTGCAACAAAAACTTCCAGCTCGGCGAACAGAACCACAGCAACGAGCACCCGAGCTACAAATCTTCTCACAAACTTTGAATAAGTTAAACCTAATAGAGATAACTGGGCAGGTGATGCATTGTGGCTGTATGTGGGAGCTGGTGAATGGTAATGTGATCTATACATACCAGATTTAAAGCAAGTTATGACTATATGAGGAATTGTGGTTAAACTTATGAGCTTTGGCCACTGCAAAACATCATGGAAGGGGAAATGTAATTGGACACGATGTTTCAGGAGACAGACACACTCCTTAGATTAATAACATCAAATATAGTCCTGGTCAGGAACAGAGAGGTATGACAATATGAGAAAGGTATTGAGATCCAGAATTAAGCTTCAGAGGAGTCTCAGGCAGAATCCTTATCCAGTCAATAGGTATGACATTCTTACTCCCAGTGTGGGTATGGGCTTGGACTGCGGCGATAGTGAGTGAACTGACCAGAACACCATGATAGAGAGCACCATTCAAACTGGGGAAGAAAAGAGTAAAATAATAGTAGTAGGGGATAGCATAGATAGAGGTAATGGCAAAAAAGATAACATGAAAGGTCTTTTTGTCTGAATGTATGCAGCTGTTCTAGTAAGACAGATGAATTAACAGAACATAGAACACAGGAATAGGCCATTCAGTTCACTGTGTCTATACAACAGAAATAAACAAATATGACTTGGCAGCTACTACAGAAACATGATGGTAGCTGACCAGGACTGGGGATTCCAGGCTATTCAATGTTCTGGAAAATAGACAAAAAGGAAAATGAGGCGGGGTAGCTTTGTTAACAATGGATGATATCATTGCAGTGATGATTAATGATACAGGTACAATGGATTATGAGGTGGAATCAGTTTGGATGGAAATGAGGAATATTATGGAAAAGAGGTGGGAGCTGTTGCTTGGCCCCCAAGTGTTGCAGTATTGTTTGACAAATTATAAATCAGAAAATAATGAAGCCATGTATGAAGGGTACTATAACTGTCAGGGGTGATTTGAATCTGTGTATTGGCTGATAAATCAAATGTGTAAGTGTAATAGAAGATAAATTAGTAGAGTGGATCAGGGATAGTTCCTTGGAGCAGTACATTGCACAATTGATCCAGGATCAGAGAACAGACTATTTTCAATCCAGGAAGGTAGTTAATGATCCTGCAGTAGGTAGTGATCACAACACAGTAGAATTTCAAATTCGCTTTCAGGAACAGGAGCATGGCTCTCAAAACAATGTCCTCACCTTTAAATAAAGGCAAAAGTATTACAGATATGTGAAGAAAGAGTTCTATAAATTGGGCTGGGAAGCCAGACTAAGAAAAAGGTCAATAAAACTGCATAGTCAGACATTTAAACAGCTATTTTGCAAGGCTCAGCAAAACTTTTTCTCTGGTTAAGAAGGAGGAGATGAGAAGAATGAACTGCCTGTGGTTAACAAGTGAAGTCAAGCAAAGCATCCAGTCAAAACCTAATGAAACAAAGTCACAAACTCTAGTGGTAGCCAGAAAATTGGAATTTTTTTAGGAACCAACAATGGATGATTAAAAAAAGCTATTAAAAAGCAGGCAAATTGATCATGGAAGTAAATTGGCAAGAAACATAGAAACAAAGACTACGAGCTTCCTTTGGGTACATAAAAAGAAAGGGAGCAGCTAAAGTGGTTGTGTGTGCAGAACCCTTGGACAATGCATCTGGTGAATTGTTAACAGAGAAGAGAGAAACAGCAAATAACTTAAACAAATGTTTTGCTTTGGTCTTCATGGAGGAGGATACTATAAACATCCCAAAGAGAGAGCAAAGTGCTAATGGGAGGAAAAGTTGTCCAATACTTTTTATCATGAGGGACAAAGTATTTAGACCATAAGATAAAGGGGAAGAATTAAGCCATTTGGCCTATTAAGTCTGGTGCATCATTCAATCATGGCTGATATGTTTCTCAACTTCCTGCTTCCTCCCTCTAGCCCTTGATCCCCTTACTAATCAAGAACCTATCTATCTCTGTCTGAAACACATGCAATGACTTGGCCTCCACAGCCTTATGCAGCAATGAGTTCCACAGATTCCCCACCCTCTGGCTGATGAAATTCCTCCTCATCTCAATTCTAAATGGTCGTCCCTTCTCTCTGAGGCTGTGCCCTCAGGTCCTGGTCTCTCCTACTAGTGGAAATATCTTCTCCATATCCACTCTAACAAGGCCTCTCATTATTCTGTAAGTTTCAATCAGGTCCCCCCTCGGCCTTCTGAACTCCATTGAGTACAGACCTAGAGTCCTCAAACGTTCCTCATATGACAAATCCTTCATCCCCAGGATAATTTTTGTAAACCTCCTCTGGACCCCTCACCCCCCCCCCCCCTCCCCACCCCCACCAATGCCAGCACATCCTTCCATGGATATGGGGCCCAAAACTGCTCGCAATATTCCACATGCAGTCTGACCAGAACCTTATACAGACTCAGCAGTACATCTCTACTCTAATATTCTAACCCTCTTGAAATGAATGGTAACATTGCATTTACCTTCCTGACTGCCAAATGAACTTGCATGTTATCCTTAAGCGAATCCTGAATTAGGACTCCTAAGTTCCTTTGTGCTTCAGATTTCTGAAGCCTTTCCCCATTTAGAAAATAATTTATGCCTCTATTCTTTCAACCAAAGTGCATGACCTCACACTTCCCCATCTGCCACTTCTTTGCGCACTCTCCTAATCTGTCCAAGTCTTTCTGTAGCCTCCCTGCTTCCTCAACACTATCTGTTCTTCCACCTCTCTTTGTGACATCTGCAAACTTATCGACAACACTCTCAGTTCCTTTGTCCAGATCGGTAAAGGTATAATGTGAATATCTGTGTCCCAACACTGACCCCTGCACAACTCCATTAGCCACCAGCTGTCACCCTGAAAATGACACCTTTATCCCCACTACCTGCCTTCTGCCAGTCAGCCAATCCTCTCTCTGCCAATAACTTGCCCCTAACACCATGGACTCTTATCTTATTTAACAGCCTCCTGTGAGTCACCTTGTCAAAGGCCTTCTGGAAATCCAACGAGATCATGTCCACTGGCTATCCTTTATCTAACTTGCTTGTTAACTTCTTAAATAATTCTAACAGATTTGTCAGGCATGACCTCTCTTTGACAAAACCACGCTGACTCAGCCCTATTTTACCATGCACTTCCAAGTACTCTGCAATCTCATCCTCAATACTGGACCCTAAAATCTTATCAATGACTGAGGTCAGGCGAATCGGCCTATAGTTTCCTGCCTCTCCTTCTGCCTCCTTCCCTTCTTAAACAAGTGTGTTACATTAGCCATTTTCCAGTCCTTTTGGACCCTCCCTGATTCCAGCCCCCACTAACTCCTTCAGAACTCTGGGGTGGTCCATCTGGTCTATCCACTTTCTGATCTTTCAGCTTCCCCAGCATTTTCTCCTTAATGATAGTCACTGCGCTCACCTCTAGCCCTGACTCTTTTGAAGTTCGAGTATGCTGCTGTTGTTTTCCACTGGGAAGATTAGTGCAACGTTGGTCCATCATTCCTTTGTTCCCCATTACGCCTTCACAAGCTTTGTTTTCAGTGATCCAATGTCTACTCTTGTCTCTCCCTTACCTTTTATATAGCTAAAAAAAAGCAATCTTCTTTAAAATTACTAACTTATTTAACTCATATTTCATCTCCTCCCCTGTTGTTTTTTTTTTAGTTAACCTCTGTCGTTATTTAAAGTATTCCCAATCCTTTAGCTTCCTGCTAACCTTCACCACATTGGCTGCTTCTTCTTTCACTGTTCTGCTGTCCCTGACATCCCTAGTCAGATTTTGTTGCCTCATCCTCCCCTTCAAATGTTTCTTCTTCCTGGGGATGAATTTCTGCTACCCCTCCTGAATTACCTCCAGAAATCCTTGCCATTGTTGCTCCTCCATTTTCCCTGCTGGGCTCCACTTCCAAACAACTGTGGCCAGCTCCTCCCTCAGGTTTTTGGAATTACGTTGACCGTTACATCTGATTCCATCTTCTCCCTCTTGGACTGCAGGGTGAATTCCCTCATATTATGGTCACTGTCCCGGAGAGAGTTCCTTCATCTTCAGCCCCCTCATCAAGTTTGTCTCAAGCTGTTCCAAAAAAAAATCCCGTAGACATTCCACAAATTCATTTTCTCACAATTAGATACCAACCTGATTTTCCAAGTCCACCTGTATATTGAACTCCCCCATGATGATTGTGATAGTCCCTTCCAATCTCCAGATTTATTTTCTTCCCCACATCCTGACTACTGCTAGGTGAACTAAACACAACTTCTTTTATGGTCTACTTTACTTTGTGGTTCCTCAACTCCACCCAGACAGATTCTACACCTCCTGACTCCATATCACTTCTTGTTACCAATTTAATTTTATTTCTTACTCACAAAGCAATTCTGCCCATCTACTGTCCTTTCAATAGGACATATATCCTTAGTTCCCAGCCTTGAACTTCTTCCAGCCACATCTCTGTCATACCCACAACATCATACCCACCAATTTCAATCTGCTACAAACTCATTTACCTTGTTTTGTGCATTTAAGTACAACACACTCAATCCTGTGTTGTTAGCCCCCTTCTGATCATTGTCCCCTTAACTGCTGTCCCTGAAGTTAGATTCCTGACCCTTTGAATACTCTCTGTCCTATTACCTATTCTGGTCACTTTAATAACCACTACTGAGCTCCCCCCTACCACCTTTTAAGTTTTTCCATCATTTTCTATGCAACTGAATCAGCCCCTTCCCCATTATTTGACAAACTAACAAGACTGAAGGTGGACAAATTGCCAGGATCTGATGGCCTTCATCCAAGATTTTTATAGGAAGATAATGCGACCGTAGTGAATGCATTAGTGAGCTCACTGGATTCAAGGACGGGTCCATCAATTGGAAAACCATGGATATGATGCCCATGTTAAAAGAAAAAGGGAAACAGAAAGCAGGAAACTATAGGCCAGTCAACCTAACGTCTTTTGTGGGGATAATGTTAGATTCCATAATAAAGGAAGAAAGGAAAGGACATTTAGAAAAGCTTAAACTAATCAAACAGAGCCAATGTATTTTTGTGAAAGGGAAATCATGCTGAACAAATTTTATAGTGATCTTTGATGCTATAACAAGCAGAGTTGATAAAGGGGAAATGGTAGACGTAGCATATTTGGATTTTCAGAAAATGTTCAATAAGGTGTCACAAAAAATGTTATTGCTCATGATATTGGAAATGTACTCACATGGATTGGGGATCAGTTAGCTTACAGAAGATAGTCTTTTTACCAAATGTACACAGTTTTAGTGAAGTTGTACCTGAAATACTGTGTACAGTTTTGATCCCCATATTTAAGAAAGAGGCTCTTAGTATGGGAGGCATTTCAAAGATATTTACTGGGCTGATCCTGGGATGAAAGTTTTGACTTATCCAGAACAGCTAAACAGGTTAGGCCTTTATTCAACAGAGTTTAGAAGAATTTTATTCATGCATAATAGATGCTGAGGGGGCTTGACAGGGTAAATGATGGAAAGATGTTTCCACCAGTGGGGGACATAGCTGCAGAATAAGGGGACACTCATTCAAAACTGAGATGCAATGTAATTTCTTCTCCTAGATGATAGTGAATGTCCAGAACTCTCAACCCAGGGATTTATGGAGACTAGATCACTGAGAGTAGTTAAAGATGAGATGAATAGATTTCTGAAATCTCTGGGAATTGAGAGCTATGAGACATGGGAACAACAGTGGAGTTAAGGCCCGGGGTAGATCAGCCATGATATTATAGAACAAGCTGAATGGCCTACTCCTGCTTTTGTTACAAGTCCAGAATCTCAGATATCTTCAGAGTTAAATTTTTATTAGAAATATTAGAAATCTCGATCTTAGAATATCTGTTAACTTTGTATGTTTCCCACTTAATCCAGTCATTATTTTCCCCTTCTTTATTTCACTTTTTGCTTCTGATTTGACCTTAAATTCACAGACTCAAATTTGAGCTCAGTCCTCGAGTTTTTTTTTGATCTTTCAGTTTGATTTACTAAAGGCTAACTCAGTTGCTGTTGCAGAGGAATCTCAATTATCTGAAGGACATGAGTGGGGAGTATTTTGTTCTGTTAATTGAATGCTGGATACTCAAATGCCGGATAAAATAGTTTAGCCAAGCATCGGGACTTTGCGATCTTGCTGGATAATCTGATATTCGGCTAATTGAATGCCGGATAATCAAGGTTCCTCTGTATTGTCTCTACAGATATTTCCTGATCTGCTGGGTATTTCCCACATATTTAGGTTATTCCTAGTTGCTTGCTTTGTTCCATTAATACCAAGATGTCTGTTTCCCTTTAGTATACTGCTACCAGTTTGTATCTTCAGAAACTTGTTATGGAAAGAAAATCAAAACCTGAATATACAAGAGATGGCCAATTCCATGAATTCAGACATAGGATGGGAAAGTGCTGTTGGAGTTGAAAAGAAGGATATTGGTCTGGGTGAGCAGGAAACAGCACCATTGAACACATAGTCAAGAAACAGCAAAGGGTGTAAGGATCTGTCTGCGGGCCTCCTGACAATCAGTGATGTACTCGTGAGATGAATAAATATGAAGAATGGGAAAGAATGCATCCAAGACCAAACAGTTATAATGGAACAATTTAATTTTCAGTTTGGCTGCAAGATGTTAATCACCTCAAGTTGTGAAGGTAATGAATTTCTGAAATATAGTTTTCTGAAACAATTAGAACCAACTTAAGATCAGGTCATATTGGATTTAGTAATGATTAACGAGCCAATGTGACAGTAAGGCAGTACTTTGCAAACACTAACACATGATAGAATTTGACAGTTTGAAAAGGGGAAACCAAAGTTTAAAACTGAACTAAAGCTGACTTTGAATGAAGGATAAGGTATAAGCTGTGCATTTAAAACTGGTTTGAGCTATTAACAGAAGAGCAGACTGACAGAGCAAAGTATTCATAGAAGTATTTAGTCATAGATTCATAGAGATGTACAGCATGGAAACAGACCCTTCCGTCCAACTCGTCCGTGCTGATCAAATATCCTAAACTAATCTAGTCCCATTTGCCAGCTTTTGACCCATATCCCTCCAAACCCTTCCTATTCATATATCCATCCAGATGCCTTTAAAATGTTGCAATTGTACCAACCTCCATCACTTCCTCTGGCAGCTTCTTCCAAACACGTACCACCTTCTGCGTGAAAAAGTTCCTCCTTAGGTCCCTTTTAAACTTTTCCCCTCTTATCCTAAACTTATGCCCTCTAGTTCTGGACTCCCTGACCACAGGGAAAAGACTTTGTCTATTTATCCTATCCATGCTCCTCTTGATTTTATCAACCTCTATAAGGTCACCCCTCAGCCTCCAATGTTCCATGGAAAACCGTCCCAACCTATTCAGCCTCTTCCTGTAGCTCAAACCCTCCAACTCTGGCAGCATCCTTGTAAATCTTTTCTGAACCCCTTCAAGTTTCACAACATCCTTCAGATAGGAGGAAAATGAGAATTGCATGCAATATTCCAACAGTGGCCTAACCAATGTTCCGGACAGCCGCAACATGACCTCCCAACCCCTGTACTCAATGTACTGACCAATAAATGTGAGCATAACACAAGCATTCTTCACTATCCTGTCTACCTATAACTCCACTTTCAAGGAACTATGAACCTGCACTCCAAGGTCTCTTTATTCAGCAACACTGTCCAAGACATTACCATTAAGTGTATAAGTGCTGCCCTGATTTGCTTTTCCAAAACACAGCACCTCACATTTATCTGAATTAAACTCCATCTGCCCCTCCTCAGCCCATTGGCCCATCTGGTCAAGATCCTGATGTAATCTGAGATAATCTTCTTCAATGTCACTACACCTCCAATTTTGGTGTCATCTGCAAACATATCTCCAATGTTCACATCCAAATCATTTATACAAATGACGAAAAGCGGTGGACCCAGCACCGATCCTTGTGACACTCCGCTGGTCACAGGCCTCCTGTCTGAAAGGTTAACCCTCCACCACCACCCTCTGTCTTCTACCTTTGAATGAGTACCACCTTTCTTAAATAGTGGCACCACATTAGCCAACCTCCAGTCTTCCAGCACTTCACCTGTGGCTATTGATGAACCAAATATTTCAACAAGGGGCCCAGCAATCATTTCCCTAGCTTCCCATAGAGTTTTAGGGTACATCTGATCAGGTTCTGGCAAATAATCCACCTTTATGTGTTTTAAGACATCCAGCGCCTCCATCTCTGTGGACACTTATCAAGACATCGCTACTTATTTCCCCACATTCTAGATCTTCTATATCCTTCTCCACAGTAAACACTGATGCAAACTAGTTGAAAGGAAAGTAAACATATTCTCCAAACAAGTATAAAGTAAAATCAGAGAACTGTGGCTAATGTTGTCTGGCAGTGCTGCCAGCCTATCAGATCTTTTGGTTATCAATGATTCATGCAAGTAATTCTCTACCGTGTGGAAGCAGGCCAGTCAGCCCATAACAACCTTCTGAACTGTGTCCCCATCAGACCCTTCCCTTGATCCTATTCCTGTAACCTTGCATTCCCCATGGCTAATCCATCTAACCCACACATCCCTGGACATTATTGGTAATTTAGCATGGTCAATTCTCCTAACCTACAGGTGCTTGGACTGTGGGAGGAAACCTACACAGACATGGGGAAAATGTGCAGAGTCCACACACAGCCACCCGAAGGTGAAATCAAACCCAGGTCTCTGGCACTGTGAGCCACTATACCATGCCAGATCAGATCTGATAATTGTCATCTCAACTTTCCTGGTCCATTGACCTCAACATGGAATATGTGCAATGGCAGAGTTAGAGTGAGGAAAGCCTTTGAGTTGGAGGTAGCAAAGATAAGGTGATGCCTCAAACCCTTCCATTAATCTTCTTTCTGCACTGCTCGCTGTCCTTTTAATGGTGGACATAGCACTGATTCATTCCAATATATCCCTGTGCTGGCTGAGTCCAGTGAGTGGTCTCTTTCAGAAAAGACTTGACCTCACCACCACCCATCCAGCATAGCCTCAAGATTGCTTCCCATTGACACTAGACTTTAGATTACTTCCAGTGTGGAAACAGGCCCTTCGGCCCAACAAGTCCACACCGACCCGCCGAAGCGTAACCCACCCATTCCCCTACGTTTACCCCTTTACCTAACACTACGGGCAATTTAGCATGGCCAATTCACCTGACCTGCACATCTTTGGACTGGGGGAGGAAACCGGAGCACCCGGAGGAAACCCACGCAGACACGGGGAGAATGTGCAAACTCCACATAGTCAGTCGCCTGAGTCGGGAATTGAACTCGGGTCTCTGGTGCTGTGAGGCAGCAGTGCTAACCACTGTGCCACCGTGCTTAGAATTCTTGGCCATCTTGTGTTGAGACTTCAAAGGCAAGTACAATACTACAGTCTGAAGGGTCATTCCTGGCTGGACGTTAAATATGGTGCAGGTGTGGTGGAAGCCATAAAGGTCCCTGCACTGATGAGCTCTTCTGCCTGAAACAAAAGCAGAAATTCCTGGAAGAATTCAACAGGTTTGGCTGCCTCTGTGGAGAGAAAGCAGAGCCAATGTTTCAGTCCAGTGGCCCTTCTTCAGAAGTGTTGGTAGCCAGGAAAAGACGGTATATATGAAGGTGGGGTGTAAGCAGAGATGGAGCCTATATAGAGACGGCAGCAGTTAGGGAGATAAAGAGATGGATGATAGCATTCTCCCTGAAACAAGAATGGGGACCATAGGTAGGTGACAAAGGGCTGGCTGACATGACAGGGCCTGGACATGACAGGGCCTGGAGTGTGAGGGTGTTTAAAGGACACAGAGGAAGGTGTTCAGGCTTGAAAATGACTGAACTCAGTATTGAGTGCAGAAGGCTGTAGAGTTCCCAAGGTGAAAATGAGGTGTAGTTTTTCCATCTTCACGGCAGCAAGCCTGAGGGAGAGATGTTGACCAGTGAACAGGGTGGTGTGTTAAAGTGGTATGCACCTGGAAGCTCAGGGTCATTTTTGCAACAGAATGTAAGTGTTCTGCAAAATGGTCACCCAGTCTGCGTATCATCTCCCCAGCGTAGACAAGACCACATTGTGAGCAGCAAGACCAAATTGAGTGACAAGTAGGTAAATCTCTGCTTCACTTGGAAGGTGTGTCTGGGACTTGGATAATGAGAAGGGAGGAAGTAAATGGGCAGGTGTTACACCTCCTGCAGTTGCAAGGGAAGATACTGTGGGGCTGTGGGGAGGTGTTGGGACTGGAGGAGGAGTGGACCAGGGTGTCCCAGAGGGAGCGGTCCCTGCAGCACACTGCCAAATAAGGGGAGGGAAATATGTGTCTGGTGGTGGTATCCTATTGGAGGCAGTGGAAATAGTGATTTATGATTCTTTGGATGTGGTTGCTGGTGGGGTGATAAGTGAGGACAGGACAAGGGTCATGCTGTGAGTGTTATGGAAGGGAGGGGAAGGGGATGAGGGCACAGGAACAGAAAATGGGTTGGGGATGGCTAAGGACCCTGTCAACTAAGGCGCTGGAGAATCCTTGGTTAAGGAAAAACTGTACACCTCAGAGACACCCCTCCACCCCAACGGAAAGCGGCACCATTGGACAGATGCACCAGAGATGAAGAAACTGGGAGAATGGAATGGAGTCCTCTCAGGAAGTAGGGTGAGAGGATGCATCATCTGGGTAACTTCTATCTCACTTGATACAGAACTTAACAAGTCATATGCTCATCATCACATTTGCATAATTAATGAGGTGAAAAGCAGAAGGTAGAAACATGGAAATAAGAGCAGAAGATGGCCATTCAACTCTGTGAGAGAAAAAAAAATCATCCTCATCTGTTTCAAATATACATCCATTATTTTTGAACTCTGACCCTGAGTTTTAGATTCACCCACAAGATGAAGCACCCTATCAACATCCACCCAGTCAAGTCTCCTTAACTGTTTCGATTAAGTCATTACTGATTCTTCCAAACTCCAGAGAAAGCAGGCCTAGCCCGTCCAGCCTTTCCTCATCAGGTAACCTGCTTATTCCTCCTCGTCCCAGTCCAAAATGGCCGACCGTATATCCTGAGACCTTGACCATTTTTTCTGGAACCTTCAGCCAAGGGAAAAATGACCCTAATCTGTTCAAATGTGTCAGAATTTAAATGTTTGTATATTTCATCAAAATAGCATGGGAAAACTTCCCCCAGGCAGTGGCAATGGAGTTGATACCATCAAACACGCTTGCGCACCACACTTTTACCACAAAAGGGAAAATGTTAGTTTAATGGATATAATGTTCTACAGGAGCCATAAGCCCACAGTCTGGCCCACCATTTGAGCTAAAAAGCCCTCCCAGATTGAGATATCAGAATGTCGGCACCCTGCTAATGAACTGAGAGTAATGGCACAATATCTGACTGATCACACACTGTCCAATAATAACATTGTTCCCACCCTGTAGCAGTTCAAGAACATACACTTAAATAAGTCTGAAACTATGAAGAGGGATGATACAGAGCTAGCTATGAAAACGCTGAAGGTGGTGGTTAACTGGGCCACATTAACCTCATTAATAAGGTGGCAGGTGGCAGGTGAAAGATGAATGGCTAGACTCAAGGTAAAAAAGAAACATTCTGAGAAATAGGAGAATAAATTGAGACTAACCTTTCGGTAAAATATTGTCTGGAGTTAACAAGGCTACATAGAAAGCTTGAGGTGTAGTTGGGATTAAAAACAAGATTATGAAGAAAAATATATTACAGAGCATATAAATACTAATGATGGGTAGGCTCTGTGTGAGAGATGGGGAGGGAATGTGCCAAAAAGAGACCTCTGTAAGAAAACTAATAAATTGCTAGACTATTTCAAATACCAGAGGAATGACTTTAAAGAAAATTCTCGAGAGAATTGATTGTTGTTAAACTGACTCTAATCAAGTACAAGCCTGTGTAGCTATCTTTGAAAAGTTGGAAATAAAACAAATGTTGTGACCACTATAAAAGTCCCTGAATGTATATGAACATAGGAATTAGGAATGGGAGTCGGTGTGCCCGTTCAGCAAGATCCTGGCTGATCTGATTACTCCATATTCCGGATCTCCCCTCCCCCATTCGCCCGCCCCGCGCCCCCGCCCCCCACCCCCACCCCCACACCCTCTAGCCTCTTGCATATCAATAATCTATCTCGCTCTACTTTAAAGTTATTCAATAAGGCATCTTGATGAGTATATAAATAGGTAGGGTTTAGAGGGATGTGGGTCAAGTGCTGGCTGAATTGGACCGCAGCATCTGTTTCTCTGCTGTACACCTCTATGATTTGATGTTTCTAAGATCTCAGCTTCCCTCACCTTTTGAAGAAGAGAGTTCCAAAGACTCATGAATCTGTTAAAAAAAAAAGTTATCTTCTTCCCTGGCTTAAATTGGCAAATAAGGTGCTGATAGGTGGCTTTCCTTTGAACTCAAACCAGTTTGAGATATGGACATTTCATGCAAGATGACATGGATAATACCAGAGGATAGAATACTATGGATCCAGAACAGAATGATAGGGCTTTGCAGTGCCATAGAATTTAATACTGTGATGGTAGTGATGATGCCCTCTTTGGTATTTTGCTAATGGCGGGGGTGGTGTTGGCAACTCTGGCCAATTGGGGCATTTAAATGGTTAGTTGGTGACCTCCTCATGCTCCTGCTAGAATTCCAGCATCAGCAGAAATTGGTCACACCACTTGGGGTGAAGCTGCCAAGGTGCCACCTTGAAGTCTGACACGACTTCCTTCCCATTCAGATACTTGTCCCTGACGGACCAGTACCCTTCCCCTACACCTCCCATAGTATTCCTGTCTCCTGTCTCACACACCCACACCTGGTCCTCTCCCCTTCCCTTTACTGGGGCTTGCCAAAGTGACCATAGCAGAGAATTTTAAAGTCCCTTGTTGAGATCATTGTTGAGGATGTCTTGCTGTGTCAGCAGCCGCCACCACGTCTCCTGGCATTTTTGGTCAAGAGCTGCTGGCCTTTTGATTGGCTAGCAGGTCTCATGATTGGGACTTCTTCCCCGATGGGGAACACAAGCCATGCCTTGAGCCAACAACCAACCAGTCTTAAGGTCAATTTGGAGTTTGCTGGGTAATCTGACGTACACTTGCCCCTGACATTTCAGTCAGGAAGCAGAATTGCCAATTCTTTTTAAAATTCATCCATTTATCTGAGCAATTATTAAGCTGCCATCTTGTCAAGCTTCTGGAGTACCAAGCATAGCCATGGGGTTAGAATGACAATGTCGCAGTGGATGCAGTTGTCCAAGATGGCATGGACATGAAAGGAGGCGAAAGGGATGACTTTTGACCTCTGAACCCTGAACAGGGAAGGACTATATTGGTTTTTGGGTTCATGATGAATACCTAAGTAGTCCTAAAGTTGTCAGATAATGTCATAGAGTTGATTGAAGGAATCTTTGCACAATGTTATAACAATCCGTGCCACTGTGCCACCGTGGGCAGCACGGTGGCACAGTGGTTAGCACTGCTGCCTCACAGCGCCAGAGACCCGGGTTCAATTCCCGCCTCAGGCGACTGAATGTGTAGAGTTTGCACGTTCTCCCCGTGTCTGCGTGGGTTTCCTCCGGGTGCTCCGGTTTCCTCCCACAGTCACAAAGATGTGCAGGTCAGGTGAATTGGCCATGCTAAATTGCACCTAGTGTTAGGTAAGGGGTAAATGTAGGGGTGGGTTGTGCTTTGGCGGGTCGGCGTGGACTTGTTGGGCTGAAGGGCCTGTTTCCACACTGTAATGTAATCTAGATCCTTTACTAACTTAATCGGCTCAAGCTGCTTAACCAGCAATTTGGCTGCCAGACATGAAGGAATTAATACTAATCTATTTGCCTTTTTTCAGTAGGCATGGTGGGGTCATTCCCAACAGCCCCAGCAAAGTAATAATGAGCAATTCAACACTGAATAGTAATATAATGAGATTTATGTAAATCATGGTGTTCCAGCTGATCACATGACTCTGATATCAGTAAGAGAGAAGACACCAGAGTCTTACGAAGACAGCTTAAAACTCTCAAAACTCGCTAAGGCCTTTGGGCGCAATGCACTAAAACTAGCCCAAAAATGGGAAATGAATGCCATCCGACAGAGTGCCACCCGCGAACAGTTGTACTTCCTGCATGAATGCCTCAGGAAACAGGTACTATCGAATTGTCTTCAATACAAACCTCCCCTTAACACCCCACTAGCCATAAGAATAGCAGGGCAAAACAGCCGCGGAATACTTAGAGAAATGATTAATGATGCCCACAACCGACTCCGTAAATACAACCGGGAACATTTGCATCAAAAATCTTTACTCAGTCATGCAACAGACCATGAATGGGTAGACACAGTACAACAAGTCATAGATATTAGACAGTGACAAGCACAGAAAATGAAAAAACTAGATCTGCAGAAAAAGCGAGATAAACTTACACAAAGTAACAACACTGACAACACAGAAGCACGGATAAAAAACATATCTGACTGAACCTTAACAGACACTGAGAAAGCCGTCTTAGTAAGAGGATTAAATTACAACTTCCAGGATGCGGACAAGAAAGATTTCTTAGCAGCATTAGAAACAACACTAAAAGACAACCAACTCACAGAACAAACCCAGCAAACCATCAGACAGACAGTCTCACCAACATTAAGCAGAAAAAAGGAAGGAAACACAAGAAAGGAAGACACGAGAAAGACTAACAAAAGATAAAAACATTGTTATCCTACCTGCAGACAAAGGACGCTTGACAGTCATTCTAAATTGAAGAGACTACATTGAGAAAGCGAACGCACTACCAACACTTATCAACAGGTGGCGATAGACCTGACCCCACAACCAGAGAACCAAACCGCAGCCCTACTCAAAAAACTTCAGAAATCTGGAGAAATAAATGAGACCGACTTCCAAAAAATGAAACCAGACGGATCCAACACACCACATTTCTACGGATTACCAAACATTCACAAACTAGGAGTCCCCCTCAGACCCATAGACTCACTACCTGGAACACCAACTTACAGACTGGCCAAGGAACTACACCAAAGACTAAAACACTTAGTAGAAGACTCACGCCACTCCATCCACTCTAACCAAGAATTCCTGAAGACCATCAAAGACAAGAAGATAGAAGAGGATGAAATAATGGTCTCCTTTGATGTAACAGCCCTGTTTACACAAATCAACATTAACCTGGTCAAGGAAAAGCTGACTACACTATTAGAAGACCCAAAGACACATACACCAAACACCACTACCTTCATCAACAAGAACAGTATCAGCAAGCTCGTGGACCTATGCCTTACCACACACTTCATCTTCAACAACAAAACCTACAGACAAACTAACAGAACACCCATTGGATCTCCTATATCAGGGTTCTTAGCAGAGGCAGTAATGCAGAGACTCGAACAAACAGCTCTGCTGACCATCCAACCCAAACTCTGGGTCCGCTACGTTGATGACACCTTTGTTATCCCTAAACGAAACAAATGAGAGGAAACCTTCAAGACCATCAATAATATCCTTACTGGCATAAACTTCACTAAAGAGGAGGAAAACAACAACAAACTGCCATTCCTAGATGTCACAGTCGAGCGAACAATCAATGGGGAACTTCAAACCAGTGTCTACAGGAAAATAACACATACGGACCAAATACTGAACTACAGAAATAATCATCCCAACATCCACAAATGAAGCTGCTTCAGAATGTTATTTCAATGATCCATCACACACTGCAGCACAGAGGAAAATCACCTATATAGGGATTCAAGAAGAATGGGTACCCAATGAACACAGTCCGCCAATTTCTCAGCAACAAACCCAAACAAGCAGACAGAACATGTCCAGAAACCCTAGCCACTCTCCCCTACATCAAAGACATCTTGAAAATGACTGCTAGACTACTCAGACCCCTTGGCATCATGGTAGCCCATAAACCCACCAACACACTAAAACAGCAGCTAATGAACTTGAAAGGCCCTATACAGACAACAAGCAAAACTAATGTCATTTACAAAATACCGTGCAAGGACTGTAACAAACACTACAATGGACAAACAGGCAGAAAACTAGCCACCAGGATACATGAACATCAACTAGCCTCAAAAAGATATGACCCTCTCTCACTAGTATCCTCGCATACGGATGAGGAAGGACACCACTTCGACTGGGACAACACATCCATCCTAGGACAAACCAAATAAAGACATGCACGAGAATTCCTAGAAGCACGGCATTCCAACTGGAACTCTATCAACAAACACATTGAGTTAGACTCCATCTACCACACCCTGAGAAAAGGAACAGGAAGTGATCTTACCACAGAAAATAGCATCACGGGAAATGACATCACCTATCTAAAGAAACCCAAACCTATAAATAGAAAGCAGGAATTTTCAGCATCACTTCGCCTGAGGCCCACTAAAGATGTTACCTAGTAGGGTAACGAAACGTCTGGAAATGAACCTTCCAGCTCAGCGAGCAAACATCCAATGGGACTAAATAATTTGGGATATCTGGTCAGCATAAACGAGTTGGAATGAAGGGTCTGTTTCCGTGCTCTATAGTTTTATGATTCAAAGACTATGCCCATATCTATGCCCTTGTCCCAACTATGACAATGCCCTTATTCCCGACTCCTCCGCCTCCACCGCATCTGTTCCCAGGATGACCAATTCCACCACAGAAAATCCCAGATAACTTTCTTCTTCAAAGACTGCACTTTCCCCTCCCACATGGTCGATGATGCCCTCCAGTGTATCTCCTCCACTTCCCGCATCTCCACCCTTGAACCCCAGCCCTCCAACCACAACAAGGACAGCGCCCCCCCCCGGTTTTCGCCTTCTACCCCACCAACCTCCATATACATCGCATCATCCTTCGCCACTTCTGCCACCTACAAACAGACCCCACCACTAGGGATATATTTCCCTCTACACCCCTATCAGCATTCCAGAGAGATTATTCCCTCCGCGACTCCCTTGCTAGATCCATGCCCTCCCCCCACCAGCCCTCACTCTACTCCCGGCAACTTCCCCTGCCACCGCAGGAAGTGCAAAACCTGCTCCCACACCTCCCTCCCTCAACCCCCTCCAAGGCACAAAAAGATCCTTCCACATACGACAAAAATTTACCTGTACTTCCACACACGTCATCTACTGTATCCATTGCTCCCGATGTGGTCTCCTCTACATCAGGGAGACAGGATGCAGATCTTTTCAAAGTACATCTCTGGGACACCTACATGAAGCGACCCCACTGCTCCATGGCTGAACACTTCAACCTGTAACATTCTTCCAAACTGTCCACTACTCCACCGACTTTAGTGTCAGCTGCACGAGCATCTGTTCTGTCCAGCCAGTAATTCCCATATCTCTTGCATTAGTTTATAAAAGCGCTGAGGAGTACTGTACTATCAGAATTGCTGCTGTTTGGATAGGCAGTGAATCAGATCTGCTAGTGTATAGTGATGCGGGAGATGCAGGGATGGGGGGGAGTGAGTTAGCTGTGCAGTTGGTTAGGTGGAGGAGAGGGTTTAAGTGCTGAGGGAGTAGCTGGATTGTGGTGGTGGGTGAGGGTTATATCTCAATTTGGGCAGTGGTTGGGTTCTGTTGGGTTAGTTGGGTTTGGTATGTAGTTGGTTCAGGGATTTTGTTTGAGTTGGGCTCTGCTGTTAATCACTATTAGCCATGCATGAAAGGGCGATGGTGCTACTGGTAATTACTTAAGTAAGCAACAGATGCAAGTCTCTGGTAGGTTGGTATCAGAAATGTTTTCGGAAGGGCTGGGCAGTCCAAATCTGCCCATTGGTAATTTCTTTCATATTTGTTTTGTTTTGAAGAATGAATGATTGGTTGGGAAGGGGCTGTGACCTAAGAATGGGATTGTATCAAAAATCACATATACCACTCCTGGAGAATGCCATCATCCACTTTTCCAAATTCTTTTTCAACATGACGGGGACTGAATGTAGGACAGCAGAGGTTAAGCAGGTGCTTTGTGCCTGCCATTTTGGGGTCATTGAAAACTGTGAAGCACCTGGAAAACCAGCCAGCTAATCTCTGGGCCATGACGGTAACACAGTGATGAGAATGTCACGGTCTCACTGATAGTGCAGACTAATTGAATTGTTTGTGATGAAGCAGAATGATACTGCCCAGAGATACTTGTGCTTATGTGCTGATAACCGCCTTACTCAGTAGCTTCACAGATGGGAGAGCAATCAATTGGAGCATCCATCAGATGAGCATCATTCACTCAGCACTACAGAACTCCAATTACGCTGCTATTAACAACCAAATCAGATAAGAAACTTCATGATTGAGAAATACAGTTGACTCTGTTTAATTGAAAGTTGTTTCACTCACATTATTGGCTCATTAATCATTTTAATGTCAAAAATGACTTTGCTTATTACTTAAAAAAAAGGCATATTTTGTCAAAGCTTCTCATCTTTCACACATTAGGCAAACTTGCTAGAATAGCAATTCATGGGGAAACCTACATTTACACTGCATAGGAATGAAAGAAGAGTAAATGACTCGGAATTGGGAGTGTGGGTCATGAGAATGGGTTTTGGACAATATTTAACAGCTGCTGCGAGGTGACCAGTTTTGTGGTGATGGTTTTGTGAGCCCCCCATCCATCACTGCATTGCTTTCATACTTTGGTTGCCAGCAGAGATCAGTAGAAGGTCTGCACCATGTTGAGAACATGGGCACAGTAAAGGCCCCACGGTAGACTCAGGCATTGAACACATCCCTGCAATTGCTGGGCACAGGTCTGAGGCGTCAGGCAGTCACGTTGTGTTTTGCTTCTGCTGTTGAGTGGGCACTTTCGCTGCTGCACAAGACCTCAATCTACAGACACCTGAGAAGCACCTTCCATTAAAGTTGGAAGTCTGAGGCTGGCTTGGCTTGGCAACACATCTACATTTTCTCACTAAGATCAGAAAGCCCATGCAATGCTGACTTTCTACTGATGCAGCAGAACAATTGCTGGGATAATTACAACATTTGGATCTGTTCTACACTGCTAAGATCTGAATCCCTTTCATCTCAACACATGATACAGCCTTGAAAAAAGAGCTGGAGCTCTATTTAACCATAATAATATATTCATATGAATTTGTGTCCATCTCAATTCATTTTAACTTTGAATGAGCTGAGATCTCACTGTACAAGGGCAGCTCTATGAGTGATGAAGCTCTTAAAGGAATTTAGCTACCACATGCTACAAAAAGCATTGACTTTTATTAACATTTTCCACTTTTTTTTAATTTCAGAGACTTTTAAAATTTTTTCAGGTAAAACGAACAGTATTTGAAATAATTCCAATATGAGCAGGATGGGATATACAGACTGGCTCAGAACCATACCACTTTACAAACTATTGTTCTTGGAGACAATATCCTAACCACTTTTTAAATGATGTTGAGACTGTTCCCTTTCAATTTCCAGATTGAGCAAAACAGCTCCTTTTCTGAATCAAGAAATGGGCATTTCTGGATTTTGATTGGACGTTTGAACTCCCAAATTCAAAATGAAAATGACAGTCAAGTGGAAACCAAACAATTTGGTGCACAGTTGAAACTATCTTGACTTCAGTTAAATATCTTCACTTTGGTTGCCAGGAAGATGCTCAGGACAAATTCCCCAGCTCAACAGCAGGAGAGAGTCACTACATGAATCTAACATTAACTGCTATTAAAAACCCCGCACAGGATACCTTGATTTTAAAAGCTATGTTTGAACTCATACCAGTAAGGCCAGGAGTAAAGAAATTAAATTTATTTCACATAAAAGAGCATATGCTTTACCAAGGGAAAATATCCAATTTAGAATCATATAATTCCTACAGAGCAGAAAGAGGCCATTTGAGTCCACATCAGCTCCTTAAAGAGCGTCCCAAATATCCCTGTAACCCTGCATTACTCAAGGCTAATCCACCTGGCCCACATATCCCTGAACATTATGGGTAATTTAGAATGTCCAATCCACCAAGCCTGCACATCCTTAGACACTAGAGACAATTTAGCACGGCCAATCCACCTAATCCGCACATCCCTAGACACTACGGACAATTTAGCATGACCAATCCACCTGACCTTCACATTCCTAGACACCACAGACAACTTAGCATAGCTGAATTGAACTAACCTGCTCATCTATGGACTGTGGGAGAAACCTTGGAGCACCTGGAAACACAGGGAGAATGTACCAACTCCACACAGGCAATCTCCAAAAGCTGAAATCAAACCCGGGTCCCTGGTGCTGGGAGGCAGCAGTGCCAACCACTGAGCCACCATACCACGCTAAATTAGTTCAATCTGTAGCAAAAGAAGGGAGTCAACAATACTTGGTACTTTCTAGATGCATTCATATACTGTCTTTCACAACCTGAGGACTTCCTAAAGCACTTTATGGTCAATGAAACCTTTGACATTAAATGCAGTCACTGTTTTAATGTAGGAAATGTACTAACCAATCTGTCCTTGTCTAACAATGTGATGGCCTGATTTTCTTTTAGAGATGATGTTTGAGGGTAAATGACTAGCATACTGGATATAACTCTCCTGATTTTCTTGTACTGGTGCCATTGATTCTTTTACATCCAGCTGAGAGAAGGGAGGCGACTTGGTTTAATGTCTCATTCCAAAGGCAGCACATCTGACAATACTGCAAGGGGAGGGATAATTATTTAGATTGTGTTGTTTCAGCAAATATCACCTGCCCCACCTGTTGAAGGGTGTCTGGAACTAAGACAGGACTGTTTGGTCACCCCAGGACCAACAAGTGGAAGGAGATCAGCCTTAATCCTGAGGGAGTGCCTGAGTAGATGCTTTGACACTCATTAACCACTCATCTGTACAATATGGAACAACAAAAAGTGGACACAAACTCAAATGCTATTGTAGTCTCTTTAGTTTGCTTCAATCATGTTTTTGAATATAGGCATTCATCTTTGCCACCAAAGATTATTCACAGCAGGTTATTCTTCCATAATAATATACCCCTCAGAAATGAAACAATTTTGAGGTATGTCAATTACTTCAACTCATGACATAATTCTATTCATTTTAAAATAGTGATGGAAAAGGATAGCCCAGATCTAAAAGTTGAAGTTCTAAATTGGAGAAAGGCCAATTTTGACGGTATTAGGCAAGAACTTTTAAAAGCTGATTGGAGGCAGATGTTCGCAGGTAAAAGGACGGTTGGAAAATGGGAAGCCTTCAGAAATGAGATAACAAGAATCCAGAGAAAGTATATTCCTATCAGGGTGAAAGGGAAGGCTGGTAGGTATAGGGAATGCTGGATGACTGAAGAAATTGAGGGTTTGGTTAAGAAAAAGAAGGAAGCATATGTCAGGTATAGACAGGATAGATCAAGTGACTCCTTAGAAGAGTATAAAGAAAGTATGAGTATACTTAAGAGGGAAATCAGGAGGGGGACATGAGATAGCTTTGGCAAATAGAATTAAGGAGAATCAAAGGGTTTTTACAAATATATTAAGGACAAAAGGGTAACTAGGGAGAGAATAGAGCCCCTCAAAGATCAGCAAGGCAGCCTTTGTGGGGAGCCACAGAAAATGGGGGAGATACTAAATCAATATTTTGTTTCAGTATTTATTGTGAAAAAGGATATGGAAGATATAGACTGTAGGGAAATAGATGGTAACATCTTGCAAAATGTCCAGATTACAGAGGAGGAAGTACAGGATGTCTTGAAATGTATAAAAGTGGATAAATCCCCAGGACCTGATCAGGTGTACCCGAGAACTCTGTGGGAAGCTAGAGAAGTGATTGCTGGGCCTCTTGCTGAGATATTTGTATCATCGATAGTCACAGGTGAGGTGCCGGAAGACTGGAGGTTGGTAAATGTGGTGCCACTATTTAAGAAAGGTGGTAAGGACAAGCCAGGGAACCATAGACAGGTGAGCCTGACCTCGGTGGTGGGCAAGTTGTTGGAGGGAATCCTGAGGGACAGGATGTACATGTATTTGAAAAGGCAAGGACTGATTCGAGATAGTCAACATGGCTTTGTGCGTGGGAAATCATGTCTCACAAACTTGATTGAGTTTTTGAAGAAGTCACAAAGAAGATTGATAAGGGCAGAGCAGTAGATGTGATCTATATGGACTTCAGTAAGGCGTTCTACAAGGTTCCCCATGGGAGACTGATTAGCAAGGTTAGATCTCCTGGAATACAGGGAGAATTAGCCATTTGGATACAGAACTGGCTCAAAGGTAGAAGACAGAAGATGGTGGTGGAGGGTTGTTTTTCAGACTGGAAGCCTGTGACCAGTGGAGTGCCACAAGGATCGGTGCTGGTTCCTCTACTTTTTGTCATTTACATAAATGATTTGGATGCGAGCATAAGAGGTACAGTTAGTAAGTTTGCAGATGACACCAAAATTGGAGGTATAGTGGACAACGAAGAGGGTTACCTTAGATTACAACAGGATCTGTACCAGATGGGCCAATGGGCTGAGAAGTGGCAGATGGAGTTTAATTCAGATAAATGCAAGGTGCTGCATTTTGTGAAAGTAAAACTTAGCAGGACTTATACACTTAATGGTAAGATCCTAGGGAGTGTTGCTGAACAAAGAGACCTTGGTGTGCAGGTTCATAACTCCTTGAAAGTGAAGTCACAGGTAGATAGGATAGTGAAGAAGGCGTTTGGAATGCTTTCCTTTAGATTAGATTAGATTATTTTGCAGTGTGGAAACAGACCCTTCGGGCCAACAAGTCCACACCGACCCGCTGAAGCACAACCCACCCAGACCCATTCCCCTACAGTTACCTTTCACTTAACGCTACAGGCAATTTAGCATGGCCAATTCACCTAACCTGCACATTTTTGGATTGTGGGAGGAAACTGGAGCACCCAGGGGAAACCCACGCAGACACGGGGAGAATGTGCAAACTCCACACAGTCAGTTGCTTGAGGTGGGAATTGATGCTAACCACTGTGCCACTGCACTGCCCCAAATTGGTCAGAGTATTGAGTACAGGAGTTGGGAGGTCATGTTGCGGCTGTACAGGACATTGGTTAGGCCACTGTTGGAATATTGCATGCAATTCTGGTCTCCTTCCTATTGGAAAGATGTTGTGAAACTTGAAAGGGTTCACAAAAGATTTACAAGGATGTTGCCAGGGTTGGAGGATCTGAGCTACAGGGAGAGGCTGAACAGGCTGGGGCTGTTTTCCCTGGAGCATCGGAGGATGAGGGGTGACCTTATAGAGGTTTACAAAATTATGAGGGGCATGGATAGGATAACTAGACAAAATCTTTTCTCTGGGGTCGGGGAGTCCAGAACTAGAGGGCATAGATTTAGGGGAAAGATATAAAAGAGACCTAAGGGGCAACTTTTTCACGCAGAGGGTGGTACGTGTATGAAATGAGTTGCCAGAGGATGTGGTGGAGGCTGGTACAATTGCAACATTTAAGAGGCATTTGGATGGGTATATGAATAGGAAGGGTTTGGAGGGATATGGGCCGGGTGCTGGCAGGTGGGCCTAGATTGGGTTGGGATATCTGGTTGGCATGGATGGGTTGGACCGAAGGGTCTGTTTCCGTGCTGTACATCTCTATGACTCTGTGACTCTATAACAAGCTATTAACAAGTTTGTTTAAAAGCCTGGAAATACAATTCTCTTGGGATGCTTCGCTTTACCGTGCATTACATAACAGTTTCTTGCAGTCACAGATCACACTTCCACTCTCATCGAAGAGCCAATGTTGCAAAGGTTATTTCTGTGCTGCAATAAAGGTCAGAGGGCATGACTTTTAAAAAAAACGAGTGGATTACAATTGCACACTAAGGCCCAATTATCCCCTACCTTCAATCTTACTTCAGCAGAACACTATCAAGGTTTAGACCTTTCATGTGCTGTGCTTTAGGAAGTTATTTCGTGAAATATTAAGTTGAGCCAGAATATATAAAATTACTGCTAAGTAAATTAAAATAAAGTGTTCATACTTTTTAACTTTTCACTGTGTTGTCATTTTTTTAATGTCATAGAAGGGGGCCATTCAGCCCATCCAGTGCACAATCTTGCTCCAATAAGCAATCTGGTCAGTCTCAAATCCCTACACACCATGGACCTCTGTGTTGCTTATTTCCCTTCACTGCCTTTCCAATTTCCTTTTGAAATGATAGATTGTCAAACTTTAAACTCCAACTCAATTGATACAGGATGTTGGTGAGGCCTCTGCTGGAATACTGTATGAGGTTCTGGTCACCCTGTTATAGGAAGAATATTATTAAACTGGAGAGGGTTCAGAAAAGACTTACCAGAATGTTGTCAGGAGTTGAGGGTTTGAGATATAAAAATAGTCTGGAAAGATTGGGACCTTTGTCACTGGAGCAGAGGAAGTTGAAGGGAGATCTTTTTGACGTTTATAAAATCATGAGGGACAGAGATACAGTGAATGAGAAGGGTCTTTTCACCAGGGTGGAGGAGTTCAAAACTAGGCAGCATATATTTAAGGTGAGAGGAGAAAGATTTAAAAAGGACATGGAAGCAATTTGTTTTCACACAGAGAGTGCTTTGTGTGTGGAATGATCTGCCAGAGAACGTGATGAATGCAGGTACAGTTACAATGTTTAAAAGACATTTGAGTAGGTTAATGAATAGGAAAAGTTTAGAGACTTTTGGACCATACCCAGGCAGGTGTGACTAGTTTAGTCTAGGAACATGGTTAGCATGCATTGGATGGGCCAAAGGCTCTGTTTCCATTTTGTGTGACTCTATGACTCTAAGAACTTCGACTTCACACCTCCAGTATCTCATACTCAAAACCTTAAATCTGTGTTCCTTAGCATTTCTATCATCAACAAATGTGAACAACTTGCCTTTGTCTACCCTATCTGAACCCGGAGAAAGTGAGGACTGCAGATGCTGGAGATCAGAGTCAAAACATATAGTGTTGGAAAGGCACGGCAGGTCAGGCAGCATCCGAGGAGCAGGAGAGTTGTTGTTTCAAGCATAAGCCCTTCATCAGGAATGTGAGGAGGCTTAAGGGACCGGGAGATAAATAGGAGGGGGGGGTGGGGGTGCAGGGAAATTGGCTTGATAGGCGACAGATAGCTGCAGGTGGGGGATGATGGTGATAGGTCGGAGCAGAGGGCGGAGCAGATTGGTGGGAAGGAAGATGGACAAGTAGGACAGTTCAAGAGGGCAATGTCGAGTTGGAGGGTTGGATCTGAGATAAGGTGGAGGGAGGGGAGATGAGAAAACTCATGAAATCAACACTGAAGCCATGTGGTTGAAGGGTCCCAAGGTGGAAGATGAGGTGTTCTTCCTCCTGGCATTGGGTGGCTTGGATTTAGCAATGGAGGGGATCCAGGACTTGTATGTCCTTGGCAAAATGGGAGGAAGAGTTGAAGTGGTCGGCCACAGGGCGGGGGTTGTTTGGTGCATGTGTCTTGGAGATGTGTAATCCAGATATTACTACTCTCAAGGACCTCCTTTTTAAATTCCTGCCTAACTCTCTATATTCTCCCTTCAGATTCCAATCATTTTCCCTTCCTATGTCATTGTTTCCATTGTGTATGATGACTTCCTGTTGGGCCATCTCCCCTTTGAGAACATTCTGCACTATCTCTGAGACATCCTTGATCCTGGCACCAGGGAGGCAACACACCATTCTGATTTTTCGCTGCTGGCCACAGAAATGTCTGTCTGTGCATTGGACTAGAAACACCCCTTACACAATTGATCTCTTGGAATCCAACCTACCCCTCATTGCATTAGAGCCAGTCTCGATATCAGAAACATGGCTGTTCGTGCAACATTCCCCTGAGAATCCAACACCCCCTACATTTTCCAAAACAGCATACTTTTTTGAAATGGAGATAACCACAGAAGACTCCTGCACTAGCTGCCTACCTCTTTTACCTTTCCTGGGGTTAACCCATCTATGTGACTGTATCTGCAACTTTTCCCCCTTCCTATAACTGCTATCCATCACATCCCCTTGCTCTTGTAAATTCCTTATTGCATCTAACTGTCATTCCATCCATTCTATTCAATCTGATAGGATTCACAACCAATGGCATTTATTGCAGATATAATCCTCAGTAACATGTAAACTCTCCTTAAACTCCCACATCCGATAAGAAGAACCATATCACTCTACTAAGGGCTATTTTTGCCTTTTCCAATCTATAAGTCCAGAAAATAACACTGTCTTATTCCTCTACAAAACACTGCTTCAGGCTAACCTAATACGTATGGCTGATATTTTTAAGTTCAAACAAGAGACATATCTCAGTAAAACATATAATCAAGAAAGAACCCACTCTATTCATTACTGCAGACTTACAGCAAGGCCCCAAGGTCACACTTATAACTATTCACTTATTTGTTTCTGTGCTGTGACCTCTCCCAAACAGGTTCCTCCAACATCAGTTGTGAATTCACTGTTTGTTAATTTTCCCAGATGCACTCTGATGTCTAGCGATACATGAATTCAAACAGCAAAGGCAGTAACTACGCAGGCTCACAGCTCTGTCATTTAGTAGTGTGGATTTCTTTCTCTCTCTCGCTCTCTCCCCTGCACTGACCTCACCATGTGCTGCCTTTGTCTGTTCCTCTCCTTTTTAAAACTGCTGTTGTTTTAACTTTTTTCTCTCCAAAGTTTCAAAACAATGCAACAGCATATTGCTGCTCCTGGAATTTGAGGGAATCACCTCCAACACCTAAAATACCTCAAAAAAGGAGCAGCCTGATACAGCCAGAAATTTTTCCCATCCTCCATCTTAGATTACCCAGAAGCTAGTGAGGAGAAAGTTCCTTTGCAGGTCTGTGAGAGTGTTGTCCTGAGCTGGGGTAGGGCGAGTTGCATGTGCATGTGGAACAGTCCATCTTCCGCAACTACACTGGCCCCACCCCCCACCTTTTCCTCCGCTACATCGATGACTGTATCGGCGCTGCCTCGTGCTCCCACGAGGAGGTTGAACAGTTCATCCACTTCACCAACACCTTCCACCCCGACCTCAAATTCACCTGGACAGTCTCAGATTCCTCCCTCCCCTTCCTCGACCTTTCTATTTCTATCTCAGGCGACTGAATCAACACGGACATCTACTACAAACCGACCGACTCCCACAGCTACCTGGACTACACCTCCTCCCACCCTGCCCTCTGTAAAAACGCCATCCCATTCTCCCAATTCCTTCGACTCCACCGCATCTGCTCCCAGGAGGACCAGTTCCAAAAACGTACAACCCAGATGGCCTCCTTCTTCAAGGACCGCAATTTCCCCCCCGATGTGGTCGACGATGCCCTCCACTGCATCTCTTCCACTTCCCGCTCCTCCGCCCTTGAGCCCCGCCCCTCCAACCACCACCAGGACAGAACCCCACTGGTCCTCACCTACCACCCCACCAATCTCCATGTACAGCGCATCATCCGCCGTCATTTCCGCCACCTCCAAACGGACCCCACCACCAAGGATATATTTCCCTCCCCTCCCCTATCAGTATTCCGTAAAGACCACTCCCTCCGTGACTCCCTC
The DNA here is from genome assembly GCF_037043375.1 of Chiloscyllium plagiosum. NCBI lineage: Eukaryota > Metazoa > Chordata > Chondrichthyes > Orectolobiformes > Hemiscylliidae > Chiloscyllium > Chiloscyllium plagiosum. The sequence continues at coordinate 47,257,660 of NW_028270170.1, read as the reverse complement.
ATCAGATCCACACCCCCCACCAATCCAACCTCCACTCCCGGCACCTTCCCCTGCAACCGCAGGAGGTGCAAGACTTGTGCCCACACCTCCCCCCTCACCTCCCTCCAAGGCCCCAAAGGAAACTTCCATATCCGCCACAGATTCACCTGCACCTCCACACACATCATTTATTGCATCCTCTGCACCCGATGTGGCCTCCTCTATATTGGGGAGACAGGCCGGCTACTTGCGGAGCGTTTCAGAGAACACCTCTGGGAGACCCGGACCAACCAACCCAACCACCCTGTGGCTCAACGCTTCAACTCCCCCTCCCACTCCACCAAGGATATGCAGGTCTTTGGACTCCTCCATCGCCAGACCACAACAACACGACGGCTGGAGGAAGGGCGCCTCATCTTCCGCCTAGGTTCCCTCCAACCACAAGGGATGAACTCGGATTTCACCAGTTTCCTCATTTCCCCTCCCCCCACCTTGTCTCAGTCAAATCCATTGAACTCAGCACCGCCTTCCTAACCTGCAATCTTCTTCCTGACCTCTCCGCCCCCACCCCAGTCTGACCTATCACCCTCACCTTGACCTCTTTCCACCTATCACATTTCCAACGCCCCTCCCCCAAGTCCCTCCTTCCTACCTTTTATCTTAGCCTGCTGGACAAACTTTCCTCATTCCTGAAGAAGGGCTTATGCCCGAAACGTCGATTCTCCTGTTCCCTGGATGCTGCCTGACCTGCTGCGCTTCTCCAGCAACACATTTTCAGCTCAGAAGCTAGTGAGGGCAGGAATGGGAGGATACAGCAGATGAATACATGGCTGAGGAGCTGGTGCAGGGGAGAAGGATTCACATTTTTGGATCATTAGAATCTCTTCGAGGGTAGAAGTGACCTGTACAAGAAGGACGGATTGCTCCTGAATTGGAAGGGACTAATATACTGGCAGAGAAATTTGCTAGAGCTGTTCGGGAGGATTTAAACTAGTAACGTGAGGGGGATGGGACCCAGGGAGATAGTGAGGAAATAGATCAATCTGAGACTGGTACAGTTGAGAACAGAAGCGAGTCAAACAGTCAGGGCAGGCAGGAACAAAGCAGAGAAACAAGGTAGGACTAAGAAATTAAACTGCATTTATTTCAATGCAAGGGGCCTAACAGGGAAGGCAGATGAACTCAGGGCGTGGTTAGGAACATGGGACTGGGATATCATAGCAATTACAGAAACATGGCTCAGGGAAGGGCAGGACTGGCAGCTTAATGTTCCATGATACATATGCGACAGGAAGGATAGAAAGGGAGGCAAGAGAGGAGGGGGAGTGGTGACGTCTTTGATAAGAGATAGCATTACATCTGTGCTGAGGGAGGATATTCCTAGAAATACATCCAGGGAAGTTATTTGGGTGGAATTGAGAAATAAGAAAGGGATTATAACCTTATTGGGATTGTATTATAGAACCACAAATAGTCAGGTGGAAATTAAGAAACAAATTTGTAAGGAGATCTCAGTTATCTGTAAGAATAATAGGGTGGTTATGGTAGGGTATTTTAACTTTCCAAACATAGACTGGGACTGCCATAGTGTTAAGGGTTTAGATGGAGAGGAATTTCTTAAGTGCGTACAAGACAATTTACTGATTCAGTATGTGGATGTACCTACCAGAGAAGGTGCAAAACTTGACCTACTCTTGGGAAATAAGGTAGGGCAGGTGATTGAGGTGTCAGTGGGGGAGCACTTTAGGGCCAGCGACCATAATTCTATTCATTTTAAAATAATGATGGACCAGTTCTAAAAGTTGAAGTTTTAAATTGGAGAAAGACCAATTTTGACGGTATTAGACAAGAACTTGCAAAAGCTGATTGAGGGCAGACGTTTGCAGGTAAAGGGACGGCTGGAAAATGGGAAGCCTTCAGAAATGAGATAACAAGAATCCAGAGAAAGTATATTCCTGTCAGGGTGAAAGGAAAGGCTGGTAGGTATAGGGAGTGCTGGATGACTAAAGAAATTGAGGGTTTGGTTAAGGAAAAGAAGGAAGCATATGTAAGGTACAGACAGGATAGATCGAGTGAATCCTTAGAAGAGTGCAAAGGCAGTAGGAGTATACTTAAGAGGCAAATCAGGAGGGCAAAACAGGGACTTGAGATAGCTTTGGTAAATAGAGTTAAGGAGGAGCCAAAGAATTTTTATTAATACATTAAGGATAAAAGGGGTAATGACAGAGAGAATAGGGCCCCTCAAAGATCAGAAGGAGGCCTTTGTGTGGAGCCGCAGGAGATGGGGGAGATACTAAACAAGTATTTTGCATTAGTGTTTACTGTAGAAAAGGATATGGAAGATATAGAATGTAGGGAAATAGATGGTGACACCTTGAAAAATGCCCAGATTACAGAGGAGGAAGTACAGGATGTCTTGAAATGTATAAAAGTGGATAAATCCCCAGGACCTGATCAGGTGTACCCTAGAACTCTGTGGGAAGCTAGAGAAGTGATTTCTGGGCCTATTGCTGAGATATTTATAGCATCGATAGTCACAGGTGAGGTGCCAGAAGACTGGAAATTGGCTAACATGGTGCCATTATTTAAGAAATGCGGTAAGGACAAGCCAGGGAAGTATAGACCAGTGAGCCTGACCTCAGTGGTGGGCAAGTTGTTGGAGGGAATCCTGAGGGACAGGATGTACATGTATTTGGAAAGGCAAGGACTGATTCGAGATAGTCGACATGGCTTTGTGCGTGGGAAATCATGTCTCACAAACTTGATTGAGTTTTTTGAAGAAGCAACAAAGGGGATTGATGAGTGCAGAGCGGTAGACGTGACCTACATGGACTTCATTAAGGTGTGCGACAAGGTTCCCCATGGGAGATGGGTTAGCAAGGTTAGATCTCCTGGAATACAGGGAGAACTAGCCATTTGGATACAGAACTGGCTCAAAGGTAGAAGACAGAGGGTGGTGGTGGAAGGTTGTTTTTCAGACTGGAGGCCTGTGACCAGTGGAGTGCCACAAGGATCGGTGCTGAGTCCACTACTTTTCATCATTTGTATAAACACAATCTATCTTTCACAAATTCATGTTGGCTCACCTTACTTAACTTCAACCTGCCCACAAGTCTGTTATCTATTTTCCATGATTAATATTTCTAACACCTTAGCATCATAGTGATGTATGTCTGGTGATTCAGGCTTGATGGGTCGAAGGGCCTTTTCTGGACTGTACTCACCACTGATGTTAAACTGACCATCTGCATTTGCTAGAACTCTTAGTCCATAATTTTTTCAAAAACTTACCATCTTCCAATTTTCTGGTATCTCTGCCATATCTCAGAAAGATCAGAAGTTTATGGCAGGCCATGTTGCCATCTCCAACCCCATTTCCTCCAATAACCTCAGATGTAAGCCATCTGGACCTGCCAGGTCATCTTTTCTAAGCTAGTGCAGTCGTGATGGGCTGAGTGGTCTAATTCTGTGCTGTAACATTTCTATGATCCCAGCAGATCTTTCCTGTCTGTCTTCATCCCATCCATTACCTTCACCGTCACTGCTTCCATAGATATTTTGTCAACTTCTCCTTCCTAAGGAAGTGCAGATACAAAACATCATTCTCATCTGACTCAATGTCTCCAACATTATCATTTTTGTAAGATTCGTGAACAGGACTCTCACTGGTCTACCAAATTCAGATCTTGTACTCCAGGTATCAATGACACAAAATAACAATTGGATACAATTTCTACTTTATGTGGAAAACCTTTATTAACCCATTAAATACGGACAATGCCAGTTGCTTTGGAGAGAAGGGTCATGGGCACCAAATATCTTCTGCTGTAGCTTTGCCCACTTTAATGGCTAGTTCAGTAACAAATGTGTTTGTTTTCTCAGAAGATACCCAATGAATGAATCTAGTTGCTGTCTTTGGTCAGAATTGTTCTCTCTGGTCTCAGTGATTGTATAATGGTTCTGAATGTTGCTGGGAATGGAGGGTTTGAGATCTATAACATAGACTGGAAAGGCTAGGACTTTTCTCACTGGACCATAGGAGGCTGAAGGAAGATCTTTTTGATGTTTATAAAATCATGAGGGGCAGAGATAAGGTGAATGACAAGGGTCTTTTCCCTCGGGTGGAGAAGTTCAAATCTAGGGGCATATTTTGAAGGTGAGAGGAGAAAGATTTAAAAAGGACACGTGGGGCAGCTTGTTTACACAGAGAGTGTGGTTTGTGTGTGGAATGAGCTGCCAGAGGAAGTGGCGGATGCAGGTACATTTACAACATTTAAAAGGTATTTGGATAAAACCATAAATATGATTTTGGAGGGATATGGGGGAGCCAAGCCCAGGCAGCTGTGACTAGTTTAGTTTGGGAACATGGTTAGCATGGACTAGTTGGAGCGAAGGGTCTGTTTCCATGCTGTATGATTCTATGAAAGGGTAGTTGTTGATGACCGCACTAAGCTCTCCCTGATCTGATGGTGTCATACTACCTTGAGTGGGAAAAGAGGAGCCTAACTCGAGATTCTGATGTTGATAGATGTGGCAACAGCATCTCCTTACAGCCTTTAGTAATAAAACCCAACTGGCCAATCTAACTTGTACCGAACTGCTGTCATGCAATAACAATCTTGGTAAGACAGGAACTTCTTCTCATTAAGACTTACTACTGGTTCATCCTCTACCACTGTTAACCAAACAGGCACAAGAGGGAAAGTATGATTAACTTCTCATGAGCTTGCTTCCTGGCATGGTCAAAGTGGTCATCAACAGTTCCAGGCAAAGGGCCATGGAGGGTGGGGGGGGGGGGGTGGGGGGCAGTACCTGACTGTCTCCACCCTCGGTGGGTTATATCCTCACCTCGGTGTCCAAGGAGAGGGAGTATGCAGAGTCCACTGACACAGTACAGACCTTTCATGATCGTTGGGCATCAGAGGGATCAGAGGGCATTTAATTTTGATAAGGTTGCATCTGTTGCTTTATAAGTTTCCATTGATGTTCTGGTTTTGTGGTGACGCCGTTCAAAGAGTGTAGAGTTGAGATTTAGTGGCAGCAAGCTACGCCGAACCATTAGCTGGCAGGAGCTGGTTCTACTCCACATCCAAAACAAACATTCCTCATACTCCATGTTCATATCACCCAATGAACTCTGAACACAGAATCTAGACCACCTCTGATTACATTCTTTAATGGCCATAAATGCAAAATATATTAAAATGGTTAACACATCCATTGTCCCTAATGAACCTCGTCCCAGATCTTATTACCCATTTACTAGTTACATTTCGAATCATAGCGTCATAGAGATATATAGTACAGAAACAGCCTGTTCGGTCCAACTCATCCATGTCGACTAGGTATCCTAAATAAGTTTAATCCTATTTGCCAGCATTTTACCCCATATTCCTCTAAAGCCTTCCTATACATATACCCATCCAGATGCCTTTCAAATGTTGTAATTGTACCAGCCTCCACCACATCCTCTGGCAGCTCATTCCAAACTCACCCCACCCTCTGCATGAAAAAGTTGCCCCTTAGGTTCCTTTTAAATCTTTCCCCTCTCACCTTAAACCTGTGCCCCTCTAGTTTTGGACTCCTGCACTGTGGGGAAAAAAAACCTTGTCTATTTACCTTATCTATGCCCCTCATGATGTCATAAGTCTCTATAAAGTCACCCCTCAGCCTCCGACACTCCAGGGAAAGCAGCCCCAGTCTATTCAGCCTCTCCCTGTAGCTCAAACCCTCCAACCCTGGTTACATCCTTGTAAATCTTTTCTGAGCCTTTTCAAGTTTCACAGCATCCTTCCTGTAGCAAGGAGACCATAATTGCACACAGTATTCCAAACTTGGCCAACCAATTATCTGTCCAGCTGCAACATGACTTCCCAACTCCTATACTCAATGCATTGACCAATTTAATTGAAGATTTTTGTGTTCCTTTTTACATTAACTGCCCTTCTATTCTGCTATTTTTTTATTTGAAATATTTAACAACTGATAGTCTGAGAACATCTTCCTGTTTCACATTTTCTGTTCTGTTATAAGGTGTTAGACTCATTAATTGTTATTAGTCAGTAGATCAATCACCAACATTAAACGCTGCAAATCGTTTACAAATGTTTCCATTAGTTTCTTTTTCATTTTTCTGAACAGTTGTCACATGCAATGTTAAGCATTTTTCCATGGTCTAAACTCGGTAATTGTTCCAGAATGTGTGTTTCCTATCTATTAGGGTTGATTAGATTACATTACAGTGTGGAAACAGGCCCTTCGGCCCAACAAGTCCACACCAACCCGCCGAAGCGCAACCCACCCATACATTTACCCCTTACCTAACACTACGGGCAATTTAGCATGGCCAATTCACCTGACCTGCACATCTTTGGACTGTGGTAGGAAACCGGAGCACCCGGAGGAAACCCACGCCGACACGGGGAGAATGTGCAAACTCCACACAGTCAGTCGCCTGAGGCGGGAATTGAACCCGGGTCTCTGGCGCTGTGAGGCAGCATTGCTAACCACTGTGTCACCGTGCCGCCCAGTATACAGTTTCAGCCTGGGTGCTGGCAGTAGAGATATAACGAGCTACAATGGCCACAGTTTAAAAGGGAATCATAAAGCACTGATGTTGCTCCAGGACTCTAGCAGTGCCTCCTGCTGGAATATGCATGCATCAGGATGTTGGGTGAGAAGTGAATTGGGCGGGCTGGATCTAGCCCCATGAACAACCAAGCTTATATGAAGAGTGACTGGGAATGGTTCTGGAGAGTGACGTGGCATCGTAGATTCATGAACTCACAAGTGTCAGCGCCTTCAGTATGGAAAAGGCAGAACAAAGTAAAATGAACAAATTGCATGACCAAGTTCCCTTGATTCATCCTGTCAGTGCTCAGGGGTAAATTGAGTGGGATCAGTTTTCAAGGACAGATTGCTGACCAAAAACAAAATTAAAATGAAACAAGCAGAAGATAGAGGAGGAATATGCTGGGTGGTGAATGAGGCATTGATAATAATAACAGATCATTAATGTTTTGATTCTGTGAAAAACAGCAGCCAGGGAATTGATCATATCGTATGGTCTTGTGTTCAGACAGTGGTGTATATTAGTATGCAGCATGTCAACAGTGTTTAATCTCCATCACAGACCCCAATCTGCCTCTGGTCACTTCACAGCAATAAATAATATAAAAATCAATCTCAAAAGGGTGGGCTAAAGGATGTTGATAAATGGATGAAAGGCTTGGCCTTGCACTGATCTGAGCTACACCCAAGAGACCATAGCCACTGAAATGGCGTGAACAAAACAAACAAAAAAGGAAAGTGGACAGGTGATGGGTAGAAGTGGCAGTGATAAATGAGCAGAGGATTTCTCACAATGCCTTCCCTACTACAATAACACTGTGTCATATTCCTTAGTGCATGACAAGTGGTTTTAAACAGCTTCCGTACATTGAGAAATCAGATATTACCATTTCTCCTGAGACTATAAGTCATTGCTAATTCTACAAGGTTAACCCTTTGGTCTCTGTATAATCTTCAAGGTGGGGCTTGCCGAAACTTGCTGTGCACCAATTGGCTGTCACGTTGGTACAACGCCTCACAAGCATTTAATTAGTATGCAGCACTTTGCAATGACCTGAAGTTGTGAAAGACATTGTACAGTAAGTTCTCGAAATGTTGGTCTCCTGTGCATCCTGATTTTCATTAATCCACCATTATGGCTGTGCCTTCAGCTGCCTGGGCCCTAACTCATGACATTCCCTCTCTAACACCTCTGCCTCCCTACCCTTTCCCTCCTGCAAGTCATTCTCTTAGACTAACAGCTCCACTGTAGCTCAGTATTGATTTGTGTCTGGAATGCTCCGGTGAAGTACTGAAGTTCCTGAAGAAGGACTTATGCCCGAAACGTCGATTCTCCTGTTCCCTGGATGCTGCCTGACCTGCTGCGCTGTTCCAGCAACACATGTTCAGCTACTGAAGGAGTACTTTACTACATTAAAGCTACAACATAAACACAAACTGTTGCTGTGTTCTTGTTGACATTTTTCTGAAACTGTCAACCGACTAAAAGCATGAACATATTTACAGAAATGGCTGAACGTGGATCCCTACCAAAACTGAAGTCACTCGGAATTGGGGAGGGAGCTCTCCACTGCTTGCATCCTACCGGGCTCACAGGAAGATGGTTATGGTTGTCAGAGGTCAGCTATTTCAGCTCCTCAGGATAGTGTCCTAGACCCAACCATCTTCAGCTGCTTCATCAATGACCGTCCCTTTATCATGAAATCTAAAGTGGCAGTGTTTACTGATGACTGCACAGAGCTCAGCATCATTCACGATTGCTCAGATACTGAAGCAGTCTATGTCAAAATTCACAAGACCTAAACTATGCACAGACCTGGTTTGAAAATCAGTAAGTAATATTCATGCCATATACGTATTGAGCAACAACTGCCTCCAATAGAGAGGATCTAAGCATCATCCCTCAACATTTAAAGGCATTTCCATTGCTGAATCCCCTACTCTCAATATCCTGGAGGTTACCATTAACAGAGGTTGTGCTGGACTTGCCATATAAATATTGTCAGATGCCAGGATTTTGTAGAGAGGAACCCAATTCCTGACTCGCCAAAGCCTGTCCACCATCTACAAAGCACAAGTTAGAAGCATAATGGAATACTCCCCACTTGCCTGAATGAGTGCAACTCCAACAACACTCGAGAAGCTATACACCATCCAGGACAAAGCAACCCTCTTGGGCTTCCCATCACCACCTTGAACCTTTGCTCCTTCCTGACGTGCAGTAACAGCAGGGTGCGCTGTCTACAAGATGCACCACAGCACCTCACTAAGCATCCTTGATCGTACCTTCCAAACCTACAACATCTTATAACTGAGAAGGAGAAGGATAGGAGCTGAAAAGGAACACGACTGTGAACAATTGTCCTGTTGGCCACACACCATGCTGACTTGGAACTACATCTACCGTCTTCAGCTGCTTCACCAATGACCTTCTCTCCATCATAAATTCAGCAATAGGGAGATGTTCACTGATGACGGTACAATGTCTAGTCCATTGGCCACCCCTCAGATAGTGAAGGTAATAAGACAGATAGCAGCAAGTGAGCACTCACAGACATGGACTGCAGTGGTTTGTGATTGTGAAGGGAGTAAATACTGGCCCAGCGTGTGATTCTCATAGACTGAGACCGAATCAATCAAATGTCAAGCCAAGACAAAATACCGTTGATGCTAAAAATCTGGAACAGGAAGAATGCTGGAGAAAATCAGCAGGTCTCCCAGCTTCTGTGGAGAGAGAGAGAGAGAGAGAGAGAGACAGAGGGAGGCCAAGGTAATGTCTTGGGTCTTGTATGACTCTTGTTCGGAACTGAAGAACTAACCCAACTCAAAACAAGCTCTTTCTCTATCGAAGCTGCCAGGACCTGCTGCGTTTCCCTCTGTTTGATTCAACATAAGGGTTCAGAAGAGATTTACAAGGATGTTGCCAGGGTTGGAGGGTTTGAACTAAAGGGAGAGGCTGAACAGGCTGGGGCTGTTTTCCCTGGAGTGTCAGAGGCTGAGGGGTGACCTTATAGAGGTTTATAAAATCATGAGAGGCATAGATAGGATAAATAGACAAGGTCTTTTCTCAGGGGTGGGGGAGTCCAGAACTAGAGGGGCATAGGTTTAGGGTGAGAGGGCAAAGATATAAAAGGGACCTAAGGGGCAACCTTTTTACACAGAGGGTGGTGCGTGTACGGAATGAGCTGCCAGAGGAAGTGGTGGAGGCTGGTACAATTAACATTTAAAAAGCATCTGGATGGGTATATGAATAGGAAGGTTTTGGAGGGATATGGGCCGGGTGCTGGCAGGTGGGACTAGATTAATTCAGAATTTCTGATCAGCATGGATTAGTTGGAACGAAGAATCTGTTTCTCTACATCTCCAAGACACTGATTTTATTTTCCCAAATTCCAAACACAGTCCTAATTGAATTCAGTCTGGTATGCCTTTTGCACAATATTACTTTTAAAAAACTAACCCTTTGAGGGCTGGAGCTGCCTGGTCAGGAAGTCACAGTAAGTGAGATAGTTCCCCGTGATATATGTGTGTGTGTGTGTGTTTGTTTATTCCCTGTGATATCTCTGCCTGTGTGTGTGATAGTTCCCTGCGTTATCTCTGCCTGTGTGTGTGTGTGTGTGTGTGGGTGTGTGTGTGAGTTTATTCTCTGTGATATCTCTGCCTGTGTGTGTGTGAGTTTATTCTCTGTGATATCTCTGCCTGTGTGTGTGTGAGTTTGTTCCCTGTGTTATCTCTGCCTCTGTGTGAGTGTGTGTGTTTGCTCCCTGTGATATCTCTGCCTGTGTGTGTGAGTTTGTTCCCTGTGATATCTCTGCCTGTGTGTGTGTGAGTTTGTTCCCTGTGATATCTCTGCCTGTGTGTGTGTGTGTGAGTTTGTTCCCTGTGATATCTCTGCCTGTGTGTGTGTGAGTTTGTTCCCTGTGACATCTCTTCCTGTGTGTGTGTGTGATTGTTTGTTCCCTGCGATATCTCTGCCTGCGTGTGTGTGTTTATTCCCTGTGATATCGGCCTGTGTGCGCGCGTGTGAGTTTGCTCCCTGTGATATCTCTGTCTGTGTGTGTTTATTCCCTGTGATATCTCTGCCTGTGAGTGTGTGTGAGTTTGTTCTCTGTGATATCTCTGCCTGTGTGTGTGAGTTTGTTCACTGTGATATCTCTGCCTGTGTGTGTGAGTTTATACCCTGTGATATCTCTTCCCCTGTGTGTGTGTGTGTGTGAGTTTGTTCCCTGTGATATCTCTGCCTGTGAGTATGTGTGAGTTTGTTCCCTGTGATATCTCTGCCTGTGTGTGTGAGTTTGTTCACTGTGATATCTCTGCCTGTGTGTGATTATTCCCTGAGATATCTCTGCCTGTGAGAGTTTGTGAGTTTGTTCCCTAAGATATCTCTGCCTGTGTGTGTGAATTTGTTCACTGTGATATCTCTGCCTGTGTGTGTGTGTTTATACCCTGTGATATCTCTTCCTGTGTGTGTGTGTGAGTTTGTTCCCTGTGATATCTCTGCCTGTGCGTGTGTGTGAGTTTGTTCCCTGTGATATCTCCGCCTTTGTGTGTGTGTGTGAGTTTGTTTATAGTGATATCTCTGCCTGTGTGTGTGTTTATTCCCTGTGATATCTCTGCCTGTGTGTGTGAGTTAGTTTCCTGCGATATCTCTGCCTGTGTGTGTGAATCTATTCCCTGTGATATCTCTGCCTGTGTTTGTGTGAGTTTATTTCCTGTGACATCTCTGCCTGTGTGTGTTTGTTCCCTGTGATATCTCTGCCTGTGAGTGTGTGTGACTTTATTCCCTGTGATATCTCTGCCTGTGTGTGTGTGAGTTTGTTCCCTGTGATATCTCTGCCTGTGTGTGTGAGTTTATTCCCTGTGGTATCTCTGCCTGTGTGTGTGTGTGTGTGAGTTTATTCCCTGTAGTATCTCTGCCTGTGTGTGTGTGAGTTTGTTCCCTGTGCTATCTCTGCCTGTGTGTGTGTGTTTGTTCCCTGCAATGTCTCTGCCTGTGTGTGTGTGTGTGAGTTTGTTCCTTGTGTTATCTCTGAATGTGTGTGTGTGTTTGTTCCCTGCGATATCTCTGCCTGTGTGTGCGTGAGTTTGTTCCCTGTGTTATCTCTGCCTGTGTGTGTGTGTGTGTTTGTCCCCTGTGATATCTCTGCCTCTGTGTGTGTGAGTTTATTCCCTGTGATATCTCTGACTGTGTGTGTGAGTTTATTCCCTGTAGTATCTCTGCCTGTGTGTGTGTGCGTGTGTGTGTGAGTTTGTTCTCTGAGTTACCTCTGCCTATGTGTGTGTGAGTTTGTTCCCTGTGTTATCTCTGCCTTTGTGTGTGTGTGTGTTTGTTCCCTGCAATATCTCTGCCTGTGTGTGTGTGAGAGTTTGTTCCTTGTGTTATCTCTGCCTCTGTGTGTGTGTGTGTGTGTGGTTGTTCCCTGTGATATCTCTGCCTGTGTGTGTGTGTGTGAGAGTTTGTTCCCTGTGTTATCTCTGCCTGTGTGTGAGTGAGTTTGTTCCCTGTGTTATCTCTGCCTGTGCATGTTTGTCCCCTACGATATCTCTGCCTGTGTGTGTGTTTGTGTGTGTGTGTGTGTTTGTTCCCTGCGATATCTCTGACTGTGTGTGTGTGTGTGTCTGTGTGTGTGTGTGAGTTTATTCACTGTGATATCTCTGCCTGTGTGTGTGTTTGTTCCCTGCAATATCTCTGCCTGTGTGTGTGTGTGTGTGTGTGTGTTTGTTCCCTGCGATATCTCTGCCTGTGGGCGTGAGCGAGTTTGTTCCCTGTGTTATCTCTGCCTGTGCCTGTTTGTTCCCTGCGATATCTCTGACTGTGTGTGTGTGTGTGTCTGTGTGTGTGTGTGAGTTTATTCACTGTGATATCTCTGCCTGTGTGTGTGTTTGTTCCCTGCAATATCTCTGCCTGTGTGTGTGTGTGTGTGTGTGTGTGTTTGTTCCCTGCGATATCTCTGCCTGTGGGCGTGAGCGAGTTTGTTCCCTGTGTTATCTCTGCCTGTGCCTGTTTGTTCCCTACGATATCTCTGCCTGTGTGTGTGTGTGTTTGTTTGTTCCCTACGATATCTCTGCCTATGTGTGTGTGCGTGAGTTTATTCACTGTGATATGTCTGCCTGTGTGTGTGTTTGTTCCCTGCGATATCTCTGCCTGTGTGTGTGAGTTAATTTCCTGTGATATCTCTGCCTCTGTGCGTGTGTGTGTTTGTTCCCTGTGATATCTCTGCCTGTGAGTGTGTGTGAGTTGGTTCCCTATGTCATCTCTGCCTGTGTGTGCGTTTGTTCCCTGCGATATCTCTGCCTGTGTGTGTGTGTGTGTTTGTTCCCTGTGATATCTCTGCCTGTGTGTATGTGAGTTTACTCCCTGTGATATCTCTGCCAGTGAGTGTGTGAGTTTGTTCCCTGTGATAAATCTGCCTGTGTGTGTGTGAGTTTATTCCCTGTGGTATCTCTGCCTTTGTGTGTGTTTGTTCCCTGTGATATCTCTGCCTGTGTGTGTTTGTTCCCTGTGATATCTCTGCCTGTGTGTGTGTGAGTTTGTTCCCTGTGATATCTCTTCCTGTGTATATGAGTTTATTCCCTGTAGTATCTCTGCCTGTGTGTGTGAGTTTATTCCCTGTGATATCTCTGCCTGTGTGTGTGTGTGTATGTTTGTTCCCTGTGATATCTCTGCCTGTGTGTGTGTGAGTTTATTTCCTGTGATATCTCTGCCTGTGTGTGTGTGTTTACTCCCTATGATATCTCTGCCTGTGTGTGTGAGTTTGTTCCCTGTCATATCTCTGTCTGTGTGTGTGTGTGAGTTTGTTCCCTGTGATATCTCTGCCTGTGTGTATGTGAGTTTAATTCCTGTGATATCTCTGCCTGTGTGTGTGTGTATGTTTGTTCCCTGTGATATCTCTGCCTGTGTGTGTGTGTGTTTATTCCCTGTGATATCTCTGCCTGTGTGTGTGCGTGTGAGTATTTGTTCCCGGTGATATCTCTGCCTGCGTGTGTGAGTATGTTCCCTGTGCTATCTCTGCCTGTATGTGTGTGTGAGTTTGTTCCCTGTGATATCTCTGCCTGCGTGTGTGTGTTTATTCCCTGTGATATCGGCCTGTGTGCGCGTGTGTGAGTTTGCTCCCTGTGATATCTCTGTCTGTGTGTGTTTATTCCCTGTGATATCTCTGCCTGTGAGTGTGTGTGAGTTTGTTCTCTGTGATATCTCTGCCTGTGTGTGTGAGTTTGTTCACTGTGATATCTCTGCCTGTGTGTGTGAGTTTATACCCTGTGATATCTCTTCCCCTGTGTGTGTGTGTGTGTGAGTTTGTTCCCTGTGATATCTCTGCCTGTGAGTATGTGTGAGTTTGTTCCCTGTGATATCTCTGCCTGTGTGTGTGAGTTTGTTCACTGTGATATCTCTGCCTGTGTGTGATTATTCCCTGAGATATCTCTGCCTGTGAGAGTTTGTGAGTTTGTTCCCTAAGATATCTCTGCCTGTGTGTGTGAGTTTGTTCACTGTGATATCTCTGCCTGTGTGTGTGTGTTTATACCCTGTGATATCTCTTCCTGTGTGTGTGTGTGAGTTTGTTCCCTGTGATATCTCTGCCTGTGCGTGTGTGTGAGTTTGTTCCCTGTGATATCTCCGCCTTTGTGTGTGTGTGTGAGTTTGTTTATAGTGATATCTCTGCCTGTGTGTGTGTTTATTCCCTGTGATATCTCTGCCTGTGTGTGTGAGTTAGTTTCCTGTGATATCTCTGCCTGTGTGTGTGTGTGTTTATTCCCTGTGATATCTCTGCCTGTGTGTGTGCGTGTGAGTATTTGTTCCCGGTGATATCTCTGCCTGCGTGTGTGAGTATGTTCCCTGTGCTATCTCTGCCTGTATGTGTGTGTGAGTTTGTTCCCTGTGATATCTCTGCCTGTGTGTGTGCTTGTTCCCTGCGATATCTCTGCCTGTGTGTGTGTGTTTGTTCCCTGTGATATCTCTGCCTGTGTGTGTGCTTGTTCCCTGCGATATCTCTGCCTGTGTGCGTGAGTTTGTTCCCTGTGATATCTCTGCCTGTGTGTGTATGTGTGTGTATTTGTTCCGTGTGATATCTCTGAGTGTGTGTGTATGTCCAAGTTTGTTCCCTGTGTTATCTCTGCCTGTGTGTGTGTATTTGTTCCCTGCGATATCTCTGCCTGTGTGTGTGAGAGAATTTGTTTCCTGTGATATCTCTGCCTGTGTGGGTGAGTTTATTCCCTGTGATATCTCTGCCTGTGTGTGTGTGAGTTTATTTCCTGTGATATCTCTGCTGGTGTGTGTTTGTCCCCTGTGATATCTCTGCCTGTGAACGTGTGTGTGTTTGTTCCCTGTGATATGTCTGCATCTGTGTGTGTGAGTTTGTTCCCTGTGATATCTCTGCCTGTGTGTGTGAGTTTATTCCCTGTAGTATCTCTGCCTGTGTGTGTTTATTCCCTGTGATATCTCTGCCTGTGTGTGTGAGTTTGTTCCCTATGATATCTCTGCCTCTGTGTGTGTGAGTTTATTCCCTGTGGTATCTCTGCCTGTGTGTGTGTGAGTTTATTTCCTGTGATATCTCTGCCTGTGTGTGTTTGTTCCCTGTGATATCTCTGCCTGTGAATGTGTGTGAGTTTGTTCCCTGTGATATGTCTGCCTCTGTGTGTGTGAGTTTGTACCCTGTGATATCTCTGCCAGTGTGTGTGAGTTTATTCCCTGTAGTATCTCTGCCTGTGTGTGTGTGTGTTTGTTCCCTGTGATATCTCTGCCTGTGTGTGTGTGTGTGTGTGTGACAGAGTTTGTTCCCTGTGATATCTCTTCCTGTGTGTGTGTGAGTTTGTTCCCTGTGGTATCTCTGCCTGTGTGTGTGTGAGTTTGTTCCCTGTGATATCTCTGCCTGTGTGTGTGTGTGTTTGTTCCCTGTGATATCTCTGCCTGTGTGTATGTGTGTTTTTGTTCCCTATGATATCTCTGCCCGTATGTGAATTTGTTCATAGTGATATCTCTGCCTCTGTGTGCATTTGTGTGTTTGTTCCCGGTGATATCGCTGCCTCTGTGTGTGTGAGTTTATTCCCTGTGGTATCTCTGCCTGTGTGTGTTTGTTCCCTGCGATATCTCTGTCTGTGTGTGTGAGTTTATTTCCTGTGATATCTCTGCCTGTGTGTGTGAGAGTTTGTTCCCTGTGATATCTCTGCCTGTGTGTGTGTTTGTTCCCTGCGATATCTCTGCCTGTGTTTGTGTGCGTGTGTGTAAGTTTGTTCCCTGTGATGTCTCTGCCTCTGTGCGTGTGTGTTTGTTCCCTGTGATATCTCTGCCTGTGTGTGAGAGAGTTTATTCCCTGTGATATCTCTGCCTGTGAGTGTGTGTGAGTTGGTTGCCTCTGTTATCTCTGCCTGTGTGTGCGTTTGTTCCCTGCGATATCTCTGCCTGTGTGTGTGTGTTTGTTCCCTGTGATATCTCTGCCAGTATGTATGTGAGTTTATTCCCTGTGATATCTCTGCCTGTGTGTGTGTGAGTTTATTTCCTGTGATATCTCTGCCGGTGTGTGTTTGTCCCCTGTGATATCTCTGCCTGTGAATGTGTGTGTGTTTTTTCCCTGTGATATGTCTGCATCTGTGTGTGTGAGTTTGTTCCCTGTGATATCTCTGCCTGTGTGTGTGAGTTTATTCCCTGTAGTATCTCTGCCTGTGTGTGTGTGTGTGTTTATTCCCTGTGATATCTCTGCCTGTGTGTGTGAGTTTGTTCCCTATGATATCTCTGCCTCTGTGTGTGTGAGTTTATTCCCTGTGGTATCTCTGCCTGTGTGTGTGTGAGTTTATTTCCTGTGATATCTCTGCCTGTGTGTGTTTGTTCCCTGTGATATCTCTGCCTGTGAATGTGTGTGAGTTTGTTCCCTGTGATATGTCTGCCTCTGTGTGTGTGAGTTTGTACCCTGTGATATCTCTGCCAGTGTGTGTGAGTTTATTCCCTGTAGTATCTCTGCCTGTGTGTGTGTTTGTTCCCTGTGATATCTCTGCCTGTGTGTGTGTGTGTGTGTGTGACAGAGTTTGTTCCCTGTGATATCTCTTCCTGTGTGTGTGTGAGTTTGTTCCCTGTGGTATCTCTGCCTGTGTGTGTGTGAGTTTGTTCCCTGTGATATCTCTGCCTGTGTGTGTGTGTTTGTTCCCTGTGATATCTCTGCCTGTGTGTATGTGTGTTTTTGTTCCCTATGATATCTCTGCCCGTATGTGAATTTGTTCATAGTGATATCTCTGCCTCTGTGTGCATGTGTGTGTTTGTTCCCGGTGATATCGCTGCCTCTGTGTGTGAGAGTTTATTCCCTGTGGTATCTCTGCCTGTGTGTGTTTGTTCCCTGCGATATCTCTGTCTGTGTGTGTGAGTTTATTTCCTGTGATATCTCTGCCTGTGTGTGTGAGAGTTTGTTCCCTGTGATATCTCTGCCTGTGTGTGTGTTTGTTCCCTGCGATATCTCTGCCTGTGTTTGTGTGCGTGTGTGTAAGTTTGTTCCCTGTGATGTCTCTGCCTCTGTGCATGTGTGTTTGTTCCCTGTGATATCTCTGCCTGTGTGTGTGAGAGTTTATTCCCTGTGATATCTCTGCCTGTGAGTGTGTGTGAGTTGGTTGCCTCTGTTATCTCTGCCTGTGTGTGCGTTTGTTCCCTGCGATATCTCTGCCTGTGTGTGTGTGTGTTTGTTCCCTGTGATATCTCTGCCAGTATGTATGTGAGTTTATTCCCTGTGATATCTCTGCCTGTGAGTGTGTGTTTGTTCCCTGTGATATCTCTGCCTGTGCGTGTGTGTGTGTGACAGAGTTTGTTCCCTGTGATATCTCTGCCTGTGTATGTGTGTTTGTTCCCTGTGATATCTCTGCCTGTGTGTGTGTGAGTTTATTCCCTGTGATATCTCTGCCTGTGTGCGAGTGTTTGCTCCCTGTGATATCTATGCCTGTGTGTGTGAGTTTGTTCCCTGTGATATCTCTGCCTGTGTGTGTGTGAGTTTGTTCCCTGTGATATCTCTGCCTGTGTGTGTGTGTGTGTGAGTTTGTTCCCTGTGTTATCGCTGCCTGTGTGTGTGTGAATTTGTACCCTGTGATATCTCTGCCTGTGTGTGTGTGTGTTTATTCCCTGTGATATCTCTGTCCGTGTGTGTGAGTTTGTTCCCTGTGTAATCTTTGCCTGTTTGTGTGTGTGTTTTTGTTCCCTATGATATCTCTTCCCATGTGTGAATTTGTTCATAGTGATATCTCTGCCTCTGTGTGCATGTGTGTGTTTGTTCCCTGTGATATCACTGCCTCTGTGTGTGTGTGTGAGAGTTTGTTCCCTGTGCAATCTCTGCCTCTGTGTGTGTGAGTTTGTTCCCTGTGATGTCTCTGCCTGTGTGTGTGTGTGTGTGTGTGTGTGTGTTTGTTCCAAGTGATGTCTCTGCCTGTGTGTGTGAGAGTTTATTCCCTGTGATATCTCTGCCTGTGAGTGTGTGTGAGTTGGTTCCCTTTGTTATCTCTGCCTGTGTGTGCGTTTGTTCCCTGCGATATCTCTGCCTGTGTGTGTGTGTGTGTTTGTTCCCTGTGATATCTCTGCCTGTATGTATGTGAGTTTGTTCCCTGTGATATCTCTGCCTGTGAGTGTGTGAGTTTGTTCCCTGTGATATCTCTGCCTGTCTGTGTGTGTTTGTTCCCTGTGATATCTCTGCCTGTCTGTGTGTGTGTTTGTTCCCTGTGATATCTCTGCCTGTCTGTGTGTGTGTTTGTTCCCTGTGATATCTCTGCCTGTGTGTGTGTGTGAGTTTATCCCTTTGATATCTCTGCCTGTGTGTCAGTTTGCCCCTGTGTTATCTCTGCCTGTGTGTGTGTGAGTTTGTTCCCTGTGATATCTCTTCCTGTGTGTGTATGTGTGTGTGTTGGTTCCGTGTGATATCTCTGAGTGTGTGTGTGTGTCCAAGTTTGTTCCCTGTGTTATCTCTGCCTGTGTGTGTGTATTTGTTCCCTGCGATATCTCTGCCTGTGTGTGTGAGAGAGTTTGTTTCCTGTGATATCTCTGCCTGTGTGGGTGAGTTTATTCCCTGTGATATCTCTGCCTGTGTGTGTGTGAGTTCATTTCCTGTGATATCTCTGCCTGTGTGTGTTTGTCCCCGGTGATATCTCTGCCTGTGAATGTGAGTTTGTTCCCTATGATATCTCTTCCTGTGTGTGTGTGAGTTTGTTCCCTGTGATATGTCTGCATCTGTCTGTGTGAGTTTGTTCCCTGTGATATCTCTGCCTGTGTGGGTGAGTTTATTCCCTGTGATATCTCTGCCTGTGTGTGTGTGAGTTTATTTCCTGTGATATCTCTGCCTGTGTGTGTTTGTCCCCTGTGATATCTCTGCCTGTGAATGTGTGTGTGTTTGTTCCCTGTGATATGTCTGCATCTGTGTGTGTGAGATTGTTCCCTGTGATATCTCTGCCTGTGTGTGTGAGTTTATTCCCTGTAGTATCTCTGCCTGTGTGTGTGTGTGTTTATTCCCTGTGATATCTCTGCCTGTGTGTGTGAGTTTGTCCCCTATGATATCTCTTCCTGTGTGTGTGTGAGTTTGTTCCCTGTGTTATCGCTGCCTGTGTGTGTGTGAGTTTGTTCCCTGTGATATCTCTGCCTGTGTGTGTGTGTGTTTATTCCCTGTGATATCTCTGTCCGTGTGTGTGTGTGTTTTTGTTCCCTATGATATCTCTTCCCATGTGTGAATTTGTTCATAGTGATATCTCTGCCTCTGTGTGCATGTGTGTGTTTGTTCCCTGTGATATGTCTGCCTCTGTGTGTGTGAGTTTATTCCCTGTGGTATCTCTGCCTGTGTGTGTTTGTCCCTGCGATATCTCTGCCTGTGTGTGTGTGTGAGTTTGTTCCCTGTGATGTCTCTGCCTGTGTGTGTGTGTGTGTGTGTGTGTGTGTTTGTTCCATGTGATGTCTCTGCCTGTGTGTGTGAGAGTTTATTCCCTGTGATATCTCTGCCTGTGAGTGTGTGTGAGTTGGTTCCCTATGTTATCTCTGCCTGTGTGTGCGTTTGTTCCCTGCGATATCTCTGCCTGTGTGTGTGTGTGTGTGTTTGTTCCCTGTGACATCTCTGCCTGGATGTATGTGAGTTTATTCCCTGTGATATCTCTGCCTGTGAGTGTGTGAGTTTGTTTCCTGTGATATCTCTTCCTGTGTGTGTGTGTGAGTGTATTCCCTGTGATATCTCTGCCTGTCTGTGTGTGTGTTTGTTCCCTGTGATATCTCTGCCTGTCTGTGTGTGTATTTGTTCCCTGTGATATCTCTGCCTGTGTGTGTGTGTTTGTTCCCTGTGATATCTCTGCCTGTGTGTGTGTGAGTTTATTCCCTGTGATATCTCTGCCTGTGTGCGAGTGTTTGCTCCCTGTGATATCTCTGCCTGTCTGTGTGTGTGTTTGTTCCCTGTGATATCTCTGCCTGTCTGTGTGTGTGTTTTTTCCCTGTGATATCTCTGCCTGTGTATGTGTGTTTGTTCCCTGTGATATCTCTGCCTGTGTGTGTGTGAGTTTATTCCCTGTGATATCTCTGCCTGTGTGCGAGTGTTTGCTCCCTGTGATATCTATGCCTGTGTGTGTGAGTTTGTTCCCTGTGATATCTCTGCCTGTGTGTGTGTGAGTTTGTTCCCTGTGATATCTCTGCCTGTGTGTGTGTGTGTGTGAGTTTGTTCCCTGTGTTATCGCTGCCTGTGTGTGTGTGAATTTGTACCCTGTGATATCTCTGCCTGTGTGTGTGTGTGTTTATTCCCTGTGATATCTCTGTCCGTGTGTGTGAGTTTGTTCCCTGTGTTATCTCTGCCTGTTTGTGTGTGTGTTTTTGTTCCCTATGATATCTCTTCCCATGTGTGAATTTGTTCATAGTGATATCTCTGCCTCTGTGTGCATGTGTGTGTTTGTTCCCTGTGATATCGCTGCCTCTGTGTGTGTGTGTGAGAGTTTGTTCCCTGTGCAATCTCTGCCTCTGTGTGTGTGAGTTTATTCCCTGTGGTATCGCTGCCTGTGTGTGTTTGTTCCCTGCGATATCTCTGCCTGTGTGTGTGTTTGAGTTTGTTCCCTGTGATGTCTCTGCCTGTGTGTGTGTGTGTGTGTGTGTGTGTGTTTGTTCCAAGTGATGTCTCTGCCTGTGTGTGTGAGAGTTTATTCCCTGTGATATCTCTGCCTGTGAGTGTGTGTGAGTTGGTTCCCTTTGTTATCTCTGCCTGTGTGTGCGTTTGTTCCCTGCGATATCTCTGCCTGTGTGTGTGTGTGTGTTTGTTCCCTGTGATATCTCTGCCTGTATGTATGTGAGTTTGTTCCCTGTGATATCTCTGCCTGTGAGTGTGTGAGTTTGTTCCCTGTGATATCTCTGCCTGTCTGTGTGTGTTTGTTCCCTGTGATATCTCTGCCTGTCTGTGTGTGTGTTTGTTCCCTGTGATATCTCTGCCTGTCTGTGTGTGTGTTTGTTCCCTGTGATATCTCTGCCTGTGTGTGTGTGTGAGTTTATCCCTTTGATATCTCTGCCTGTGTGTCAGTTTGCCCCTGTGTTATCTCTGCCTGTGTGTGTGTGAGTTTATTCCCTGTGATATCTCTGCCTGTCTGTGTGTGTGTTTGTTCCCTGTGATATCTCTGCCTGTCTGTGTGTGTATTTGTTCCCTGTGATATCTCTGCCTGTGTGTGTGTGTTTGTTCCCTGTGATATCTCTGCCTGTGTGTGTGTGAGTTTATTCCCTGTGATATCTCTGCCTGTGTGCGAGTGTTTGCTCCCTGTGATATCTCTGCCTGTCTGTGTGTGTGTTTGTTCCCTGTGATATCTCTGCCTGTCTGTGTGTGTGTTTTTTCCCTGTGATATCTCTGCCTGTGTATGTGTGTTTGTTCCCTGTGATATCTCTGCCTGTGTGTGTGTGAGTTTATTCCCTGTGATATCTCTGCCTGTGTGCGAGTGTTTGCTCCCTGTGATATCTATGCCTGTGTGTGTGAGTTTGTTCCCTGTGATATCTCTGCCTGTGTGTGTGTGAGTTTGTTCCCTGTGATATCTCTGCCTGTGTGTGTGTGTGTGTGTGAGTTTGTTCCCTGTGTTATCGCTGCCTGTGTGTGTGTGAATTTGTACCCTGTGATATCTCTGCCTGTGTGTGTGTATGTTTATTCCCTGTGATATCTCTGTCCGTGTGTGTGAGTTTGTTCCCTGTGTTATCTCTGCCTGTTTGTGTGTGTGTTTTTGTTCCCTATGATATCTCTTCCCATGTGTGAATTTGTTCATAGTGATATCTCTGCCTCTGTGTGCATGTGTGTGTTTGTTCCCTGTGATATCGCTGCCTCTGTGTGTGTGTGTGAGAGTTTGTTCCCTGTGCAATCTCTGCCTCTGTGTGTGTGAGTTTATTCCCTGTGGTATCGCTGCCTGTGTGTGTTTGTTCCCTGCGATATCTCTGCCTGTGTGTGTGTTTGAGTTTGTTCCCTGTGATGTCTCTGCCTGTGTGTGTGTGTGTGTGTTTGTTCCAAGTGATGTCTCTGCCTGTGTGTGTGAGAGTTTATTCCCTGTGATATCTCTGCCTGTGAGTGTGTGTGAGTTGGTTCCCTTTGTTATCTCTGCCTGTGTGTGCGTTTGTTCCCTGCGATATCTCTGCCTGTGTGTGTGTGTGTGTTTGTTCCCTGTGATATCTCTGCCTGTATGTATGTGAGTTTGTTCCCTGTGATATCTCTGCCTGTGAGTGTGTGAGTTTGTTCCCTGTGATATCTCTGCCTGTCTGTGTGTGTTTGTTCCCTGTGATATCTCTGCCTGTCTGTGTGTGTGTTTGTTCCCTGTGATATCTCTGCCTGTCTGTGTGTGTGTTTGTTCCCTGTGATATCTCTGCCTGTGTGTGTGTGTGAGTTTATCCCTTTGATATCTCTGCCTGTGTGTCAGTTTGCCCCTGTGTTATCTCTGCCTGTGTGTGTGTGAGTTTGTTCCCTGTGATATCTCTTCCTGTGTGTGTATGTGTGTGTGTTGGTTCCGTGTGATATCTCTGAGTGTGTGTGTGTGTCCAAGTTTGTTCCCTGTGTTATCTCTGCCTGTGTGTGTGTATTTGTTCCCTGCGATATCTCCGCCTGTGTGTGTGAGAGAGTTTGTTTCCTGTGATATCTCTGCCTGTGTGGGTGAGTTTATTCCCTGTGATATCTCTGCCTGTGTGTGTGTGAGTTTATTTCCTGTGATATCTCTGCCTGTGTGTGTTTGTCCCCGGTGATATCTCTGCCTGTGAATGTGAGTTTGTTCCCTATGATATCTCTTCCTGTGTGTGTGTGAGTTTGTTCCCTGTGATATGTCTGCATCTGTCTGTGTGAGTTTGTTCCCTGTGATATCTCTGCCTGTGTGTGTGAGTTTATTCCCTGTAGTATCTCTGCCTGTGTGTGTCTGTGTTTATTCCCTGTGATATCTCTGCCTGTGTGTGTGAGTTTGTTCCCTATGATATCTCTTCCTGTGTGTGTGTGAGTTTGTTCCCTGTGTTATCATTGCCTGTGTGTGTGTGAGTTTGTTCCCTGTGATATCTCTGCCTGTTTGTGTGTGTGTTTTTGTTCCCTATGATATCTCTTCCCATGTGTGAATTTGTTCATAGTGATATCTCTGTCTCTGTGTGCATGTGTGTGTTTGTTCCCTGTGATATGTCTGCCTCTATGTGTGTGTGTGTGTGTGAGAGTTTGTTCCCTGTGCAATCTCTGCCTCTGTGTGTGAGTGTGTTTGTTCCCTGTGATATCTCTGCCTGTGTGTGTGTGTGAGTTTGTTCCCTGTGATGTCTCTGCCTCTGTGCGTGAGTGTGTTTGTTCCCTGTGATATCTCTGCCTGTGTGTGTGTGAGTTTATTCCCTGTGATATCTCTGCCTGTGTGTGTGTTTGTTTGTTGCCTTTGATATCTCTGCCTGTGTGTATGTGAGTTTATTCCCTGTGATATCTCTGCCTGTGAGTGTGTGAGTTTGTTTCCTGTGATATCTCTGCCTGTGTGTGTGTGAGTTTGTTCCCTGCGATATCTCTGCCTGTGTGTGTGTGTGTGAGTTTGTTCCCTGTGATGTCTCTGCCTCTGTGCGTGAGTGTGTTTGTTCCCTGTGATATCTCTGCCTGTGTGTGTGTGAGTTTATTCACTGTGATATCTCTGCCTGTGTGTGTGTGTTTGTTTGTTCCCTGTGATATCTCTGCCTGTGTGTATGTGTGTTTATTCCCTGTATTATCTCTGCCTGTGAGTGTGTGAGTTTGATTCCTGTGATATCTCTGCCAGTGTGTATGTGAGTTTATTCCCTGTGATATCTCTGCCTGTGTGTGTGAGTTTATTCCCTGTGATATCTCTGCCTGTGTAGGTGAGTTTATTCCCCGTGATATCTCTGCCTGTGTGTGTGTGAGTTTATTTCCTGTGATATCTCTGCCTGTGTGTGTTTGTTCCCTGTGATATCTCTGCCTGTGAATATGTGAGTTTGTTCCCTGTGATATGTCTGCCTCTGTGTGTGTTTGTTTGTTCCCTGTGATATCTCTGCCTGTGTGTATGTGAGTTTATTCCCTGCGATATCTCTGCCTGTCTGTGTGTGTGTTTGTTCCCTGTGATATCTCTGCCTGTCTGTGTGTGTATTTGTTCCCTGTGATATCTCTGCCTGTGTGTGTGTGTTTGTTCCCTGTGATATCTCTGCCTGTGTGTGTGTGAGTTTATTCCCTGTGATATCTCTGCCTGTGTGCGAGTGTTTGCTCCCTGTGATATCTCTGCCTGTCTGTGTGTGTGTTTGTTCCCTGTGATATCTCTGCCTGTGTGTGTGTGTTTGTTCCCTGTGATATCTCTGCCTGTGTGTGTGTGAGTTTATTCCCTGTGATATCTCTGCCTGTGTGCGAGTCTTTGCTCCCTGTGATATCTATGCCTGTGTGTGTGAGTTTGTTCCCTGTGATATCTCTGCCTGTGTGTGTGTGAGTTTGTTCCCTGTGATATCTCTGCCTGTGTGTGTGTGTGAGTTTGTTCCCTGTGTTATCGCTGCCTGTGTGTGTGTGAGTTTGTACCCTGTGATATCTCTGCCTGTGTGTGTGTGTGTTTATTCCCTGTGATATCTCTGTCCGTGTGTGTGAGTTTGTTCCCTGTGTTATCTCTGCCTGTTTGTGTGTGTGTTTTTGTTCCCTATGATATCTCTTCCCATGTGTGAATTTGTTCATAGTGATATCTCTGCCTCTGTGTGCATGTGTGTGTTTGTTCCCTGTGATATCGCTGCCTCTGTGTGTGTGTGTGAGAGTTTGTTCCCTGTGCAATCTCTGCCTCTGTGTGTGTGAGTTTATTCCCTGTGGTATCTCTGCCTGTGTGTGTTTGTTCCCTGCGATATCTCTGCCTGTGTGTGTGTTTGAGTTTGTTCCCTATGATGTCTCTGCCTGTGTGTGTGTGTGTGTGTGTGTTTGTTCCAAGTGATGTCTCTGCCTGTGTGTGTGTGAGTTTATTCCCTGTGATATCTCTGCCTGTGAGTGTGTGTGAGTTGGTTCCCTGTGATATCTCTGCCTGTGTGTGTGTGTGAGTTTGTTCCCTGTGTTATCGCTGCCTGTGTGTGTGTGAGTTTGTACCCTGTGATATCTCTGCCTGTGTATATGAGTTTATTCCCTGTAGTATCTCTGCCTGTGTGTGTGAGTTTATTCCCTGTGATATCTCTGCCTGTGTGTGTGTGTGTATGTTTGTTCCCTGTGATATCTCTGCCTGTGTGTGTGTGAGTTTATTTCCTGTGATATCTCTGCCTGTGTGTGTGTGTTTACTCCCTATGATATCTCTGCCTGTGTGTGTGAGTTTGTTCCCTGTCATATCTCTGTCTGTGTGTGTGTGTGAGTTTGTTCCCTGTGATATCTCTGCCTGTGTGTATGTGAGTTTAATTCCTGTGATATCTCTGCCTGTGTGTGTGTGTATGTTTGTTCCCTGTGATATCTCTGCCTGTGTGTGTGTGTGTTTATTCCCTGTGATATCTCTGCCTGTGTGTGTGCGTGTGAGTATTTGTTCCCGGTGATATCTCTGCCTGCGTGTGTGATTTTGTTCCCTGTGCTATCTCTGCCTGTATGTGTGTGTGAGTTTGTTCCCTGTGATATCTCTGCCTGTGTGTGTGCTTGTTCCCTGCGATATCTCTGCCTGTGTGTGTGTGTTTGTTCCCTGTGATATCTCTGCCTGTGTGTGTGCTTCTTCCCTGCGATATCTCTGCCTGTGTGCGTGAGTTTGTTCCCTGTGATATCTCTGCCTGTGTGTGTATGTGTGTGTATTTGTTCCGTGTGATATCTCTGAGTGTGTGTGTATGTCCAAGTTTGTTCCCTGTGTTATCTCTGCCTGTGTGTGTGTATTTGTTCCCTGCGATATCTCTGCCTGTGTGTGTGAGAGAATTTGTTTCCTGTGATATCTCTGCCTGTGTGGGTGAGTTTATTCCCTGTGATATCTCTGCCTGTGTGTGTGTGAGTTTATTTCCTGTGATATCTCTGCTGGTGTGTGTTTGTCCCCTGTGATATCTCTGCCTGTGAACGTGTGTGTGTTTGTTCCCTGTGATATGTCTGCATCTGTGTGTGTGAGTTTGTTCCCTGTGATATCTCTGCCTGTGTGTGTGAGTTTATTCCCTGTAGTATCTCTGCCTGTGTGTGTGTGTGTGTGTTTATTCCCTGTGATATCTCTGCCTGTGTGTGTGAGTTTGTTCCCTATGATATCTCTGCCTCTGTGTGTGTGAGTTTATTCCCTGTGATATCTCTGCCAGTGTGTGTGAGTTTATTCCCTGTAGTATCTCTGCCTGTGTGTGTGTGTGTTTGTTCCCTGTGATATCTCTGCCTGTGTGTGTGTGTGTGTGTGTGTGACAGAGTTTGTTCCCTGTGATATCTCTTCCTGTGTGTGTGTGAGTTTGTTCCCTGTGGTATCTCTGCCTGTGTGTGTGTGAGTTTGTTCCCTGTGATATCTCTGCCTGTGTGTGTGTGTGTTTGTTCCCTGTGATATCTCTGCCTGTGTGTATGTGTGTTTTTGTTCCCTATGATATCTCTGCCCGTATGTGAATTTGTTCATAGTGATATCTCTGCCTCTGTGTGCATTTGTGTGTTTGTTCCCGGTGATATCGCTGCCTCTGTGTGTGTGAGTTTATTCCCTGTGGTATCTCTGCCTGTGTGTGTTTGTTCCCTGCGATATCTCTGTCTGTGTGTGTGAGTTTATTTCCTGTGATATCTCTGCCTGTGTGTGTGAGAGTTTGTTCCCTGTGATATCTCTGCCTGTGTGTGTGTTTGTTCCCTGCGATATCTCTGCCTGTGTTTGTGGGCGTGTGTGTAAGTTTGTTCCCTGTGATGTCTCTGCCTCTGTGCGTGTGTGTTTGTTCCCTGTGATATCTCTGCCTGTGTGTGAGAGAGTTTATTCCCTGTGATATCTCTGCCTGTGAGTGTGTGTGAGTTGGTTGCCTCTGTTATCTCTGCCTGTGTGTGCGTTTGTTCCCTGCGATATCTCTGCCTGTGTGTGTGTGTTTGTTCCCTGTGATATCTCTGCCAGTATGTATGTGAGTTTATTCCCTGTGATATCTCTGCCTGTGTGTGTGTGAGTTTATTTCCTGTGATATCTCTGCCGGTGTGTGTTTGTCCCCTGTGATATCTCTGCCTGTGAATGTGTGTGTGTTTTTTCCCTGTGATATGTCTGCATCTGTGTGTGTGAGTTTGTTCCCTGTGATATCTCTGCCTGTGTGTGTGAGTTTATTCCCTGTAGTATCTCTGCCTGTGTGTGTGTGTGTGTTTATTCCCTGTGATATTTCTGCCTGTGTGTGTGAGTTTGTTCCCTATGATATCTCTGCCTCTGTGTGTGTGAGTTTATTCCCTGTGGTATCTCTGCCTGTGTGTGTGTGAGTTTATTTCCTGTGATATCTCTGCCTGTGTGTGTTTGTTCCCTGTGATATCTCTGCCTGTGAATGTGTGTGAGTTTGTTCCCTGTGATATGTCTGCCTCTGTGTGTGTGAGTTTGTACCCTGTGATATCTCTGCCAGTGTGTGTGAGTTTATTCCCTGTAGTATCTCTGCCTGTGTGTGTGTTTGTTCCCTGTGATATCTCTGCCTGTGTGTGTGTGTGTGTGTGTGACAGAGTTTGTTCCCTGTGATATCTCTTCCTGTGTGTGTGTGAGTTTGTTCCCTGTGATATCTCTGCCTGTGTGTGTGTGTTTGTTCCCTGTGATATCTCTGCCTGTGTGTATGTGTGTTTTTGTTCCCTATGATATCTCTGCCCGTATGTGAATTTGTTCATAGTGATATCTCTGCCTCTGTGTGCATGTGAGAGTTTGTTCCCTGTGCAATCTCTGCCTCTGTGTGTGTGAGTTTATTCCCTGTGGTATCTCTGCCTGTGTGTGTTTGTTCCCTGCGATATCTCTGCCTGTGTGTGTGAGTTTATTTCCTGTGATATCTCTGCCTGTGTGTGTGAGCGTTTGTTCCCTGTGATATCTCTGCCTGTGTGTGTGTTTGTTCCCTGCGATATCTCTGCCTGTGTTTGTGTGCGTGTGTGTAAGTTTGTTCCCTGTGATGTCTCTGCCTCTGTGCATGTGTGTTTGTTCCCTGTGATATCTCTGCCTGTGTGTGTGAGAGTTTATTCCCTGTGATATCTCTGCCTGTGAGTGTGTGCGAGTTGGTTGCCTCTGTTATCTCTGCCTGTGTGTGCGTTTGTTCCCTGCGATATCTCTGCCTGTGTGTGTGTGTGTTTGTTCCCTGTGATATCTCTGCCAGTATGTATGTGAGTTTATTCCCTGTGATATCTCTGCCTGTGAGTGTGTGTTTGTTCCCTGTGATATCTCTGCCTTTGCGTGTGTGTGTGTGACAGAGTTTGTTCCCTGTGATATCTCTGCCTGTGTATGTGTGTTTGTTCCCTGTGATATCTCTGCCTGTGTGTGTGTGAGTTTATTCCCTGTGATATCTCTGCCTGTGTGCGAGTGTTTGCTCCCTGTGATTTCTATGCCTGTGTGTGTGAGTTTGTTCCCTGTGATATCTCTGCCTGTGTGTGTGTGAGTTTGTTCCCTGTGATATCTCTGCCTGTGTGTGTGTGTGTGTGAGTTTGTTCCCTGTGTTATCGCTGCCTGTGTGTGTGTGAATTTGTACCCTGTGATATCTCTGCCTGTGTGTGTGTGTGTTTATTCCCTGTGATATCTCTGTCCGTGTGTGTGAGTTTGTTCCCTGTGTAATCTTTGCCTGTTTGTGTGTGTGTTTTTGTTCCCTATGATATCTCTTCCCATGTGTGAATTTGTTCATAGTGATATCTCTGCCTCTGTGTGCATGTGTGTGTTTGTTCCCTGTGATATCGCTGCCTCTGTGTGTGTGTGTGAGAGTTTGTTCCCTGTGCAATCTCTGCCTCTGTGTGTGTGAGTTTATTCCCTGTGGTATCGCTGCCTGTGTGTGTTTGTTCCCTGCGATATCTCTGCCTGTGTGTGTGTTTGAGTGTGTTCCCTGTGATGTCTCTGCCTGTGTGTGTGTGTGTGTGTGTGTGTGTGTGTTTGTTCCAAGTGATGTCTCTGCCTGTGTGTGTGAGAGTTTATTCCCTGTGATATCTCTGCCTGTGAATGTGTGTGAGTTGGTTCCCTTTGTTATCTCTGCCTGTGTGTGCGTTTGTTCCCTGCGATATCTCTGCCTGTGAATGTGTGTGTGTTTGTTCCCTGTGATATGTCTGCATCTGTGTGTGTGAGATTGTTCCCTGTGATATCTCTGCCTGTGTGTGTGAGTTTATTCCCTGTAGTATCTCTGCCTGTGTGTGTGTGTGTTTATTCCCTGTGATATCTCTGCCTGTGTGTGTGAGTTTGTCCCCTATGATATCTCTTCCTGTGTGTGTGTGAGTTTGTTCCTGTGTTATCGCTGCCTGTGTGTGTGTGAGTTTGTTCCCTGTGATATCTCTGCCTGTGTGTGTGTGTGTTTATTCCCTGTGATATCTCTGTCCGTGTGTGTGTGTGTTTTTGTTCCCTATGATATCTCTTCCCATGTGTGAAATTGTTCATAGTGATATCTCTGCCTCTGTGTGCATGTGTGTGTTTGTTCCCTGTGATATGTCTGCCTCTGTGTGTGTGAGTTTATTCCCTGTGGTATCTCTGCCTGTGTGTGTTTGTCCCTGCGATATCTCTGCCTGTGTGTGTGTGTGAGTTTGTTCCCTGTGATGTCTCTGCCTGTGTGTGTGTGTGTGTGTGTGTGTGTTTGTTCCATGTGATGTCTCTGCCTGTGTGTGTGAGAGTTTATTCCCTGTGATATCTCTGCCTGTGAGTGTGTGTGAGTTGGTTCCCTATGTTATCTCTGCCTGTGTGTGCGTTTGTTCCCTGCGATATCTCTGCCTGTGTGTGTGTGTGTGTGTTTGTTCCCTGTGATATCTCTGCCTGGATGTATGTGAGTTTATTCCCTGTGATATCTCTGCCTGTCTGTGTGTGTGAGTTTGTTTCCTGTGATATCTCTTCCTGTGTGTGTGTGTGAGTTTATTCCCTGTGATATCTCTGCCTGTCTGTGTGTGTGTTTGTTCCCTGTGATATCTCTGCCTGTCTGTGTGTGTATTTGTTCCCTGTGATATCTCTGCCTGTGTGTGTGTGTTTGTTCCCTGTGATATCTCTGCCTGTGTGTGTGTGAGTTTATTCCCTGTGATATCTCTGCCTGTGTGCGAGTGTTTGCTCCCTGTGATATCTCTGCCTGTCTGTGTGTGTGTTTGTTCCCTGTGATATCTCTGCCTGTCTGTGTGTGTGTTTTTTCCCTGTGATATCTCTGCCTGTGTATGTGTGTTTGTTCCCTGTGATATCTCTGCCTGTGTGTGTGTGAGTTTATTCCCTGTGATATCTCTGCCTGTGTGCGAGTGTTTGCTCCCTGTGATATCTATGCCTGTGTGTGTGAGTTTGTTCCCTGTGATATCTCTGCCTGTGTGTGTGTGAGTTTGTTCCCTGTGATATCTCTGCCTGTGTGTGTGTGTGTGTGAGTTTGTTCCCTGTGTTATCGCTGCCTGTGTGTGTGTGAATTTGTACCCTGTGATATCTCTGCCTGTGTGTGTGTGTGTTTATTCCCTGTGATATCTCTTCCCATGTGTGAATTTGTTCATAGTGATATCTCTGCCTCTGTGTGCATGTGTGTGTTTGTTCCCTGTGATATCGCTGCCTCTGTGTGTGTGTGTGAGAGTTTGTTCCCTGTGCAATCTCTGCCTCTGTGTGTGTGAGTTTATTCCCTGTGGTATCGCTGCCTGTGTGTGTTTGTTCCCTGCGATATCTCTGCCTGTGTGTGTGTGTGAGTTTGTTCCCTGTGATGTCTCTGCCTGTGTGTGTGTGTGTGTGTGTGTGTGTGTGTTTGTTCCAAGTGATGTCTCTGCCTGTGTGTGTGAGAGTTTATTCCCTGTGATATCTCTGCCTGTGAGTGTGTGTGAGTTGGTTCCCTTTGTTATCTCTGCCTGTGTGTGCGTTTGTTCCCTGCGATATCTCTGCCTGTGTGTGTGTGTGTGTTTGTTCCCTGTGATATCTCTGCCTGTATGTATGTGAGTTTGTTCCCTGTGATATCTCTGCCTGTGAGTGTGTGAGTTTGTTCCCTGTGATATCTCTGCCTGTCTGTGTGTGTGAGTTTGTTTCCTGTGATATCTCTTCCTGTGTGTGTGTGTGAGTTTATTCCCTGTGATATCTCTGCCTGTCTGTGTGTGTGTTTGTTCCCTGTGATATCTCTGCCTGTCTGTGTGTGTGTTTGTTCCCTGTGATATCTCTGCCTGTGTGTGTGTGTGAGTTTATCCCTTTGATATCTCTGCCTGTGTGTGTGTCAGTTTGCCCCTGTGTTATCTCTGCCTGTGTGTGTGTGAGTTTGTTCCCTGTGATATCTCTTCCTGTGTGTGTATGTGTGTGTGTTGGTTCCGTGTGATATCTCTGAGTGTGTGTGTGTGTCCAAGTTTGTTCCCTGTGTTATCTCTGCCTGTGTGTGTGTATTTGTTCCCTGCGATATCTCCGCCTGTGTGTGTGAGAGAGTTTGTTTCCTGTGATATCTCTGCCTGTGTGGGTGAGTTTATTCCCTGTGATATCTCTGCCTGTGTGTGTGTGAGTTTATTTCCTGTGATATCTCTGCCTGTGTGTGTTTGTCCCCGGTGATATCTCTGCCTGTGAATGTGAGTTTGTTCCCTATGATATCTCTTCCTGTGTGTGTGTGAGTTTGTTCCCTGTGATATGTCTGCATCTGTCTGTGTGAGTTTGTTCCCTGTGATATCTCTGCCTGTGTGTGTGAGTTTATTCCCTGTAGTATCTCTGCCTGTGTGTGTCTGTGTTTATTCCCTGTGATATCTCTGCCTGTGTGTGTGAGTTTGTTCCCTATGATATCTCTTCCTGTGTGTGTGTGAGTTTGTTCCCTGTGTTATCATTGCCTGTGTGTGTGTGAGTTTGTTCCCTGTGATATCTCTGCCTGTTTGTGTGTGTGTTTTTGTTTCCTATGATATCTCTTCCCATGTGTGAATTTGTTCATAGTGATATCTCTGTCTCTGTGTGCATGTGTGTGTTTGTTCCCTGTGATATGTCTGCCTCTATGTGTGTGTGTGTGTGTGAGAGTTTGTTCCCTGTGCAATCTCTGCCTCTGTGTGTGAGTGTGTTTGTTCCCTGTGATATCTCTGCCTGTGTGTGTGTGTGAGTTTGTTCCCTGTGATGTCTCTGCCTCTGTGCGTGAGTGTGTTTGTTCCCTGTGATATCTCTGCCTGTGTGTGTGTGAGTTTATTCCCTGTGATATCTCTGCCTGTGTGTGTGTTTGTTTGTTGCCTTTGATATCTCTGCCTGTGTGTATGTGAGTTTATTCCCTGTGATATCTCTGCCTGTGAGTGTGTGAGTTTGTTTCCTGTGATATCTCTGCCTGTGTGTGTGTGAGTTTGTTCCCTGCGATATCTCTGCCTGTGTGTGTGTGTGTGAGTTTGTTCCTTGTGATGTCTCTGCCTCTGTGCGTGAGTGTGTTTGTTCCCTGTGATATCTCTGCCTGTGTGTGTGTGAGTTTATTCACTGTGATATCTCTGCCTGTGTGTGTGTGTTTGTTTGTTCCCTGTGATATCTCTGCCTGTGTGTATGTGTGTTTATTCCCTGTATTATCTCTGCCTGTGAGTGTGTGAGTTTGATTCCTGTGATATCTCTGCCAGTGTGTATGTGAGTTTATTCCCTGTGATATCTCTGCCTGTGTGTGTGAGTTTATTCCCTGTGATATCTCTGCCTGTGTAGGTGAGTTTATTCCCCGTGATATCTCTGCCTGTGTGTGTGTGAGTTTATTTCCTGTGATATCTCTGCCTGTGTGTGTTTGTTCCCTGTGATATCTCTGCCTGTGAATATGTGAGTTTGTTCCCTGTGATATGTCTGCCTCTGTGTGTGTTTGTTTGTTCCCTGTGATATCTCTGCCTGTGTGTATGTGAGTTTATTCCCTGCGATATCTCTGCCTGTCTGTGTGTGTGTTTGTTCCCTGTGATATCTCTGCCTGTCTGTGTGTGTATTTGTTCCCTGTGATATCTCTGCCTGTGTGTGTGTGTTTGTTCCCTGTGATTTCTCTGCCTGTGTGTGTGTGAGTTTATTCCCTGTGATATCTCTGCCTGTGTGCGAGTGTTTGCTCCCTGTGATATCTCTGCCTGTCTGTGTGTGTGTTTGTTCCCTGTGATATCTCTGCCTGTGTGTGTGTGTGTGTTCCCTGTGATATCTCTGCCTGTGTGTGTGTGAGTTTATTCCCTGTGATATCTCTGCCTGTGTGCGAGTCTTTGCTCCCTGTGATATCTATGCCTGTGTGTGTGAGTTTGTTCCCTGTGATATCTCTGCCTGTGTGTGTGTGAGTTTGTTCCCTGTGATATCTCTGCCTGTGTGTGTTTGTGTGTGAGTTTGTTCCCTGTGTTATCGCTGCCTGTGTGTGTGTGAGTTTGTACCCTATGATATCTCTGCCTGTGTGTGTGTGTGTTTATTCCCTGTGATATCTCTGTCCGTGTGTGTGAGTTTGTTCCCTGTGTTATCTCTGCCTGTTTGTGTGTGTGTTTTTGTTCCCTATGATATCTCTTCCCATGTGTGAATTTGTTCATAGTGATATCTCTGCCTCTGTGTGCATGTGTGTGTTTGTTCCCTGTGATATCGCTGCCTCTGCCTGTGTGTGTGAGAGTTTATTCCCTGTGATATCTCTGCCTGTGAGTGTGTGTGAGTTGGTTCCCTTTGTTATCTCTGCCTGTGTGTGCGTTTGTTCCCTGCGATATCTCTGCCTGTGTGTGTGTGTGTGTTTGTTCCCTGTGATATCTCTGCCTGTATGTATGTGAGTTTGTTCCCTGTGATATCTCTGCCTGTGAGTGTGTGAGTTTGTTCCCTGTGATATCTCTGCCTGTCTGTGTGTGTGTTTGTTCCCTGTGATATCTCTGCCTGTCTGTGTGTGTGTTTGTTCCCTGTGATATCTCTGCCTGTGTGTGTGTGTGAGTTTATCCCTTTGATATCTCTGCCTGTGTGTCAGTTTGCCCCTGTGTTATCGCTGCCTGTGTGTGTGTGAGTTTGTTCCCTGTGATATCTCTTCCTGTGTGTGTATGTGTGTGTGTTGGTTCCGTGTGATATCTCTGAGTGTGTGTGTGTCCAAGTTTGTTCCCTGTGTTATCTCTGCCTGTGTGTGTGTATTTGTTCCCTGCGATATCTCTGCCTGTGTGTGTGAGAGAGTTTGTTTCCTGTGATATCTCTGCCTGTGTGGGTGAGTTTATTCCCTGTGATATCTCTGCCTGTGTGTGTGTGAGTTTATTTCCTGTGATATCTCTGCCTGTGTGTGTTTGTCCCCGGTGATATCTCTGCCTGTGAATGTGAGTTTGTTCCCTATGATATCTCTTCCTGTGTGTGTGTGAGTTTGTTCCCTGTGATATGTCTGCACCTGTCTGTGTGAGTTTGTTCCCTGTGATATCTCTGCCTGTGTGTGTGAGTTTATTCCCTGTAGTATCTCTGCCTGTGTGTGTGTGTGTTTATTCCCTGTGATATCTCTGCCTGTGTGTGTGAGTTTGTTCCCTATGATATCTCTTCCTGTGTGTGTGTGAGTTTGTTCCCTGTGTTATCACTGCCTGTGTGTGTGTGAGTTTGTTCCCTGTGATATCTCTGCCTGTTTGTGTGTGTGTTTTTGTTCCCTATGATATCTCTTCCCATGTGTGAATTTTTTCATAGTGATATCTCTGTCTCTGTGTGCATGTGTGTGTTTGTTCCCTGTGATATGTCTGCCTCTCTGTGTGTGTGTGTGTGTGTGTGAGAGTTTGTTCCCTGTGCAATCTCTGCCTCTGTGTGTGAGTGTGTTTGTTCCCTGTGATATCTCTGCCTGTGTGTGTGTGTGCGTTTGTTCCCTGTGATGTCTCTGCCTCTGTGCGTGAGTGTGTTTGTTCCCTGTGATATCTCTGCCTGTGTGTGTGTGAGTTTATTCCCTGTGATATCTCTGCCTGTGTGTGTGTTTGTTTGTTCCCTTTGATATCTCTGCCTGTGTGTATGTGAGTTTATTCCCTGTGATATCTCTGCCTGTGAGTGTGTGAGTTTGTTTCCTGTGATATCTCTGCCTGTGTGTGTGTGAGTTTGTTCCCTGCGATATCTCTGCCTGTGTGTGTGTGTGTGAGATTGTTCCCTGTGATGTCTCTGCCTCTGTGCGTGAGTGTGTTTGTTCCCTGTGATATCTCTGCCTGTGTGTGTGTGAGTTTATTCCCTGTGATATCTCTGCCTGTGTGTGTGTGTGTGTGTTTGTTCCAAGTGATGTCTCTGCCTGTGTGTGTGAGAGTTTATTCCCTGTGATATCTCTGCCTGTGAGTGTGTGTGAGTTGGTTCCCTTTGTTATCTCTGCCTGTGTGTGCGTTTGTTCCCTGCGATATCTCTGCCTGTGTGTGTGTGTGTGTTTGTTCCCTGTGATATCTCTGCCTGTATGTATGTGAGTTTGTTCCCTGTGATATCTCTGCCTGTGAGTGTGTGAGTTTGTTCCCTGTGATATCTCTGCCTGTCTGTGTGTGTGTTTGTTCCCTGTGATATCTCTGCCTGTCTGTGTGTGTGTTTGTTCCCTGTGATATCTCTGCCTGTGTGTGTGTGTGAGTTTATCCCTTTGATATCTCTGCCTGTGTGTCAGTTTGCCCCTGTGTTATCGCTGCCTGTGTGTGTGTGAGTTTGTTCCCTGTGATATCTCTTCCTGTGTGTGTATGTGTGTGTGTTGGTTCCGTGTGATATCTCTGAGTGTGTGTGTGTCCAAGTTTGTTCCCTGTGTTATCTCTGCCTGTGTGTGTGTATTTGTTCCCTGCGATATCTCTGCCTGTGTGTGTGAGAGAGTTTGTTTCCTGTGATATCTCTGCCTGTGTGGGTGAGTTTATTCCCTGTGATATCTCTGCCTGTGTGTGTGTGAGTTTATTTCCTGTGATATCTCTGCCTGTGTGTGTTTGTCCCCGGTGATATCTCTGCCTGTGAATGTGAGTTTGTTCCCTATGATATCTCTTCCTGTGTGTGTGTGAGTTTGTTCCCTGTGATATGTCTGCACCTGTCTGTGTGAGTTTGTTCCCTGTGATATCTCTGCCTGTGTGTGTGAGTTTATTCCCTGTAGTATCTCTGCCTGTGTGTGTGTGTGTTTATTCCCTGTGATATCTCTGCCTGTGTGTGTGAGTTTGTTCCCTATGATATCTCTTCCTGTGTGTGTGTGAGTTTGTTCCCTGTGTTATCACTGCCTGTGTGTGTGTGAGTTTGTTCCCTGTGATATCTCTGCCTGTTTGTGTGTGTGTTTTTGTTCCCTATGATATCTCTTCCCATGTGTGAATTTTTTCATAGTGATATCTCTGTCTCTGTGTGCATGTGTGTGTTTGTTCCCTGTGATATGTCTGCCTCTCTGTGTGTGTGTGTGTGTGTGTGAGAGTTTGTTCCCTGTGCAATCTCTGCCTCTGTGTGTGAGTGTGTTTGTTCCCTGTGATATCTCTGCCTGTGTGTGTGTGTGCGTTTGTTCCCTGTGATGTCTCTGCCTCTGTGCGTGAGTGTGTTTGTTCCCTGTGATATCTCTGCCTGTGTGTGTGTGAGTTTATTCCCTGTGATATCTCTGCCTGTGTGTGTGTTTGTTTGTTCCCTTTGATATCTCTGCCTGTGTGTATGTGAGTTTATTCCCTGTGATATCTCTGCCTGTGAGTGTGTGAGTTTGTTTCCTGTGATATCTCTGCCTGTGTGTGTGTGAGTTTGTTCCCTGCGATATCTCTGCCTGTGTGTGTGTGTGTGAGATTGTTCCCTGTGATGTCTCTGCCTCTGTGCGTGAGTGTGTTTGTTCCCTGTGATATCTCTGCCTGTGTGTGTGTGAGTTTATTCCCTGTGATATCTCTGCCTGTGTGTGTGTTTGTTTGTTCCCTGTGATATCTCTGCCTGTGTGTATGTGTGTTTATTCCCTGTATTATCTCTGCCTGTGAGTGTGTGAGTTTGATTCCTGTGATATCTCTGCCAGTGTGTATGTGAGTTTATTCCCTGTGATATCTCTGCCTGTGTGTGTGAGTTTATTCCCTGTGATATCTCTGCCTGTGTGGGTGAGTTTATTCCCTGTGATATCTCTGCCTGTGTGTGTGTGAGTTTATTTCCTGTGATATCTCTGCCTGTGTGTGTTTGTTCCCTGTGATATCTCTGCCTGTGAATGTGTGAGTTTGTTCCCTGTGATATGTCTGCCTCTGTGTGTGTTTGTTTGTTCCCTGTGATATCTCTGCCTGTGTGTATGTGAGTTTATTCCCTGTGATATCTCTGCCTGTGAGTGTGTGAGTTTGTTTCCTGTGATATCTCTGCCTGTGTGTGTGTGAGTTTGTTCCCTGCGATATCTCTGCCTGTGTGTGTGTGTGTGAGTTTGTTCCCTGTGATGTCTCTGCCTCTGTGCGTGAGTGTGTTTGTTCCCTGTGATATCTCTGCCTGTGTGTGTGTGAGTTTATTCCCTGTGATATCTCTGCCTGTGTGTGTGTTTGTTAGTTCCCTGTGATATCTCTGCCTGTGTGTATGTGTGTTTATTCCCTGTATTATCTCTGCCTGTGAGTGTGTGAGTTTGATTCCTGTGATATCTCTGCCTGTGTGTATGTGAGTTTATTCCCTGTGATATCTCTGCCTGTGTGTGTGAGTTTATTCCCTGTGATATCTCTGCCTGTGTGGGTGAGTTTATTCCCTGTGATATCTCTGCCTGTGTGTGTGTGAGTTTATTTCCTGTGATATCTCTGCCTGTGTGTGTTTGTACCCTGTGATATCTCTGCCTGTGAATGTGTGAGTTTGTTCCCTGTGATATGTCTGCCTCTGTGTGTGTGAGTTTGTACCCTGTGATATCTCTGCCTGTGTGTGTGAGTTTATTCCCTGTAGTATCTCTGCCTGTGTGTGTGAGTTTATTCCCTGTGATATCTCTGCCTGTTTGTGTGTGTGTGTTTGTTCCCTGTGATATCTCTGCCTGTGAGTGTGTGTGACAGAGTTTGTTCCCTGTGATATCTCTTCCTGTGTGTGTGTGAGTTTGTTCCCTGTGTTATCTCTGCCTGTGTGTGTGTGAGTTTGTTCCCTGTGATATCTCTGCCTGTGTGTGTGTGTGTTTGTTCCCTGTGATATCTCTGCCTGTGTGTATGTGTGTTTTTGTTCCCTATGATATCTCTGCCCGTGTGTGAATTTATTCATAGTGATATCTCTGCCTCTGTGTGCATGTGTGTGTTTGTTCCCGGTGATATCGCTGCCTCTGTGTGTGTGAGTTTATTCCCTGTGGTATCTCTGCCTGTGTGTGTTTGTTCCCTGCGATATCTCTGTCTGTGTGTGTGAGTTTATTTCCTGTGATATCTCTGCCTGTGTGTGTGTGAGAGTTTGTTTCCTGTGATATCTCTGCCTGTGTGTGTGTTTGTTTCCTGCGATATCTCTGCCTGTGTTTGTGTGCGTGTGTGTGAGTTTGTTCCCTGTGATGTCTCTGCCTCTGTGCGTGTGTGTTTGTTCCCTGTGATATCTCTGCCTGTGTGTGTGTGAGTTGGTCCCCTGTGTTATCTCTGCCTGTGTGTGTATGAGTTTGTGCCCTGTGTTATCTCTGCCTGTGTGTGTGTGTGTGTTTGTTCCCTGTGGTATCTCTGCCTGTGTGTATGTGAGTTTATTCCCTGTGGTATCTCTGCCTGTGTGTGTGTGAGTTTATTCCCTGTGATATCTCTGCCTGTGTGTGTGTTTGTTTGTTCCCTTTGATATCTCTGCCTGTGTGTATGTGAGTTTATTCCCTGTGATATCTCTGCCTGTGAGTGTGTGAGTTTGTTTCCTGTGATATCTCTGCCTGTGTGTGTGTGAGTTTGTTCCCTGCGATATCTCTGCCTGTGTGTGTGTGTGTGTGAGTTTGTTCCCTGTGATGTCTCTGCCTCTGTGCGTGAGTGTGTTTGTTCCCTGTGATATCTCTGCCTGTGTGTGTGTGAGTTTATTCCCTGTGATATCTCTGCCTGTGTGTGTGTTTGTTTGTTCCCTGTGATATCTCTGCCTGTGTGTATGTGTGTTTATTCCCTGTATTATCTCTGCCTGTGAGTGTGTGAGTTTGATTCCTGTGATATCTCTGCCTGTGTGTATGTGAGTTTATTCCCTGTGATATCTCTGCCTGTGTGTGTGAGTTTATTCCCTGTGATATCTCTGCCTGTGTGGGTGAGTTTGTTCCCTGTGATATCTCTGCCTGTGTGTGTTTGTTCCCTGTGATATCTCTGCCTGTGAATGTGTGAGTTTGTTCACTGTGATATGTCTGCCTCTGTGTGTGTTTGTTTGTCCCCTGTGATATCTCTGCCTGTGTGTATGTGAGTTTATTCCCTGTGATATCTCTGCCTGTGTGTGTGTGAGTTTATTTCCTGTGATATCTCTGCCTGTGTGTGTTTGTTCCCTGTGATATCTCTGCCTGTGAATGTGTGAGTTTGTTCACTGTGATATGTCTGCCTCTGTGTGTGTTTGTTTGTCCCCTGTGATATCTCTGCCTGTGTGTATGTGAGTTTATTCCCTGTGATATCTCTGCCTGTGAGTGTGTGAGTTTGTTTCCTGTGATATCTCTGCCTGTGTGTGTGTGAGTTTGTTCCCTGCGATATCTCTGCCTGTGTGTGTGTGTTTGAGTTTGTTCCCTGTGATGTCTCTGCCTCTGTGCGTGAGTGTGTTTGTTCCCTGTGATATCTCTGCCTGTGTGTGTGTGAGTTTATTCCCTGTGATATCTCTGCCTGTGTGTGTGTTTGTTAGTTCCCTGTGATATCTCTGCCTGTGTGTATGTGTGTTTATTCCCTGTATTATCTCTGCCTGTGAGTGTGTGAGTTTGATTCCTGTGATATCTCTGCCTGTGTGTATGTGAGTTTATTCCCTGTGATATCTCTGCCTGTGTGTATGTGTGTTTAATCCCTGTATTATCTCTGCCTGTGAGTGTGTGAGTTTGATTCCTGTGATATCTCTGCCTGTGTGTATGTGAGTTTATTCCCTGTGATATCTCTGCCTGTGTGTGTGAGTTTATTCCCTGTGATATCTCTGCCTGTGTGGGTGAGTTTATTCCCTGTGATATCTCTGCCTGTGTGTGTGTGAGTTTATTTCCTGTGATATCTCTGCCTGTGTGTGTTTGTTCCCTGTGATATCTCTGCCTGTGAATGTGTGAGTTTGTTCCCTGTGATATGTCTGCCTCTGTGTGTGTGAGTTTGTACCCTGTGATATCTCTGCCTGTGTGTGTGAGTTTATTCCCTGTAGTATCTCTGCCTGTGTGTGTGAGTTTATTCCCTGTGATATCTCTGCCTGTGTGTGTGTGTTTGTTCCCTGTGATATCTCTGCCTGTGAGTGTGTGTGACAGAGTTTGTTCCCTGTGATATCTCTTCCTGTGTGTGTGTGAGTTTGTTCCCTGTGATATCTCTGCCTGTGTGTGTGTGTGTTTGTTCCCTGTGATATCTCTGCCTGTGTGTATGTGTGTTTTTGTTCACTATGATATCTCTGCCCGTGTGTGAATTTATTCATAGTGATATCTCTGCCTCTGTGTGCATGTGTGTGTTTGTTCCCGGTGATATCGCTGCCTCTGTGTGTGTGAGTTTATTCCCTGTGGTATCTCTGCCTGTGTGTGTTTGTTCCCTGCGATATCTCTGTCTGTGTGTGTGAGTTTATTTCCTGTGATATCTCTGCCTGTGTGTGTGTGAGAGTTTGTTTCCTGTGATATCTCTGCCTGTGTGTGTGTTTGTTCCCTGCGATATCTCTGCCTGTGTGTGTGTGCGTGTGTGTGAGTTTGTTCCCTGTGATGTCTCTGCCTCTGTGCGTGTGTGTTTGTTCCCTGTGATATCTCTGCCTGTGTGTGTGTGAGTTTGTCCCCTGTGTTATCTCTGCCTGTGTGTGTATGAGTTTGTGCCCTGTGTTATCTCTGCCTGTGTGTGTGTGTGTGTTTGTTCCCTGTGGTATCTCTGCCTGTGTGTATGTGAGTTTATTCCCTGTGGTATCTCTGCCTGTGTGTGTGTGAGTTTATTCCCTGTGATATCTCTGCCTGTGAGAGTGTGTTAGTTGGTTCCCTATGTTATCTTTGCCTGTGTGTGCGTTTGTTCCCTGCGATATCTCTGCCTGTGTTTGTGTGTGTGTGTGTGAGTTTGTTCCCTGTGATGTCTCTGCCTCTGTGCGTGTGTGTTTGTTCCCTGTGATATCTCTGCCTGTGTGTGTGAGAGTTTATTCCCTGTGATATCTCTGCCTGTGAGTGTGTGTGAGTTGGTTCCCTCTGTTATCTCTGCCTGTGTGTGCGTTTGTTCCCTATGATATCTCTGCCTGTGTGTGTGTGTGTTTGTTCCCTGTGATATCTCTGCCTGTGTGTATGTGAGTTTATTCCCTGTGATATCTCTACCTGTGAGTGTGTGAGGTTGTTCCCTGTGATAAATCTGCCTGTGTGTGTGTGTTTGTTCCCTGTGATATCTCTGCCTGTCTGTGTGTGTGTTTGTTCCCTGTGATATCTCTGCATGTGTGTGTGTGTGAGTTTATCCGTTTGATATCTCTGCCTGTGTGTGTGTGAGTTTGTCCCCTGTGTTATCTCTGCCTGTGTGTGTGTGAGTTTGTCCCCTGTGTTATCTCTGCCTGTGTGCGTGTGTGTGTTTGTTCCCTGTGATATCTCTGCCTGTGTGTATGTGAGTTTATTCCCTGTGGTATCTCTGCCTGTGTGTGCGTGAGTTTGTTCCCTGTGTTATCTCTGCCTGTGTGTGTGTGTGTGTTTGTTCCCTGTAGTATCTCTGCCTGTGTGTATGTGAGTTTATTCCCTGTGATATCTCTGCACGTGTGTGTGTGTGAGTTTATCCCTTTGATATCTCTGCCTGTGTGTGCGTGAGTTTGTCCCCTGTGTCATCTCTGCCTGTGTGTGTGTGAGTTTGTGCCCTGTGTTATCTCTGCCTGTGCGCATGTGTGTGTTTGTTCCCTGTGGTATCTCTGCCAGTGTGTATGTGAGTTTATTCCCTGTGGTATCTCTGCCTGTGTGTGTGTGAGTTTATTCCCTGTGATATCTCTGCCTGTGTGTGTGTGTGAGTTGGTTCCCTATGTTATCTCTGCCTGTGTGTGCGTTTGTTCCCTGCGATATCTCTGCCTGTGTGTGTGTGTGTTTGTTCCCTGTGATATCTCTGCCTGTGTGTATGTGAGTATATTCCCTGTGATATCTCTGCCTGTGAGTGTGTGAGTTTATTCCCTGTGATATCTCTGCCTGTGTGTGTGTGTGTTTGTTCCCTGTGATATCTCTGCCTGTGTGTGTGTGTGTTTGTTCCCTGTGATATCTCTGCCTGTGTGTATGTGAGTTTATTCCCTGTGATATCTCTACCTGTGAGTGTGTGAGTTTATTCCCTGTGATATCTCTGCCTGTGTGTGTGTGTTTGT
Source organism: Chiloscyllium plagiosum (assembly GCF_037043375.1). Taxonomy (NCBI): domain Eukaryota; kingdom Metazoa; phylum Chordata; class Chondrichthyes; order Orectolobiformes; family Hemiscylliidae; genus Chiloscyllium; species Chiloscyllium plagiosum. The sequence goes on along the minus strand of NW_028270170.1, from coordinate 47,215,435 downwards.
TCCCTGTGATATCTCTGCCTGTGTGTGTGTGTGTGTGTGTGTGACAGAGTTTGTTCCCTGTGATGTCTCTGCCTGTGTGTGTGTGAGTTTATTCCCTGTGATATCTCTGCCTGTGTGTGTGTGAGTTTGTTCCCTGTGATATTTCTTCCTGTGTGTGTGTGTGTTTATTCCCAGTGATATCTCTGCCCGTGTGTGTGAGTTTGTTCCCTGTGATATCTCTGCCTGTGTGTGTGTGTGTGTGTGTGTTTTTGTTTCCTATGATATCTCTGCCCGTGTGTGAATTTGTTCATAGTGAAATCTCTGCCTCTGTGTGCATGTTGTGTTTGTTCCCTGTGATATGTCTGCCTCTGTGTGTGTGTGTGTGTGTGAGAGAGTTTGTTCCCTGTGGTATCTCTGCCTGTGTGTGTTTGTTCCCTGCGATATCTCTGCCTGCGTGTGTGAGTTTATTTCCTGTGATATCTCTGCCTGTGTGTGTGTGAGAGTTTGTTCCCTGTGATATCTCTGCCTGTGTGTGTGTTTGTTCCCTGCGATATCGCTGCCTGTGTGTGTGTGTGTGTGAGTGTGAGTTTGTTCCCTGTGCAATCTCTGCCTCTGTGCGTGTGAGTTTATTCCCTGTGGTATCTCTGCCTGTGTGTGTTTGTTCCCTGCGATATCTCTGCCTGTGTGTGTGAGTTTATTTCCTGTGATATCTCTGCCTGTGTGTGTGAGAGAGTTTGTTCCATGTGATATCTCTGCCTGTGTGTGTGTTTGTTCCCTGCGATATCTCTGCCTGTGTTTGTGTGTGTGTGTGTGAGTTTGTTCCCTGTGATGTCTCTGTCTCTGTGCGTGTGTGTGTTTGTTCCCTGTGATATCTCTGCCTGTGTGTGTGAGAGTTGATTCCCTGTGATATCTCTGCCTGTGAGAGTGTGTGTGAGGTGGTTCCCTATGTTATCTCTGCCTGTGTGTGCATTTGTTCCCTGCAATATCTCTGCCTGTGTGTGTGTGTTTGTTCCCTGTGATATCTCTGCCTGTGTGAATGTGAGTTTATTCCCTGTGATATCTCTGCCTGTGTGTGTGTGTTTGTTCCCTGTTATATCTCTGCCTGTCTGTGTGTGTGTTTGTTCCCTGTGGTATCTCTGCCTGTGTGTGTGTGTGAGTTTATCCCTTTGATATCTCTGCCTGTCTGTGTGTGAGTTTGTCCCCTGTGTTATCTCTGCCTGTGTGTGTGAGTTTATCCTCTGTGTTATCTCTGCCTGTGTGCGTGTGTGTGATTGTTCCCTATGGATCTCTGCCTGTGTGTGTGAGTTTATTCCCTGTGATATCTCTGCCTGTGTGGGTGAGTTTATTTCCTGTGATATCTCTGCCTGTGTGTGTGTGAGTTTCTTTCCTGTGATATCTCTGCCTGTGTGTGTTTGTTCCCTGTGATATCTCTGCCTGTGAATGTGTGTGAGTTTGTTCCCTCTGATATGTCTGCCTCTGTGTGTGTGAGTTTGTTCCCTGTGATATCTCTGCCTGTGTGTGTGTGTGTTTGTTCCCTGTGATATCTCTGCCAGTGTGACAGAGTTTGTTCCCTGTGATATCTCTGCCCGTGTGTGTGTGAGTTTATTCCCTGTGATATCTCTGCCTGTGTGTGTGAGAGTTTGTTCCCTGTGATATCTCTTCCTGTGTGTGTGTGTGTTTATTCCCTGCGATATGTCTGCCCGTGTGTGTCAGTTTGTTCCCTGTGATATCTCTGCCTGTGTTTGTGTGTGTGTGTGTGAGTTTGTTCCCTGTGATGTCTCTGCCTCTGTGCGTGTGTGTTTGTTCCCTGTGATATCTCTGCCTGTGTGTGTGAGAGTTTATTCCCTGTGATATCTCTGCCTGTGAGTGTGTGTGAGTTGGTTCCCTCTGTTATCTCTGCCTGTGTGTGCGTTTGTTCCCTATGATATCTCTGCCTGTGTGTGTGTTTGTTCCCTGTGATATCTCTGCCTGTGTGTATGTGAGTTTATTCCCTGTGATATCTCTACCTGTGAGTGTGTGAGGTTGTTCCCTGTGATAAATCTGCCTGTGTGTGTGTGTTTGTTCCCTGTGATATCTCTGCCTGTCTGTGTGTGTGTTTGTTCCCTGTGATATCTCTGCATGTGTGTGTGTGTGAGTTTATCCGTTTGATATCTCTGCCTGTGTGTGTGTGAGTTTGTCCCCTGTGTTATCTCTGCCTGTGTGTGTGTGAGTTTGTCCCCTGTGTTATCTCTGCCTGTGTGCGTGTGTGTGTTTGTTCCCTGTGGTATCTCTGCCTGTGTGTATGTGAGTTTATTCCCTGTGGTATCTCTGCCTGTGTGTGCGTGAGTTTTTTCCCTGTGTTATCTCTGCCTGTGTGTGTTTGTTCCCTGTAGTATCTCTGCGTGTGTGTATGTGAGTTTATTCCCTGTGGTATCTCTGCACGTGTGTGTGTGTGAGTTTATCCCTTTGATATCTCTGCCTGTGTGTGTGTGAGTTTGTCCCCTGTGTCATCTCTGCCTGTGTGTGTGTGAGTTTGTGCCCTGTGTTATCTCTGCCTGTGCGCGTGTGTGTGTTTGTTCCCTGTGGTATCTCTGCCAGTGTGTTTGTGAGTTTATTCCCTGTGGTATCTCTGCCTGTGTGTGTGTGAGTTTATTCCCTGTGATATCTCTGCCTGTGTGTGTGTGTGACTTGGTTCCCTATGTTATCTCTGCCTGTGTGTGCGTTTGTTCCCTGCGATATCTCTGCCTGTGTGTGTGTGTGTTTGTTCCCTGTGATATCTCTGCCTGTGTGTATGTGAGTATATTCCCTGTGATATCTCTGCCTGTGAGTGTGTGAGTTTATTCCCTGTGATATCTCTGCCTGTGTGTGTGTGTGTTTGTTCCCTGTGATATCTCTGCCTGTGTGTGTGTGTGACAGAGTTTGTTCCCTGTGATATCTCTTCCAATGTGTGTGTGAGTTTATTCCCTGTGATATCTCTGCCTGTGTGTGTGTGAGTTTATTCCCTGTGATATCTCTGCCTGTGTGTGTGTGAGTTTGTTCCCTGTGATATTTCTTCCTGTGTGTGTGTGTGTTTATTCCCAGTGATATCTCTGCCCGTGTGTGTGAGTTTGTTCCCTGTGATATCTCTGCCTGTGTGTGTGTTTTTGTTTCCTATGATATCTCTGCCCGTGTGTGAATTTGTTCATAGTGATATCTCTGCCTCTGTGTGCATGTTGTGTTTGTTCCCTGTGATATGTCTGCCTCTGTGTGTGTGTGTGTGTGAGAGAGAGTTTGTTCCCTGTGGTATCTCTGCCTGTGTGTGTTTGTTCCCTGCGATATCTCTGCCTGTGTGTGTGAGTTTATTTCCTGTGATATCTCTGCCTGTGTGTGTGTGAGAGTTTGTTCCCTGTGATATCTCTGCCTGTGTGTGTGTTTGGTCCCTGTGATATCTCTGCCTGTGTGAATGTGAGTTTATTCCCTGTGATATCTCTGCCTGTGTGTGTGTGTTTGTTCCCTGTTATATCTCTGCCTGTCTGTGTGTTTCTTTGTTCCTGTGATATCTCTGCCTGTCTGTGTGAGTGTTTGTTCCCTGTGGTATCTCTGCCTGTGTGTGTGTGTGAGTTTATCCCTTTGATATCTCTGCCTGTCTGTGTGTGAGTTTGTCCCCTGTGTTATCTCTGCCTGTGTGTGTGAGTTTATCCCCTGTGTTATCTCTGCCTGTGTGCGTGTGTGTGTTTGTTCCCTGTGGATCTCTGCCTGTGTGTGTGAGTTTATTCCCTGTGATATCTCTGCCTGTGTGGGTGAGTTTATTTCCTGTGATATCTCTGCCTGTGTGTGTGTGAGTTTCTTTCCTGTGATATCTCTGCCTGTGTGTGTTTGTTCCCTGTGATATCTCTGCCTGTGAATGTGTGTGAGTTTGTTCCCTCTGATATGTCTGCCTCTGTGTGTGTGAGTTTGTTCCCTGTGATATCTCTGCCTGTGTGTATGAGTTTATTCCCTGCAGTATCTCTGTCTGTGTGTGTGTGTTTATTCCCTGTGATATCTCTGCCTGTGTGTGTGTGTGTGTGTGTGTGTTTGTTCCCTGTGATATCTCTGCCAGTGTGACAGAGTTTGTTCCCTGTGATATCTCTGCCCGTGTGTGTGTGAGTTTATTCCCTGTGATATCTCTGCCTGTGTGTGTGAGAGTTTGTTCCCTGTGATATCTCTTCCTGTGTGTGTGTGTGTTTATTCCCTGCGATATGTCTGCCCGTGTGTGTCAGTTTGTTCCCTCTGATATCTCTGCCTGTGTGTGGGTGTGTGTTTTTGTTCCCTATGATATCTCTGCCCGTGTGTGAATTTGTTCATAGTGAAATCTCTGCCTCTGTGTGCATGTGTGTGTTTGTTCCCTGTGATATGTCTGCCTCTGTGTGTGTGTGTGTGTGTGTTTGTGTGAGTTTGTTCCCTGTGCAATCTCTGCCTCTGTGTGTGTGAGTTTATCCCCTGTGGTATCTCTGCCTGTGTGTGTTTGTTCCCTGCGATATCTCTGCCTGTGTGTGTGAGTTTATTTCCTTTGATATCTCTGCCTGTGTGTGTGTGTGAGTTTATTCCCTGTGATATCTCTGCCTGTGTGTATGTTTGTTCCCTGCGATATCTCTGCCTGTGTGTGTGTGTGTGTTTTTGTTCCCTATGATATCTCTGCCCGTGTGTTAATTTGTTCATAGTGAAATCTCTGCCTCTGTGTGCATGTGTGTGTTTGTTCCCTGTGATATGTCTGCCTCTGTGTGTGTGTGTGTGTGTGTGAGTTTGTTCCCTGTGCAATCTCTGCCTCTGTGTGTGTGAGTTTATTCCCTGTGGTATCTCTGCCTGTGTGTTTGTTCCCTGCGATATCTCTGCCTGTGTGTGTGAGTTTATTTCCTGTGATATCTCTGCCAGTGTGTGTGCGTTTGTTCCCTGTGATATCTCTGCCAGTGTGTGTGAGAGTTTATTCCCTGTGATATATCTGCCTGTGAGTGTGTGTGAGTTGGTTCCCTATGTTATCTCTGCCTGTGTGTGCGTTTGTTCCCTGCGATATCTCTGCCTTTGTGTGTGTGTGTGTTTGTTCCCTGTGATATCTCTGCCTGTATGTATGTGAGTTTATTCCCTGTGATATCTCTGCCTGTGAGTGTGTGAGTTTGTTCCCTGTGATATCTCTGCCTGTGTGTGTGTGTGTGTGTGTGTTTTTGTTTCCTATGATATCTCTGCCCGTGTGTGAATTTGTTCATAGTGAAATCTCTGCCTCTGTGTGCATGTTGTGTTTGTTCCCTGTGATATGTCTGCCTCTGTGTGTGTGTGTGTGTGTGTGTGAGAGAGAGAGTTTGTTCCCTGTGGTATCTCTGCCTGTGTGTGTTTGTTCCCTGCGATATCTCTGCCTGCGTGTGTGAGTTTATTTCCTGTGATATCTCTGCCTGTGTGTGTGTGAGAGTTTGTTCCCTGTGATATCTCTGCCTGTGTGTGTGTTTGTTCCCTGCGATATCGCTGCCTGTGTGTGTGTGTGTGTGAGTGTGAGTTTGTTCCCTGTGCAATCTCTGCCTCTGTGTGTGTGAGTTTATTCCCTGTGGTATCTCTGCCTGTGTGTGTTTGTTCCCTGCGATATCTCTGCCTGTGTGTGTGAGTTTATTTCCTGTGATATCTCTGCCTGTGAGTGTGAGAGAGTTTGTTCCCTGTGATATCTCTGCCTGTGTGTGTGTTTGTTCCCTGCGATATCTCTGCCTGTGTTTGTGTGTGTGTGTGTGAGTTTGTTCCCTGTGATGTCTCTGTCTCTGTGCGTGTGTGTGTTTGTTCCCTGTGATATCTCTGCCTGTGTGTGTGAGAGTTTATTCCCTGTGATATCTCTGCCTGTGAGAGTGTGTGTGAGGTGGTTCCCTATGTTATCTCTGCCTGTGTGTGCATTTGTTCCCTGCGATATCTCTGCCTGTGTGTGTGTTTGTTCCCTGTGATATCTCTGCCTGTGTGAATGTGAGTTTATTCCCTGTGATATCTCTGCCTGTGTGTGTGTGTTTGTTCCCTGTTATATCTCTGCCTGTCTGTGTGTTTCTTTGTTCCTGTGATATCTCTGCCTGTCTGTGTGTGTGTTTGTTCCCTGTGGTATCTCTGCCTGTGTGTGTGTGTGAGTTTATCCCTTTGATATCTCTGCCTGTCTGTGTGTGAGTTTGTCCCCTGTGTTATCTCTGCCTGTGTGTGTGAGTTTATCCCCTGTGTTATCTCTGCCTGTGTGCGTGTGTGTGTTTGTTCCCTGTGGATCTCTGCCTGTGTGTGTGAGTTTATTCCCTGTGATATCTCTGCCTGTGTGGGTGAGTTTATTTCCTGTGATATCTCTGCCTGTGTGTGTGTGAGTTTCTTTCCTGTGATATCTCTGCCTGTGTGTGTTTGTTCCCTGTGATATCTCTGCCTGTGAATGTGTGTGAGTTTGTTCCCTCTGATATGTCTGCCTCTGTGTGTGTGAGTTTGTTCCCTGTGATATCTCTGCCTGTGTGTATGAGTTTATTCCCTGTAGTATCTCTGTCTGTGTGTGTGTGTTTATTCCCTGTGATATCTCTGCCTGTGTGTGTGTGTGTGTGTGTGTGTTTGTTCCCTGTGATATCTCTGCCAGTGTGACAGAGTTTGTTCCCTGTGATATCTCTGCCCGTGTGTGTGTGAGTTTATTCCCTGTGATATCTCTGCCTGTGTGTGTGAGAGTTTGTTCCCTGTGATATCTCTTCCTGTGTGTGTGTGTGTTTATTCCCTGCGATATGTCTGCCCGTGTGTGTCAGTTTGTTCCCTATGATATCTCTGCCCGTGTGTGAATTTGTTCATAGTGAAATCTCTGCCTCTGTGTGCATGTGTGTGTTTGTTCCCTGTGATATGTCTGCCTCTGTGTGTGTGTGTGTGTGTGTGTGTGAGTTTGTTCCCTGTGCAATCTCTGCCTCTGTGTGTGTGAGTTTATCCCCTGTGGTATCTCTGCCTGTGTGTGTTTGTTCCCTGCGATATCTCTGCCTGTGTGTGTGAGTTTATTTCCTGTGATATCTCTGCCTGTGTGTGAGTTTATTCCCTGTGATATCTCTGCCTGTGTGTGTGTTTGTTCCCTGCGATATCTCTGCCTGTGTGTGTGTGTGTGTTTTTGTTCCCTATGATATCTCTGCCCGTGTGTGAATTTGTTCATAGTGAAATCTCTGCCTCTGTGTGCATGTGTGTGTTTGTTCCCTGTGATATGTCTGCCTCTGTGTGTGTGTGTGTGTGTTAGTTTGTTCCCTGTGCAATCTCTGCCTCTGTGTGTGTGAGTTTATTCCCTGTGGTATCTCTGCCTGTGTGTTTGTTCCCTGCGATATCTCTGCCTGTGTGTGTGAGTTTATTTCCTGTGATATCTCTGCCTGTGTGTGTGCGTTTGTTCCCTGTGATATCTCTGCCCGTGTGTGTGAGAGTTTATTCCCTGTGATATATCTGCCTGTGAGTGTGTGTGAGTTGGTTCCCTATGTTATTTCTGCCTGTGTGTGCGTTTGTTCCCTGCGATATCTCTGCCTTTGTGTGTGTGTGTGTTTGTTCCCTGTGATATCTCTGCCTGTATGTATGTGAGTTTATTCCCTGTGATATCTCTGCCTGTGAGTGTGTGAGTTTGTTCCCTGTGATATCTCTGCCTGTCTGTGTGTGTTTGTTCCCTGTGATATCTCTGCCTGTCTGTGTGTGTGTTTGTTCCCTGTGATATCTCTGCCTGTCTGTGTGTCTGTTTGTTCCCTGTGATATCTCTGCCTGTGTGTCTGTGTGAGTTTATCCCTTTGATATCTCTGCCTGTGTGTGAGTTTGTCCCCTGTGTTATCTCTGCCTGTGTGTGTGTGAGTTTGTTCCCTGTGTTATCGCTGCCTGTGTGTGTGTGAGTTTGTTCCCTGTGATATCTCTGCCTGTGTGTGTGTGTGTTTATTCCCTGTGATATCTCTGCCTGTTTGTGTGTGTGTGTTTGTTTCCTATGATATCTCTTCCCGTGTGTGAATTTGTTCATAGTGATATCTCTGCCTCTGTGTGCATGTGTGTGTTTGTTCCCTGTGATATGTCTGCCTCCATGTGTGTGTGTGTGTGTGTGTGTGTGAGAGTTTGTTCCCTGTGCAATCTCTGCCTCTGTGTGTGTGAGTTTATTCCCTGTGGTATCTTTGCCTGTGTGTGTTTGTTCCCTGCGATATCTCTGCCTGTGTGAGTGTGTGTGTGTGTGTGTGTGAGTTTGTTCCCTGTGATGTCTCTGCCTCTGTGCATGAGTGTGTTTGTTCCCTGTGATATCTCTGCCTGTGTGTGTGTGAGTTTATTCCCTGTGATATCTCTGCCTGTGTGTGTGTTTGTTTGTTCCCTTTGATATCTCTGCCTGTGTGTATGTGAGTTTATTCCCTGTGATATCTCTGCCTGTGAGTGTGTGAGTTTGTTTCCTGTGATATCTCTGCCTGTGTGTGTGTGAGTTTGCTCCCTGCGATATCTCTGCCTGTGTGTGTGTGTGTGTGAGTTTGTTCCCTGTGATGTCTCTGCCTCTGTGCGTGAGTGTGTTTGTTCCCTGTGATATCTCTGCCTGTGTGTGTGTGTGAGAGTTTGTTTCCTGTGATATCTCTGCCTGTGTGTGTGTTTGTTCCCTGCGATATCTCTGCCTGTGTTTGTGTGCGTGTGTGTGAGTTTGTTCCCTGTGGTATCTCTGCCTGTGTGTGTTTGTTCCCTGCGATATCTCTGCCTGTGTGTGTGTGTGTGTGAGTTTGTTCCCTGTGATGTCTCTGCCTCTGTGCATGAGTGTGTTTGTTCCCTGTGATATCTCTGCCTGTGTGTGTGTGAGTTTATTCCCTGTGATATCTCTGCCTGTGTGTGTGCTTGTTTGTTCCCTTTGATATCTCTGCCTGTGTGTATGTGAGTTTATTCCCTGTGATATCTCTGCCTGTGAGTGTGTGAGTTTGTTTCCTGTGATATCTCTGCCTGTGTGTGTGTGAGTTTGTTCCCTTGCGATATCTCTGCCTGTGTGTGTGTGTGTGTGAGTTTGTTCCCTGTGATGTCTCTGCCTCTGTGCGTGAGTGTGTTTGTTCCCTGTGATATCTCTGCCTGTGTGTGTGTGAGTTTATTCCCTGTGATATCTCTGCCAGTGTGTGTGTTTGTTTGTTCCCTGTGATATCTCTGCCTGTGTGTATGTGAGTTTATTCCCTGTGATATCTCTGCCTGTGAGTGTGTGAGTTTGTTTCCTGTGATATCTCTGCCTGTGTGTATGTGAGTTTATTCCCTGTGATATCTCTGCCTGTGTGTGTGAGTTTATTCCCTGTGATATCTCTGCCTGTGTGGGTGAGTTTATTCCCTGTGATATCTCTGCCTGTGTGTGTGTGAGTTTATTTCCTGTGATATCTCTGCCTGTGTGTATTTGTTCCCTGTGATATCTCTGCCTGTGAATGTGTGTGAGTTTGTTCCCTGTGATATGTCTGCCTCTGTGTGTGTGAGTTTGTACCCTATGATATCTCTGCCTGTGTGTGTGATTTTATTCCTTGTAGTATCTCTGCCTGTGTGTGTGTGAGTTTATTTCCTGTGATATCTCTGCCTGTGTGTGTGTATGTGTGTTTGTTCCCTGTGATATCTCTGCCTGTGAGTGTGTGAGTTTGTTTCCTGTGATATCTCTTCCTGTGTGTATGTGAGTTTATTCCCTGTGGTATCTCTGCCTGTGTGTGCTTGTTCCCTGCGATATCTCTGTCTGTGTGTGTGAGTTTATTTCCTGTGATATCTCTGCCTGTGTGTGTGTGAGAGAGTTTGTTTCCTGTGATATCTCTGCCTGTGTGTGTGTTTGTTCCCTGCGATATCTCTGCCTGTGTTTGTGTGCGTGTGTGTGAGTTTGTTCCCTGTGGTATCTCTGCCTGTGTGTGTTTGTTCCCTGCGATATCTCTGCCTGTGTGTGTGTGTGTGTGTGTGTGAGTTTGTTCCCTGTGATGTCTCTGCCTCTGTGCATGAGTGTGTTTGTTCCCTGTGATATCTCTGCCTGTGTGTGTGTGAGTTTATTCCCTGTGATATCTCTGCCTGTGTGTGTGTTTGTTTGTTCCCTTTGATATCTCTGCCTGTGTGTATGTGAGTTTATTCCCTGTGATATCTCTGCCTGTGAGTGTGTGAGTTTGTTTCCTGTGATATCTCTGCCTGTGTGTGTGTGTGTGTGAGTTTGTTCCCTTGCGATATCTCTGCCTGTGTGTGTGTGTGTGTGAGTTTGTTCCCTGTGATGTCTCTGCCTCTGTGCGTGTGTGTTTGTTCCCTGTGATGTCTCTGCCTGTGTGTGTGAGAGTTTATTCCCTGTGATATCTCTGCCTGTGAGTGTGTGTGAGTTGGTTCCCTCTGTTATCTCTGCCTGTGTGTGCGTTTGTTCCCTGCGATATCTCTGCCTGTGTGTGTGTGTGTTCGTTCCCTGTGATATCTCTGCCTGTGTGTATGTGAGTTTATTCCCTGTGATATCTCTGCCTCTGAGTGTGTGAGTTTGTTCCCTGTGATAAATCTGCCTGTGTGTGTGTGTTTGTTCCCTGTGATATCTCTGCATGTGTGTGTGTGTGAGTTTATCCCTTTGATATCTCTGCCTGTGTGTGTGTGAGTTTGTCCCCTGTGTTATCTCTGCCTGTGTGTGTGTGAGTTTGTCCCCTGTGTTATCTCTGCCTGTGTGCGTGTGTGTGTTTGTTCCCTGTGGTATCTCTGCCTGTGTATATGTGAGTTTATTCCCTGTGGTATATCTGCCTGTGTGTGCGTGAGTTTGTTCCCTGTGTTATCTCTGCCTGTGTGTGTGTGTGTGTTTGTTTCCTGTAGTATCTCTGCCTGTGTGTATGTGAGTTTATTCCCTGTGGTATCTCTGCATGTGTGTGTGTGTGAGTTTATCCCTTTGATATCTCTGCCTGTGTGTGTGTGAGTTTGTCCCCTGTGTTATCTCTGCCTGTGTGCGTGTGTGTGTTTGTTCCCTGTGGTATCTCTGCCTGTGTGTATGTGAGTTTATTCCCTGTGGTATCTCTGCCTGTGTGTGTGTGTGAGTTTGTTCCCTGTGTTATCTCTGCCTGCGTGTGTGTGTGTGTTTGTTCCCTGTAGTATCTCTGCCTGTGTGTATGTGAGTTTATTCCCTGTGTTATCTCTGCCTGTGTGTGTGTGTGTGTTCCCTGTGATATCTCCGCCTGTCTGTGTGTGTGTTTGTTCCCTATGATATCTCTGCATGTGTGTGTGTGTGTGAGTTTATCCCTTTGAGATCTCTGCCTGTGTGTGTGTGAGTTTGTCCCCTGTGTTATCTCTGCCTGTGTGTGTGTGAGTTTGTGCCCTGTGTTATCTCTGCCTGTGTGCGTGTGTGTGTTTGTTCCCTGTGGTGTCTCTGCCTGTGTGTATGTGAGTTTATTCCCTGTGGTATCTCTGCCTGTGTGTGCGTGTGTTTGTTCCCTGTGTTATCTCTGCCTGTGCGTGTGTGTGTTTGTCGCCTGTGTTATCTCTGCCTGTGTGCGTGTGTGCGTGTCTGTGTGTGAGTTTGTTCCCTGTGATATCTCTGCCTGTGTGTGTGTGAGTTTGTTCCCTGTGATATCTCTGCCTGTGTGTGTGTGTGAGTTTGTTCCCTGCATTATCTCTGCCTGTGTGTGTCTGTGAGTTTGTTCCCTGTGTTATCTCTGCCTTTGTGTGTGTGTGTTTGTTCCCTGTGATATCTCTGCCTGTGTATGTGTTTGCTCCCTGTGATATTACTGTCTGTATGTGTGTGAGTTTATTCCCTATGATATCTCTGCCTGTGTATGTGTGTTTGCTCCCTGTGATATCTCTGCCTGTGTGTGTGTGTTTGTTCCCTGTGATATCTCTGCCTGTGTGTGTGTGAATTTATTCCCTGTGATATCTCTGCCTGTGTGCGAGTGTTTGCTCCCTGTGATATCTCTGCCTGTGTGTGTGTGAGTTTTTTTCCCTGTGGTATCTCTGCCTGTGTGTGTGTGAGTTCCCTGTGATATCTCTGCCTGTGTGTGTGTGAGTTTGTTCCCTGTGATATCTCTGCCTGTGTGTGTGTGTGTGTGTGTGTGTGTGAGTTTGTTCCCTGTGATATCTCTGCCTGTGTGTGTGTGTGTTTGTTCCCTGTGATATCTCTGCCTGTGCGTGTGTGTTTGTCCCCTGTGTTATCTCTGCTTGTGTGCGTGTGTGTGTGTGAGTTTGTTCCCTGTGATATCCCTGCCTGTGTGTGTGTGAGTTTGTTCCCTGTGATATCTCTGCCTGTGTGTGTGTGTTTGTTCCCTGTGATATCTCTGCCTGTGTGTGTGTGTGTTTGTTCCCTGTCATATCTCTGCCTGTGTGTGTGTTTGCTCCCTGTGATATTACTGTCTGTATTTGTGTGAGTTTATTCCCTGTGATATCTCTGCCTGTGTATGTGTGTTTGCTCCCTGTGATATCTATGCCTGTGTGTGTGTGAGTTTATTCCCTGTGATATCTCTGCCTGTGTGCGAGTGTTTGCTCCCTATGATATCTCTGCCTGTGTGTGTGTGTGAGGTTTTTTCCCTGTGTTATCTCTGCCTGTGTGTGTGTGAGTTTGTTCCCTGTGATATCTCTGCCTGTGTGTGTGTGAGTTTGTTCCCTGTGATATCTCTGCCTGTGTGTGTAAGTGTGAGTTTGTTCCCTGTGATATCTCTGCCTGTGTGTGTGTGTTTGTTCCCTTTGATATCTCTGCCTCTGTGTGTGTGTTTGTTCCCTGTGATATCTCTGCCTGTGTGTGTGTGTTTGTCCCCTGTGTTATTTCTGCCTGTGTGCGTGTGTGTGTGTGTGAGTTTATTCCCTGTGATATCCCTGCCTTTGTGTGTGTGTTTGTCCCCTGTGTTTTCTCTGCCTGTGTGCGTGTGTGTGTGTGTGAGTTTATTCCCTGTGATATCTCTGCCTGTGAGTGTGTGTGCGTTTGTTCCCTGCGATATCTCTGCCTGTGTGTATGTGTGTGAGTTTATCCCTATGATATCTCTGCCTCTGTGTGTGTGAGTTTATTCCCTGTGGTATCTCTGCCTGTGTGTGTTTGTTCAATGCGATAGCTCTGCCTGTGTGTGTGAGTTTATTTTCCGTGATATCTCTGCCTGTGTGTGTGAGAGAGTTTGTTCCCTGTGATATCTCTGCCTGTGTGTGTGTTGGTTCCCTGCGATATCTCAGCCAGTGTTTGTGTGTGTGTGTGTGAGTTTGTTCCCTGTGATGTCTCTGCCACTGTGCGTGTGTGTGTTTGTTCCCTGTGATATCTCTGCCTGTGTGTGTGTGTGTGTGTTTGTTCCCTGTGATATCTCTGCCTGTGTGTGTGTGTGTGTGTGTGTGTTTGTTCCATGTGATATCTCTGCCTGTGTGTGTGAGAGTTTATTCCCTGTGATATCTCTGCCTGTGAGTGTGTGTGAGTTGGTTCCCTATGTTATCTCTGCCTGTGTGTGCGTTTGTTCCCTGCGATATCTCTGCCTGTGTGTGTGTGTGTGTGTTTGTTCCCTGTGATATCTCTGCCTGCATGTATGTGAGTTTATTCCCTGTGATATCTCTGCCTGTGAGTGTGTGAGTTTGTTCCCTGTGATATCTCTGCCTGTCTGTGTGTGTTTGTTCCCTGTGATATCTCTGCCTGTCTGTGTGTGTGTTTGTTCCCTGTGATATCTCTGCCTGTGTGTGTGTGTGAGTTTATCCCTTTGATATCTCTGCCTGTGTGTGAGTTTGTCCCCTGTGTTATCTCTGCCTGTGTGTGTGTGAGTTTGTCCCCTGTGTTATCTCTGCCTGTGTGCGTGTGTGTGTTTGTTCCCTGTGGTATCTCTGCCTGTGTGTATGTGAGTTTATTCCCTGTGGTATCTCTGCCTGTGTGTGCGTGAGTTTGTTCCCTGTGTTATCTCTGCCTCTGTGTGTGTGTGTGTGTTTGTTCCCTGTAGTATCTCCGCCTGTGTGTATGTGAGTTTATTCCCTGTGGTATCTCTGCCTCTGTGTGTGTGTGAGTTTGTTCCCTTTGCTATCTCTGCCTGTGTGTGTGTGAGTTTGTTCCCTGTGTTATCTCTGCCTGTGTGTGTGTGTGTTTGTTCCCTGTGATATCTCTGCCTGTGTGTGTGTTTGCTCCCTGTGATATTACTGTCTGTATGTGTCTGAGTTTATTACCTGTGATATCTCTGCCTGTGCGTGTGTGTGTTTGTCGCCTGTGTTATCTCTGCCTGTGTGCGTGTGTGCGTGTCTGTGTGTGAGTTTGCTCCCTGTGATATCTCTGCCTGTGTGTGTGTGAGTTTGTTCCCTGTGATATCTCTGCCTGTGTGTGTGTGTGAGTTTGTTCCCTGCATTATCTCTGCCTGTGTGTGTCTGTGAGTTTGTTCCCTGTGTTATCTCTGCCTTTGTGTGTGTGTGTTTGTTCCCTGTGATATCTCTGCCTGTGTATGTGTTTGCTCCCTGTGATATTACTGTCTGTATGTGTGTGAGTTTATTCCCTATGATATCTCTGCCTGTGTATGTGTGTTTGCTCCCTGTGATATCTCTGCCTGTGTGTGTGTGTTTGTTCCCTGTGATATCTCTGCCTGTGTGTGTGTGAATTTATTCCCTGTGATATCTCTGCCTGTGTGCGAGTGTTTGCTCCCTGTGATATCTCTGCCTGTGTGTGTGTGAGTTTTTTTCCCTGTGGTATCTCTGCCTGTGTGTGTGTGAGTTCCCTGTGATATCTCTGCCTGTGTGTGTGTGAGTTTGTTCCCTGTGATATCTCTGCCTGTGTGTGTGTGTGTGTGAGTTTGTTCCCTGTGATATCTCTGCCTGTGTGTGTGTGTGTTTGTTCCCTGTGATATCTCTGCCTGTGCGTGTGTGTGTTTGTCCCCTGTGTTATCTCTGCTTGTGTGCGTGTGTGTGTGTGAGTTTGTTCCCTGTGATATCTCTGCCTGTGTGTGTGTGAGTTTGTTCCCTGTGATATCTCTGCCTGTGTGTGTTTGTTCCCTGTGATATCTCTGCCTGTGTGTGTGTGTGTTTGTTCCCTGTCATATCTCTGCCTGTGTGTGTGTTTGCTCCCTGTGATATTACTGTCTGTATTTGTGTGAGTTTATTCCCTGTGATATCTCTGCCTGTGTATGTGTGTTTGCTCCCTGTGATATCTATGCCTGTGTGTGTGTGAGTTTATTCCCTGTGATATCTCTGCCTGTGTGCGAGTGTTTGCTCCCTATGATATCTCTGCCTGTGTGTGTGTGTGAGGTTTTTTCCCTGTGTTATCTCTGCCTGTGTGTGTGTGAGTTTGTTCCCTGTGATATCTCTGCCTGTGTGTGTGTGAGTTTGTTCCCTGTGATATCTCTGCCTGTGTGTGTAAGTGTGAGTTTGTTCCCTGTGATATCTCTGCCTGTGTGTGTGTGTTTGTTCCCTTTGATATCTCTGCCTCTGTGTGTGTGTTTGTTCCCTGTGATATCTCTGCCTGTGTGTGTGTGTTTGTCCCCTGTGTTATTTCTGCCTGTGTGCGTGTGTGTGTGTGTGAGTTTATTCCCTGTGATATCCCTGCCTTTGTGTGTGTGTTTGTCCCCTGTGTTTTCTCTGCCTGTGTGCGTGTGTGTGTGTGTGAGTTTATTCCCTGTGATATCTCTGCCTGTGAGTGTGTGTGCGTTTGTTCCCTGCGATATCTCTGCCTGTGTGTATGTGTGTGAGTTTATCCCTTTGATATCTCTGCCTCTGTGTGTGTGAGTTTATTCCCTGTGGTATCTCTGCCTGTGTGTGTTTGTTCAATGCGATAGCTCTGCCTGTGTGTGTGAGTTTATTTTCCGTGATATCTCTGCCTGTGTGTGTGAGAGAGTTTGTTCCCTGTGATATCTCTGCCTGTGTGTGTGTTGGTTCCCTGCGATATCTCAGCCAGTGTTTGTGTGTGTGTGTGTGAGTTTGTTCCCTGTGATGTCTCTGCCTCTGTGCGTGTGTGTGTTTGTTCCCTGTGATATCTCTGCCTGTGTGTGTTTGTTCCCTGTGATATCTCTGCCTGTGTGTGTGTGTGTGTGTGTGTGTTTGTTCCATGTGATATCTCTGCCTGTGTGTGTGAGAGTTTATTCCCTGTGATATCTCTGCCTGTGAGTGTGTGTGAGTTGGTTCCCTATGTTATCTCTGCCTGTGTGTGCATTTGTTCCCTGCGATATCTCTGCCTGTGTGTGTGTGTGTGTGTTTGTTCCCTGTGATATCTCTGCCTGCATGTATGTGAGTTTATTCCCTGTGATATCTCTGCCTGTGAGTGTGTGAGTTTGTTCCCTGTGATATCTCTGCCTGTCTGTGTGTGTGTTTGTTCCCTGTGATATCTCTGCCTGTGTGTGTGTGTGAGTTTATCCCTTTGATATCTCTGCCTGTGTGTGAGTTTGTCCCCTGTGTTATCTCTGCCTGTGTGTGTGTGAGTTTGTCCCCTGTGTTATCTCTGCCTGTGTGCGTGTGTGTGTTTGTTCCCTGTGGTATCTCTGCCTGTGTGTATGTGAGTTTATTCCCTGTGGTATCTCTGCCTGTGTGTGCATGAGTTTGTTCCCTGTGTTATCTCTGCCTCTGTGTGTGTGTGTGTGTTTGTTCCCTGTAGTATCTCCGCCTGTGTGTGTGTGTGAGTTTATTCCCTGTGGTATCTCTGCCTCTGTGTGTGTGTGAGTTTGTTCCCTTTGCTATCTCTGCCTGTGTGTGTGTGTGAGTTTGTTCCCTGTGTTATCTCTGCCTGTGTGTGTGTGTGTTTGTTCCCTGTGATATCTCTGCCTGTGTGTGTGTTTGCTCCCTGTGATATTACTGTCTGTATGTGTCTGAGTTTATTACCTGTGATATCTCTGCCTGTGTATGTGTCTTTGCTCCGTGTGATATCTCTGCCTGTGTGTGTGTGTTTGTTCCCTGTGATATCTCTGTCTGTGTGTGTGTGAGTTTATTCCCTGTGATATCTCTGCCTGTGTGCGAGTGTTTGCTCCCTGTGATATCTATGCCTGTGTGCGTGAGTTTGTTCCCTGTGATATCTCTGCCTGTGTGTGTGTGAGTTTGTTCCCTGTGATATCTCTGCCTGTGTGTGTGTGTGTGTGAGTTTGTTCCCTGTGATATCTCTGCCTGTGTGTGTGTGTGTGTGTGTGTTTGTTCCCTGTGATATCTCTGCCTGTGTGTGTGTGTTTGTTCCCTGTGATATCTCTCCCTGTGCGTGTGGTGTGTGTGTTTGTCCCCTGTGTTATCTCTGCCTGTGTGCGTGTGTGTGTGTGAGTTTGTTCCCTGTGATATCTCTGCCTGTGTGTGTGTGAGTTTGTTCCCTGTGATATCTCTGCCTGTGTGTGTGTGTGAGTTTGTTCCCTGTAATATCTCTGCCTGTGTGTGTGTGTGAGTTTGTTCCCTGTGTTATCTCTGCCTGTGTGTGTGTGTGTTTGTTCCCTGTGATATCTCTGCCTGTGTATGTGTTTGCTCCCTGTGATATTACTGTCTGTATGTGTGTGAGTTTATTCCCTATGATATCTCTGCCTGTGTATGTGTGTTTGCTCCCTGTGATATCTCTGCCTGTGTGTGTGTGTTTGTTCCCTGTGATATCTCTGCCTGTGTGTGTGTGAACTTTTTCCCTGTGATATCTCTGCCTGTGTTTGTGTTTGCTCCCTGTGATATCTCTGCCTGTGTGTGTGTGAGTTTGTTCCCTGTGATATCTCTGCCTGTGTGTGAGTGTTTGCTCCCTGTGATATCTATGCCTGTGTGCGTGAGTTTGTTCCCTGTTATATCTCTGCCTGTGTGTGTGTGAGTTTATTCCCTGTGATATCTCTGCCTGTGTGCGAATGTTTGCTCCCTGTGATATCTATGCCTGTGTGCGTGAGTTTGTTCCCTGTGATATCTCTGCCTGTGTGTGTGTGAGTTTGTTCCCTGTGATATCTCTGCCTGTGTGTGTATGTGTGTGAGTTTGTTCCCTGTGATATCTCTGCCTGTGTGTGTGTGTGTGTGTGTGTGTTTGTTCCCTGTGATATCTCTGCCTGTGTGTGTGTGTGTTTGTTCCCTGTGATATCTCTGCCTGTGCGTGTGGTGTGTGTGTTTGTCCCCTGTGTTATCACTGCCTGTGTGCGTGTGTGTGTGTCAGTTTGTTCCCTGTGATATCTCTGCCTGTGTGTGTGTGAGTTTGTTCCCTGTGATATCTCTGCCTGTGTGTGTGTGTGAGTTTGTTCCCTGTAATATCTCTGCCTGTGTGTGTGTGTGAGTTTTTTCCCTGTGTTATCTCTGCCTGTGTGTGTGTGTTTGTTCCCTGTGATATCTCTGCCTGTGTATGTGTTTGCTCCCTGTGATATTACTGTCTGTATGTGTGTGAGTTTATTCCCTATGATATCTCTGCCTGTGTATGTGTGTTTGCTCCCTGTGATATCTCTGCCTGTGTGTGTGTGTGTTTGTTCCCTGTGATATCTCTGCCTGTGTGTGTGTGAATTTATTCCCTGTGATATCTCTGCCTGTGTGTGTGTTTGCTCCCTGTGATATCTCTGCCTGTGTGTGTGTGAGTTTGTTCCCTGTGATATCTCTGCCTGTGTGTGTGTGTGAGTTTGTTCCCTGTGATATCTCTGCCTGTGTGTGTGAGTTTATTCCCTGTGATATCTCTGCCTGTGAGTGTGTGTGAGTTGGTTCCCTATGTTATCTCTGCCTCTGTGTGTGTGTGTGTTTGTTCCCTGTGATATCTCTGCCTGTGTGTGCGTTTGTTCCCTGCGATATCTCTGCCTGTGTGTGTGTGTGTTTGTTTCCTGTGATATCTCTGCCTGTGTGTATGTGAGTTTATTCCCTGTGATATCTCTGCCTGTGAGTGTGTGTTTTGTTCCCTGTGATATTTCTGCCTGTGTGTGCGTTTGTTCCCTGCGATATCTCTGCCTGTGTGTGGGTGAGTTTATTCCCTGTGATATCTCTGCCCGTGTGTGTGTGAGTTTATTTCCTGTGATATCTCTGCCTGTGTGTGTTTGTTCCCTGTGATATCTCTGCCTGTGAATGTGTGTGAGTTTGTTCCCTGTGATATGTCTGCCTCTGTGTGTGTGAGTTTGTTCTCTGTGATATCTCTGCCTATGTGTGTGAGTTTGTTCCCTGTGATATGTCTGCCTGTGTGTGTGTGAGTTTATTCCCTGTGATATCTCTGCCTGTGTGTGTGTGTGTGTGTTTGTTCCCTGTGATATCTCTGCCTGTGTGTGTGTGTGTGTGTGTGACAGAGTTTGTTCCCTGTGATGTCTCTTCCTGTGTGTGTGTGTGCGTGTGTTTATTCCCTGTGATATCTCTGCCTGTGTGTGAGAGTTTGTTCCCTGTGATATCTCTGCCTGTGTGCGTGTGTGTGTGTGTGAGTTTATTCCCTGTGATATCCCTGCCTTTGTGTGTGTGTTTGTCCCCTGTGTTTTCTCTGCCTGTGTGCGTGTGTGTGTGTGTGAGTTTATTCCCTGTGATATCTCTGCCTGTGAGTGTGTGTGCGTTTGTTCCCTGCGATATCTCTGCCTGTGTGTATGTGTGTGAGTTTATCCCTTTGATATCTCTGCCTCTGTGTGTGTGAGTTTATTCCCTGTGGTATCTCTGCCTGTGTGTGTTTGTTCAATGCGATAGCTCTGCCTGTGTGTGTGAGTTTATTTTCCGTGATATCTCTGCCTGTGTGTGTGAGAGAGTTTGTTCCCTGTGATATCTCTGCCTGTGTGTGTGTTGGTTCCCTGCGATATCTCAGCCAGTGTTTGTGTGTGTGTGTGTGAGTTTGTTCCCTGTGATGTCTCTGCCTCTGTGCGTGTGTGTGTTTGTTCCCTGTGATATCTCTGCCTGTGTGTGTTTGTTCCCTGTGATATCTCTGCCTGTGTGTGTGTGTGTGTGTGTGTGTTTGTTCCATGTGATATCTCTGCCTGTGTGTGTGAGAGTTTATTCCCTGTGATATCTCTGCCTGTGAGTGTGTGTGAGTTGGTTCCCTATGTTATCTCTGCCTGTGTGTGCATTTGTTCCCTGCGATATCTCTGCCTGTGTGTGTGTGTGTGTTTGTTCCCTGTGATATCTCTGCCTGTGAGTGTGTGAGTTTGTTCCCTGTGATATCTCTGCCTGTCTGTGTGTGTTTGTTCCCTGTGATATCTCTGCCTGTCTGTGTGTGTGTTTGTTCCCTGTGATATCTCTGCCTGTGTGTGTGTGTGAGTTTATCCCTTTGATATCTCTGCCTGTGTGTGAGTTTGTCCCCTGTGTTATCTCTGCCTGTGTGTGTGTGAGTTTGTCCCCTGTGTTATCTCTGCCTGTGTGCGTGTGTGTGTTTGTTCCCTGTGGTATCTCTGCCTGTGTGTATGTGAGTTTATTCCCTGTGGTATCTCTGCCTGTGTGTGCATGAGTTTGTTCCCTGTGTTATCTCTGCCTCTGTGTGTGTGTGTGTGTTTGTTCCCTGTAGTATCTCCGCCTGTGTGTATGTGAGTTTATTCCCTGTGGTATCTCTGCCTCTGTGTGTGTGTGAGTTTGTTCCCTTTGCTATCTCTGCCTGTGTGTGTGTGTGAGTTTGTTCCCTGTGTTATCTCTGCCTGTGTGTGTGTGTGTTTGTTCCCTGTGATATCTCTGCCTGTGTGTGTGTTTGCTCCCTGTGATATTACTGTCTGTATGTGTCTGAGTTTATTACCTGTGATATCTCTGCCTGTGTATGTGTCTTTGCTCCGTGTGATATCTCTGCCTGTGTGTGTGTGTTTGTTCCCTGTGATATCTCTGTCTGTGTGTGTGTGAGTTTATTCCCTGTGATATCTCTGCCTGTGTGCGAGTGTTTGCTCCCTGTGATATCTATGCCTGTGTGCGTGAGTTTGTTCCCTGTGATATCTCTGCCTGTGTGTGTGTGAGTTTGTTCCCTGTGATATCTCTGCCTGTGTGTGTGTGTGTGTGAGTTTGTTCCCTGTGATATCTCTGCCTGTGTGTGTGTGTGTGTGTGTTTGTTCCCTGTGATATCTCTGCCTGTGTGTGTGTGTTTGTTCCCTGTGATATCTCTGCCTGTGCGTGTGGTGTGTGTGTTTGTCCCCTGTGTTATCTCTGCCTGTGTGCGTGTGTGTGTGTGAGTTTGTTCCCTGTGATATCTCTGCCTGTGTGTGTGTGAGTTTGTTCCCTGTGATATCTCTGCCTGTGTGTGTGTGTGAGTTTGTTCCCTGTAATATCTCTGCCTGTGTGTGTGTGTGAGTTTGTTCCCTGTGTTATCTCTGCCTGTGTGTGTGTGTGTTTGTTCCCTGTGATATCTCTGCCTGTGTATGTGTTTGCTCCCTGTGATATTACTGTCTGTATGTGTGTGAGTTTATTCCCTATGATATCTCTGCCTGTGTATGTGTGTTTGCTCCCTGTGATATCTCTGCCTGTGTGTGTGTGTTTGTTCCCTGTGATATCTCTGCCTGTGTGTGTGTGAATTTTTTCCCTGTGATATCTCTGCCTGTGTTTGTGTTTGCTCCCTGTGATATCTCTGCCTGTGTGTGTGTGAGTTTGTTCCCTGTGATATCTCTGCCTGTGTGCGAGTGTTTGCTCCCTGTGATATCTATGCCTGTGTGTGTGAGTTTGTTCCCTGTTATATCTCTGCCTGTGTGTGTGTGAGTTTATTCCCTGTGATATCTCTGCCTGTGTGCGAATGTTTGCTCCCTGTGATATCTATGCCTGTGTGCGTGAGTTTGTTCCCTGTGATATCTCTGCCTGTGTGTGTGTGAGTTTGTTCCCTGTGATATCTCTGCCTGTGTGTGTGTGTGTGTGTGAGTTTGTTCCCTGTGATATCTCTGCCTGTGTGTGTGTGTGTGTGTGTTTGTTCCCTGTGATATCTCTGCCTGTGTGTGTGTGTGTTTGTTGCTTGTGATATCTCTGCCTGTGCGTGTGGTGTGTGTGTTTGTCCCCTGTGTTATCTCTGCCTGTGTGCGTGTTTGTGTGTGAGTTTGTTCCCTGTGATATCTCTGCCTGTGTGTGTGTGAGTTTGTTCCCTGTGATATCTCTGCCTGTGTGTGTGTGTGAGTTTGTTCCCTGTAATATCTCTGCCTGTGTGTGTGTGTGAGTTTGTTCCCTGTGTTATCTCTGCCTGTGTGTGTGTGTGTTTGTTCCCTGTGATATCTCTGCCTGTGTATGTGTTTGCTCCCTGTGATATTACTGTCTGTATGTGTGTGAGTTTATTCCCTATGATATCTCTGCCTGTGTATGTGTGTTTGCTCCCTGTGATATCTCTGCCTGTGTGTGTGTGTTTGTTCCCTGTGATATCTCTGCCTGTGTGTGTGTGAATTTTTTCCCTGTGATATCTCTGCCTGTGTGTGTGTTTGCTCCCTGTGATATCTCTGCCTGTGTGTGTGTGAGTTTGTTCCCTGTGATATCTCTGCCTGTGTGCGAGTGTTTGCTCCCTGTGATATCTATGCCTGTGTGCGTGAGTTTGTTCCCTGTTATATCTCTGCCTGTGTGTGTGTGAGTTTATTCCCTGTGATATCTCTGCCTGTGTGCGAATGTTTGCTCCCTGTGATATCTATGCCTGTGTGCGTGAGTTTGTTCCCTGTGATATCTCTGCCTGTGTGTGTGTGAGTTTGTTCCCTGTGATATCTCTGCCTGTGTGTGTATGTGTGTGAGTTTGTTCCCTGTGATATCTCTGCCTGTGTGTGTGTGTGTGTGTGTGTGTTTGTTCCCTGTGATATCTCTGCCTGTGTGTGTGTGTGTTTGTTCCCTGTGATATCTCTGCCTGTGCGTGTGGTGTGTGTGTTTGTCCCCTGTGTTATCACTGCCTGTGTGCGTGTGTGTGTGTCAGTTTGTTCCCTGTGATATCTCTGCCTGTGTGTGTGTGAGTTTGTTCCCTGTGATATCTCTGCCTGTGTGTGTGTGTGAGTTTGTTCCCTGTAATATCTCTGCCTGTGTGTGTGTGTGAGTTTTTTCCCTGTGTTATCTCTGCCTGTGTGTGTGTGTGTTTGTTCCCTGTGATATCTCTGCCTGTGTATGTGTTTGCTCCCTGTGATATTACTGTCTGTATGTGTGTGAGTTTATTCCCTATGATATCTCTGCCTGTGTATGTGTGTTTGCTCCCTGTGATATCTCTGCCTGTGTGTGTGTATTTGTTCCCTGTGATATCTCTGCCTGTGTGTGTGTGAATTTATTCCCTGTGATATCTCTGCCTGTGTGTGTGTTTGCTCCCTGTGATATCTCTGCCTGTGTGTGTGTGAGTTTGTTCCCTGTGATATCTCTGCCTGTGTGTGTGTGTGAGTTTGTTCCCTGTGATATCTCTGCCTGTGTGTGTGAGTTTATTCCCTGTGATATCTCTGCCTGTGAGTGTGCGTGAGTTGGTTCCCTATGTTATCTCTGCCTGTGTGTGTGTGTGTGTTTGTTCCCTGTGATATCTCTGCCTGTGTGTGCGTTTGTTCCCTGCGATATCTCTGCCTGTGTGTGTGTGTGTTTGTTTCCTGTGATATCTCTGCCTGTGTGTATGTGAGTTTATTCCCTGTGATATCTCTGCCTGTGAGTGTGTGTTTTGTTCCCTGTGCTATTTCTGCCTGTGTGTGCGTTTGTTCCCTGCGATATCTCTGCCTGTGTGTGGGTGAGTTTATTCCCTGTGATATCTCTGCCCGTGTGTGTGTGAGTTTATTTCCTGTGATATCTCTGCCTGTGTGTGTTTGTTCCCTGTGATATCTCTGCCTGTGAATGTGTGTGAGTTTGTTCCCTGTGATATGTCTGCCTCTGTGTGTGTGAGTTTGTTCTCTGTGATATCTCTGCCTATGTGTGTGAGTTTGTTCCTTGTGATATGTCTGCCTGTGTGTGTGTGAGTTTATTCCCTGTGATATCTCTGCCTGTGTGTGTGTGTGTGTGTTTGTTCCCTGTGATATCTCTGCCTGTGTGTGTGTGTGTGTGTGTGACAGAGTTTGTTCCCTGTGATGTCTCTTCCTGTGTGTGTGTGTGCGTGTGTTTATTCCCTGTGATATCTCTGCCTGTGTGTGAGAGTTTGTTCCCTGTGATATCTCTGCCTGTGTGTGTGTGTGTGTTTTTGTTCCCTATGATATCTCTGCCCGTGTGTGAATTTGTTCATCGTGAAATCTCTGCCTCTGTGTGCATGTGTGTGTTTGTTCCCTGTGATATGTCTGCCTCTGTGTGTGTGTGTGAGTTTGTTCCCTGTGCAATCTCTGCCTCTGTGTGTGTGAGTTTATTCCCTGTGGTATCTCTGCCTGTGTGTGTTTGTTCCCTGCGATATCTCTGCCTGTGTGTGTGAGTTTATTTCCTGTGATATCTCTGCCTGTGTGTGTGTTTATTCCCTGTAGTATCTCTGTCTGTGTGTGTGTGTGAGTTTGTTCCCTGTGTTATCTCTGCCTGGGTGTGTGTGTGTTTGTTCCCTGTGATATCTCTGCCTCTGTGCGTGTGTGTTTGTTCCCTGTGATAGCTCTGCCTGTGAGTGTGTGTGAATTGGTTCCCTATGTTACCTCTGCTTGTGTGTGTGTGTGCGTTTGGTCCCTGTGATATCTCTGCCTGTGTGTATGTGAGTTTATTCCCTGTGATATCTCTGCCTGTGAGTGTGTGTGAGTTTGTTCCCTGTGATATGTCTGCCTCTGTGTTTGTGAGTTTGTTCCCTGTGATATCTCTGCCTGTGTGTGTGAGTGTGTTCCCTGTGATGTCTCTGCCTCTGTGCGTGTGTGTATTTGTTCCCTGTGATATCTCTGCCTGTGAGTGTGTGTGAGTTGGTTCCCTATGTTATCTCTGCCTGTATGTGTGTGTGTGTGCGTTTGTTCCCTGTGATATCTCTGCCTGTGTGTATGTGAGTTTATTCCCTGTGATATCTCTGCCTGTGTGTGTGTTTGCTCCCTGTGATATTACTGTCTGTATGTGTGTGAGTTTATTCCCTGTGATATCTCTGCCTGTGTGTGTGTGAGTTTATTTCCTGTGATATCTGTGTGTGTGTGTGTTTGTTCCCTGTGATATCTCTGCCTGTGTGTGTGTGTGAGTTGGTTCCCTATGATATCTCTGCCCGTGTGTGAATTTGTTCATAGTGAAATCTCTGCCTCTGTGTGCATGTGTGTGTTTGTTCCCTGTGATTTGTCTGCCTCTGTGTGTGTGTGTGAGTTTGTTCCCTGTGCAATCTCTGCCTCTGTGTGTGTGAGTTTATTCCCTGTGGTATCTCTGCCTGTGTGTGTTTGTTCCCTGCGATATCTCTGCCTGTGTGTGTGAGTTTATATCCTGTGATATCTCTGCCTGTGTTTGTGTGTGAGTTTGTTCCCTGTGTTATCTCTGCCTGTGTGTGTGTGTGTGTGTTTGTTCCCTGTGATATGTCTGCCTCTGTGTTTGTGAGTTTGTTCCCTGTGATATCTCTGCCTGTGTGTGTGAGTTTATTCCCTGTAGTATCTCTGCCTGTGTGTGTGTGAGTTTATTCCCTGTGATATCTCTGCCTGTGTGTGTGTGTGTGTTTGTTCCCTGTGATATCTCTGCCTCTGTGTGTGTGAGACTGAGTTTGTTTCCTGTGATATCTCTTCCTGTGTGTGTGTGTGAGTTTGTTCCCTGTGCAATCTCTGCCTCTGTGTGTGTGAGTTTATTCCCTGTGGTATCTCTGCCTGTGTGTGTTTGTTCCCTGCGATATCTCTGCCTGTGTGTGTGAGTTTATTTCCTGTGATATCTCTGCCTGTGTGTGTGTTTATTCCCTGTAGTATCTCTGTCTGTGTGTGTGTGTGAGTTTGTTCCCTGTGTTATCTCTGCCTGGGTGTGTGTGTGTTTGTTCCCTGTGATATCTCTGCCTCTGTGCGTGTGTGTTTGTTCCCTGTGATAGCTCTGCCTGTGAGTGTGTGTGAGTTGGTTCCCTATGTTACCTCTGCTTGTGTGTGTGTGTGCGTTTGGTCCCTGTGATATCTCTGCCTGTGTGTATGTGAGTTTATTCCCTGTGATATCTCTGCCTGTGAGTGTGTGTGAGTTTGTTCCCTGTGATATGTCTGCCTCTGTGTTTGTGAGTTTGTTCCCTGTGATATCTCTGCCTGTGTGTGTGAGTGTGTTCCCTGTGATGTCTCTGCCTCTGTGCGTGTGTGTATTTGTTCCCTGTGATATCTCTGCCTGTGAGTGTGTGTGAGTTGGTTCCCTATGTTATCTCTGCCTGTATGTGTGTGTGTGTGCGTTTGTTCCCTGTGATATCTCTGCCTGTGTGTATGTGAGTTTATTCCCTGTGATATCTCTGCCTGTGTGTGTGTTTGCTCCCTGTGATATTACTGTCTGTATGTGTGTGAGTTTATTCCCTGTGATATCTCTGCCTGTGTGTGTGTGAGTTTATTTCCTGTGATATCTGTGTGTGTGTGTGTTTGTTCCCTGTGATATCTCTGCCTGTGTGTGTGTGTGAGTTGGTTCCCTATGATATCTCTGCCCGTGTGTGAATTTGTTCATCGTGAAATCTCTGCCTCTGTGTGCATGTGTGTGTTTGTTCCCTGTGATTTGTCTGCCTGTGTGTGTGTGTGTGTGTGTGTGTGTGAGTTTGTTCCCTGTGCAATCTCTGCCTCTGTGTGTGTGAGTTTATTCCCTGTGGTATCTCTGCCTGTGTGTGTTTGTTCCCTGCGATATCTCTGCCTGTGTGTGTGAGTTTATATCCTGTGATATCTCTGCCTGTGTTTGTGTGTGAGTTTGTTCCCTGTGTTATCTCTGCCTGTGTGTGTGTGTGTGTGTGTTTGTTCCCTGTGATATGTCTGCCTCTGTGTTTGTGAGTTTGTTCCCTGTGATATCTCTGCCTGTGTGTGTGAGTTTATTCCCTGTAGTATCTCTGCCTGTGTGTGTGTGAGTTTATTCCCTGTGATATCTCTGCCTGTGTGTGTGTGTGTGTTTGTTCCCTGTGATATCTCTGCCTCTGTGTGTGTGAGACTGAGTTTGTTTCCTGTGATATCTCTTCCTGTGTGTGTGTGTGAGTTTATTCCCTGTGATATCACTGCCTGTGTGTGTGTGTGTTTATTCCCTGTGATATCTCTGCCTGTGTGTGTGTGACAGAGTTTGTTCCCTGTGATATCTCTTCCTGTGTGTGTGTGTGAGTTTATTCCGTGATATCTCTGCCCGTGTGTGTGTTTGTTCCCTGTGATATCTCTGCCTGTGTGTGTATGTGTGTTTTTGTTCCCTATGATATCTCTGCCCGTGTGTGAATTTGTTCATAGTGAAATCTCTGCCTCTGTGTGCATGTGTGTGTTTGTTCCCTGTGATATGTCTGCCTCTGTGTGTGTGTGTGTGTGTGTGAGTTTGTTCCCTGTGCAATCTCTGCCTCTGTGTGTGTGAGTTTATTCCCTGTGGTATCTCTGCCTGTGTGTGTTTGTTCCCTGCGATATCTCTGCCTGTGTGTGTGAGTTTATTTTCTGTGATATCTCTGCCTGTGTGTGTGTGAGAGTTTGTTCCCTGTGATATCTCTGCCTGTGTGTGTGTTTGTTCCCTGCGATATCTCTGCCTGTGTGTGTGTGTGTGTGAGTTTGTTCCCTGTGATGTCTCTGCCTCTGTGCGTATGTGTGTTTGTTCCCTGTGATATCTCTGCCTGTGAGTGTGTGTGAGTTGCTTCCCTATGTTATCTCTGCCTGTGTGTGCGTTTGTTCCCTGCAATATCTCTGCCTGTGTGTGTGTGTATGTTTGTTCCCTGTGATATCTCTGCCTGTGTGTATGTGAGTTTATTCCCTGTGATATCTCTGCCTGTGTGTGTGTGTGTGTTTGTTCCCTGTGATATCTCTGCCTGTGTGTGTGTGTGTTTGTTCCCTGTGATATCTCTGCCTGTGTGTGTGTTTGTTCCCTGTGATATCTCTGCCTGTGTGTGTGTGAGTTTGTTCCCTGTGATATCTCTGCCTGTGTGTGTGTGTGTGTGTGTGCGTGAGTTTGTCCCCTGTGTTATCTCTGTCTGTGTGTGTGTGTGTGTTCCCTGTCCGCTAGGACATACAGATGCGGGCTGGATTGGAGACAGTGAGCGAGCTCAGAGGGACGGCCAAGTTTTCGCCTACATTCAGATGCAGTTGCGCTCAGCCTTTGGGAGTGGGGGGAGGGGGGGAGGGAGAGGGGGCGGGGGGGGGGGGGGCTGTGCTATATAAGTGAGAGAGGGAGGGTGTGAGGGAGGGTGAGTGTGCACTCAGTGCAGCCTCTCTAGCTGGTTGCAGCGGGGAGAGCAGCGGGAGCAGAACCACCAAGATTGGGTCCGTCCGGGGAACGCCGGAGCGGCCGCAATCCCGCAGCGAGCCCCGGGGCCAGCGGCTCAACATCAGCCGCAAGGCGCTAGCGGCGGCCGCTCTCGGGGTGGCCATGGTCTTACTGCTGGTCACTGTCATCCCAGTGCTGGTCAGCTCCCTGGGCACGGCTGCCCACTATGAGATGCTGGGCACCTGCCGGATGGTGTGCCAGCCTTACCTGGCCGATCAGCCCAGCTCCAGCCCGGGTCCGGTGGAAGCCCGGGGGGTGGGGAAGGAGCTGGCACTCCCCCCCTCCACCCTCCTGCAGGGTCCCCGGGGGGAACCGGGACGTCCCGGGAGACCAGGGGCACCGGGACCCCCCGGGCACAGGGGTGCCCCGGGGCCAGTGGGTCCGGCGGGGGAGAAGGGTGAAGCGGGTAGACCCGGGCCGCCTGGTACTCCTGGTCCTGGGACAGGAGCTATCAGCGCTGCCACCTACAGCACGGTGCCCAGGGTGGCTTTCTACGCCGGACTGAGGACCCCGCACGAAGGCTACGAGATCCTGCGGTTTGACGACGTGGTGACCAACCTGGGTAACCACTACGACGGGGCGAGTGGCAAGTTCACCTGCTCCATTCCCGGCACCTACTTCTTCACCTACCATGTCCTCATGAGGGGGGGAGACGGCACCAGCATGTGGGCAGACCTC
The DNA here is from genome assembly GCF_037043375.1 of Chiloscyllium plagiosum. Taxonomy (NCBI): domain Eukaryota; kingdom Metazoa; phylum Chordata; class Chondrichthyes; order Orectolobiformes; family Hemiscylliidae; genus Chiloscyllium; species Chiloscyllium plagiosum. Next base: position 47,186,860 of record NW_028270170.1, on the reverse strand, counting down.
TGTAAGAACGGCCAGGTAAGCGAGAGCACAACTCCCCCACCCGGGGTATCCCCCCCCCCCACACACACACACACACCCCGGTCCGCACTGCCTGCTGCCCCTCCCCTCCCCTCCCCCTGCTCCCCCTGCTCCCCCTCACCTCCCCCTGCTCCCCTTCCCCCTGCTCCCCCTCCCCTCCCCCTGCTCCCCCTCCCCTCCTCCTAAACCCCCTCCGCCTGTTCCCCCTCCACTCCCCCTGTTCTCCCTCCCCCTGCTCCCCCCTCCCCCTGCTCCCCCTCCCCCTGCTCCCCCTTCCCTCCTCCTAAACCCCCTCCCCCTGCTCCCCCTCCCCTCCCCTGCTCCCCTCCCCTCCCCTGCTCCCCTCCCCCTGCTCCCCCTCCTCTCCCCCTCCCCCTCCCCCTGCTCCCCCTCCTCTCCCCCTCCCCCTCCCCCTGCTCCCCCTGCTCCCCTCCCCCTGCTCCCCCTCCTCTCCCCCTGCTCCCCCTCCCCTCCACCCCCTCCCCTCCACCCCCTCCCTCTCCCCCTGCTCCTCCTCTCTGTGTCTGTCTCTCTATTTCTCTCTTTCTCTCTCTCTCTATTTCTCTCTCTCTCTATTTCTCTCTCTATTTCTCTCTCTCTCTCTCTGTCTCTCTCTTTCTCCCTGTCTGTCTGTCTCAGTCCCTCCCTGGGGATAGTGAGTCTCCCTCCCGGAGTTACAGTGACTGCCGGAAAGCGGTGCCTCTGAGCGCCTGCTCCCGGCTCCCGGCGTCTTTCGCTGACTCTGTGGTTGCGACTCTCTCACTCCCGACTTCAGGAAACATTTCGGAAACTCCTGTTCCGACTGAGCGGGACAGAATTCACCCTCTGTCTGTCTGTCTGTCTGTCTCTCTCTCACACTCACATAGGGGCTGGAAGTCCCTCTCTCTCCTGATCATCTCTCCCCTCCCTTACCCTGACCTGTGTCCCCCGCCACCATGTATCTCTCTTCTTCCCATTTGCTGACTGTCAGAGAGTCTCCGTTATACCACCCGGTGCAATAGAAACGCAGCTGAGCCGAATTTCTGTTCCTGAGCTAATTTCGCCTCTGTATTTCCTTCTCTCAGTCTCCTGTTCACTCTCTCGCTCTGCTCCTTCCCTTCCCAGTGTCTGTTAGAGCGAGTTGTTCTTTTTTCTTGTTCTCTCCAAGTCCAGTCACTCTCGGGCTGTCTCTTCCCGTGCATTTTCACAGTTTCTCTCACTCTCTCTGTTCTCTCATTCAATCACTCCCTCCCGTCTGTTTCTGGCAGCTCCTCATTCTGATCTCGCTGCCTCACTCATTGTCTGTATTTTACTGACCCTCACCACCCCTCACTGACCCTCACCACCCCTCACTGTCTCTCACTGCCCCCATACTGCCTCTCACTACCCCTCACTGTCCCCTCACTGCCCCTCACTGTCCCATCACTGCCCCTTGCTGCCCCTCACTGCCCCTCACAGCCCCTTGCTGCCCCTCACTGCCCCTCACTGTCCCCTCACTGCCCCTTGCTGCCCCTCACTGCCCCTCACAATCCCCTCACTGTCCCCTCACTGCCCCTCGCAGCCCCTTGCTGCCCCTCACTGTCCCCCTCACTATCCCCTCACTGCCCCTCACTGCCCCTCGCTGCCCCTCACTGTCCCCTCACTGTCCCTTCACTGCCCCTCACTGCCCTTCGCTGTCCCTCACTGCCCCTCACTGCCCCTCGCTGCCCCTCACTGTCCCCTCACTGCCCCTCGCTGCCCCTCACTGTCCCCTCACTGCCCCTCGCTGCCCCTCACTGTCCCCTCACTGCCCTTCGCTGTCCCTCACTGCCCCTCACTGCCCCTTGCTGCCCCTCGCTGCCCCTCACTGCCCCTCACTGTCCCCTCACTGCCCTTCGCTGTCCCTCACTGCCCCTCACTGCCCCTCGCTGCCCCTCACTGTCCCCTCACTGTCCCCTCACTGCCCCTCGCTGCCCCTCACTGTCCCCTCACTGCCCCTCGCTGCCCCTCACTGTCCCCTCACTGTCCCCTCACTGTCCCCTCACTGTCCCCTCACTGTCCCCTCGCTGCCCCTCACTGTCCCCTCACTGTCCCCTCACTGCTTCATTCTAACTCTGCCTCTCCCTCATGCTTTGTCCTTGTTTGCTGCCTCTCTCTCCTCAGTGTGTGTGTATGGGAGTGTGTGTGTATGTGTCAGTGCATGTATATGGGAGTGTGTGTGTATGTGTGTCAATATGTGTGTTTGAGAGTGCGTGTGTCAGTGCATGTGTATGGGAGTGTGTGTGTATGTGTCAGTGCATGTGTATGGGAGTGTGTGTGTATGTGTCAGTGCATGTGTATGGGAGTGTGTGTGTATGTGTCAGTGCATGTGTATGGGAGTGTGTGTGTATGTGTGTCAATTTGTGTGTTTGAGAGTGTGTGTGTGTGTCAGTGCATGTGTATGAGAGTGTGTGTATGAGAGTGTGCAGTGTGTGTTTCAGTGTGTCAGTGTGTGTTTCAGTGTGTCTGTGTGTGCATATGAGAGTGTCTATCTGTGTTTGAGAGTGTGTCTGTGTGTGTTTCAGTGTGTGTATATGAGAGTGTCTATCTGTGTATGAGTGTGTCAGTGTGTGTTTCAGTGTGTCTGTGTGTGTTTCAGTGTGTCTGTGTGTGTTTCAGTGTGTCTGTGTGTGCATATGAGAGTGTCTATCTGTGTTTGAGAGTGTGTCTGTGTGTGTTTCAGTGTGTGTATATGAGAGTGTCTATCTGTGTATGTGTGTGTCAGTGTGTGTTTCAGTGTGTCTGTGTGTGCATATGAGAGTGTCTATCTGTGTTTGAGAGTGTGTCTGTGTGTGTTTCAGTGTGTGTGTGTATATGAGAGTGTCTATCTGTATATGTGTGTGTCAGTGTGTGTTTCAGTGTGTCTGTGTGTGCATATGAGAGTGTCTATCTGTGTTTGAGAGTGTGTCTGTGTGTGTTTCAGTGTGTGTGTGTATATGAGAGTGTCTATCTGTGTATGTGAGTGTGTCAGTGTGTAAGCCTCTCTCTTTCTTGCTCACGGTCCACCTGTGTCTCTATGTGTCATTGCTTCTCTCTCTGTCTTGATCTTATTCTTTCTGTTTCTCTGTGTCTCTGTCTCTCTATCTGTCTGTCTCTCTCTGCCTGATTTTTTTCCATCTTGTCTGTGCCCCACACTCTCACTGCGCTCTCTGCCTTGCACTTTCTTGCTTCCCTTTGTCTTTTCTAACTCTATCTTTCACTGACTTTCATTTTCTCTCAGTCGCTCTTTATCTCACATTCCCTTACCTTACCATGTCATCTCTATTTGGTTTTCCCTCTTGTAATCTGTTCTCTCTGTCACACACGAGGTCAATCTCTCCCTGATATTCTCTCTCCCGGCTCTTCACTCATCCCATTTGTCTGGTTTCCCCTTTCATCTGTTGGATTCTGGAACAATCCTGGCAGATTGCAGAATGAGGAGAAAGTGAGGACTGCAGATGGTGGAGATCAGAGCTGAAAATGTGTTGCTGGAAAAGCGCAGCAGGTCAGGCAGCATCCAAGGAGCAGGAGAATCGACGTTTCGGGCATGAGCCCTTCTTCAGGAACCATTCTCCTGCTCCTTGGATGCTGCCTGACCTGCTGTGCTTTTCCAGCAACACATTTTCAGATTGCAGAATAATACATGTAACCCTGCTGTTTAAAACAGGATGGGATGAGAATGCAGGGCATTACAGTTCAGTTAACCTCACAGTATTAGGTAAAATATTACAGATTATTGCAAAGAAGGTGATATCAAGGCACTTAGAAAATATCAACGGGAATAGATGCAATCAACATGTATTCAAGGGGTGGCTAGATAAAGCACTTGGGACAAATGGGATCAAAGGCTATGGGGAGAAAGCAGGATTGGGCTATTGAATTGGACAGTGCAAAAGTGGGTACTGCAGTTCTGGAGATTAGAGTCAAGATTAGAGTGGTGCTGGAAAAGCACAGCAGGTTAAGCAGCATCCGGGCAGCAGGAAAATCGCGTTTCGACAAAAACCCTTCATCAGGAATGAGGCTGGGAGCCTCGGGGGCAGAGAGATAAATGGGAGGGGGGTGAGGCTGTGGGGGGAAGGTAGCTGCAATAAGTGGATGGAGGTGGGAGTAAAAGTGATAGGTCGGAGAGGAGGGTGGAGTGGATAGGTGGGAAGGAAGATTGGCAGGTAGGACAGGTCATGAGGGCGGTGCTGAGCTGGAAGGTTGGAACTGGGGTGAGGTGGGGGGAGGGGAAATGAGGAAACTGGTGAAGTCTACCTTGATGCCCTGGGGTTGAAGTGTTCCGAGGCAGAAGATGAGGCGTTCTTCCTCCAGGCGTCAGGTGGTGTGGGAGTGACGATGGTGGAGGCCTAGGAACTGCATGTCCTCAGCAGAGTGGGAGGGGGAGTCGAAATATTCGGCCATGGGGTGGTAGGGTTAATTCCTGGAACATTCCACAGCAAGTTTAAATTCACGTGGAGTCCTCACCCTCAACAATATCTCCTTCAAATCCTCCCACTTCCTCCAGACCAAAGGGGTAGCCATGAGCAGCTGCATGGGCCCCAGCTATGTCTGTCTCTTTGTCAGCTACGTAAAGCAGTCTATCCTCCGTAGTTACACCAGCACCACTCCCCACCTCTTCCTCCGCTACGTTGAGGACTGCATTGGTGCCATCTCGTGCTGTCACGAAGCGGTTGAAAAGTTCATCAACTTCATCAACACATTCCACCTCAACCTTAAATTCACCTGGACCATCTCTGACACCTCCCTCCCCTTCCTTGACCTCTCCATCTCCGTCAACGATGACCGACTTAACACTGACATTTTCAACAAACCTACTGACTCCCACAGCTACCTGGATTACACCTCCCCCCACCCTACCTCTTGCAAAAATGCCATCCCGTATTCCCAATTCCTCCGCCTCCGCTGTATCTGCTCCCAGGAGGACCAGTTCCACCATAGAACACACCAGATGGCCTCCTTCTTTAGAGACCGCAATTTCCCTTCCCACGTGGTCGATGATGCCCTCCAACGCATCTCATCCACATCCCGCACCTCCGCTCTCAAACCCCACCCCTCCAACTGCAACAAGGACAGCACCCCCCTGATCCTCACCTTCCACCCCACCAACCACTGTATATGTCGCATCATCCTCCGCCATTTTCACCACATACAAACAGACCCCACCACCAGAGATACATTTCCCTCCCCACCCCTATCCATTTTCTGTAAACACCATTCCCTTCGTGACTACCTGGTCAGGTCCACACTCCCCAACAGCCCTCCCTCCCCTCCCAGTACCCTCCCCTGCCACCGCAGGAATTGCAAAACCTGCGCCCACACCTCCTCCCTCACCTCCATCCAAGGCCCCAAAGGAGCCTTCCACATCCATCAAAGTTTCACCTGCACATCCATCAATGTCATTTATTGTATCTGTTGCTCCCGATGCGATCTCCTCTACATTGGGGAGACTGGATGCTTTAGGGAACATCTCTGGGACACCCGCACCAATCAACCACACCGCCCTGTGGCCCAACATTTCAACTCCTCCTCCCATTCCGCCAAGGGCATTCAGGTCTTGGGCCGCCTCCATCGCCAGTTCCTAACCACTTGACGTCTGGAGGAAGATTGCTTCATCTTCCGCCTCAGAGCCTTTCAACCCCATGGCATAAATTTTCCTCATTTCCCCTCCCCACTTTACCCCCCGTTCCAACCTTCCAGCTCTGCATGACCCTCATGACCTGTCCCATCTGTCCATCTTCCTTCCCACCTATCCACTCCACCCCCCTCTCCGACCTATCACCTTCACCCCCCAACCACCTATTGCACTCTCCACTACCTTTCCCCCAGCCCCACCCCCTCCCATTTATCTCTCCACCCCCAAGGCTCCCAGCCTCATTCCTGATGAAGGGCTCCTGCCTGAAATGTCAATTTTCTTGTTCCTCGGATGCTGCCTGACCTGCTGTACGTTTCCAGCACCACTGTAATATTGAGTTGGATGATCAGCCATGCTCGTAATGAATTGTAGAGCAGGATTGCCGGGCTGAATAGCCTCTCCCTACTCCTATCTTCTATGTTTCGAGATAGCACAGGTTTATGAAAGGGAAATCATGTTTGCCAAGCTTACTGGAGTTCTTGATGGCATAACTAATCAAATAGAGCCAGTGGCTATGAGCTATTTGGATGTCAGGAAGCTTCTGATAAGTTCCTCTTAAGAGGTTAATGCACAAATTAAAGTACATGGTAATGTACTAGCCTGGATTGAGAATTGTGTAGGTCAGGCAGCATCTGAGGAACAGGAAAATCGCGTTTCGGGCAAAAGCCCTTCATCAGAAATGAGGCTGGGAGCCTTGGGGGTGGAGAGATAAATGGGATCGGGGTGGGGCTGGGGGAAGGTAGCTGAGAGTGTAATAGGTCCCCTCCATCCACCTATTGTACTCTCAGCTACCTTCCCCCCAGCCCCAGCCCCCTCCCATTTATTTCTTCACCCCCAAGGCTCACAGCCTCATTCCTGTTGAAGGGCTTATGCCCGAAACATCAATTCTCCTGCTCCTCGGATGCGGCCTGACCTGCTGCGCTTTTCCAGCACCAAACTCTTGACTCTAATCCTCAGCATCTGCAGTCCTCACTTCCGCCTTGAGAACTGGGGAGCAGAGCGTAGGCATAAAATAGGCTTTTTCTCAGAATAGAAAGCAGTGACAAGTGGGGTACTACAGGAATCAATGCTTGAACCACAGCTATTTCCAACATAATTCTCCCAGTTAGCGGAAGTATCAAAACTAGGTGGGATTGTGTGTGTGAAGAGGAAGTAAAGAGGTTTCAAGGCAATTTAGACAAGTTGAGTAGGGCCATGTAAATGACAGATGCAGTGTAATGTGCAGAAATGTGAAGTTACCCACTTTGGTAGGAAAAACAGAATGACAGTATTATTGAAACAGCAAGAATTCACCAAATTGATTCTTGAGACAATAAGTTTGTCAAATGAGTAGAGATTGAGTTGACTGGCTGTGCACTCACTGTACTTTAGAAATTGAGGGTGATTCTCATTGAACTATCTCAAATTCTGACAGGGCCGGAGAGAGTGGATGGAGGGATTGTTAAATTCCCCTGGCCTGGGGAGAGGGGGCTGAGAGAACAGTGGTAACAATCTCAGAGTATGAGACAGGCCATTTCAGACGAGACAAGGTGAAGTGTCTTCACTTTGAGGATGGTGAACTTGTAGAATTTTCAACCAGAGAAGGTGTTGGAGACAGGTGTTGAAAGTGTTTAAGAATGTATCAGAGGGATTTCTGGACACTAAAGGCATCAAGGGGTGTGGGGAGAGAGAGCAGGGAGTTGGGGTTAAGATAGAGGATCCATCATGAGCCAGCCAACTTGTCCATGCTCCAGGTGTCCCAACCTAATCTAGTCCCATTTTTCTGCACGAGGCCATATCCCTGTAAACCCTGCCTATTCCTGTCCCCATCCAGATGCCTTTTAAATGTTGTAATTGTACCAGCCTCCACTGGCAGCTCATTCCATACATGCACCATCCTCTGTTTGAAAATCTTGCTCCTTCTAAATCTTTCCCCTCTCACCTTAAACCTATGCCCTCGAGTTCTAAACTCTCTCACCTGATTAAAAAAAAAACAATCTTGTCTATTTATGGTACCCATGCCCTGAGAGAACAATCTCAGAGTAGTGACTTTTTTTTTTAAGATTACTTACAGTGTGGAAACAGGCCCTTCGGCCCAACAAGTCCACACCAACCTGCCGAAGCGCACCCACCCAGACACATTCCCCAACACCTAACACTATGGGAAACTTAGCATGGCCAATTCACCTAACCTGCACATTTTTGGACTGCGGGAGGAAACCAGAGCAAACCCACACAGACATGGGGAGAAAGTGCAAACTCCACACAGTCAGTCGCCTGAGACAGGAAGTGAACCCAGGTCTCTGGTGCTGTGAGGTAGCAGTGCTAACCACTGTGCCACAGTACTGCACACAACCTCTATATTAAAACGCTCTATAAGGTCACCCCTCAGCCTCCAACGCTCCAGGGAAAATATCAACAGTCTGTTCACCCTCTCCTTAGTATAAGTTGGACTGAAAGGCCTATTATCCAAGTCTGTGACACTATGAATATCAAACTCCTCCTCCTATACTGGATGTTTCTGTCATTCTCCCTTGCTCGCTGTCTCCTCTCTCCCTTGTGCACTGTCTTCTCTCTCCCTTGTTCATTATCTTATCTCCCCCTTGTTCACAGTCTCGTCTCTCCCTTGATCATTATCTTCTCTCTCCGTTGTTCACTGTCCCCTCTCTCCCTTGTTCATTATCGACTCTCCCCCTTGTTCACTGTCTCCTCTCCCATGTTCAATGTCTCCTCTCTCTGTTGTTCACTGTCTTCTCTCTCCCTTGTTCACAGTCTCCTCTCTCCCTTGTTCACTGACTCCTCTCTCCCTTGTTCACTGTCTTCTCTCTCCCTTGTTCACTCACTCCTCTCTCTCTTGTTCATTGGCTCCTCTCTTCTTTGTTCATTGTCTCCTCTCTCCCTTGTTCACTGTCTCCTCTCTCCCTTGTTCACAGTCTCCTCTCTCCCTTGTTCACTGACTCCTCTCTCCCTTGTTCACTGTCTCCTCTCTCCCTTGTTCACTGTCTCCTCTCTCCGCTGTTCAATGTCTTCTCTCTCTCTTGTTCACTGTCTCCTCTCTCCATTGTTTACTGTTTCCACACTCCCTTGTTCACTGTCTACTCTCTCCCTTGTTCACTCTCTTTTCACTCCCTTTTTCGCTGTCTTCACTCTCCCTCGTTCACTGTCTTCTCTCACCCTTCTTCTCTGTCTTCTCTCTCCCTTGTTCAATGTCTCCTCTCTCCCATGTTCACGGTCTCGTCTCTCTCTCTTGTTCACTGTCCCCTCTCTCCCTTGTTCACTGTCACCTCTCTCCCTTGTTCACTGTCTCCTCTCTCCCTTGTTCACTGTCTCGTCTCTCTCTCTTGTTCACTGTCCCCTCTCTCTCTTGTTCACTGTCACCTCTCTCCCTTGTTCACTGTCTCGTCTCTCTCTCTTGTTCAGTGTCCCCTCTCTCCCTTGTTCACTGTCACCTCTCTCCCTTGTTCACTGTCACCTCTCTCCTTTGTTCACTGTCACCTCTCTCCCTTGTTCACTGTCTCCTCTCTCCCTTGATCACTGTCTGGTCTCTCTCTCTTGTTCACTGTCCCCTCTCTCCGTTGTTCACTGTCACCTCTCTCCCTTGTTCACTGTCTCCTCTCTCCCTTGTTCACTGTCTTGTCTCTCTCTCTTGTTCACTGTCCCCTCTCTCCCTTGTTCACTGTCACCTCTCTCCCTTGTTCACTGTTTCCTCACTCCCTTGTTCACTGTCGCCTCTCTCTCTTGTTCACTGTCTCCTCTCTCCCTTGATCACTGTCTCGTCTCTCTCTCTTGTTCACTGTCCCCTCTCTCCCTTGTTCACTGTCACCTCTCTCCCTTGTTCACTGTCTCCTCTCTCCCTTGTTCACTGTCACCTCTCTCCCTTGTTCACTGTTTCCTCACTCCCTTGTTCACTGTCGCCTCTCTCTCTTGTTCACTGTCTCGTCTCTCTCTCTTGTTCACTGACTCGTCTCTCTCTCTTGTTCACTGTCCCCTCTCTCTCTTGTTCACTGTCACCTCTCTCCCTTGTTCACTGTCTCGTCTCTCTCTCTTGTTCACTGTCCCCTCTCTCTCTTGTTCACTGTCTCCTCTCTCCCTTGTTCACTGTCACCTCTCTCCCTTGTTCACTCTTTCCTCACTCCCTTGTTCACTGTCGCCTCTCTCTCTTGTTCACTGTCTCGTCTCTCTCCCTTGTTCAGTGTCCCCTCTCTCTCTTGTTCACTGTCCCCTCTCTCCCTTGTTCACTGTCACCTCTCTCCCTTGTTCACTGTCTCCTCTCTCCCTTGTTCACTGTCTCGTCTCTCTCTGTTGTTCACTGTCCCCTCTCTTTCTTGTTCACTGTCACCTCTCTCCCTTGTTCACTGTCTACTCTCTCGTGTGTTCACTACCTCCTCTCTCTCTTGTTCACTGTCTTCTCTCTCCCTTGTTCACTGTCACCTCTCTCCCTTGTTCACTGTCTCCTCTCTCCCTTGTTCACTGTCACCTCTCTCCCTTGTTCACTCTTTCCTCACTCCCTTGTTCACTGTCGCCTCTCTCTCTTGTTCACTGTCTCGTCTCTCTCCCTTGTTCAGTGTCCCCTCTCTCTCTTGTTCACTGTCCCCTCTCTCCCTTGTTCACTGTCACCTCTCTCCCTTGTTCACTGTCTCCTCTCTCCCTTGTTCACTGTCTCGTCTCTCTCTCTGTTGTTCACTGCCCCCGCTCTTTCTTGTTCACTGTCACCTCTCTCCCTTGTTCACTGTCTACTCTCTCGCGTGTTCACTACCTCCTCTCTCTCTTGTTCACTGTCTCCTCTCCCCTGTCCACTCTCTTTTCTCTCCCTTGTTCAGTGTCTACTCTCTCCCTTGTTCACTGTCTACTCTCTCCCTTGTTCACTGTCTCGTCTCTCCGTTGTTCACTGTCTCTTCTCTCTCTCTTGTTCGCTGTCTCCTCTCTCCCTTGTTCACTGTCTCCTCTCTCCCCTGTTCACTGTCTTCTCTCTCCCTTTTTCATTATCTTATCTCCCCCTTGTTCACTGTCTTCTCTCTCCCTTGTTCATTATCTTCTCTCTCCGCTGTTCACTGTCTCCTCTCTCCATTGTTCACTGTCTTCCCTCTCCATTGTTCTGTGTCTCTTCTCTCCCTTGTTCACTGTCTTCTCTCTATCTTGTTCACTGTCTTCTCTCTACCTTTTTCACTGTCTTCTCTCTCCCTTGTTCACTGTCTCTTCTCTCCCTTGTTCAATGTCTCCTCTCTCCCTTGTTCACTGTCTTCTCTCTCCCATGTTCACTGTTTCTCACTCCCTTGTTCACTGTCTACTCTCTCCCTTGTTCACTGTGTCATCTCTCCGTTGTTCACTGTATCTTCTCTCTCCGTTGTTCACTCTCTCTTCTCTCTCTATTGTTCATTGTCTCCTCTCTCCCTTGTTCACTGTCCTCTCTCTCCCATGTTCAGTGTCTCCTCTCTCTGTTGTTCACTGTCTTCTCTCTCCCTTGTTCACTGTCTCCTCTCTCCCTTGTTCACTGTCTCCTCTCACCCTTGTTCACTGTCTCCTCTCTCCCTTGTTCACTGTCCCCTCTCTCCCATGTTCACTTCTCCTCTCTCCGCTGTTCACTGTCTTCTCTCTCCTTTATTCATTGTCAACTCTCTCCCTTGTTCACAGTCTTCTCTCTCCCTTGTTCATTGTCTCTTCTCACCGCTGTTCACTGTCTTCTCTCTCTCTTGTCCACTGTCTCCTCTCTACCTTTTTCATTGTCTCCTCTCTCCGTTGTCCACTGTCTTCTCTCTCCCTTGTTCACTGTCTCTTCTCACCACTGTCCACTGTCTTCTCTCTCTCTTGTTCACTGTCTCCTCTCTACCTTGTTCATTGTCTCCTCTCTCCGTTGTCCTCTGTTTCTCGCTCCTTTGTTCACTGTCTCTTCTCTCCCTTGTTCACTGTCTCCTCTCTCCCTTGTTCACTGTCTCCTCTCTCCCTTGTTCACTGTCTTCTCTCTCCTTGTTCACTGTCTCTTCTCTCCCTTGTTCTCTCTGTCCTCTCTTTCTTGTGCACTGGCTTCTCTCACCGTTGTTCACTGTCTCCTCTCTCCATTGTTTACTGTCTCCTCTCTCCCTTGTTCACTGTCTCCTCTCTCCCTTGTTCTCTGTCTCCTCTCTCCGCTGTTCAATGTCTTCTCTCTCTCTTGTTCACTGTCCCCTCTCTCCATTGTTTACTGTCTCCTCTCTCCCTTGTTCACTGTCTCCTCTCTCCGTTGTTCACTGTCTCCTCTCTCCCGTGTTCACTGACCCCTCTCTCCCTTGTTCACTGTCTCGTCTCTCTCTCTTGTTCACTGTCCCCTCTCTCCTGTTCACTGTCACCTCTCCCCCTTGTTCACTGACCCCTCTCTCCCTTGTTCACTGTCTCGTCTCTCTCTCTTGTTCACTGTCCCCTCTCTCCTGTTCACTGTCACCTCTCTCTCTTGTTCACTGTCTCGTCTCTCTCTCTTGTTCACTGTCTCCTCTCTCCCTTGTTCACTGTCTCGTCTCTCTCTCTTGTTCACTGTCCCCTCTCTCCTTGTTCACTGTCTCCTCTCTCCCTTGTTCACTGTCTCGTCTCTCTCTCTTATTCACTGTCCCCTCTCTCTCTTGTTCACTGTCACCACTCTCCCTTGTTCGCTGTCTACTCTCTCACGTGTTCACTACCTCCTCTCTCTCCTGTTCACTGTCTCCTCTCTCCCTTGTCCACTCTCTTTTCTCTCCCTTGTTCGCAGTCTTCTCTCTCCCTTGTTCACTATCTACTCTCTCCCTTGTTCACTGTGACGTCTCTCCGTTGTTCACTGTCTCTTCTCTCTCTCTTGTTCACTGTCTCCTCTCTCCCTTGTTCACTGTATCCTCTCTCCCTTGTTCACTGTCTTGTCTCTCCCTTGTCATTATCTTCTCTCTCCGTTGTTCACTGTCCCCTCTCTCCCTTGTTCATTATCTTCTCTCCCCCATGTTCACTGTCTCCTCTCTCCCATGTTCACTGTCTTCTCTCTCCATTGTTCTGTGTCTCTTCTCTCCCTTGTTCACTGTCTTCTCTCTATCTTGTTCACTGTCTTCTCTCTACCTTTTTCACTGTCTTCTCTCTCCCTTGTTCACTGTCTCCTCTCTCCCTTGTTCACTGTTTCTCACTCCCTTGTTTACTGTCTTCTCTCTCCCTTGTTCACTGTCTTCTCTCTCCCTTGTTCACTGTCTTCTCTCTCCTTTATTCATTGTCAACTCTCTCCCTTGTTCACTGTCCCCTCTCTCCCATGTTCACATTCTTCTCTCTCTGTTGTTCACTGTTATCTCTCTCCTTTGTTCATTGTCACCTCTCTCCCTTGTTCACTGTCTTTTCTCACCGCAGTTCACTGTCTTCTCTCTCTCTCTTGTTCACTGTCTCTTCTCTCCCTTGTTCATTGTCTTCTCTCTCCCTTGTTCACTGTCTCCGCTCTCCCTTGTTCACTGTCTCCTCTCTCCCTTCTTCATTGTCTTCTCTCTCCCTTGTTCACTGTCCCCTCTCTCCCTTGTTCACTGTCTCATCTCTCCCTTGTTCACTGTCACCTCTCCCCCTTGTTCACTGACCCCTCTCTCCCTTGTTCACTGTCTTCTCTCTCCCTTGTTCACTGTCTCCTCTCTCCCTTGTTCTCTCTGTCCTCTCTCTCTTGTGCACTGGCTTCTCTCTCCGTTGTTCACTGTCTTCTCTCTCTCTTGTTCACTGTCTCCTCTCTCCCTTGTTCACTGTCGCCTCTCTCCCTTGTTCACTGTCTCCTCTCTCCGCTGTTCAATGTCTTCTCTCTCTCTTGTTCACTGTCTTCACTCTCCCTTGTTCACTGTCTTCTCTCACCCTTCTTCTCTGTCTTCTCTCTCCCTTTTTCACTGTCTCGTCTCTCTCTCTTGTTCACTGTGCCCTCTCTCTCTTGTTCACTGTCTCCTCTCTCCCTTGTTCACTGTCTCGTCTCTCTCTTGTTAACTGTCCCCTCACTCTCTTGTTCACTGTCTCCTTTCTCCCTTGTTCACTGTCTCGTCTCTCTCTCTTGTTCACTGTCCCCTCTCTCCCTTGTTCACTGTCACCTCTCTCCCTTGTTCACTGTCACCTCTCTCCCTTGTTCACTGTCTCCTCTCTCCCTTGTTCACTGTCCCCTCTCTCCCTTGTTCACTGTCTCATCTCTCTCCCTTGTTCACTGTCACCTCTCTCCCTTGTTCACTGTCTCTTCTCTCTCTCTTGTTCACTGTCCCCTCTCTCTCTTGTTCACTGTCTCGTCTCTCTCTCGTTCACTGTCACCTCTCTCTCTTGTTCACTGTCACCTCCCTCCCTTGTTCACTGTCTATTCTCTCGCGTGTTCACTACATCCTCTCTCTCTTGTTCACTGTCCCCTCTCTCCCTTGTTCACTGTCACCTCTCTCCCTTGTTCACTGTCTCGTCTCTCTCTCTCTTGTTCACTGTCCCCTCTCTCTCTTGTTCACTGTCTCGTCTCTCTCTCGTTCACTGTCCCCTCTCTCTCTTGGTCACTGTCACCTCTCTCCCTTGTTCACTGTCTACTCTCTCGCATGTTCACTGTCCACTCTCTCCCTTGTTCACTGTCTCCTCTCTCCCTTGTTCTCTCTGTCCTCTCTCTCTTGTGCACTGGCTTCTTTCTCAGTTGTTCACTGTCTCCTCTCACCGCTGTTCACTGTCTTCTCTCTCCCTTGTTCACTGTCTCATCTCTCTCCCTTGTTCACTGTCACCTCTCTCCCTTGTTCACTGTCTCTTCTCTCTCTCTTGTTCACTGTCCCCTCTCTCTCTTGTTCACTGTCTCGTCTCTCTCTCGTTCACTGTCACCTCTCTCTCTTGTTCACTGTCACCTCCCTCCCTTGTTCACTGTCTATTCTCTCGCGTGTTCACTACCTCCTCTCTCTCTTGTTCACTGTCCCCTCTCTCCCTTGTTCACTGTCACCTCTCTCCCTTGTTCACTGACTCGTCTCTCTCTCTCTTGTTCACTGTCCCCTCTCTCTTTTGTTCACTGTCTCGTCTCTCTCTCGTTCACTGTCCCCTCTCTCTCTTGGTCACTGTCACCTCTCTCCCTTGTTCACTGTCTACTCTCTCACATGTTCACTGTCTACTCTCTCCCTTGTTCACTGTCTCCTCTCTCCCTTGTTCTCTCTGTCCTCTCTCTCTTGTGCACTGGCTTCTCTCTCCGTTGTTCACTGTCTCCTCTCACCGCTGTTCACTGTCTTCTCTCTCTCTTGTTCACTGTCTCCTCTCTCCACTGTTTACTGTCTCCTCTCTCCCTTGTTCACTGTTGCCTCTCTCCCTTGTTCACTGTCTCCTCTCTCCGCTGTTCAATGTCTTCTCTCTCTCTTGTTCCCTGTCTCCTCTCTTCATTGTTCACTGTCTCCTCTCTCGCTTGTTCACTGTCTCCTCTCTCCCTTGTCCATTGTCTACTCTCTCCGCCGTTCACTGTCTACTCTCTCCCTTGTTCACTGTCCCCTCTCTCCCATGTTCACATTCTTCTCTCTCCGTTGTTCACCGTCTCTTCTCACCGCTGTTCACTGTCTTCTCTCTCTCTTGTTCACTGTCTCTTCTCTCCCTTGTTCACTGTCTCCTCTCTCCCTTGTTCATTGTCTTCTCTCTCCCTTGTTCACTGTCACCTCTCTCCCTTGTTCACTGTCTTCTCTCTCCCTTGTTCACTGTCCCCTCTCTCCTTGTTCACTGTCTTCTCTCTCCCTTGTTCACTGTCTCCTCTCTCCCTTGTTCTCTCTGTCCTGTCTCTCTTGTGCACTGGCTTCTCTCTCCATTGTTCACTGTCTCCTCACACCGCTGTTCAGTGTCTTCTCTCTCGCTTGTTCACTGTCTCCTCTGTCCATTGTTTACTGTCTTCTTTCTCACTTATTCACGGTCGCCTCTCTCCCTTGTTCACTGTCCCCTCTCTCCCATGTTCACATTCTTCTCTCTCTGTTGTTCACTGTTATCTCTCTCCTTTGTTCACTGTCTCCTTTCTCCCTTGTTCACTGTCTCCTCTCTCCCGTGTTCACTGTCTTCTCTCTCCCTTGTTCGCTGTCTCCTCTCTCCCTTGTTCACTGTCTTCTCTCTCCCTGGTAGACTGTCTTCTCTCTCCCAAGTTCATTTTCTTCTCTCCCCCCTTGTTCACTGTCTTCTCTCTCCCTTGGTCACTGTCTCCTCTCTCCCTGGTACACTGTCTCCTCTCTCCCTGGTACACTGTCTTCTGTCCCCCTTGTTCACTGTCTTCTCTCTCCCTTGTTCATTGTCTCCTCACTCCGTTGTTCACTGTCTTCTCTCTCCCTTGTTTACTGTCTGCTCTCATCGTTGTTCACTGTCTTCACTCTCCCTTGTTCACTGTCTCCTTTCTACGTTGTTCACTGTCTTTTCTCTCCCTTGTTCTCTGACTTCTCTCTCCCTTGTTCACTGTCCCCTCTCTCCCTTGTTCACTGTCTCCTCTCTCCCTTGTTCTCTCTCTCCTCTCTCTCTCCTCTCTCTCTTGTGCACTGGCTTCTCTCTCCGTTATTCACTGTCTCCTCTCTCCGCTGTTCACTGTCTTCTTTCTCTCTTGTTCACTGTCTCCTCTGTCCATTGTTTACTGTCTCCTCTCTCCCTTGTTCACTGTCTCCTCTCTCCCTTGTTCACTGTCTCCTCTCTCCCTTGTTCACTGTCCCCTCTCTCCCATGTTCATTTTCTCCTCTCTCTGTTGTTCACTGTCTTCTCTCTCCTTTGTTCATTGTCAAATCTCTCCCTTGTTCAATGTCTACTCTCTCCACTGTTTACTGTCTTCTCTCCCCGTAGTTCACTGTCTCCTCTCTCCCTTGTTCACTGTCTCTGCTCTCCCTTGTCCACCGTGTTTGCTATCTCCTCTCTCTCTTGTTCACTGACTCCACTCTCCGATGATCACTGTCTTCTCTCTTCCTTGTTCATTGTCTCCTCTCTCCCTTGTTCACTGTCGCCTCTCTCAGTTGTTCACTGTCTCCTCTCTCCCTTGTTCACTGTCTTCTCTCTCTTTTGTTCACTGTCTCCTCTCTCCCTTGTTCACTGTCTCCTCTTTCCCTTAATCACTGTCTTCTCTCTCCGTATTTCACTGGTCTCCTCTCTCCCTTGTTCACTGTCTACTCTCTCACGTGTTCACTACCTCCTCTCTCTCTTGTTCACTGTCTCCTCTCTCCCTTGTCCACTCTCTTTTCTCTCCCTTGTTCGCAGTCTTCTCTCTCCCTTGTTCACTATCTACTCTCTCCCTTGTTCACTGTGACGTCTCTCCGTTGTTCACAGTCTCTTCTCTCTCTCTTGTTCACTGTCTCCTCTCTCCCTTATTCACTGTATCCTCTCTCCCTTGTTCACTGTCTTGTCTCTCCCTTGTTCATTATCTTCTCTCTCCGCTGTTCACTGTCCCCTCTCTCCCTTGTTCATTATCTTCTCTCCCCCATGTTCACTGTCTCCTCTCTCCCATGTTCACTGTCTTCTCTCTCCATTGTTCTGTGTCTCTTCTCTCCCTTGTTCACTGTCTTCTCTCTATCTTGTTCACTGTCTTATCTCTACCTTTTTCACTGTCTTCTCTCTCCCTTGTTCACTGTCTTCTCTCTCCCATGTTCACTGTCTCCTCTCTCCCATGTTCACTGTCTTCTCTCTCCATTGTTCTGTGTCTCTTCTCTCCCTTGTTCACTGTCTTCTCTCTATCTTGTTCACTGTCTTATCTCTACCTTTTTCACTGTCTTCTCTCTCCCTTGTTCACTGTCTCTTCTCTCCCATGTTCGCTGTCTCCTCTCTCCCTTGTTCACTGTTTCTCACTCCCTTGTTTACTGTCTTCTCTCTCCCTTGTTCACTGTCTTCTCTCTCCCTTGTTCGCTGTCTCCACTCTCCACTGTTCACTGTCTTCTCTCTCCTATATTCATTGTCAACTCTCTCCCTTGTTCACTGTCCCCTCTCTCCCATGTTCACATTCTTCTCTCTCTGTTGTTCACTGTTATCTCTCTCCTTTGTTCATTGTCACCTCTCTCCCTTGTTCACTGTCTTTTCTCACCGCAGTTCACTGTCTTTTCTCTCTCTCTTGTTCACTGTCTCTTCTCTCCCTTGTTCATTGTCTTCTCTCTCCCTTGTTCACTGTCTCCGCTCTCCCTTGTTCACTGTCTTCTCTCTCCCTTGTTCACTGTCACCTCTCTCCTTTGTTCACTGTCTTCTCTCTCCCTTGTTCACTGTCTTTTCTCACCGCAGTTCACTGTCTTCTCTCTCTCTCTTGTTCACTGTCTCTTCTCTCCCTTGTTCACTGTCTTCTCTCTCCCTTGTTCACTGTCTCTTCTCTCCCTTGTTCTCTCTGTCCTCACTCTCTTGTGCACTGGCTTCTCTCTCCGTTGTTCACTGTCTTCTCTCTCTCTTGTTCACTGTCTCCTCTCTCCCTTGTTCACTGTCGCCTCTCTCCCTTGTTCACTGTCTCCTCTCTCCGCTGTTCAATGTCTTCTCTCTCTCTTGTTCACTGTCTTCACTCTCCCTTGTTCACTGTCTTCTCTCACCCTTCTTCTCTGTCTTCTCTCTCCCTTGTTCACTGTCTCGTCTCTCTCTCTTATTCACTGTCCCCTCTCTCTCTTGTTCACTGTCACCTCTCTCCCTTGTTCACTGTCTCGTCTCTCTCTCTTGTTCACTGTCCCCTCTCTCCCTTGTTCACTGTCACCTCTCTCCCTTGTTCACTGTCTCCTTTCTCCCTTTTTCACTGTCTCGTCTCTCTCTCTTGTTCACTGTCCCCTCTCTCTCTTGTTCACTGTCTCCTTTCTCCCTTGTTCACTGTCTCGTTTCTCTCTCATGTTCACTGTCCCCTCTCTCTCTTGTTCTCTGTCTCCTCTCTCACTTGTTCACTGTCTCGTCTCTCTCTCTTGTTCACTGTCCCCTCTCTCTCTTGTTCACTGTCTCGTCTCTCTCTCGTTCACTGTCACGTCTCTCCCTTGTTCACTGTCTATTCTCTCGCGTGTTCACTACCTCCTCTCTCTCTTGTTCACTGTCACGTCTCTCCCTTGTTCACTGTCTATTCTCTCGCGTGTTCACTAACTCCTCTCTCTCTTGTTCACTGTCCCCTCGCTCCCTTGTTCACTATAACCTCTCTCCCTTGTTCTTTGTCTCGTTTCTCTCTCTTGTTCACTGTCCCCTCTCTCCCTTGTTCACTGTCACCTCTCTCCCTTGTTCTTTGTCTCGTTTCTCTCTCTTGTTCACTGTCCCCTCTCTCTCTTGTTCACTGTCACCCCTCTCTCTTGTTCACTGCCTACTCTCTCACGTGTTCACTACCTCCTCTCTCTCTTGTTCACTGTCTCCTCTCTCCCTTGTCCACTCTCTTTTCTCTCCCTTGTTCGCAGTCTTCTCTCTCCCTTGTTCACTGTCCCCTCTTTCCCTTGTTCACTGTCCCCTCTCTCTCTTGTTCACTGTCACCTCTCTCCCTTGTTCACTGTCTCATCTCTCTCTCTTGTTCACTGTCCCCTCTCTCTCTTGTTCACTGTCTCGTCTCTCTCTCGTTCACTGTCCCCTCTTTCCCTTGTTCACTGTCCCCTCTCTCTCTTGTTCACTGTCACGTCTCTCCCTTGTTCACTGTCTCATCTCTCTCTCTTGTTCACTGTCCCCTCTCTCTCTTGTTCACTGTCTCATCTCTCTCTCTTGTTCACTGTCCCCTCTCTCTCTTGTTCACTGTCTCGTCTCTCCCTAGTTCACTGTCCCCTCTCTCTCTTGTTCACTGTCACCTCTCTCCCTTGTTCACTGTCTATTCTCTCGCGTGTTCACTACCTCCTCTCTCTCTTGTTCACTGTCCCCTCTCTCCCTTGTTCACTGTCACCTCTCTCCCATGTTCACATTCTTCTCTCTCTGTTGTTCACTGTTATCTCTCTCCTTTGTTCATTGTCACCTCTCTCCCTTATTCACTGTCTTTTCTCACCGCAGTTCACTGTCTTCTCTCTCTCTCTTGTTCACTGTCTCTTCTCTCCCTTGTTCATTGTCTTCTCTCTCCCTTGTTCACTGTCTCCTCTCTCCCTTGTTCATTGTCTTCTTTCTCCCTTGTTCACTGTCTCCTCTCTGCCTTGTTTGCTGTCGCCTCTCTCCCTTGTTCACTGTCTCCTCTCTCTGCTGTTCACTGTCTTCTCTCTCTCTTGTTCACTGTCTTCACTCTCCCTCGTTCACTGTCTTCTCTCACCCTTCTTCTCTGTCTTCTCTCTCCCTTGTTCGCTGTCTCGTCTCTCTCTCTTGTTCACTGTCCCCTCTCTCTCTTGTTCACTGTCACCCCTCTCCATTGTTCACTGTCTACTCTCTCGCGTGTTCACTGTCCCCTCTCTCTCTTGTTCACTGTCTCGTCTCTCTCTCGTTCACTGTCACCTCTCTCTCTTGTTCACTGTCACCCCTCTCCATTGTTCACTGTCTACTCTCTCGCGTGTTCACTGTCCCCTCTCTCTCTTGTTCACTGTCTCGTCTCTCTCTCGTTCACTGTCACCTCTCTCTCTTGTTCACTGTCACCTCTCTTCCTTGTTCACTGTCTATTCTCTCGCGTGTTCACTACCACCTCTCTCTCTTGTTCACTGTCCCCTCTCTCCCTTGTTCACTGTCACCTCTCTCCCTTGTTCTTTGTCTCGTCTCTCTCTCTTGTTCACTGTCCCCTCTCTCTCTTGTTCACTGTCTCGTCTCTCTTTCGTTCACTGTCCCCTCTCTCTCTTGTTCACTGTCACCCCTCTCCCTTGTTCACTGTCTACTCTCTCGCGTGTTCAATACCTCCTCTCTCTCTTGTTCACTGTCTCCTCTCTCCCTTGTCCACTCTCTTTTCTCTCCCTTGTTCGCAGTCTTCTCTCTCCCTTGTTCAATGTCTACTCTCTCCCTTGTTCACTGTCTACTCTCTCCCTTGTTCACTGTCTACTCTCTATCTTGTTCACTGTCTTCTCTCAGCTTTTTCACTGTCTTCTCTCTCCCTTGTTCACTGTCTCTTCTCTCCCATGTTCATTGTCTTCTCTCTCCGTTGTTCATTGTCTCCTTTCAACCTTATTAGCTGTCTTCTCTCCCCCTTGTTCACTGTCTTCTCTCTCCCTTGTTCACTGTCTCCTCACTCCGCTGTTCACTGTCTTCTCTCTCCCTTGTTCACTGCCTCTCTCTCCCATGTTCACATTCTTCTCTCTCTGTTGTTCACTGTTATCTCTCTCCTTTGTTCATTGTCACCTCTCTCCCTTTTTCACTGTCTCCTCTCTCCATTGTTTACTGTCTCCTCTCTCCGTTGTTCACTGTCGCTTCTCACCGCTGTTCACGGTCTTCTCTCTCTCTTGTTCACTGTCTCCTCTCTCCATTGTTCACTGTCTACTCTCTCCGCTGTTCACTGTCTCCTCTCTCACTTATTCATTGTCAACTCTCTCCCTTGTTCACTGTCCCCTCTCTCCCATGTTCACATTCTTCTCTCTCTGTTGTTCACTGTTATCTCTCTCCTTTGTTCATTATCTCCTCTCTCCCTTGTTCACTGTCTCCTCTCTCCATTGTTTACTGTCTCCTCTCTCCCTTGTTCACTGTCGCCTCTCACCCTTATTCACCGTCTCCTCTCTCCGCTGTTCAATGTCTTCTCTCTCTCTTGTTCACTGTCTCCTCTCTCCATTGGTTACTGTCTCCTCTCTCCCTTGTTCACTGTCTCCTCTCTCCCTTGTTCACTGTTTCCTCTCTCCCTTGTTCACTGTCTCCTCTCTCCGCTGTTCAATGTCTTCTCCCTCTCTTGTTCATTGTCTTCTCTCATCCTTCTTCTCTGTCTTCTCTCTCCCTTGTTCACTGTCTCGTCTCTCTCTTGTCCACTGTCACCTCTCACCCTTGTTCACTGTCTTCTCTCTCCCTTGTTCACTGTCTCGTCTCTCTCTCTTGTTCACTGTCTCGTCTCTCTCTCTCTTGTTCACTGTCCCCTCTCTCTCTTGTTCACTGTCTTTTCTCTCCCTTGTTCGCTGTCTTCTCTCTCCCTTGTTCAATGTCTACTCTCTCCCTTGTTCACTCTCTACTCTCTCCCTTGTTCACTGTGTCGTCTCTCCGTTGTTCACTGTCTCTTCTCTCTCTCTTGTTCACTGTCTCCTCTCTCCCTTGTTCGTTGTCTCGTCTCTCTCTCTTGTTCACTGTCTCCTCTCTCCCTTGTTCACTGTCTCGTCTCTCTCTCTCTTGTTCACTGTCCCCTCTCTCTCTTGTTCACTGTCACCTCTCTCCCTTGTTCATTGTCTCCTCTCTCCCTTGTTCACTGTCTCGTCTCTCTCTCTCTCTTGTTCACTGTCCCCTCTCTCTGTTGTTCACTGTCTTTTCTCTCTCTTGTTCGCTTTCTTCTCTCTCCCTTGTTCACTGTCTACTCTCTCCCTTGTTCACTGTGTCGTCTCTCCGTTGTTCACTGTCTCTTCTCTCTCTCTTGTTCACTGTCACCTCTCTCTTGTTCACTCTTTTTTCACTCCCTTTTTCACTGTCTTCACTCTCCCTTGTTCACTGTCTTCTCTCTCCCTTCTTCTCTGTCTTCTCTCCCTCTTGTTCACTGTCACCTCTCTCCCTTGTTCACTGTCTCCTCTCTCCTTTGTTCACTGTCTCGTCTCTCTCTCATGTTCACTGTCCCCTCTCTCTCTTGTTCGCTGTCACCTCTCTCCCTTGTTCACTGTCTACTCTCTCGCGTGTTCACTCCCTCCTCTCTCTTTTGTTCACTGTCTCCTCTCCCTTGTCCACTCTCTTTTCTCTCCCTTGTTCACTGTCTACTCTCTCTCTTGTTCACCGTGTCGTCTCTCCGTTGTTCAATGTCTCTTCTCTCTCTCTTGTTCACTGTCTCCTCTCTCCCTTGTGCACTGTCTTCTCTCTCCCTTGTTCATTATCTTATCTCCCCTTTGTTCACAGTCTTCTCTCTCCCTTGATCAATATCTTCTCTCCCCGATGTTCACTGTCTCCTCTCTCCCTTGTTCACTGCCCCTCTCACCCATGTACAATGTCTCCTCTCTCTCTTGTGCACTGGCTTCTCTCTCCGTTGTTCACTGTCTCCTCTCTCCGCTGTTCACTGTCTTCTTTCTCTATTGTTCACTGTCTCTTCTGTGCATTGTTTACTGTCTCCTCTCTCCCTTGTTCACTGTCTTCTCTCTCCCTTGTTCACTGTCTCCTCTCTCCCTGGTACACTGTCTTCTGTCCCCTTGTTCACTGTCTTCTCTCTCCCTTGTTCACTGTCTTCTCTCTCCCTTGTTTACTGTCTGCTCTCATCGTTGTTCACTGTCTTCTCTCTCCCTTGTTCACTGTCTCCTCGCTCCGCTGTTCACTGTCTTCTCTCCCTTGTTCCCTGTCTCCTCTCTCCCTTGTTCACTGTCTCGTCTCTCTCTCTCTTGTTCACTGTCCCCTCTCTCTCTTGTTCAATGTCTACTCTCTCACTTGTTCACTGTCTACTCTCTCCCTTGTTCACTGTGTCGTCTCTTTCTTGTGCACTGTCTTCTCTCTCCCTTGTTCACTGTCCCCTCTCTCCCTTGTTCATTATCTTCTCTCCCCTTTGTTCACTGTCTCCTCTCTCCCCTGTTCACTGTCTTCTCTCTCCCTTGTTCACTGTCTTCTCGCTCCCTTGTTCACTGTCACCTCTCTCCCTTGTTCACTGTCTACTCTCTCGCGTGTTCACTACCTCCTCTCTCTCTTGTTCACTGTCTCCTCTCTCCCTTGTCCACTCTCTTTTCTCTCCCTTGTTCGCTGTCTTCTCTCTCCCTTGTTCAATGTCTACTCTCTCACTTGTTCACTGTCTACTCTCTCCCTTGTTCACTGTGTCGTCTCTTTCTTGTGCACTGGCTTCTCTCTCCCTTGTTCACTGTCCCCTCTCTCCCTTGTTCATTGTCTTCTCTCCCCTTTGTTCACTGTCTCCTCTCTCCCCTGTTCACTGTCTTCTCTCTCCCTTGTTCACTGTCTTCTCTCTCCCTTGTTTACTGTCTGCTCTCATCGTTGTTCACTGTCTTCTCTCTCCCTTGTTCACTGTCTCCTCGCTCCGCTGTTCACTGCCTTCTCTCCCTTGTTCCCTGTCTCCTCTCTCCCTTGTTCTCTCTCTCGTCTCTCCCTTGTTCGCTGTCCGCTCTCTTCCTTGTTCACTGCTTCCTCTCTCCCTTGTGCACTGTCTTCTCTCTCCCTTGTTCATTATCTTATCTCCCCTTTGTTCACAGTCTTCTCTCTCCCTTGTTCACTGTCTTCTCTCTCCCTTGTTTACTGTCTGCTCTCATCGTTGTTCACTGTCTTCTCTCTCCCTTGTTCACTGTCTCCTCGCTCCGCTGTTCACTGTCTTCTCTCCCTTGTTCCCTGTCTCCTCTCTCCCTTGTTCTCTCTCTCTCCCTCTCCCCTGTTCGCTGTCCGCTCTCTCCCTTGTTCACTGCTTCCTCTCTCCCTTGTTCACTGTCTCCTCTCTCCCTTGTTCACTGCCCCTCTCTCCCATGTTCAATGTCTCCTCTCTCTGTTGTTCACTGTCTTCTCTCTCCTTTGTTCATTGTCACCTCTCTCCCTTGTTCACTGTCTCCTCTCTCCCTTGTCCACTCTCTTTTCTCTCCCTTGTTCACAGTCTTCTCTCTCCGTTCTTCACAGTCTTCTCTTGCCCTTGTTTACTGTCTGCTCTCTCCGTTGTTTACTGTCTGCTCTCTCCGTTGTTCACTGTCTCCTCTCCCTTGTTCACTCTTTTTTCTCTCCATTGTTTGCTGTCTTCTCTCTCCCTTGTTCATTGTCTACACTCTCCCTTGTTCACTGTGTTATCTCTCCGTTGTTCACTGTGTCTTCTCTCTCCGTTGTTCACTGTCTCTTCTCTCTCTATTGTTCACTGTCTCCTCTCTCCCTTGTTCACTGTCTCTTCTCTCCCTTGTTCACTGTCTTCTCTCTCCCTTGTTCATGATCTTCTCTCTCTGCTGTTCACTGTCCCCTCTCTCCCTTGTTCATTATCTACTCTCTCCCTTGCCCACTGTGTGTTCTCTCTCCGTTGTTCACTGTCTTCTCTCTCTCTTGTTCGCTGTCTCCTCTCTCCCTTGTTCACTGTCTCCTCTCTCCCGTGTTGACTGTGTTCTCTCTCCTTTGCTCGCTGTCTCCTCTCTCCCTTGTTCGCTGTCTCCTCCCTCCCTTGATCGCAGTCTCTGCTCTCCGTTGTTCCCTGTCTCCTCTCTCCCGTGTTCACTGCCTTCTTTCTCCCTTGTTCACTGTCTCCTCTCTCCGTTGTTCACTGTCTTCTCTCTCCGTTGTTCACTGTCTCTTCTCTCCCATGTTCACTGTCTCCTCTCTCCCGTATTCACTGTCTTCTCTCTCCCTTGTTCGCTGTCTCCTCTCTTCCTTGTCCACTCTCTTTTCTCTCCCTTGTTCACAGTCTTCTCTCTCCGTTCTTCACAGTCTTCTCTTGCCCTTGATTACTGTCTGCTCTCCGTTGTTTACTGTCTGCTCTCTCCGTTGTTCACTGTCTCCTCTCCCTTGTTCGCTCTTTTTTCTCTCCATTGTTTGCTGTCTTCTCTCTCCTTTGTTCATTGTCACCTCTCTCCCTTGTTCACTGTCTCCTCTCTCCCTTGTCCACTCTCTTTTCTCTCCATTGTTCACAGTCTTCTCTCTCCGTTCTTCACAGTCTTCTCTTGCCCTTGTTTACTGTCTGCTCTCTCCGTTGTTTACTGTCTGCTCTCTCCGTTGTTCACTGTCTCCTCTCCCTTGTTCACTCTTTTTTCTCTCCATTGTTTGCTGTCTTCTCTCTCCCTTGTTCATTGTCTACTCTCTCCCTTGTTCACTGTGTTATCTCTCCGTTGTTCACTGTGTCTTCTCTCTCCGTTGTTCACTGTCTCTTCTCTCTCTATTGTTCACTGTCTCCTCTCTCCCTTGTTCACTGTCTCCTCTCTCCCTTGTTCACTGTCTTCTCTCTCCCTTGTTCATTATCTACTCTCTCCCTTGCCCACTGTGTGTTCTCTCTCCGTTGTTCACTGTCTTCTCTCTCTTGTTCGCTGTCTCCTCTCTCCCTTGTTCACTGTCTCCTCTCTCCCGTGTTGACTGTGTTCTCTCTCCTTTGCTCGCTGTCTCCTCTCTCCCTTGTTCGCTGTCTCCTCCCTCCCTTGTTCGCAGTCTCCGCTCTCCGTTGTTCCCTGTCTCCTCTCTCTTGTGTTCACTGTCTTCTTTCTGCCTTGTTCACTGTCTCCTCTCTCCGTTGTTCACTGTCTTCTCTCTCCGTTGTTCACTGTCTCTTCTCTCCCATGTTCACTGTCTCCTCTCTCCCGTATTCCCTGTCTTCTCTCTCCCTTGTTCGCTGTCTCCTCTCTCTCTTGTTCACTGTCCCCTCTCTCTCTTGTTCACTGTCACCTCTCTCCCTTGTTCACTGTCTCCTCTCTCCCTTGTTCACTGTCTCGTCTCTCTCTCATGTTCACTGTCCCCTCTCTCTGTTGTTCACTGTCTTTTTTCTCCCTTGCTCGCTGTCTCCTCTCTCCCTTGTTCGCTGTCTCCTCCCTCCCTTGTTCGCAGTCTCCGCTCTCCGTTGTTCCCTGTCTCCTCTCTCATGTGTTCACTGTCTTCTTTCTGCCTTGTTCACTGTCTCCTCTCTCCGTTGTTCACTGTCTTCTCTCTCCGTTGTTCACTGTCTCTTCTCTCCCATGTTCACTGTCTCCTCTCTCCCGTATTCACTGTCTTCTCTCTCCCTTGTTCGCTGTCTCCTCTCTCTCTTGTTCACTGTCCCCTCTCTCTCTTGTTCACTGTCTCCTCTCTCCCTTGTTCACTGTCTTCTCTCTCCCTTGTTCACTGTCTTCTCTCTCCCTTGTTCACTGTCTCCTCTCTCCCTGGTACACTGTCTTCTGTCCCCTTGTTCACTGTCTTCTCTCTCCCTTGTTCACTGTCTTCTCTCTCCCTTGTTTACTGTCTGCTCTCATCGTTGTTCACTGTCTTCTCTCTCCCTTGTTCCCTGTCTCCTCTCTCCCTTGTTCTCTCTCTCCTCTCTCCCTTGTGCACTGTCTCCTCTCTCCATTGTTTACTGTCTCCTCTCTCCCTTGTTCACTGTCTCCTCTCTCCCTTGTTCACTGTCTCCTCTCTCCCTTGTTCACTGTCTCGTCTCTCTCTCATGTTCACTGTCCCCTCTCTCTGTTGTTCACTGTCTTTTTTCTCCCTTGTTCGCTGTCTTCTCTCTCCCTTGTTCAATGTCTACTCTCTCTCTTGTTCACTGTCTCCTCTCTCCCTTGTTCACTGTCTTCTCTCTCCCTTGTTCACTGTCTTCTCTCTCCCTTGTTCACTGTCTCCTCTCTCCCTGGTACACTGTCTTCTGTCCCCTTGTTCACTGTCTTCTCTCTCCCTTGTTCACTGTCTTCTCTCTCCCTTGTTTACTGTCTGCTCTCATCGTTGTTCACTGTCTTCTCTCTCCCTTGTTCACTGTCTCCTCGCTCCGCTGTTCACTGTCTTCTCTCCCTTGTTCCCTGTCTCCTCTCTCCCTTGTTCTCTCTCTCCCCTCTCCCCTGTTCGCTGTCCGCTCTCTCCCTTGTTCACTGCTTCTTCTCTCCCTTGTTCACTGTCTCCTCTCTCCCTTGTTCACTGCCCCTCTCTCCCATGTTCAATGTCTCCTCTCTCTGTTGTTCACTGTCTTCTCTCTCCTTTGTTCATTGTCACCTCTCTCCCTTGTTCACTGTCTCCTCTCTCCCTTGTCCACTCTCTTTTCTCTCCCTTGTTCACAGTCTTCTCTCTCCGTTCTTCACAGTCTTCTCTTGCCCTTGTTTACTGTCTGCTCTCTCCGTTGTTTACTGTCTGCTCTCTCCGTTGTTCACTGTCTCCTCTCCCTTGTTCACTCTTTTTTCTCTCCATTGTTTGCTGTCTTCTCTCTCCCTTGTTCATTGTCTACACTCTCCCTTGTTCACTGTGTTATCTCTCCGTTGTTCACTGTGTCTTCTCTCTCCGTTGTTCACTGTCTCTTCTCTCTCTATTGTTCACTGTCTCCTCTCTCCCTTGTTCACTGTCTCTTCTCTCCCTTGTTCACTGTCTTCTCTCTCCCTTGTTCATGATCTTCTCTCTCTGCTGTTCACTGTCCCCTCTCTCCCTTGTTCATTATCTACTCTCTCCCTTGCCCACTGTGTGTTCTCTCTCCGTTGTTCACTGTCTTCTCTCTCTCTTGTTCGCTGTCTCCTCTCTCCCTTGTTCACTGTCTCCTCTCTCCCGTGTTGACTGTGTTCTCTCTCCTTTGCTCGCTGTCTCCTCTCTCCCTTGTTCGCTGTCTCCTCCCTCCCTTGATCGCAGTCTCTGCTCTCCGTTGTTCCCTGTCTCCTCTCTCCCGTGTTCACTGCCTTCTTTCTCCCTTGTTCACTGTCTCCTCTCTCCGTTGTTCACTGTCTTCTCTCTCCGTTGTTCACTGTCTCTTCTCTCCCATGTTCACTGTCTCCTCTCTCCCGTATTCACTGTCTTCTCTCTCCCTTGTTCGCTGTCTCCTCTCTTCCTTGTCCACTCTCTTTTCTCTCCCTTGTTCACAGTCTTCTCTCTCCGTTCTTCACAGTCTTCTCTTGCCCTTGATTACTGTCTGCTCTCCGTTGTTTACTGTCTGCTCTCTCCGTTGTTCACTGTCTCCTCTCCCTTGTTCGCTCTTTTTTCTCTCCATTGTTTGCTGTCTTCTCTCTCCTTTGTTCATTGTCACCTCTCTCCCTTGTTCACTGTCTCCTCTCTCCCTTGTCCACTCTCTTTTCTCTCCATTGTTCACAGTCTTCTCTCTCCGTTCTTCACAGTCTTCTCTTGCCCTTGTTTACTGTCTGCTCTCTCCGTTGTTTACTGTCTGCTCTCTCCGTTGTTCACTGTCTCCTCTCCCTTGTTCACTCTTTTTTCTCTCCATTGTTTGCTGTCTTCTCTCTTCCTTGTTCATTGTCTACTCTCTCCCTTGTTCACTGTGTTATCTCTCCGTTGTTCACTGTGTCTTCTCTCTCCGTTGTTCACTGTCTCTTCTCTCTCTATTGTTCACTGTCTCCTCTCTCCCTTGTTCACTGTCTCCTCTCTCCCTTGTTCACTGTCTTCTCTCTCCCTTGTTCATTATCTACTCTCTCCCTTGCCCACTGTGTGTTCTCTCTCCGTTGTTCACTGTCTTCTCTCTCTTGTTCGCTGTCTCCTCTCTCCCTTGTTCACTGTCTCCTCTCTCCCGTGTTGACTGTGTTCTCTCTCCCTTGCTCGCTGTCTCCTCTCTCCCTTGTTCACTGTCTCCTCCCTCCCTTGTTCGCAGTCTCCGCTCTCCGTTGTTCCCTGTCTCCTCTCTCATGTGTTCACTGTCTTCTTTCTGCCTTGTTCACTGTCTCCTCTCTCCGTTGTTCACTGTCTTCTCTCTCCGTTGTTCACTGTCTCTTCTCTCCCATGTTCACTGTCTCCTCTGTCCCGTATTCCCTGTCTTCTCTCTCCCTTGTTCGCTGTCTCCTCTCTCTCTTGTTCACTGTCCCCTCTCTCTCTTGTTCACTGTCACCTCTCTCCCTTGTTCACTGTCTCCTCTCTCCCTTGTTCACTGTCTCGTCTCTCTCTCATGTTCACTGTCCCCTCTCTCTGTTGTTCACTGTCTTTTTTCTCCCTTGCTCGCTGTCTCCTCTCTCCCTTGTTCGCTGTCTCCTCCCTCCCTTGTTCGCAGTCTCCGCTCTCCGTTGTTCCCTGTCTCCTCTCTCATGTGTTCACTGTCTTCTTTCTGCCTTGTTCACTGTCTCCTCTCTCCGTTGTTCACTGTCTTCTCTCTCCGTTGTTCACTGTCTCTTCTCTCCCATGTTCACTGTCTCCTCTCTCCCGTATTCACTGTCTTCTCTCTCCCTTGTTCGCTGTCTCCTCTCTCTCTTGTTCACTGTCCCCTCTCTCTCTTGTTCACTGTCTCCTCTCTCCCTTGTTCACTGTCTTCTCTCTCCCTTGTTCACTGTCTTCTCTCTCCCTTGTTCACTGTCTCCTCTCTCCCTGGTACACTGTCTTCTGTCCCCTTGTTCACTGTCTTCTCTCTCCCTTGTTCACTGTCTTCTCTCTCCCTTGTTTACTGTCTGCTCTCATCGTTGTTCACTGTCTTCTCTCTCCCTTGTTCCCTGTCTCCTCTCTCCCTTGTTCTCTCTCTCCTCTCTCCCTTGTGCACTGTCTCCTCTCTCCATTGTTTACTGTCTCCTCTCTCCCTTGTTCACTGTCTCCTCTCTCCCTTGTTCACTGTCTCCTCTCTCCCTTGTTCACTGTCTCGTCTCTCTCTCATGTTCACTGTCCCCTCTCTCTGTTGTTCACTGTCTTTTTTCTCCCTTGTTCGCTGTCTTCTCTCTCCCTTGTTCAATGTCTACTCTCTCTCTTGTTCACTGTCTCCTCTCTCCCTTGTTCACTGTCTTCTCTCTCCCTTGTTCACTGTCTTCTCTCTCCCTTGTTCACTGTCTTCTCTCTCCCTTGTTTACTGTCTGCTCTCATCGTTGTTCACTGTCTTCTCTCTCCCTTGTTCCCTGTCTCCTCTCTCCCTTGTTCTCTCTCTCCTCTCTCCCTTGTGCACTGTCTCCTCTCTCCATTGTTTACTGTCTCCTCTCTCCCTTGTTCACTGTCTCCTCTCTCTGCTGTTCACTGTCTTCTCTCTCTCTTGTTCACTGTCTCCTCTCTCCATTGTTTACTGTCTCCTCTCTCCCTTGTTCACTGTCTCCTCTCTCCCTTGTTCACTGTCTCCTTTCTCCCTTGTTCACTGTCTACTCTCTCCCTTGTTCACTCTCTTTTTACTCCCTTTTCCACTGTCTTCACTCTCCCTTGTTCACTGTCTTCTCTCACCCTTCTTCTCTGTCTTCTCTCTCCCTTGTTCACTGTCTCCTCTCTCCCTTGTTCACTGTCTCGTCTCTCTCTCTCTTGTTCACTGTCCCCTCTCTCTCTTGTTCACTGTCACCTCTCTCCCTTGTTCACTGTCTACTCTCTCGCGTGTTCACTACCTCCTCTCTCTCTTGTTCACTGTCTCCTCTCTCCCTTGTCCACTCTCTTTTCTCTCCCTTGTTCGCTGTCTTCTCACTCCCTTGTTCAATGTCTACTCTCTCACTTGTTCACTGTCTACTCTCGCCCTTGTTCACTGTGTCGTCTCTTTCTTGTGCACTGGCTTCTCTCTCCCTTGTTCACTGTCCCCTCTCTCCCTTGTTCATTATCTTCTCTCCCCTTTGTTCACTGTCTCCTCTCTCCCCTGTTCACTGTCTTCTCTCTCCCTTGTTCACTGTCTTCTCTCTCCCTTGTTTACTGTCTGCTCTCATCGTTGTTCACTGTCTTCTCTCTCCCTTGTTCACTGTCTCCTCGCTCCGCTGTTCACTGTCTTCTCTCCCTTGTTCCCTGTCTCCTCTCTCCCTTGTTCTCTCTCTCCTCTTTCCCTTGTGCACTGTCTCCTCTCTCCATTGTTTACTGTCTCCTCTCTCCCTTGTTCACTGTCTCCTCTCTCCCTTGTTCACTGTCTCCTCTCTCTGCTGTTCACTGTCTTCTCTCTCTCTTGTTCACTGTCTCCTCTCTCCCTTGTTCACTGCCCCTCTCTCCCATGTTCAATGTCTCCTCTCTCTGTTGTTCACTGTCTTCTCTCTCCTTTGTTCATTGTCACCTCTCTCCCTTGTTCACTGTCTCCTCTCTCCCTTGTCCACTCTCTTTTCTCTCCCTTGTTCACAGTCTTCTCTCTCCGTTCTTCACAGTCTTCTCTTGCCCTTGTTTACTGTCTGCTCTCTCCGTTGTTTACTGTCTGCTCTCTCCGTTGTTCACTGTCTCCTCTCCCTTGTTCACTCTTTTTTCTCTCCATTGTTTGCTGTCTTCTCTCTCCCTTGTTCATTGTCTACACTCTCCCTTGTTCACTGTGTTATCTCTCCGTTGTTCACTGTGTCTTCTCTCTCCGTTGTTCACTGTCTCTTCTCTCTCTATTGTTCACTGTCTCCTCTCTCCCTTGTTCACTGTCTCCTCTCTCCATTGTACACTGTCTTCTCTCTCCCTTGTTCATGATCTTCTCTCTCTGCTGTTCACTGTCCCCTCTCTCTCTTGAACACTGTCACCTCTCTCCCTTGTTCACTGTCTCCTCTCTCCCTTGTTCACTGTCTCGTCTCTCTCTCATGTTCACTGTCCCCTCTCTCTGTTGTTCACTGTCTTTTTTCTCCCTTGTTCGCTGTCTTCTCTCTCCCTTGTTCAATGTCTACTCTCTCCCTTGTTCACTGTGTCGTCTCTCCGTTGTTCACTGTCTCTTCTCTCTCTCTTGTTCACTGTCTCCTCTCTCCCTTGTTCACTGTCTTCTCTCTCCCTTGTTCACTGTCTTCTCTCTCCCTTGTTCACTGTCTCCTCTCTCCCTGGTACACTGTCTTCTGTCCCCTTGTTCACTGTCTTCTCTCTCCCTTGTTCGCTGTCTTCTCTCTCCCTTGTTTACTGTCTGCTCTCATCGTTGTTCACTGTCTTCTCTCTCCATGGTTGACTGTCTCCTCTCTCCCTTGTTCACTGTCTCCTCTCTCCCTTGTTCACTGTCTCCTCTCTCTGCTGTTCACTGTCTTCTCTCTCTCTTGTTCACTGTCTCCTCTCTCCATTGTTTCCTGTCTCCTCTCTCCCTTGTTCACTGTCTACTCTCTCCCTTGTTCACTCTCTTTTTACTCCCTTTTCCACTGTCTTCACTCTCCCTTGTTCACTGTCTTCTCTCACCCTTCTTCTCTGTCTTCTCTCTCCCTTGTTCACTGTCTCCTCTCTCCCTTGTTCACTGTCTCGTCTCTCTCTCTCTCTTGTTCACTGTCCCCTCTTTCTCTTGTTCACTGTCTCCTCTCTCCCTTGTCCACTCTCTTTTCTCTCCCTTGTTCGCTGTCTTCTCTCTCCCTTGTTCAATGTCTACTCTCTCACTTGTTCACTGTCTACTCTCTCCCTTGTTCACTGTGTCGTCTCTTTCTTGTGCACTGGCTTCTCTCTGCCTTGTTCACTGTCCCCTCTCTCCCTTGTTCACTGTCTTCTCCCTCCCTTGTTCACTGTCTTGTCTCTCCCTTGTTTACTGTCTGCTCTCATCGTTGTTCACTGTCTTCTCTCTCCATTGTTCACTGTCTCCTCGCTCCGCTGTTCACTGTCTTCCCTCCCTTGTTCCCTGTCTCCTCCCTCCCTTGTTCTCTCTCTCCTCTCTCCCTTGTGCACTGTCTCCTCTCTCCATTGTTTACTGTCTCCTCTCTCCCTTGTTCACTGTCTCCTCTCTCCCTTGTTCACTGTCTCCTCTCTCTGCTGTTCACTGTCTTCTCTCTCTCTTGTTCACTGTCTCCTCTCTCCATTGTTTACTGTCTCCTCTCTCCCTTGTTCACTGTCTCCTTTCTCCCTTGTTCACTGTCTACTCTCTCCCTTGTTCACTCTCTTTTCACTCCCTTTTCCACTGTCTTCACTCTCCCTTGTTCACTGTCTTCTCTCACCCTTCTTCTCTGTCTTCTCTCTCCCTTGTTCACTGTCTCCTCTCTCCCTTGTTCACTGTCTCGTCTCTCTCTCTCTCTTGTTCACTGTCCCCTCTCTCTCTTGTTCACTGTCACCTCTCTCCCTTGTTCACTGTCTACTCTCTCGCGTGTTCACTACCTCCTCTCTCTCTTGTTCACTGTCTCCTCTCTCCCTTGTCCACTCTCTTTTCTCTCCCTTGTTCGCTGTCCTCTCTCTCCCTTGTTCAATGTCTACTCTCTCACTTGTTCACTGTCTACTCTCTCCCTTGTTCACTGTGTCGTCTCTTTCTTGTGCACTGGCTTCTCTCTCCCTTGTTCACTGTCCCCTGTCTCCCTTGTTCATTATCTTCTCTCCCCTTTGTTCACTGTCTCCTCGCTCCCCTGTTCGCTGTCTTCTCTCTCCTTTGTTCACTGTCTCTTCTCTCCCTTGTTCACTGTCTCCTTTCTCCCTTATTCACTGTCTTCTCTCTCCCTTGTACACTGTCTCCTCTCTACGTTGTTCACTGTCTTTTCTCTCACTTGTTCACTGACTTATCTCTCCCATGTTCACTGTCCCCTCTCTCCCTTATTCACTGTCTCCTTTCTCCCTTGTTCACTGTCTACTCTCTCCCTTGTTCACTCTCTTTTCACTCCCTTTTCCACTATCTTCACTCTCCCTTGTTCACTGTCTTTTCTCACCCTTCTTCTCTGTCTTCTCTCTCCCTTGTTCACTGTCTCCTCTCTCCCTTGTTCACTGTCTCGTCTCTCTCTCTCTTGTTCACTGTCCCCTCTCTCTCTTGTTCACTGTCCCCTCTCTCTCTTGTTCACTGTCACCTCTCTCTCTTGTTCACTCTCTACTCTCTCGCGTGTTCACTACCTCCTCTCTCTCTTGTTCACTGTCTCCTCTCTCCCTTGTCCACTCTCTTTTCTCTCCCTTGTTCGCTGTCTTCTCTCTCCCTTGTTCAATGTCTACTCTCTCACTTGTTCACTGTCTACTGTCTCCCTTGTTCACTGTGTCGTCTCTTTCTTGTGCACTGGCTTCTCTCTCCCTTGTTCACTGTCCCCTCTCTCCCTTGTTCATTATCTTCTCTCCCCTTTGTTCACTGTCTCCTCTCTCCCCTGTTCACTGTCTTCTCTCTCCATTGTTCACTGTCTCTTCTCTCCCTGGTTCACTGTCTCCTTTCTCCCTTGTTCACTGTCTTCTCTCTCCCTTGTTCACTATCTCCTCTCTCCCTTGTTCTCTCTGTCCTCTCTTTCTTGTGCACTGGCTTCTCTCTCCGTTGTTCACTGTCTCCTCTCTCTCTTGTTCACTGTCTCCTCTCTCCATTGTTTACTGTCTCCTCTCTCCCTTGTTCACTGTCTCCTCTTTCCCTTCTTCACTGTCTCCTCTCTCCGCTGTTCAATGTCTTCTCTCTCTCTTGTTCTCTGTCTCCTCTCTCCATTGTTTACTCTCTCCTCTCTCCCTTGATCACTGTTTTCTCCCACCCTTCTTCTCTGTCCTCCCTCTCTCTTGTTCACTGTCCCCTCTCTCTCTTGTTCACTGTCTCCTCTCTCCCTTGTTCACTGTCTCCTCTCTCCCTTGTTCACTGTCATCTCTCCCCTTGTTCACTGTCTACTCTCTCGCGTGTTCACTTCCTCCTCTCTCTCTTGTTCACTGTCTCCTCTCTCCCTTGTCCACTCTCTTTTCTCTCCTTTGTTCGCTGTCTCCTCTCTCCTTGGTTCACTGTCTCCTCTCTCCCTCGTTCATTGTGCACTCTCTCCCTTGTTCACTCTCTTTTCACTCCCTTTTTCGCTGTCTTCACTCTCCCTTGTTCACTGTCTTCTCTCACCCTTCTCTGTCTTCTCTCTCCCTTGTTCACTGTCACCTCTCTCCCTTGTTCACTGTCTCGTCTCTCTCTCTCTCTTGTTCACTGTCCCCTCTCTCTCTTGTTCACTGTCTCCTCTCTCCCTTGTTCACTGTCTCCTCTCTCCCTTGTTCACTGTCTCGTCTCTCTCTCTTGTTCACTGTCCCCTCTCTCTCTTGTTCACTGTCATCTCTCCCCTTGTTCACTGTCTACTCTCTCGCGTGTTCACTACCTCCTCTCTCTCTTGTTCACTGTCTCCTCTCTCCCTTGTCCACTCTCTTTTCTCTCCCTTGTTCGCTGTCTTCTCTCTCCCTTGTTCAATGTCTACTCTCTCACTTGTTCACTGTCTACTGTCTCCCTTGTTCACTGTGTCGTCTCTTTCTTGTGCACTGGCTTCTCTCTCCCTTGTTCACTGTCCCCTCTCTCCCTTGTTCATTATCTTCTCTCCCCTTTGTTCACTGTCTCCTCTCTCCCCTGTTCACTGTCTTCTCTCTCCATTGTTCACTGTCTCTTCTCTCCCTGGTTCACTGTCTCCTTTCTCCCTTGTTCACTGTCTTCTCTCTCCCTTGTTCACTATCTCCTCTCTCCCTTGTTCTCTCTGTCCTCTCTTTCTTGTGCACTGCCTTCTCTCTCCGTTGTTCACTGTCTCCTCTCTCTCTTGTTCACTGTCTCCTCTCTCCATTGTTTACTGTCTCCTCTCTCCCTTGTTCACTGTCTCCTCTTTCCCTTCTTCACTGTCTCCTCTCTCCGCTGTTCAATGTCTTCTCTCTCTCTTGTTCTCTGTCTCCTCTCTCCATTGTTTACTCTCTCCTCTCTCCCTTGATCACTGTTTTCTCCCACCCTTCTTCTCTGTCCTCCCTCTCTCTTGTTCACTGTCCCCTCTCTCTCTTGTTCACTGTCTCCTCTCTCCCTTGTTCACTGTCTCCTCTCTCCCTTGTTCACTGTCATCTCTCCCCTTGTTCACTGTCTACTCTCTCGCGTGTTCACTTCCTCCTCTCTCTCTTGTTCACTGTCTCCTCTCTCCCTTGTCCACTCTCTTTTCTCTCCTTTGTTCGCTGTCTCCTCTCTCCCTGGTTCACTGTCTCCTCTCTCCCTCGTTCATTGTGCACTCTCTCCCTTGTTCACTCTCTTTTCACTCCCTTTTTCGCTGTCTTCACTCTCCCTTGTTCACTGTCTTCTCTCACCCTTCTCTGTCTTCTCTCTCCCTTGTTCACTGTCACCTCTCTCCCTTGTTCACTGTCTCGTCTCTCTCTCTCTCTTGTTCACTGTCCCCTCTCTCTCTTGTTCACTGTCTCCTCTCTCCCTTGTTCACTGTCTCCTCTCTCCCTTGTTCACTGTCTCGTCTCTCTCTCTTGTTCATTGTCCCCTTTCTCTCTTGTTCACTGTCATCTCTCCCCTTGTTCACTGTCTACTCTCTCGCGTGTTCACTTCCTCCTCTCTCTCTTGTTCACTGTCTCCTCTCTCCCTTGTCCACTCTCTTTTCTCTCCTTTGTTCGCTGTCTCCTCTCTCCCTGGTTCACTGTCTCCTCTCTCCCTTGTTCATTGTGCACTCTCTCCCTTGTTCACTCTCTTTTCACTCCCTTTTTCGCTGTCTTCACTCTCCCTTTTTCACTGTCTTCTCTCACCCTTCTCTGTCTTCTCTCTCCCTTGTTCACTGTCACCTCTCTCCCTTGTTCACTGTCTCGTCTCTCTCTCTCTCTTGTTCACTGTCCCCTCTCTCCCTTGTTCACTGTCTTCTCTCTCCCTTGTTCGCTGTCTCCTCTCTCCCTTGTTCACTGTCTTCTCTCTCCCTAGTTCATTATCTTCCCACCCCCCTTGTTCACTGTCTTCTCTCTCCCTAGTTCATTGTCTTCTCTCCCCCCTGGTTTACTGTCTTCTCTCATCGTTGTTCACTGTCTTCTCTCTCCCTTGTACACTGTCTCCTCTCTAGTTTGTTCACTGTCTTTTCTCTTCCTTGTTCACTGACTTCTCTCTCCCTTGTTCACTGTCCCCTCTCTCCCTTGTTCATTGTCTCCTCTCTCCCTTGTTTGCTATCTCCTCTCTCCGTTGTTCACTGTCTTCTCTCTCCCTTGTTTACTGTCTTCTCTCATCGTTGTTCACTGTCTTCTCTCTCCCTTGTACACTGTCTCCTCTCTACGTTGTTCACTGTCTTTTCTCTCCCTTGTTCACTGACCTCTCTCTCCCTTGTTCACTGTCCCCTCTCTCCCTTGTTCACTGTCTCCTCTCTCCCTTGATCTCTCTCTCCTCGCTCTCTTGTGCACTGGCTTCTCTCTCCGTTGTTCACTGTCTCCTCTCTCCGCTGTTCACTGTCTTCTTTCTCACTTGTTCACTGTCTCATCTGTCCATTGTTCACTGTCTCCTCTCTCCTTTGTTCACTGTCTCCCTTCTCCCTTGTTCACTGTCTCCACTCTCTCTTGTTCACTGTCCCCTCTCTCCCTTGTTCACTGACTTCTCTCTCCCTTGTTCACTGTCCCCTCTCTCGCCATTGTTCACGGTCTCCTCTCTCCCTTGTTCTCTCTCTCCTCTCTCTCTTGTGCACTGGCTTCTCTCTCCGTTGTTCACTGTCTCCTCTCTCCGCTGTTCACTGTCTTCTTTCTCTCTTGTTCACTGTCTCCTCTCTCCCTTGTTTACTGTCTCCTCTCTCCCTTGTTTACTGTCTCCTCTCTCCCTTGTTCACTGTCTCCTATCTCCCTTGTTTACTGTCTCCTCTCTCCCTTGTTCACTGTCTCCTCTCTCCCTTGTTCACTGTCTTCTCTCTCCCTTGTTCACTGTCTATTCTCTCCCTTGTTCACTCTCTTTTCACTCCCTTTTTCGCTGTCTTGACTCTCCCTTGTTCACTGTCTTCTCTCTCCCTTGTTCACTGTCTCCTCTCTCCCTTGTTCACTGTCCCCTCTCTCTCTTGTTCACTGCCACCTCTCCCCCTTGTTCACTGTCTCCTCTCTCTCTCTCGTTCACTGTCCCCTCTCTCCCTTGTTCACTGTCACCTCTCTCCCTTGTTCACTGTCTTCTCTCTCCCTTGTTCACTGTCTTCTCTCTCCCGTGTTCACTGTCTCCTCTCTCCCTTGTTCACTGTCACCTCTCTCGCTTGTTCATTGTCTCCTCTCTCCCTTGTTTGCTATCTCCACTCTCCGTTTTTCACTGTCTTCTCTCTCCCTTGTTTACTGTCTGCTCTCATCGCTGTTCACTGTCTTCTCTCTTCCTTGTACACTGTCTCCTCTCTACGTTGTTCACTGCCACCTCTCTCCCTTGTTCACTGTCTCGTCTCTCTCTCTCTTGTTCACTGTCCCCTCTCACCCTTGTTCACTGTCCACTCTCTCCCTGGTGCACTCTCTTTTCAATCCCTTTTTCACTGCCTTCACTCTCCCCTGCTCACTGTCTTCTCTCTCCCTTGTTCACTGTCACCTCTCTCCCTTGTTCACTGTCTCGTCTCTCTCTCTCTTGTTCACTGTCCCCTCTCTCCCTTGTTCACTGTCTCCTCTCTCCCGTGTTCACTGTCTTCGCTCTCCCTTGTTCGCTGTCTCCTCTCTCCCTTGTTCACTGTCTTCTCTCTCCCTTGTTCGCTGTCTCCTCTCTCCCTTGTTCACTGTCTTCTCTCTCCCTTGTTCATTATCATCTCTCCCCCCTTGATCACTGTCTCCTCTCTCCCTTGTTCATTGTCTCCTCTCTCCCTTGTTTGCTATCTCCACTCTCCGTTGTTCACTGTCTTCTCTCTCTGTTGTTTACTGTCTCCTCTCACCGCTGTTCACTGTCTTCTCTCTCTCTTGTTCACTGTCTCCTCTGTCCATTGTTCACTGTCTCCTCTCTCCCTTGTTCACTGTCTCCTCTCTCCCTTGTTCACTGTCTCCTCTCTCTCTTGTTCACTGTCCCCTCTCTCCCTTGTTCACTGACTTCTCTCTCCCTTGTTCACTGTCCCCTCTCTCGCCATTGTTCACTGTCTCCTCTCTCCCTTGTTCTCTCTCTCTCCTCTCTCTCTTGTGCACTGGCTTCTCTCTCCGTTGTTCACTGTCTCCTCTCTCCGCTGTTCACTGTCTTCTTTCTCTCTTGTTCACTGTCTCCTCTCTCCCTTGTTTACTGTCTCCTCTCTCCCTTGTTCACTGTCTCCTCTCTCCCTTGTTCACTGTCTCCTCTCTCCCTTGTTCACTGTCTACTCTCTCCCTTGTTCACTCTCTTTTCACTCCCTTTTTCGCTGTCTTCACTCTCCCTTGTTCACTGTCTTCTCTCTCCCTTGTTCACTGTCTCCTCTCTCCCTTGTTCACTGTCTCGTCTCTCTCTCTCTTGTTCACTGTCCCCTCTCTCTCTTGTTCACTGCCACGTCTCCCCCTTGTTCACTGCCTCCTCTCTCTCTCTTGTTCACTGTCCCCTCTCTCCCTTGTTCACTGTCACCTCTCTCCCTTGTTCACTGTCTCGTCTCTCTCTCTTGTTCACTGTCTCCTCTCTCTGCTGTTCACTGTCTTCTTTCTCTCTTGTTCACTGTCTCCTCTCTCCCTTGTTTACTGTCTCCACTCTCCCTTGTTTACTGTCTCCTCTCCCCCTTGTTCACTGTCTCCTCTCTCCCTTGTTCACTGTCTACTCTCTGCCTTGTTCACTCTCTTTCACTCCCTTTTTCGCTGTTTGCACTCTCCCTTGTTCACTGTCTTCTCTCTACCTTGTTCACTGTCTCCTCTCTCCCTTGTTCACTGTCTCGTCTCTCTCTCTCTTGTTCACTGTCCCCTCTCTCTCTTGTTCACTGCCACCTCTCCCCCTTGTTCACTGTCTCCTCTCTCTCTCGTTCACTGTCCCCTCTCTCCCTTGTTCACTGTCACCTCTCTCCCTTGTTCACTGTCTCCTCTCTCCCTTGTTCACTGTCTCGTCTCTCTCTCTTGTTCACTGTCCCCTCTCTCCCTTGTTCACTGTCTTCTCTCTCCCGTGTTCACTGTCTCCTCTCTCCCTTGTTCACTGTCACCTCTCTCGCTTGTTCATTGTCTCCTCTCTACCTTGTTTGCTATCTCCACTCTCCGTTTTTCACTGTCTCCTCTCTCCCTTGTTCACTGTCTCGTCTCTCTCTCTTGTTCACTGTCCCCTCTCTCCCTTGTTCACTGTCTCGTCTCTCTTCCTTGTACACTGTCTCCTCTCTACGTTGTTCACTGACTTCTCTCTCCCTTGTTCACTGTCACCTCTCTCTCTTGTTCACTGTCCCCTCTCACCCTTGTTCACTGTCCATTCTCTCCCTGGTTCACTCTCTTTTCAATCCCTTTTTCACTGCCTTCACTCTCCCCTGTTCACTGTCTTCTCTCTCCCTTGTTCGCTGTCTCCTCTCTCCCTTGTTCACTGTCTTCTCTCTCCCTTGTTCGCTGTCTCCTCTCTCCCTTGTTCACTGTCTTCTCTCTCCCTTGTTCATTATCATCTCTCCCCCCTTGATCACTGTCTCCTCTCTCCCTTGTTCATTGTCTCCTCTCTCCCTTGTTTGCTATCTCCACTCTCCGTTGTTCACTGTCTTCTCTCTCCGTTGTTTACTGTCTCCTCTCACCGCTGTTCACTGTCTTCTCTCTCTCTTGTTCACTGTCTCCTCTCTCCGCTGTTCAATGTCTTCTCTCTCTCTTGTTCACTGTCTCCTCTGTCCATTGTTCACTGTCTCCTCTCTCCCTTGTTCACTGTCTCCTCTCTCCCTTGTTCACTGTCTCCTCTCTCTCTTGTTCACTGTCCCCTCTCTCCCTTGTTCACTGACTTCTCTCTCCCTTGTTCACTGTCCCCTCTCTCGCCATTGTTCACTGTCTCCTCTCTCCCTTGTTCTCTCTCTCCTCTCTCTCTTGTGCACTGGCTTCTCTCTCCGTTGTTCACTGTCTCCTCTCTTTGCTGTTCACTGTCTTCTTTCTCTCTTGTTCACTGTCTCCTCTCTCCCTTGTTTACTGTCTCATCTCTCCCTTGTTCACTGTCTCCTCTCTCCCTTGTTCACTGTCTCCTCTCTCCCTTGTTCACTGTCTACTCTCTCCCTTGTTCACTCTCTTTTCACTCCCTTTTTCGCTGTCTTCACTCTCCCTTGTTCACTGTCTTCTCTCTCCCTTGTTCACTGTCTCCTCTCTCCCTTGTTCACTGTCTCGTCTCTCTCTCTCTTGCTCACTGTCCCCTCTCTCTCTCTTGTTCACTGCCACCTCTCCCCCTTGTTCACTGTCTCCTCTCTCTCTCTCTTGTTCACTGTCCCCTCTCTCCCTTGTTCACTGTCACCTCTCTCCCTTGTTCACTGTCTCCTCTCTCCCTTGTTCACTGTCTCGTCTCTGTCTCTTGTTCACTGTCCCCTCTCTCCCTTGTTCACTGTCTTCTCTCTCCCGTGTTCACTGTCTCCTCTCTCCCTTGTTCACTGTCACCTCTCTCGCTTGTTCATTGTCTCCTCTCTCCCTTGTTTGCTATCTCCACTCTCCGTTTTTCACTGTCTTCTCTCTCCCTTGTTTACTGTCTGCTCTCATCGCTGTTCACTGTCTTCTCTCTTCCTTGTACACTGTCTCCTCTCTACGTTGTTCACTGACTTCTCTCTCCCTTGTTCACTGTCACCTCTCTCCCTTGTTCACTGTCTCGTCTCTCTCTCTCTTGTTCACTGTCCCCTCTCACCCTTGTTCACTGTCCACTCTCTCCCTGGTTCACTCTCTTTTCAATCCCTTTTTCACAGCCTTCACTCTCCCCTGTTCACTGTCTTCTCTCTCCCTTGTTCACTGTCACCTCTCTCCCTTGTTCACTGTCTCGTCTCTCTCTCTCTTGTTCACTGTCCCCTCTCTCCCTTGTTCACTGTCTCCTCTCTCCCGTGTTCACTGTCTTCTCTCTCCCTTGTTCGGTGTCTCCTCTCTCCCTCGTTCACTGTCTTCTCTCTCCCTTGTTCATTATCATCTCTCCCCCCTTGATCACTGTCTCCTCTCTCCCTTGTTCATTGTCTCCTCTCTCCCTTGTTTGCTATCTCCACTCTCCGTTGTTCACTGTCTTCTCTCTCCGTTGTTTACTGTCTCCTCTCACCGCTGTTCACTGTCTTCTCTCTCTCTTGTTCACTGTCTCCTCTCTCCGCTGTTCAATGTCTTCTCTCTCTCTTGTTCACTGTCTCCTCTCTCCCTTGTTCACTGTCTCCTCTCTCCCTTGTTCACTGTTTCTCCTCTCCCTTGTTCGCTGTCTACTCTCTCCCTTGTTCACTCTCTTTTCACTCCCTTTTTCGCTGACTTCACTCTCACTTGTTCACTGTCTCCTCTCTCCCTTGTTCGCTGTCTCATCTCTCTCTCTTGTTCACTGTCCCCTCTCTCTCTTGTTCACTGTCACCTCTCTCCCTTGTTCACTGTCTCCTCTCTCCCTTGTTCACTGTCTCGTCTCTCTCTCTCTTGTTCACTGTCCCCCCTCTCTCTTGTTCACTGTCACCTCTCTCCCTTGTTCACTGTCTCCTCTCTCCCTTGTTCACTGTCTCGTCTCTCTCTCTTGTTCACTGTCCCATCTCTCTTGTTCACTGTCTACTCTCTCGCGTGTTCACTACCTCCTCTCTCTCTTGTTCACTGTCTCCTCTCTCCCTTGTCCATTCTCTTTTCACTCCCTTGTTCGCTGTCTTCTCTCTCCCTTGTTCAATGTCTACTCTCTCACTTGTTCACTGTCTACTCTGTCCCTTGTTCACTGTGTTGTCTCTCCGTTTTTCACTGTCCCCTCTCTCCCTTGTTCATTATCTTCTCTCTCCCTTGTTCACTGTCTACTCTCTCCCTTGTTCACTCTCTTTTCACTCCCTTTTTCGCTGTCTTCACTCTCCCTTGTTCACTGTCTTCTCTCACCCTTCTTCTCTGTCTTCTCTCTCCCTTGTTCACTGTCTCCTCTCTCCCTTGTTCACTGTCTCGTCTCTCTCTCTCTTGTTCACTGTCCCCTCTCTCTCTTGTTCACTGTCACCTCTCTCCCTTGTTCACTGTCTCCTCTCTCCCTTGTTCACTGTCTCGTCTCTCTCCCTAGTTCACTGTCCCCTCTCTCTCTTGTTCACTGTCACCTCTCTCCCTTGTTCACTGTCTCCTCTCTCGCGTGTTCACTACCTCCTCTCTCTCTTGTTCACTGTCTCCTCTCTCCCTTGTCCACTCTCTTTTCACTCCCTTGTTCGCTGTCTTCTCTCTCCCTTGTTCAATGTCTACTCTCTCAGTTGTTCACTGTCTACTCTCTCCCTTGTTCACTGTGTTGTCTCTTTCTTGTGCACTGGCTTCTCTCTCTGTTGTTTACTGTCCCCTCTCTCCCTTGTTCATTATCTTCTCTCCCCCTTGTTCACTGTCTCCTCTCTCCCATGTTCACTGTCTTCTCTCTCCTTTGTTCACTGTCTCTTCTCTCTCTCTTGTTCATGGTCTCCTCTCTCCCCTGTTCACTGTCTTCTCCCTCCCTTGTTCACTGTCTCCTCTCTCCCTTGTTCACTGTCTCCTCTCTCCCTTGTTCACTGTCTACTCTCTCCCTTGTTCACT
Source organism: Chiloscyllium plagiosum (assembly GCF_037043375.1). Classification (NCBI taxonomy): domain Eukaryota; kingdom Metazoa; phylum Chordata; class Chondrichthyes; order Orectolobiformes; family Hemiscylliidae; genus Chiloscyllium; species Chiloscyllium plagiosum. Next base: position 47,143,749 of record NW_028270170.1, on the reverse strand, counting down.
CTCTTTTCACTCCCTTTTTCGCTGTCTTCACTCTCCCTTGTTCACTGTCTTCTCTCTCCCTTGTTCACTGTCTCCTCTCTCCCTTGTTCACTGTCTCGTCTCTCTCTCTCTTGCTCACTGTCCCCTCTCTCTCTCTTGTTCACTGCCACCTCTCCCCCTTGTTCACTGTCTCCTCTCTCTCTCTCTTGTTCACTGTCCCCTCTCTCCCTTGTTCACTGTCACCTCTCTCCCTTGTTCACTGTCTCCTCTCTCCCTTGTTCACTGTCTCGTCTCTGTCTCTTGTTCACTGTCCCCTCTCTCCCTTGTTCACTGTCTTCTCTCTCCCGTGTTCACTGTCTCCTCTCTCCCTTGTTCACTGTCACCTCTCTCGCTTGTTCATTGTCTCCTCTCTCCCTTGTTTGCTATCTCCACTCTCCGTTTTTCACTGTCTTCTCTCTCCCTTGTTTACTGTCTGCTCTCATCGCTGTTCACTGTCTTCTCTCTTCCTTGTACACTGTCTCCTCTCTACGTTGTTCACTGACTTCTCTCTCCCTTGTTCACTGTCACCTCTCTCCCTTGTTCACTGTCTCGTCTCTCTCTCTCTTGTTCACTGTCCCCTCTCACCCTTGTTCACTGTCCACTCTCTCCCTGGTTCACTCTCTTTTCAATCCCTTTTTCACTGCCTTCACTCTCCCCTGTTCACTGTCTTCTCTCTCCCTTGTTCACTGTCACCTCTCTCCCTTGTTCACTGTCTCGTCTCTCTCTCTCTTGTTCACTGTCCCCTCTCTCCCTTGTTCACTGTCTCCTCTCTCCCGTGTTCACTGTCTTCTCTCTCCCTTGTTCGCTGTCTCCTCTCTCCCTTGTTCACTGTCTTCTCTCTCCCTTGTTCGGTGTCTCCTCTCTCCCTTGTTCACTGTCTTCTCTCTCCCTTGTTCATTATCATCTCTCCCCCCTTGATCACTGTCTCCTCTCTCCCTTGTTCATTGTCTCCTCTCTCCCTTGTTTGCTATCTCCACTCTCCGTTGTTCACTGTCTTCTCTCTCCGTTGTTTACTGTCTCCTCTCACCGCTGTTCACTGTCTTCTCTCTCTCTTGTTCACTGTCTCCTCTCTCCGCTGTTCAATGTCTTCTCTCTCCCTTGTTCACTGTCTCGTCTCTCTCTCTCTTGTTCACTGTCCCCTCTCTCTCTTGTTCACTGTCACCTCTCTCCCTTGTTCACTGTCTCCTCTCTCCCTTGTTCACTGTCTCGTCTCTCTCCCTAGTTCACTGTCCCCTCTCTCTCTTGTTCACTGTCACCTCTCTCCCTTGTTCACTGTCTCCTCTCTCGCGTGTTCACTACCTCCTCTCTCTCTTGTTCACTGTCTCCTCTCTCCCTTGTCCACTCTCTTTTCACTCCCTTGTTCGCTGTCTTCTCTCTCCCTTGTTCAATGTCTACTCTCTCAGTTGTTCACTGTCTACTCTCTCCCTTGTTCACTGTGTTGTCTCTTTCTTGTGCACTGGCTTCTCTCTCTGTTGTTTACTGTCCCCTCTCTCCCTTGTTCATTATCTTCTCTCCCCCTTGTTCACTGTCTCCTCTCTCCCATGTTCACTGTCTTCTCTCTCCTTTGTTCACTGTCTCTTCTCTCTCTCTTGTTCATGGTCTCCTCTCTCCCCTGTTCACTGTCTTCTCCCTCCCTTGTTCACTGTCTCCTCTCTCCCTTGTTCATTGTCTTCTCTCTCCCTTGTTCAATGTCTACTCTCACCCTTGTTCACTGTCCCCTCTCTCTCTTGTTCACTGTCTACTCTCTCGCGTGTTCTCCACCTCCTCTCTCTCTTGTTCACTGTCTCCTCTCTCCCTTGTCCACTCTCTTTTCACTCCCTTTTTCGCTGTCTTCACTCTCCCTTGTTCACTGTCTTCTCTCACCCTTCTTCTCTGTCTTCTCTCTCCCTTGTTCACTGTCTCCTCTCTCCCTTGTTCACTGTCCCCTCTCTCTCTTGTTCACTGTCACCTCTCTCCCTTGTTCACTGTCTCCTCTCTCCCTTGTTCACTGTCTCATCTCTCTCCCTAGTTCACTGTCCCCTCTCTCTCTTGTTCACTGTCACCTCTCTCCCTTGTTCACTGTCTACTCTCTCGCGTGTTCACTACCTCCTCTCTCTCTTGTTCACTGTCTCCTCTCTCCCTTGTCCATTCTCTTTTCACTCCCTTGTTCGCTGTCTTCTCTCCCCCTTGTTCACTGTCTCCTCTCTCCCATGTTCACTGTCTTCTCTCTCCTTTGTTCACTGTCTCTTCTCTCTCTCTTGTTCATGGTCTCCTCTCTCCCCTGTTCACTGTCTTCTCCCTCCCTTGTTCACTGTCTCCTCTCTCCCTTGTTCATTGTCTTCTCTCTCCCTTGTTCAATGTCTACTCTCACCCTTGTTCACTGTCCCCTCTCTCAGTTGTTCACTGTCTACTCTCTCCCTTGTTCACTGTGTTGTCTCTTTCTTGTGCACTGGCTTCTCTCTCCATTGTTTACTGTCCCCTCTCTCCCTTGTTCATTATCTTCTCTCCCCCTTGTTCACTGTCTCCTCTCTCTCATGTTCACTGTCTTCTCTCTCCCTTGTTCACTGTCTCCTCTCTCCCTTGTTCACTGTCTCGTCTCTCTCCCTAGTTCACTGTCCCCTCTCTCTCTTGTTCACTGTCACCTCTCTCCCTTGTTCACTTTCTACTCTCTCGCGTGTTCACTACCTCCTCTCTCTCTTGTTCACTGTCTCCTCTCTCCCTTGTCCACTCTCTTTTCACTCCCTTGTTCGCTGTCTTCTCTCTCCCTTGTTCAATGTCTACTCTCTCACTTGTTCACTGTCTACTCTGTCCCTTGTTCACTGTGTCGTCTCTCCGTTTTTCACTGTCCCCTCTCTCCCTTGTTCATTATCTTCTCTCTCCTTTGTTCACTGTCTACTCTCTCCCTTGTTCACTCTCTTTTCACTCCCTTTTTCGCTGTCTTCACTCTCCCTTGTTCACTGTCTTCTCTCACCCTTCTTCTCTGTCTTCTCTCTCCCTTGTTCACTGTCTCCTCTCTCCCTTGTTCACTGTCTCGTCTCTCTCTCTCTTGTTCACTGTCCCGTCTCTCTCTTGTTCACTGTCACCTCTCTCCCTTGTTCACTGTCTCCTCTCTCCCTTGTTCACTGTCTCGTCTCTCTCCCTAGTTCACTGTCCCCTCTCTCTTTTGTTCACTGTCACCTCTCTCCCTTGTTCACTGTCTCCTCTCTCGCGTGTTCACTACCTCCTCTCTCTCTTGTTCACTGTCTCCTCTCTCCCTTGTCCACTCTCTTTTCACTCCCTTGTTCGCTGTCTTCTCTCTCCCTTGTTCAATGTCTACTCTCTCAGTTGTTCACTGTCTACTCTCTCCCTTGTTCACTGCGTTGTCTCTTTCTTGTGCACTGGCTTCTCTCTCTGTTGTTTACAGTCCCCTCTCTCCCTTGTTCATTATCTTCTCTCCCCCTTGTTCACTGTCTCCTCTCTCCCATGTTCACTGTCTTCTCTCTCCTTTGTTCACTGTCTCTTCTCTCTCTCTTGTTCATGGTCTCCTCTCTCCCCTGTTCACTGTCTTCTCCCTCCCTTGTTCACTGTCTCCTCTCTCCCTTGTTCATTGTCTTCTCTCTCCCTTGTTCAATGTCTACTCTCACCCTTGTTCACTGTCCCCTCTCTCAGATGTTCACTGTCTACTCTCTCCCTTGTTCACTGTGTTGTCTCTTTCTTGTGCACTGGCTTCTCTCTCCGTTGTTTACTGTCCCCTCTCTCCCTTGTTCATTATCTTCTCTCCCCCTTGTTCACTGTCTCCTCTCTCTCATGTTCACTGTCTTCTCTCTCCCATGTTCACTGTCTCCTCTCTTCGCTGTTCAATGTCTTCTCTCTCTCTTGTTCTCTGTCTCCTCTCTCCATTGTTTACTGTCTCCTCTCTCCCTTGTTCACTGTCTACTCTCTCCCTTGTTCACTCTCTTTTCACTCCCTTTTTCGCTGTCTTCACTCTCACTTGTTCACTGTCTCCTCTCTCCCTTGTTCACTGTCTCATCTCTCTCTCTTGTTCACTGTCCCCTCTCTCTCTTGTTCACTGTCACCTCTCCCCCTTGCTCACTGTCACCTCTCTCCCTTGTTCACTGTCACCTCTCTCCCTTGTTCAATATCTCGTCTCTCTCTCTCGTTCACTGTCCCCCCACCTCTTGTTCACTGTCACCTCTCTCCCTTGTTCACTGTCTCCTCTCTCCCTTGTTCACTGTCTCGTCTCTCTCCCTTGTTCACTGTCCCCTCTCTCTCTTGTTCACTGTCTACTCTCTCGCGTGTTCACTACCTCCTCTCTCTCTTGTTCACTGTCTCCTCTCTCCCTTGTCCACTCTCTTTTCACTCCCTTGTTCGCTGTCTTCTCTCTACCTTGTTCAATGTCTAATCTCTCACTTGTTCACTGTCTCCTCACTCCCTTGTTCACTGTCTCGTCTCTCTCTCTCTCTTGCTCACTGTCCCCTCTCTCTCTTATTCACTGTCCCCTCTCTCTCTTGTTCACTGTCACCTCTTTCCCTTGTTCACTGTCTACTCTGTCACGCGTTCACTACCTCCTCTCTCTCTTGTTCACTGTCTCCTGTCTCCCTTGTCCACTCTCTTTTCTCTCCCTTGTTCGCTGTCTTCTCTTTCCCTTGTTCAATGTCTACTCTCTCACTTGTTCACTGTCTACTCTCTCCCTTGTTCACTGTGTCGTCTCTCCGTTGTTCACTGTCCCCTCTCTCCCTTGTTCATTATCTTCTCTCTCCCTTGTTCACTGTCTACTCTCTCCCTTGTTCACTTTCTTTTCACTCCCTTTTTCGCTGTCTTCACTCTCCTTTGTTCACTGTCTTCTCTCACCCTTCTTCTCTGTCTTCTCTCTCCCTTGTTCACTGTCTCCTCTCTCCCTTGTTCACTGTCTCGTCTCTCTCTCTCTTGTTCACTGTCCCGTCTCTCTCTTGTTCACTGTCACCTCTCTCCCTTGTTCACTGTCTACTCTCTCGCGTGTTCACTACCTCCTCTCTCTCTTGTTCACTGTCTCCTCTCTCCCTTGTCCACTCTCTTTTCACTCCCTTGTTCGCTGCCTTCTCTCTCCCTTGTTCAATGTCTACTCTCTCACTTGTTCACTGTCTACTCCCTCCCTTGTTCACTGTGTCGTCTCTTTCTTGTGCACGGGCTTCTCCCTCCGTTGTTTACTGTCCCCTCTCTCCCTTGTTCATTATCTTCTCTCCCCCTTGTTCACTGTCTCCTCTCTCCCATGTTCACTGTCTTCTCTCTCCTTTGTTCACTGTCTCTTCTCTCTCTCTTGTTCATTGTCTCCTCTCTCCCTTGTTCACTGTCTTCTCTCTCCCTTGTTCATTATCCTCTCTTCCCCCTTGTTCACTGTCTCCTCTCTCCATTGTTCATTGTCTCCTCTCTCCCTTGTTTGCTATCTCCACTCTCCTTTGTTCACTGTCTTCTCTCTCCCTTGTTTACTGTCTGCTCTCATCATTGTTCACTGTCTTCTCTCTTCCTTGTACACTGTCTCCTCTCTACGTTGTTCACTGACTTCTCTCTCCCTTGTTCACTGTCCGCGCTCTCCGTTGTTCACTGTCTCCTCTCTCCGCTGTTCACTGTCTTCTCTCCCTTGTTCACTGTCTCCTCTCTCCCTTGTTCTCTCCCTTCTCTCTCTCTTGTGCACTGTCTCCTCTTTCCATTGTTTACTGTCTCCTCTCTCCCTTGTTCACTGTCTCCTCTCTCCCTTGTTCACTTTCTCATCTCTCCGCTGTTCACTGTCTTCTCTCTCTCTTGTTCACTGTCTCCTCTCTCCATTGTTTACTGTCTCCTCTCTCCCTTGTTCACTGTCTCCTCTCTCCCTTGTTCACTGTCTCCTCTCTCCCTTGTTCATTGTCTACTCTCTCCCTTGTTCACTCTCTTTTCACTCCCTGTTTCACTGTCTTCACTCTCCCTTGTTCACTGTCTTACTCTCACCCTTCTTCTCTATCTTCTCTCTCCCTTGTTCACTGTCTCCTCTCTCCCTTGTTCACTGTCTCGTCTCTCTCTCTCTCTTGTTCACTGTCCCCTCTCTCTCTTGTTCACTGTCCCCTCTCTCTCTTGTTCACTGTCACCTCTTTCCCTTGTTCACTGTCTACTCTGTCACGCGTTCACTACCTCCTCTCTCTCTTGTTCACTGTCTCCTCTCTCCCTTGTCCACTCTCTTTTCTCTCCCTTGTTCGCTGTCTTCTCTCTCCCTTGTTCAATGTCTACTCTCTCACTTGTTCACTGTCTACTCTCTCCCTTGTTCACTGTGTCATCTCTCCGTTGTTCACTGTCCCCTCTCTCCCTAGTTCATTATCTTCTCTCTCCCTTGTTCACTGTCTACTCTCTCCCTTGTTCACTCTCTTTTCACTCCCTTTTTCGCTGTCTTCACTCTCCCTTGTTCACTGTCTTCTCTCACCCTTCTTCTCTGTCTTCTCTCTCCCTTGTTCACTGTCTCCTCTCTCCCTTGTTCACTGTCTCGTCTCTCTCTCTCTTGTTCACTGTCCCCTCTCTCTTGTTCACTGTCACCTCTCTCCCTTGTTCACTGTCTCCTCTCTCCCTTGTTCACTGTCTCGTCTCTCTCCCTTGTTCACTGTCCCCTCTCTCGTTCACTGTCACCTCTCTCCCTTGTTCACTGTCTACTCTCTCGCGTGTTCACTACCTCCTCTCTCTCTTGTTCACTGTCTCCTCTCTCCCTTGTCCACTCTCTTTTCACTCCCTTATTCGCTGTCTTCTCTCTCCCTTGTTCAATGTCTACTCTCTCAGTTGTTCACTGTCTACTCTCTCCCTTGTTCACTGTGTTGTCTCTTTCTTGTGCACTGGCTTCTCTCTCCGTTGTTTACTGTCCCCTCTCCCCCTTGTTCATTATCTTCTCTCCCCCTTGTTCACTGTCTCCTCTCTCCCATGTTCACTGTCTTCTCTCTCCCTTGTTCACTGTCTCTTCTCTCTCTCTTGTTCATGGTCTCCTCTCTCCCCTGTTCACTGTCTTCTCCCTCCCTTGTTCACTGTCTCCTCTCTCCCTTGTTCATTGTCTTCTCTCTCCCTTGTTCACTGTATCCTCTCTCCCTTGTTCTCTCTGTCCTCTCTTTCTTATTCACTGTCCGCGCTCTCCGTTGTTCACTGTCTCCTCTCACCGCTGTTCACTGTCTTCTCTCTCTCTTGTTCACTGTCTCCTCTCTCCGCTGTTCAATGTCTTCTCTCTCTCTTGTTCACTGTCTCCTCTCTCCATTGTTTACTGTCTCCTCTCTCCCTTGTTCACTGTCTCCTCTCTCCCTTGTTCACTGTTTCCCCTCTCCTTTGTTCACTGTCTACACTCTCCCTTGTTCACTCTCTTTTCACTCCCTTTTTCGCTGTCTTCACTCTCACTTGTTCACTGTCTCCTCTCTCCCTTGTTCACTGTCTCATCTCTCTCTCTTGTTCACTTTCCCCTCTCTCTTGTTCACTTTCACCTCTCCCCCTTGTTCACTGTCCCATCTCTCCCATGTTCACTGTCACCTCTCTCTCTTGTTCACTGTCACCTCTCTCCCTTGTTCACTGTCTACTCTCTCCCTTGTTCACTGTGTCGTCTCTTTCTTGTGCACTGTCTTCTCTCTCCCTTGTTCACTGTCCCCTCTCTCCCTTGTTCATTATCTTCTCTCCCCTTTGTTCACTGTCTCCTCTCTCCCCTGTTCACTGTCTTCTCTCTCCCTTGTTCACTGTCTTCTCGCTCCCTTGTTCACTGTCACCTCTCTCCCTTGTTCACTGTCTACTCTCTCGCGTGTTCACTACCTCCTCTCTCTCTTGTTCACTGTCTCCTCTCTCCCTTGTCCACTCTCTTTTCACTCCCTTGTTCGCTGTCTTCTCTCTCCCTTGTTCAATGTCTACTCTCTCACTTGTTCACTGTCTACTCCCTCCCTTGTTCACTGTGTCATCTCTTTCTTGTGCACTGGCTTCTCTCTCCGTTGTTTACTGTCCCCTCTCTCCATTGTTCATTATCTTCTCTCCCCTTTGTTCACTGTCTGCTCTCTCCCATGTTCACTGTCTTCTCTCTCCTTTGTTCACTGTCTCTTCTCTCTCTCTTGTTCATTGTCTCCTCTCTCCCCTGTTCACTGTCTTCTCCCTCCCTTGTTCACTGTCTCCTCTCTCCCTTGTTCATTGTCTTCTCTCTCCCTTGTTCACTGTATCCTCTCTCCCTTGTTCTCTCTGTCCTCTCTTGCTTGTGCACTGTCTTCTCTCTCCGTTGTTCACTGTCTCCCCTCACCGCTGTTCACTGTCTTCTCTCTCTCTTGTTCACTGTCTCCTCTCTCCGCTGTTCAATGTCTTCTCTCTCTCTTGTTCACTGTCTCCTCTCTCCATTGTTTACTGTCTCCTCTCTCCCTTGTTCACTGTCTCCTCTCTCCCTTGTTCACTGTTTCCCCTCTCCCTTGTTCACTGTCCCCTCTCTCCCTTGTTCACTGTCTCATCTCTCTCTCTTGTTCAGTCACTTCTCCCCCCTGTTCACTGTCACCTCTCTCCCTTGTTCACTGTCTCCTCTCTCCCTTGTTCACTGTCTCGTCTCTCTCTCTCTTGTTCACTGTCCCCTCTCTCCCTTGTTCACTGTCCCCTCTCTCCCTTGTTCACTGTCACCTCTCTCCCTTGTTCATTGTATCCTCTCTCCCTTGTACACTTATCTTTCTCTCCCTTGTTCATTGTCGCCTCTCTCCCTTGTTCGCTGGCTCCTCTCTCCCTTGATCACTGTCTCCTCTCTCCCTTGTGCACTGTCTCCTCTCTCCCTTGTCCACTCTCTTTTCACTCCCTTGTTCGCTGTCTTCTCTCTCCCTTGTTCAATGTCTACTCTCTCACTTGTTCACTGTCTACTCCCTCCCTTGTTCACTGTGTCGTCTCTTTCTTGTACACTGGCTTCTCCCTCCATTGTTTACTGTCCCCTCTCTCCCTTGTTCATTATCTTCTCTCCCCCTTGTTCACTGTCTCCTCTCTCTCTTGTTCACTGTCTCGTCTCTCTCTCTCTTGTTCACTGTCCCCTCTCTCCCTTGTTCACTGTCCCCTCTCTCCCTTGTTCACTGTCACCTCTCTCCCTTGTTCATTGTATCCTCTCTCCCTTGTACACTGACGTCTCTCTCCCTTGTTCACTGTCTTCTCTCTCTCTTGTTCACTGTCTCCTCTCTCCATTCCTTACTGTCTCCTCTCTCTCTTGTTCACTGTCTCCTCTCTCCCTTGTCCACTCTCTTTTCACTCCCTTGTTCGCTGTCTTCTCTCTCCCTTGTTCAATGTCTTCTCTCCCCCTTGTTCACTGTCTTCTCTCTCCTTTGTTCACTGTCTCTTCTCTCTCTCTTGTTCATTGTCTCCTCTCTCCCTTGTTCACTGTCTTCTCTCTCCCTTGTTCATTATCTTCTCTTCCCCCTTGTTCACTGTCTCCTCTCTCCCTTGTTCATTGTCTCCTCTCTCCCTTGTTTGCTATCTCCACTCTCCTTTGTTCACTGTCTTCTCTCTCCCTTGTTTACTGTCTGCTCTCATCATTGTTCACTGTCTTCTCTCTTCCTTGTACACTGTCTCCTCTCTACGTTGTTCACTGACTTCTCTCTCCCTTGTTCACTGTCCGCTCTCTCCGTTGTTCACTGTCTCCTCTCTCCGCTGTTCACTGTCTTCTCTCCCTTGTTCACTGTCTCCTCTCTCCCTTGTTCTCTCCCTTCTCTCTCTCTTGTGCACTGTCTCCTCTTTCCATTGTTTACTGTCTCCTCTCTCCCTTGTTCACTGTCTCCTCTCTCCCTTGTTCACTTTCTCCTCTCTCCGCTGTTCACTGTCTTCTCTCTCTCTTGTTCACTGTCTCCTCTCTCCATTGTTTACTGTCTCCTCTCTCCCTTGTTCACTGTCTCCTCTCTCCCTTGTTCACTGTCTCCTCTCTCCCTTGTTCATTGTCTACTCTCTCCCTTGTTCACTCTCTTTTCACTCCCTGTTTCGCTGTCTTCACTCTCCCTTGTTCACTGTCTTCTCTCACCCTTCTTCTCTATCTTCTCTCTCCCTTGTTCACTGTCTCCTCTCTCCCTTGTTCACTGTCTCGTCTCTCTCTCTCTCTTGTTCACTGTCCCCTCTCTCTTGTTCACTGTCCCCTCTCTCTCTTGTTCCCTGTCACCTCTTTCCCTTGTTCACTGTCTACTCTGTCACGCGTTCACTACCTCCTCTCTCTCTTGTTCACTGTCTCCTCTCTCCCTTGTCCACTCTCTTTTCTCTCCCTTGTTCGCTGTCTTCTCTCTCCCTTGTTCAATGTCTACTCTCTCACTTGTTCACTGTCTACTCTCTCCCTTGTTCACTGTGTCATCTCTCCGTTGTTCACTGTCCCCTCTCTCCCTTGTTCATTATCTTCTCTCTCCCTTGTTCACTGTCTACTCTCTCCCTTGTTCACTCTCTTTTCACTCCCTTTTTCGCTGTCTTCACTCTCCCTTGTTCACTGTCTTCTCTCACCCTTCTTCTCTGTCTTCTCTCTCCCTTGTTCACTGTCTCCTCTCTCCCTTGTTCACTGTCTCGTCTCTCTCTCTCTCTTGTTCACTGTCCCCTCTCTCTTGTTCACTGTCACCTCTCTCCCTTGTTCACTGTCTCCTCTCTCCCTTGTTCACTGTCTCGTCTCTCTCCCTTGTTCACTGTCCCCTCTCTCTCTTGTTCACTGTCACCTCTCTCCCTTGTTCACTGTCTACTCTCTCGCGTGTTCACTACCTCCTCTCTCTCTTGTTCACTCTCTTTTCACTCCCTTGTTCGCTGTCTTCTCTCTCCCTTGTTCAATGTCTACTCTCTCAGTTGTTCACTGTCTACTCTCTCCCTTGTTCACTGTGTTGTCTCTTTCTTGTGCACTGGCTTCTCTCTCCGTTGTTTACTGTCCCCTCTCCCCCTTGTTCATTATCTTCTCTCCCCCTTGTTCACTGTCTCCTCTCTCCCATGTTCACTGTCTTCTCTCTCCCTTGTTCACTGTCTCTTCTCTCTCTCTTGTTCATGGTCTCCTCTCTCCCCTGTTCACTGTCTTCTCCCTCCCTTGTTCACTGTCTCCTCTCTCCCTTGTTCATTGTCTTGTCTCTCCCTTGTTCACTGTATCCTCTCTCCCTTGTTCTCTCTGTCCTCTCTTTCTTGTTCACTGTCCGCGCTCTCCGTTGTTCACTGTCTCCTCTCACCGCTGTTCACTGTCTTCTCTCTCTCTTGTTCACTGTCTCCTCTCTCCGCTGTTCAATGTCTTCTCTCTCTCTTGTTCACTGTCTCCTCTCTCCATTGTTTACTGTCTCCTCTCTCCCTTGTTCACTGTCTCCTCTCTCCCTTGTTCACTGTTTCCCCTCTCCCTTGTTCACTGTCTACACTCTCCCTTGTTCACTCTCTTTTCACTCCCTTTTTCGCTGTCTTCACTCTCACTTGTTCACTGTCTCCTCTCTCCCTTGTTCACTGTCTCATCTCTCTCTCTTGTTCACTTTCCCCTCTCTATTGTTCACTGTCACCTCTCCCCCTTGTTCACTGTCACCTCTCTCCCTTGTTCACTGTCTCCTCTCTCCCTTGTTCACTGTCTCGTCTCTCTCTCTCGTTCACTGTCCCCTCTCTCTTGTTCACTATCACCTCTCTCCCTTGTTCACTGTCTCCTCTCTCACTTGTTCACTGTCCCATCTCTCCCATGTTCACTGTCACCTCTCTCTCTTGTTCACTGTCACCTCTCTCCCTTGTTCACTGTCTACTCTCTCGCGTGTTCACTACCTCCTCTCTCTCTTGTTCACTGTCTCCTCTCTCCCTTGTCCACTCTCTTTTCACTCCCTTGTTCGCTGTCTTCTCTCTCCCTTGTTCACTGTCCCCTCTCTCCCTTGTTCACTGTCACCTCTTTCCCTTGTTCATTGTATCCTCTCTCCCTTGTACACTGACGTCTCTCTCCCTTGTTCATTGTCGCCTCTCTCCCTTGTTCGCTGGCTCCTCTCTCCCTTGATCACTGTCTCCTCTCTCCCTTGTGCACTGTCTTCTCTCTCCCTTGTTCACTCTCTTCTCTCTCCCTCGTTCACTGTCTTCTCTCTCCCTTGTGCACTGTCTTCTCTCTCCCTTGTTCATTGTCTTCTCTCTCCCTTGTTCACTGTGTCCTCTCTCCGTTGTTCACTCTCTCTTCTCTCTCTATTGTTCACTGTCTTCTCTCTCCGTCGTTCACTGTCTCCTCTCTCCCTTGTTCATTGTCTCCTCTCTCCCTTGTTCACTGTCTTCTCTCTCCCTTGTTCACTGTTCCTCTCTCCCTTGTTTACTGTCTCCACTCTCCGTTGTTCACTGTCTTCTCTCACCTTTGTTCATTGTCTCCTCTCTCCCTTGGTCACTGTCTCCTCTCTCCCTTGTGCACTGTCTTCTCTCTCCCTTGTTCACTCTCTTCTCTCTCCCTCGTTCACTGTCTTCTCTCTCCCTTGTTCGCTGTCCGCTCTCTCCCTTGTGCACTGTCTCCTCTGTCCCTTGTGCACTGTCTTCTGTCTCCCTTGTTCATTGTCTTCTCTCTCCCTTGTTCACTCACTTATCGCTCCCTTGTTCACTGTCTCCTCTCTCCGTTGTTCACTGTCTCCTCTCTCCCTTTTCATTGTCTTCTCTCTCTCTTGTTCACTGTCTCCTCTCTCCCTTGTTCATTGTCTTCTCTCTCCCTTTTTCACTCACTTGTCGCTCCCTTGTTCACTGTCTCCTCTCTCCGTTGTTCACTGTCTCCTCTCTCTCTTGTGAGCTCCTTCTCGTATTTAATTTTGCCTCAATCTCTCTCAGAATTTGACCGTGTCTCCCTCTCTGTCTGTTGCGCTACTCCCTTACTCTCCCTCTGATCCCCCCTGTCCCTGCTCCGTGCCCTGACCCAGTATGGCTGATGTCCCTGACACAATACCTTCCTTTCTCAGGTCCGCTCCAGTGCCATTGCCCAGGATGCTGACCAGAACTATGACTACGCCAGTAACAGTGTCATTCTGCACTTGGACGCGGGGGATGAGGTATACATCAAACTGGACGGCGGCAAAGCTCATGGGGGCAACTACAACAAGTACAGCACGTTTTCAGGATTTATCATCTACACGGACTGAGGCTGCAGCCCCCTCCCTGCCTCCCTCCCCCAGAGCAGGAACCTCTCCGATTCACAGTACCGTCTGGCTGCAAGGCAAGCAGCGGCTGGGATGAGGCAGCGGTTCCCAGCCCATCACCGGCACAGCAGCAGCTCTGGCAGCTTGGGCCGTCTGAGCTCTCTCCCTTTCAGTCTCTTACAGACATTTCTCTGATCAGTTGGTTGCTGTTTGAGGCAGGGGCAGCCGGAGTTGCTGTGCCCAGCTGGCATTGTGTTGGCAAGTTTTCTTTTTGCAGTGATGTTGGATTTGGATCATTCTCAGCTCTGTAATTACTGCCACTTTCACTCACACAGAAACCATGCCATTGGGAGGACTTTTGTTTTAAATTGACATTAATATCATTATCACCATCTCCAGATAGACAGGGAGTCTTTCATCTGGTCTAGACAGGGTGTCTGACCCGGGATAAACAGGAGTCTCTAATCTTGGCTAGACAGTGAGTCTCTAACGCGGGATAGACCGGGTGTCTGACTCAGGATAAACAGAAAGTCTAACCCAGGATAGGCAGGGAGCATCTGACCCAGGGTTGACATGGACTCTCATCTGGGATAGAATTTTAGAATTTCCTGACAGGCTGTCCATGAAAATTAATGGGAAAGAGATGGAACCTCCATCTCTGAGATGGAACTTATGAATGCAGTTGCTCTGGCTGGACCTCACATGAGGCTTAATGAGGTGACAACTTGATAGGCCTGGATAATCCCAACATCTGGCCCCCTGACAAGGTGACTTATTGGCAGTCCTAACAATCCACCTTGTTTGTTGATTCCTCCCCATCTATTGTTTTGACCATTCAACTCTTCCAATATTTTGTCACTATTCTTTTCCATTTCAAATACCAATACAAAGTTACCATTTGAGTCTTGCTTTATGCCTCTAAATATGCATCATTTTCTTTTTCCCTATATATTCATGGCTGAGATAGATAGATTTTTGATCAGTGAGGGAATCAAAGGTTATGGAGTTAAGGCAGGAAAATAGAGCTGATGGTTATCAGATCACTCACAATCTCATTGAATGGTGGAGCAGACTTGATTAGTGAATGGTCTCCTGCTTTTACATCTTCTGGGCTTATGTATAGGTTTCACCCCCCAACTCCTAGAACCTGCTTACTGTTTACATGCTGGGAGGAAAGTTTTGAGTCACCATTTATGTTAACTACAAAGGGTGTGCAGATTAGGTTGATTGGCAATAGTGTCCAGAGATAGAACATAGAACATAGAACATTACAGCACAGTACAGGCCCTTCGGCCCTCGATGTTGCACCGACCTGTCATACCAATCTGAAGCCCATCCCACCTACACTATTCCATGTACGTCCATATGCTTATCCAATGACGACTTAAATGTACTTAAACTTGGCGAATCTACTACCGTTGCAGGCAAAGCATTCCATACCCTTACTACTCTCTGAGTAAAGAAACTACCTCTGACATCTGTCCTATATCTAACACCCCTCAATTTAAAGCTATGCCCCCTCGTGCTCACCGTCACCATACTTGGAAAAAGGCTCTCTCTGTCCACCCTATCTAACTTTCTGATTATCTTATATGTCTCTAGTAAGTCACCTCTCAATCTTCTTCTCTCCAATGAAAGCAGCCTCAAGTCCCTCAGCCTTTCCTTGTAAGACCTTCCCTCCATACCAGGCAACATCCTAGTAAATCTCCTCTGCAGCCTTTCCAAAGCTTCCACATCCTTCTTATAATGTGGTGACCAGAACTGTACACAATACCCCAAGTGCGGCCGCACCAGAGTTTTGTACAGCTGTAGCATAACCTCATGGTTCCGGAACTCAATCCCTCTATTAATAAAAGCTAAAACACTGTATGCCTTCTTAACAACCCTGTCAACCTGGGTGGCAACTTTCAAGGATCTGTGTACCTGGACACCGAGATCTCTCTGCTCATCTACACTACCAAGAATCTTACCATTAGCCCAGCACTTTGCATTCCGGTTACTCCGACCAAAGTGAATCACCTCACACTTGTCCGCATTAAACTCCATTTGCCACCTCTCAGCCCAGCTCTGCACCTTATCTATGTCTCTCTGTAACCTACAACATCCTTCGTCACTATCCACAACTCCACCGACCTTAGTGTTGTCTGCGAATTTACTAACCCACCCTTCTACGCCCTCATCCAGGTCGTTTATAAAAGGACGAACACCAGTGGACCCAACACTGACCCTTGCGGTACACCACTAGTAACTGGACTCCAGGATGAACATTTCCCATCAACCACCACCCTCTGTCTTCTTTCAGCAAGCCAATTCCTGATCCAAACGGCTACATCTCCCACAATCCCATTCTTCCGCATTTTGTACAATAGCCTGCTATGGGGAACCTTATCGAATGCCTTGCTGAAATCCATATACACCACATCAACCGGTTTACTCTCATCTACCTGTTTGGTCAGCTTCTCAAAGAACTCAATAAAGTTTGTGAGGCACGACCTACCCTTCACAAAACCGTGCTGACTATCCCTAATCAAATTATTCTTTTCTAGATGATTATAAATCCTATCTCTTATAACTTTTTCCGACACTTTACCAACAACTGAAGTAAGGTTCACTGGTCTATAATTACCAGGGTTGTCTCTACTCCCCCTCTTAAACAGGGGAACCACATTTGCTATCCTCCAGTCTTCTGGCACTATTCCTGTAGACAATGACGATTTAAAGATCAATGCCAAAGGCTCGGCAATCTCCTCCCTGGCTTCCCAGAGGATCCTAGGATAAATCCCATCTGGCCCAGGGGACTTATCTATTTTCACACTCTGCAGGATTTCTAATACCTCCTCCTTGTGAACCTCAATCCAACCTAGTCTAGTAGCCTGTATCTCAGTAATCTCCTCGACAACATTGTCGTTTTCTAGAGTGAATACTGTCGAAAAATACTCATTTAGTGCTTCCCCTATCTCCTCTGACTCCACACACAACTTCCCACTACTATCCTTGATTGGCCCTAATCTTACTCTCGTCATTCTTTTATGCCTTAAATACCTAAAGAAAGCCTTAGGGTTTACCCTGATCCTATCCACCAACAACTTCTCATGTCTCCTCCTGGCTCTTCTGAGCTCTCTCTTTAGGTCTTTCCTGGCTACCTTGTAACCCTCAAGTGCCCTAACTGAGCCTTCACATCTCATCCTAACATAAGCCTTCTTCTTCCTCTTGACCAGAGATTCCACTTCCTTCGTAAACCATGGCTCCCGCGCTCTACAGCTTTCTCCCTGTCTGATAGGTACATACTTATCTAGGACACTAAGGAGCTTTTCCTTGAATAAGCTCCACATTTCTAATGTGCCCATCCCCTGCAGTTTCCTTCCCTATCCTATGCTTCCTAAATCTTGCCTAATCGCATTGTAATTGCCTTTCCCCCAGCTGTAACTCTTGCCCAGTGGTGTACACCTATCCCTTTCTATCACTAAAGTAAACATAACAGAATTGTGATCGCTATCATCAAAGTGCTCACCTACTTCCAAGCCTAACACCTGGCCGGGCTCGTTACCCAGTACCAAACCTAATGTGGCTTTGCCCCTTGTTGGCCTGTCTACGTACTGTGTCAGGAAACCCTCCTGCATACACTGGACAAAAACTGACCCATCTATAGTACTCGTACTGTAGTGATCCCAGTCAATATTTGGAAAGTTGAAGTCCCCCATGACAACTACCTGCCTCTCTCACTCCTATTGAGAATCATCTTTGCTATCCTTTCCTCTACATCTCTGGAACTATTCGGAGGCCTATAGAAAACTCCCAACAGGGTAACCTCTCCTTTCCTGTTTCTAACCTCAGCCCATACTACCTCAGTTGTATAGTTAAGTAAATTATCCATTGGAAATTCCAGTTCACAGTGATAGGGTGGGAGGTTTCTGGGTGAGATGATCTTTGAGGGTCACTGTGGATTCAATAGGCCGAATGGCCTGCTTCAACATTGTTGGGATTCTATGATTCTACAGTTCTATTGTTGTATTGTCTCTTTGCCAATGTTATTTTCGTTATTATATTCCCCTTTTAAAATTATTGTGCTTTGTTTAATTGGGGTGGCACGGTGGCACAGTGGTTAGCACTGCTGCCTCACAGCGCCAGAGACCTGGGTTCAATTCCCACCTCAAACAACTGACTGTGTGGAGTTTGCACATTCTCCCCGTGTCTGCGTGGGTTTCCTCCGGGTGCTCTGGTTTCCTCCCGCAATCCAAAAATGTGCAGCTTAGGTGAATTGGCCGTGCTAAATTGCCCATAGTGTTAGGTGAAGGGGGTAAATGTAGGGGAATGGGTGGGTTGCTCTTCAGAGGGTCGGTGTGGACTTGCTGGGCCGAAGGGCCTGTTTCCACACTGTACGTAATCTAATCTTAATTCTTGCTTCAAAAATTTGCTTGACCATGCATCATTCTTGTTTTATCTCCTTTGTCATCCTGGATTTGGCTTCTTGGGTCGTTCCTTTTATTGGAACCTATCTTACCTGGGCCGTAAGCATTGCTTTCTTAAGTATTACCCATTGTTCCATTACTGTTTTCCTCATGCCCCCTTCTAAACCATTGAATCAAGAATCATATTGTACAGAAGAGGTACTTTGGCCCATCGAATCTGCACTCCCCAAAATATACTAAATCTACACTAGTCCCATTTTCCAACACCTGACCCATAGCCTCGACTGTTGTGACAATTCAAGTATTTTTTTAAAGGTTGTGAGGTTACCCACCTCAGCTACACTCACAGACAATGAAATCCAAAGCCCTGCCACCCTCTGGGTAAATACATGGTTTCCTCCAGACCCCTCTAAACCTCCAGCTTTTCTCCTTAGTATTATGCCCCTTTGTTGTTGACCCTTCAATGAGGGGAGCAGTTGCTTTCTATTCGCCCTGTCCATGTCCCTCAGAATCTTGTACACTTTTATCAGGTCCTCCTTCAACCTTCCCTGCTCCAAAGAAAATCAATCTGAGCTAATCCAACCTCTTATCGTAGCTAAGATGCTTCATTCCAGGCAACATCTGCTGAATCTCCTCTGCACCGTTTCCAGGCCCCACCACATCCTATCATGTGACGACCAGAACTGCACACAGTATTCCAGCTGTGGCCTCACTAAAGTCCTGTCCAGCTCCAACATCACCTCCCTGTTCTTACAACCTATAACTTTACCAATAAAGGCAAGGGTCTTGTACGCTTTCCCAAGCATTTGGAGTACTGTGTGCAGTTCTGGTCGCCTCATTTTAGGAAAGATGTGGAAGCTTTGGAGAGGATGCAGAGAAGATTTACCAGGATGTTGCCTGGAATGGAGAATAGGTCGTACGAGGATAGGTTGAGAGTGCTAGGCCTTTTCTCATCAGAACGGCAAAGGATGAGGGGTGACTTGATAGAGGTTTATAAGATGATCAGAGGAATAGATAGAGTAGACAATCAGAAACTTTTTCCCCAGGTACAAGGGGACATAAATTTAAGGTGAAGGGTGGAAGGTATAGGGGGGATGTCAGGGGTAGGTTCTTTACCCAGAGAGTGGTGGGGGCATGGAATGCGCTGCCTGTGGGAGTGGCAGAGTCAGAATCATTGGTGATCTTTAAGCGGCAATTGGATAGGTACATGGATGGGTGCTTAAGCTAGGACAAATGTTCGGCACAACAGTTTAATTCTAAAGCAGCACTAGTGCAGTTCTTCATACACCTGTCTAGTGTGTCCTATTGTGTGCTATTCCTCACATAGAACATAGAACATCAAACAGTGTAGCACAGTACAGGCCCTTAGACCCACAATGTTGTGCTGAGCATTTATTTTAATCTAAGATCAACATTATTCTTAGGACAGTTCCTAATGCATGAATCAGAACAATACCCTTCAGCTTAATTGTTCAAAAATGATTTTAGCTCCTTCACGCCTTACTCAGTGGATTGATCTTTAAATCCAATTCCTTGCAAGTTAGCTGAGCTTCAATCCACATTAGTCTAGTTCCTTGCACATTATTCCTAGTCTGCACACATAAATGCAGTTCCTTCACACTTTAATCCAAATCCCCTTCACTTAACCCAGTTTATACACTGACAGGTCTAGTTCATCATATATTAGTCCAATCGATTTTCACTTACAATCCAATTCAGGCAGAATCTTATCCATTTGCTTCAGATCTTATTCAAGTTCCTTCCTGAACTGGTCCAGTTCCTTAACTTTAATACAGTTCATTCACACATTTGTAAGGTTCCAACAGACTTTAGTCCAACGTTGCACATTGAGCTCAGCTCTTCACATTTAGTCCATTTAATCATTATCTCTCCATCCTCAAGATTATTTACAAATTAAGAGAAAGTGAAGACTCCTGATGAAGAGCCTTTGCCCAAAACGTCGATTTTCCTGCTCCTCGGATGCTGCCTGATCTGCTGTGCTTTTCCAGCCCCACTCTAAACTTATTTACAAATTAGCTCAGTTCCATCAGTTTTGCTCCAGTTCCTAAGCCTAGACTTTTGGTAATGCCAATTTGTAACAAAAGTAAATTCCTTTTTATAAACCAACCTGATCAGACTTCCAGGGTGGGTGGGAAGTAGGGTGGGAAGTTGAGCCTAGCAGTAGGGCCACAAGACACTGAGATATGTGAACTACTTCGGAAAGCCAGCACAGATTTGTTAAGTCCAATCATCTGTTTGTCTGGTTTGGTTGATTTAACATAACAAAAAGGATGCAAGTGCACCTGGATGTCCAAAATCCATAGGGCGTACAGGGGCAATGGAACCTGGGTGGTGTATTTCCACAAATGGTTGAAAATGATGGAAGCAGATTCAATGATGGTTCTCAAAATGGAATGGGATTAGCACCTGATTAGGGGGGAGATAAAAGGTTACAGAGAAAGGGCAAGGCAATGGGACCAATTGAGTTGCTTTTGCAGAGTGTCAGCATGGCTAGAGTGAGCTGAATAGCTTCCTTCTGTACTGTAACCATCCTGTGATATTACGGTTAGGATTGTATTTTTCATTGGAAGGTAGGTTGGGAAATAAAAATTAAGTGGGACAGGGGGAGATGTTGTGGGGTTTATAATATCCATCAGTATCTGGTTCTTTAGTATTTTACCGGTAGTGAGGGCAATAGTGAATGGCCCTTGAACCTTTAGGCCAGTGGAGAGCCTTGTGTGTTAAATAATGACCACGTAAAGGCCTCTCCCTGGCTGCTGTTGGTACTTTAGCATGGCTCAGATGGGAAGCAGTTTGTCATTGAGGAAGGCACCTTGAGGCATTATCATTGGGAGGCTGTCACCCACAGAGGCCTTTCCAGCTGGCCTCTTGGGAAGACCCCCCCTCCTGTTACTGCAACTCCCATTAAACACTTCTCGTTCTCTCTGCCACCCACGTGTTTAATGTTGGCAATGCAATACAGCTCTCAGTTGACCTCACCAATAGTCAGTCCACCTGGCCAGGTGGGACATGCAGCCTCAGAAGGCTGAAAGCAGCTTCAGGTGACTAATTGTTGGAATAAGGTAAATATAATCCTTGTTTCAAGGACTGGGGACGCTCTGACTCTCTGGTTGATGTGTAAGACTACTGCATTCTGGCCTGTGATACATCTCAGTCTTTCATAGTTCAGTTCTTCAGACCTTATTGCAGTTTCTCCATCACATCAATCACATTTTAGTCCCGTTTCTTTGCACATTAGTTCATCTTCACATTAGTTTAATTCCTTCACAAATTTGCACAATTTGTTCACACTGTATTATTGTTCTGTTGTATTTACATCCAATCCTTTACATGTTAGTCCAAATCTTTCGGCTTTACTCCCATTCTTAACACATTAGACAAACGTTTTGCAAACTGATCCTATTCCTCTCACCTTAATCCAGTTCTTTGCAAATGGATTCAGTTTTTCACGTATGAATCAAGTTGTTCACATTTTATGCAGTTACTCACACTTTACTCCAGTTTCTGCACATATTAGTCCAACCCCTCAAATATCAGGCCAGTTCCTTCATACATTTGACCAGTTTATTTAAACATTAGACTGGTTTCTTACTCATCCAGATCCTTCACACTTTGTAATAATTCCAACTGACATGTATCCAATTTGGCCCAACCTACTGACAAAGTATTCTGGTTCCTAACACATCATTCAAATTCTTCACGGTAGAAGTCCTATTCTGTGCACACCAACCTAGTTGCTCACCCTTTACCACCGATTTCTCACGGTTTAATTTGGTTCTTCACGTGGTTTCAGCTCTTCATGCACTGATCCCGTTCCACAATTTAAGTCCAGTTGTTACGTATCACTCTAATTCCCTGACACTGTGGTGCAGATCCATCACACATTAATCTAGCTGCTCACACTTCAGTCACACTTTGTTGCACATGGTCAGATGGGAAGCAACCAAGGTGACCGAGGAAAGTGAGGGAGATGTTGAAAAGACAGTGGACATAATCCTTCAGTCCTCCAGAAAAATAGAGTATGCTAGTCATCTGGAAAGCTGCCAATACTACATCCTTGGTAATGGTAAACACAGCAGGTGCAGACTGGTTTAGATTTAATATTGCAAAACATATTACAGACAATAAACAGGAACAAAGTTGTTAAGGTGCCGGTGTTGGACTGGGGGAGACAAAGTCAGAAATAAACTTCACCTGATGAAGGAGCAGCGCTGCAGAAGTTTGTGATCTCAAATAAATCTGTTGGACTATAACCTGGTGTCGTGTGACTTCTGACTTTGGAACAAAGTTGACAGCTACTTGGACAAATGTGAAATATTTAAAGAATGTCAGCACAGATTTGTTGAAGGCAAATTATGTTTAAGTAACTTTATAGAGGTTTGTTTCATGTGATACCAGGTAGAGTTGTTAATGCTAATCAAGTTTTTGTAATGTATATCAGCTTCTAAAAGACATTTGATGAAGTGCCACAGAGTAGGGCTATCAGCAAGTTAAAGCCCATGGACAGTGGACAAGGGGACAGTGGCAGTGGATACAGAGTTAATTGTGTGCTAGGAAACAAGGTAGTGATGAATAGTTGCTTTTCAGACCAGTGGAAGACATAATTGATGTCCCCGAGAGACCAACATTAGGATCTCTGTTTCTCTGGATCTATGTGGATAATCTAGATTTGGACGTACAGGCCAGAATTGAAAAATTTGCTAATGACCAAAATCTTGGGAACATTTGAACTGTAAGGAGGATAGTGGTAGGACACAGATGAACTGGCAAAATGGGCGGTCATAAGGCAGATGAAATTTAATACAGTAAAGTTTGAAGTTTGGTTGGATGAATAATGAGAAACAGTATCAAATGAAGGACCTTGAAAGTGGAGCCACAGGTAGATAGGATAGTGAAGAAGGCGTTTGGTATGCTTTCCTTTATTGGTCAGAGTATTGAGTACAGGAGTTGGGAGGTCATGTTGCAGCTGTACACGACATTGGTTAGGCCACTGTTGGAGTATTGCGTGCAATTCTGGTCTCCTCCCTATCGGAAAGATGTTGTGAAACTTGAAAGGGTTCAGAAAAGATTTACAAGGATGTTGCCAGGGTTGGAGGATTTGAGGTATAGGGAGAGGCTGAACAGGCTGGGGCTGTTTTCCCTGGAGTGTCGGAGGCTGAGGGGTGACCTTATAGAGGTTTATAAAATCATGAGGGGCATGGATAGGGTAAATAGACAAAATCTTTTCCCTGGGGTGGGGGAGTCCAGAACTAGAGGGCATAGGTTTAGGGTGAGAGGGGAAAGATTTAAAAGAGACCTAAGGGACAACAAATTCACGGAGAGGGTGGTACGTGTATGGAATGAGCTGCCAGAGGAAGTGGTGGAGGCTGGTACAATTGCAACATTTAAAAGGCATTTGGATGGGTATATGAATAGGAAGGGTTTGGAGGGATATGGGCCAGGTGCTGGCAGGTGGGACTAGATTGGGTTGGGATACCTGGTCGGCATGGACGGGTTGGACTGAAGGGTCTGTTTCCGTGCTGTACATCTCTATGACTATGTAATTCTAAAGGTGATGTATAGGAGGAGTGGGCCTTCTGTATACAAACAATTGAAAATGTCAGGACAGGTTGAGAACTTGATTAACAAGGCATCCTGGGCTTTATAAATGGAGGCATAGAGTGTAAGAGCAAGGAAATTAAGATGAACCTTTGCTAAAATAGTTCAATCTCAATTAGAGCTTTGACTCCAACTTTGAGCATCACATTTCGGGAAGGATGTGATGGTTTTAGGGGTGCTGAAAAGATCTATCAGATTGGTCCCAAGTTGACATACTTCAGTTACATGGATAGATTGATGAAAGTGGGTGTTAGATAGGAGGAAATTGACAGAATATTCATCAAGGTTATGCAAGAACACAAGGTGTCAGGACGGAATGGATAGAGAGGAGATTTTGCTCATTGTGGAAAGGTAAAGAACCCATGGCCATGATTGGAAGTTGTTGCTGAAAGGACAAAGGGTGACAAGAGGACCGCCTTATTTTACAAAGGGAGGAATTAGGATCTGGAAAATACAATCTGAAAGTGTGGTGGGTCCGGGTTCAATTGTGAATTTTAGAATGAAATGGATTAGTGCCTGCAGGGGAAGAAATTGGAGGACCCTATGGAAAGTACTGACACAGCTGGCTGAATGGCCTCTTTCAATGGTGCAATCATTCTCTGATTCTGACTCCAGTTCAGTTCCTCAAACAACACTCCAACTCTTCACACCTCAGCGCAGCTGCCTCACATTTCCAACCACTAGGTTAAAGGGTCAAGAACAAGGAGGCACTCTGCGAAAGTCAAAGGCAGGACATTTAAAGGGGACTTGTAGAAAGAGCTTTACACTCATAGGGTGGTGGTGGGGTCTGGGATGCACTACCTGGGAAGGTGGTTGAGGCAGGTAATCTCACAACCTTCATAAAGTACTTGGATGAACACTTGAGGTGTCCTAATGTTCAAAGGTATGGGCCTAGTGCTAGAATGTGGGATGGCACGGACTTCATGGGCTGAAAGGCCTCTTTGCTGTTGTATGATTGAATGATTTATCTAGTTTCTCACACTTTCACAACTATTCCTACCACATTGGCTCCTCCCACACATTGGTTCCATTTCTTCACCAGTGAGTCCAATTACCTTAACCCAGGTCTCCAGGTACAAGGCCGGTCCTTAATGCATTAACATGGTTCTTTGCACATTAGTCTAAATATTTTGCACATTTTTTGGTAACAAATCAGGATTGTTCATCAGTCCTTTCCTTTCCAGTCCAGTCTTTCACATTTGATCCAGTTTCTTCACATTTTCCTCATTTATCACTTTATTCCAGTTTCTCACACTTTGGTGCAGCTCTTCGTATAGATTCATAAAGTCATAGAGTCGTACAGCACAGAAACAGACCCTTCAGTCCAACCAGCCCATAATCCCGAACTAAACTAGTTCCACCTGCCTGCACTTGGCCCATATCCCTCCAGGAGACAGTGAGGCCTGCAGATGCTGGAGATCAGAGTTGACAGTGTGTTGCTCAAAAATCACAGCAGGTCAGGTAGCAGCCGAGGAGCAGGAAAATCGATGTTTCAGGCAGGAGCCTTTCACGTCAATTCTCCTGCTCCTCGGATACTGCCTGAACTGCTGTGCTTTTCCAGCAACACACTCTCAACTCATATCCCTCCAAACATTTCTTATTCATGTACTTACCGAAATGTCTTTTAAATGTTACAACTGTGGCTATGGCTCTTGGCTCTAGTTTCTCACAGTTTAGCGCAGTTGTTATACAGGTTAGTGTAGCTCTTCATACATTCACAGGTCCCTTAAACAACAGCCCACTTCTCTCATCCTCTTGATCAGAGTCCATTCCGTACTTACTTATTTCTTCACACCTTAATCTAGTTCAATCAGACACTTCAGTCAAATTCTTCATAAATTGCTCCTGTTCCCCCAAATCAGACTTACTAGTTCACACTTTACTACAGTTCCATCACACGTTAATTCAATTTTTCACATATAGTTCCATGTGCTCACAAAGTGCTCCAGTTTCTAACTCCTCGGCCCTGATTCTTCGCATGATAATTCACTTCATTACAAATTAGTTCAGTTCCTCACACATCAGGTCAGTTTGTCACTTTTAAGTTCATTTCCAAACTCTCGTTCAATATTTCAAACATTAGCCTACTTCTTCACTCATAAAGACAGTTTGTGATTAATTAAACCAGTTCCTTAAATCTCAATCCAATTTGTTGCCAAGTAGTCCTGTTTTATTTACATGTCAAACCATTCTTCAGACAACAGAACCAAGTTATTCCATGTCAGACTTAAGACTATTCCTTCTTGCTTTTGGTCAATTAGTCTTCACCAATTAGTTCAGTTATTCACATTTTATTTCAGTTCCTTATCGCCTCAGCTATCAAATTTGCATTGTCACATTTTAGCCCAGTCCCTTCATACATTTGTCTAATTCTTCAAACATGAGCCTGGTTTTCATAACTCAGTTCAATTCTTCACATTTTATTCTGGTTCTAAAATATGTTCCAAAATTGTAGTTCATTCTTTTCTTCACACTTATCTACACATCCATCAGACATTGGTCCAACTCCTAACGTGTTAGTCCTAGTTTTTACATGTTTCACTCCAGTTCCTAACACATTATTTGAGTTCTTCACAAATTGATTCAATTCCTCAAATTGTAGTCCAACCCTTCACAAAGTAGCCTACTTTGTAACGTGATAGTCCAATTCTTCATACATTAGTTCAGTTCTCCGCAAACTCACAGTAGCACAGTGGGCAGCACGGTGGCACAGTGGTTAGCACTGCTGCCTCACAGCGCCAGAGACCCGGGTTCAATTCCCACCTCAGGCAACTGTCTGTGTGGAGTTTGCACTTTCTCCCCGTGTCTGTGTGGGTTTCCTCCGGGTGCTCCGGTTTCCTCCCACAGTCCAAAGATGTGCAGGGTCAGGTGAATTGGCAATGCTAAATTGCCCGTAGTGTTAGGTTAAAGGGGTAAATGTAGGGGTATGCGTGGGTTGAGCTTCAGCGGGGCGATGTGGACTTGTTGGGCCAAAGGGCCTGTTTCCACACTGTAAGTAATCTAATCTAATCATTTGGTTGCGTAGTTTAGTGCAATTGCCCCAGATCGTGCACACATTAGGTCAATTCTTACCGAGCCTTTAAGTTTGAAGTACCTCAAAACTCCAGTGCCTTCATACTCTAAGAACATAAGAAATTGGAGCAGGAGTGGACCATTTGGCCTGTCGGGACGGCTCTGTTGGCAAGTCCTATCAGGGTTCTCTTCTGTCTCTACCCTATTTTCTTGCCCAATCCCGAAATCCCTTGATTCCCTGACGATCAGGAATCTGACAATCCTAGCCCTAAATATATTCAGTGGTGATAACCATCTTGCAGATTTTCCAACGAAGCACTTCTCAGCACCTAGCCAGTCACTTCTGTTCGGAATCTTGTGTGTTTCAACTCGATCACCTTTCATCCTTCGAAATGCCAAAGAGACTAAACCCATTTCACCTAACCCATCTTCACAGATAACATTCTCAGCACAGGAGCCCCTCAGGTACACTCTTGTTGTAGTCCATCCAAGACTTCATTGGACAAAGAGTCTAATATCGTGCACAGTCCTCCAAATGTACTGTCACCGAAGCACTCTGGGTGTATACTGATTGGAGTTTAGAAGGATGAGGAAGGGATCTAATGGAACTTAATGAATACTGAATTGCCTGGACAGACTGGATGTTGGGAAGATTGGTGGAAGAGACTAGGACCCGAGGGCACAGCCTTAGAGTAAAGGAAACACCTTTTAGAACGGAGATAAGGTGAAACTTCTTCAGCCAGAGAGTAGTGAATCGATGGAATTCACTGCTACAGTAGGCTGTGGAGGCCAGGCCATTGAGTATATTTAAGACTGAGCTGGATAGGTTCTTGAGTATCCAGGAGACCAAGGGATACAGGGAGAAAGCAGGAGAATATGATCTAATGGTGGAGCTGACTTGATGGGCTAAATGGTCTAATTTCAGCTCCTATGTCTTATGGTGTAATGGTCTTAAGTCTTATACAATGGTAACAATACTTTTACCTTCTCGTACTCCAGTCTCGTGTAATAAAGCTCAGAATGTAATTTCATTCTAAATTGTCTGCTGTACCTCCATACTAATTTCCAGGCCCTTGTAAGATTGCACTCAGATCTGTTTGAACATCAACATTTAAAGATCTTGTGTTTTCTTAAATATGTTCTGTTTTCCTATTTTTACCAGGCTGCTACATCACACTCCATTTAGGCTAATTCCTCACACATTAATTTTTCATACATTAACCCATTCCTTGTTTTTCACAAATTATTCAACTTCTTCAAAGATTAGCCTAGTCCTTCATATGAGTAGGAGAAAGTGAGGACTGCAGATTCTGGAGATCAGAATCGAGAGTGTGGTGCTGGAAAAGCACAGCATCCGAGGAGCAGGAGAATCGACATTTCGGGCATAAGCTCTTCATCAGGGATGAAGCTTGTGGGGCCATTCCTTCAGACACTGACTCCCTTCCTTTGTGCATTCTCCCATTTTATCACATTTCAATTGTATTAAAACTTACTCTGCACATTAACTGGTTCCCTTCACATCTACAGTTCGGTTTTTATCAAATGGTCCATCCTTACTACCTTAGTTCCGTTTACCACACAATAGTTCCAGTCTTAATCCTTTAATTGGATCGGTCTTCCATTATTGCAGTTCTTTCACATTTTGACCTATTCTTTATATTCTCACACTAGCCTATTTACTTCGCATTTTGGTATAGTTCTTCACACATTACTATCGTTCCTCGCATTTTGTTGGCTCCTTCACCACTTGCTACAGGTCTAGTCCATTAGGACCTGACTGTCCCAATCAGTAGTGGTGTTGCCAAGCCAGTCTGGGTGATGGACATTGATATCCCCAATGCAAAGTGCATTCTGGGTCTTGTCCCAGCCCCTCAGTGCTACCTCCAAGTAGAGTTCAACATAGAGGAGTACAGTCAGCCTGACTGAGGTATACAAAATTATGAGAGGTATAGGCAGGGTGGTTTGTGAGAGTCTCTTCTCCATGTCAGACGTGCCTAAGACCAGAAGGCATATGTTTAAGGTGAGGAGCAAATGGTTTTGGGAGGATCTGAGAAGAATGTTTTCACCCAGAGAGTGGGAGAAATATGGAAGATGCTGCCCGAGAGAGTAATGGAGGCAGGGACTCACACAATATTCAAGAAGCATCTGGATAAACACTTAAAATGCCAGGGGATAGTAGGCTGTGGACCAAAGTGTAGGTAAATGGGATTAGTGTAGTTTGGTGTTCATTGGTCAGTGTAGACATGGTGGGTCAATGGGCCCATTTTTATTCTATATGGCTCTCTGATGTTTCCTTGTCCATTTTTAACCATGTGTCACAAGACACTGTAAGGTATTGAGTCAATATTGAGAACTTTCAAACCACCAGCTTTCCAACTGTATTGACCAAAGTCTGATTCCATGAGTGTGATTGTATCAGGCAGTTCCTTGATTAGTCTGAGGGCAGTTCTCCCAATTTTGGCAGATTGAATCCTCCCAGATGTAATTAAGGAGGACTTTGCAGAGGCAGCAGGTTTAAATTTGTTGTTGTTGTTGTTTCTGGTGCCTAGGTTATTGTGTATGTTCCATTTAGTTTCATTCTTTTGTTCAGACTCTGTAACAGATTGATACAGCCATATAGCTTGCTAGGACATTTCAGAAGATTGTTCAGAGTCACTGCGGGCCTGGAGTCACATGTAGGTCAGACCAGGTAAGGACATTAATGAGGGGTGTGCCATAAATGCTGACTATGCCAGCAATTCTCAAATTTCACAAATAAAAATATCTTTCCCATGTTAATAAAGATCTGTGTGCATTATCTCAATAACTTCTACATTAGTTCAGTACCTTCACATATTAATAACACTTGCTCACACATTATTCCATTTCTTCAAACATTAGTCTAGATCTTCCCACATTAGAACAGTTATTCAAATATTAGGTCAGTTCCAATTTAATTCAGTTCCTTCACACATTAGACCAATTTATCACAGATTAGCCAAGACCTTCTCAAACAGATCCAGCCTTTAGTCCAGTTTTTCACACATGGACAGTTCCAGTTCATCAAACATTTGCCTGGTTCTTAACACTTTAGTTCAGTTTCTCATAAATTAATCCGGTTCTGCACACTTTAATTCAGTTTCTGCCATAGTAATGAAGTTCATTCAAACTTTAGTCCATCTCTTTTGCCCTTTGAGCCTCAGGGGATTTTAAAAAGGTTACAGGATGACAGAGAGCTTCAGCCAGCTCTGTGTAAGAACAGCATACCTAGTGTTACTGATCCACGTCCTCAGGACCTGCCTTTGCCCCAGATATTTTCCATTCAGGTGTGTGAGTTCCGATGTGAAGCTATGATTAAACCTGTCTCTACCACACTATGTGGTTGTGCATTCCAGATCCTGATCACTTTTGAGTAACAAGACGTTTTCTCGCATCCTACTTGTTTCTTTTACCACTCACCTTAGATTGATGTCCTCCACTTCTCATCTTTCTCACTAATATGAACAGCTTCTCTTTAAGTATCCTATCCAGCCCTCTGGTGATTTTCCATTAAATCTCATCTCAACCTTGTCTGAGTTGAGTTTCTCCAGTCTGGCCATCTTGCTGAAGTCCCTCAGTCTGGAATGATTCTCTTCTCTTATCTGCAACCTCCCTGAAGTATTTTCAGCCGACCCAAAGTATGGTCTGCAGGTTTGTCTTCAGTTCATGTTGTCATTGTCTCTTGTGAACTTGCAGTATACTATCTGGATATTTGATCTATTTTTGAAGTCCAGGATGCTGTATAAATTTTTAGTCATTCCTTAATCTGTCCTGTCTCCTTCAATCATTTATTTACATATACACCCAGTTCTTTCTGTTACTGCATGTTTCTTTATAATTGCATACCTTAGTTTGTATTGCCTCTCTTTATTCTTCCTGTTAAAAATATCATTTTGCACATCATTATCTTCCATTCTGTGGAAAGGTCATGCTGAGTCCACTGGGTGAGCAGTGGCCACGAATGCTGGTTGCTACTGTCATCGTCTTGAGTATAGGAAACTACAGAGACTGTTTGGTCTAGTACATTTAGAGTTACACCATTGCTGGACTATACATCCAAAGACTCAGGTAATGTTCTGGGACCTGCGTTCAAATCCCTCCATGACAGATGGTGGAATTTGAATTCAATAATAATCTGGAAATATGAAATAATTATTGACTGTCAGGAAAAATCCACCTGCTTCTCTGATGTCTTTTTGAGAAGGAAATATGCCATCCTTACCTGGTCTGACCTACATGTGACTCTACACAGCAATGCAGTTGTTTCTTAACTGCCCACTGTGCAATTAGTAATTGGCAATAAATGCTGGCTTAGATAGTGAATCCTACATCCTATGAGTTAATAAAACCAACTGGAAGTGTGTTTTGTAATTAACATCACATATTTTACTGCTAGTAGGCAACTAGTTACAGATTACATAGCTATGTTAGACATTATCACAGAGACTTGAAGGAGTGTTATGTCTCACTCTTTTGAGGTGTTATACCCACAAGCCTATATGAAATTATCATAGTACTTAGAATGATGCTCTGGCATTTTTATC
Source organism: Chiloscyllium plagiosum (assembly GCF_037043375.1). Lineage (NCBI taxonomy): Eukaryota > Metazoa > Chordata > Chondrichthyes > Orectolobiformes > Hemiscylliidae > Chiloscyllium > Chiloscyllium plagiosum. The sequence goes on along the minus strand of NW_028270170.1, from coordinate 47,113,134 downwards.
TGTTAACCCTTTCAAATCCTTTCAGACCCGCATAAAACATTCCCCTGCCCCTCAGCTTCTTTTCCATTATTAATATAATACATTTGTTTACATAATTGCATTTACTATGACCTCATCACCTCTGAGTCCCTGATTTAAAAATACACGTAAGCTGAAAGTTCCACTATTCTCTCATAATGTTTCCTGATTGGAACTGGAAGGCTAGCAATTTACTGGATAGTAAAGACCTTTGCCTTTGATTCTTCTTCTGATAGCCCCAGGTCTCTTTAAACTGGGTGACTGCCCATCTCATGTTGATTCCCTTCATTCTGCTAATTGAAGAGTGCTTGTTGACCTCTGTCACAGTGATTGAGGATTCTTCATGAAGAGATCAGGTGAAACGTTCTGCTTGAACTCATATTCTCGGAATCACTTCAGTGTCTAACGTCAGCCTTGAATTTACCAGATCTATTTGTTCACCAAGTCGTGTGGCACTTTGAGGTACATCATTATAGATTCACCAATTGGCTCTATTCTGTTTACTGGCCATCACACTGCTTATTTTTTCTTCATAAACATTACTAGTTCTTATACCCTGAGTATGATAACAGTGGAAAATATTTGAAGCCAGTATAATCACAGGTTCCCATTTCATTGACAATATGAAGCAAATTTCTGATGCCAACATCTTAATGGATTCTAGTTCAATGGATAAGGTTCTGCCCTGAGTCTAGATAGTTCTATAAAATCTTTCACTAAATGTTCTTTGATAGGTTCTTCACCTCCTGATATTCCTTAACTAAATGTGCGTTAGCTCCTTCCTCCATCTGAAGAAGATTAATGTTGTGATATGCCTTCCTACGCTAGAACAAGAATTCGTTATTGTAATGTGTACAGATTTTCTTCTATGTGGTGTTCCTGTATTGGTGAGTTGCTTGTAACATATCTTTAACCTTAGGCCTCCTGGCCCATGTAGTCACACTGTTGTAGAGTGCAGATAGTACAGTATTGTCTTAAATATGGCTTTCTATCTGATAATATAGTGAGGCTCACCCCAGTGTCTAACTTAGAACTCGTGAGATGATCATTGATAATAATATTGGCTTGCCAAAGTGTAAGGTGTGGAAAACTTATTTCCATTAGTAACACTTTCTGTTGTACCACATTAATCTCTTTGTGTAGGTGTCTTGCTTTTCTGAAACTGTGTCACATGTCTGTGCCTTTCCTGAAAGTGACCTATTGTGTGACAGAGAAAGCTTTCAATTTCAATAGTTGGGCACTGTCTGTACTGATAAAGTTTCTTTGCTTCATAGGACTAAGGAGGGTTTTTTTGTGTTGTGCCTGTTTTACCTGTTGTATTGATTTCTTATGTATGTTGTTTCTAATTTTGTACCTTAAAGACTGAGTGGCTCTATTGGTCTTCTGTGAAGTTAGTGTTCTCCTTTTAGAATGTGCTAATTCTGAACTTCTGTTTCAATCACTACCTGAGCATCTTTCTCAGGAATCAGGTCTTCTTTGGACTAATAGGCAAATCTGATAGGCGAAAGTGGAGACTACAGATGCTGCAGATCAGAGTTGAGAGTGTGGTGCTGGAAAAGCACAGCAGGTCAGGCAGCATCCGAGGAGCAGGAGAATCGACGTTTCGGGCATAGCTCTTCATCAAGGATGAGGCTTGTGGGCTGGGGGGTGCTGAGAGATAAATGGAAGGGGGTTGGGGCTGGTGGGAGAGTAGCTGGGAATGTGATAGGTAGATGAAGGTGGGGATGAAGGGCTTTTGCCCGAAATGTTGATTTTTCTGCTCCTCGGATGCTGCCTGACCTGCTGTCCTTTTCCAGCACCACGCTTTCCACTCTAATCTCCAACATCTGCAGTCCACCCTTTCGCCTGGATGAAGTTGGGGGGTGATTGTGATAGGTCCAAGAGAAGGGTGGAGTGGATAGATACATTGATGACTGTATCAGCGGCACCTTATGCTATCACAAGGAGGTTAAACAGTTTAGCAACTTCATTATCACCTTTCACCACGACCTCAAATACACATGGACCATCTCGGACACATTCCTCCCCATCCATTACAGTCTTTCTAAGTATAAAGTAGGAAAAAAAATTACAGTCCTTCTTTAGCCATGGGTCTGCATGTGGGCTTCCCCAGAACTGTCCACACTCCTCATGAGAGCTCACACTCCCCTTGTACTGGTCTCAATCTCTCACCTTACACTGGGCTCAATCTCCCCCTCACACCCCACACTCGGCTCAATCACACCCCCTCTCACTGGGCTCAATCTCTCCCCCCAACACTGGGCTCAATCTCTCCCCCCACACTGGGCTCAATCTCCCCCTCACACCCCATACTCGGCTCAATCACTCCCCCTCTCACTGGGCTCAATCTCTCCCCCCACCCACTGGTCTCAATCTACCCCTCACACCGAACGCTGGGCTCAATCTCTCCCCCCACACTGGGCTCAATCTCTCCCCCCTCATTGGACTCAATCTCACCCCCCTCACTGGGCTCAATCTCTCCCCTCTCACTGGACTCAACCTCTCACCCCTCACTGGGCACAATCTCTCCCCCCAGACTGGGCTCAATCACTCCCCTCTCACTGGGCTCAATCCCTCCCCCCTCACTGGGCTCAATCTCTCCCCCCACACTGGGCTCAATCCCACCCTCATCACTGAGCTCAATCTCTCCTCCCACACTGGGCTCAATCTGTCCTCACACTCTGGGCTCAATCCCTCGCCCCTCACTAGCCCAATCCCTCCCCCCTCACTGGGCTCAATCTCTCACCCCCCACACTGGGGTCAATCTCTCACCCCCTCACTGGATCAATCCCTCCCCCCACACTGGGGTCAATCTCTCCCCCCTCACTGGGTCAATCCCTCCCCCACACTGGGCTCAATCCCTCCCCCACACTGGGCGCAATCCCTCCCTCCACACTGGGTCAATCCCTCCCCCCTCACTGGGCTCAATCCCTCCCTCCACACTGGGCTCAATCTCTTCCCCCTCACTGGGCTTAATCACTCCCCACTCACTGGGCTCAATCTCTCCCCTCTCACTGGGCCCAATCTCTCCCCCCAAACTGGGCTCAATCTCTCCCCCCTTACTGAGCTCAATCTCTCCTCCCTCATTGGGCTCAATCCCACCCCACTACACTGGGCTCAATCTCCCCCTCACACTGGGCTCAAACTCTCCCCCCTTACTGGACTTAATCCCTCCCCCCTTACTGGGCTCAATCCCTCCCCCCACACTGGGTCAATCTCGCCACTCCCCCCTCACTGGGCTCAATCTCTTCCTCCACACTGGGATCAATCCTTCCCCACTACACTGGGCTCAATCTCTCCCTCTCTCCCCTCACAGATTCAATCCCTCACCCCTCACTGGGGTCAATTCCTCCCCCCTCACTGGGCTCAATCTCTCCCCCTACACTGGGCTCAATCTCTCCACTCTCACTGGGCTCAATCTCCCCCCCATCACTGGGGTCAATCCCTCCCCCATCACTCTGCTCAATCTCTCCCCCCTCACTGGGCTCAATCTCTCCCCCTACACTGGGCTCAATCTCTCCCCACTCACTGGGCTCAATTCCTCACCCTTCACTGGGCTCAATCTCTCCCCCATTACTGGGCTCAATCTCTCCCACCTCACTGGGCTCAATCCCTCCCCCCTCACTGGGCTCAATCTCTCCCCTCTCACTGGGCTCAATCTCTCTCCTTACACTTGGCTCAAACTCCCCCTCAAACCCCACACTCGGTCAATCATTCCCCCTCTCACTGGGCTCAATCTCTCCCCCCAACACTGGGCTCAATCTCTCCCCCCACACTGGGCTCAATCTCTCCCCCTTCACTGGGCTCAATCTCAACCCCTCACTGGGCTCAATCCCTCCACCCTCACTGGGCTCAATCTCAACCCCTCACTGGGCTCAATCCCTCCACCCTCACTGGGCTCAATCCCTCCCCTCTCACTGGGCTCAATCTCTCCCCCCACACTGGGGTCAATCCCTCCCCCCAACACTGGGCTCAATCTCTCCCTCTCTCCCCTCACTGGTTCAATCCCTCCCCCCACACTGGGCTCAATCCCTCCCCCCTCACTGGGCTCAATCTCTCCTCCCTTACTGGGCTCAATCTCTCCCCCTTCACTGGGCTCAATCTCAACCCCTCACTGGGCTCAATCCTTCCACCCTCACTGGGCTCAATCCCTCCCCTCTCACTGGGCTCAATCGCTCCCCCGACACTGGGGTCAATCCCTCCCCCCAACACTGGGCTCAATCTCTCCCTCTCTCCCCTCACTGGTTCAATCCCTCCCCCCACACTGGGCTCAATCCCTCCCCCCTCACTGGGCTCAATCTCTCCCCCCTCACTGGGCTCAATCTCTCCCCCCTCACTGGACTCAATCCCACCCCCCACACTGGGTTCAATCTCTTCCCCCACACCGGGGTCAATCTCTCCCCCCACATTGGGGTCATTCCCGTCTCCTCCCCCCCTCACTGGGCTCAATCTCTCCCCCCACACTGGGCTCAATCACTCCCCCCTCATTGGGCTCAATCTCTCCCCTCTCACTGGGCTCAATCTCTCCCCTTACACTTGGCTCAATCTCCCCCTCAAACCCCACACTCGGCTCAATCATTCCCCCTCTCACTGGGCTCAATCTCTCCCCTCAACACTGGGCTCAATCTCTCCCCACCCACTGGCCTCAATCCCCACCTCACACAGAACACTGGGCTCAATCTCTCCCCCCACACTGTGCTCAATCTCTCCTCCCTCACTGGGCTCAATCTCTCCCCCCTCACTGGGCTCAATCTCTCCTCCCTAACTGGGCTCAATCCCACCCCCCACACTGGGCTCAATCTCTCCCCCCACACTGTGCTCAATCTCTCCCCCTTCACTTGGCTCAATCTCAACCCCTCACTGGGCTCAATCCCTCCACCCTCACTGAGCTCAATCTCTCCCCTCTCACTGGGCTCAATCTCACCCCCCCTCACTGGGCTCAATCTCTTCCCTCTCACTGGGCTCAACCTCTCACCCCTCACTGGGCACAATCTCTCCCCCTACACTGGGCTCAATCTCTCCCCTCTCACTGGGCTCAACCTCTCACCCCTCACTGGGCTCAATCTCTCCCCCCAAACTGGGCTCAATCACTCCCACCTCACTGGGCTCAAACCCTCCCCCCTCACTGGGCTCAATCTCTCCTCACCCACTGGTCTCAATCTACCCCTCACACCGAACGCTGGGCTCAGTCTCTCCCCCCCCACACTGGGCTCAATCTCTCCCCCCTCACTGGACTCAATCTCACCCCCCCTTACTGGGCTCAATCTCTCCCCTCTCACTGGGCTCAACCTCTCACCCCTCACTGGGCACAATCTCTCCCCCTACACTGGGCTCAATCTCTCCCCTCTCACTGGGCTCAACCTCTCACCCCTCACTGGGCTCAATCTCTCCCCCCACACTGTGCTCAATCCCACCCCCCTCACTGAGCTCAATCTCTCCTCCCACACTGGGCTCAATCTCTCCCTCTCTCCCTTCACAGGTTCCATCCCTCACCCCTCACTGAGCTCAATCTCTCCTCCCACACTGGGCTCAATCTGTCCTCACACTCTGGGCTCAATCCCTCCCCCCTCACTAGCCCAATCCCTCCCCCGTCACTGGGCTCAATCTCTCACCCCCCACACTGGGGTCAATCTCTCCCCCCCTCACTGGATCAATCCCTCCCCCCACACTGGGCTCCATCTCTCACCCCCCACACTGGGGTCAATCTCTCCCCCCTCACTGGGTCAATCCCTCCCCCACACTGGGCTCAATCCCTCCCCCACACTGGGCGCAAACCCTCCCTCCACACTGGGTCAATCCCTCCCCCCTCACTGGGCTCAATCCCTCCCCCCACACTGTGCTCAATCTCTTCCCCCTCACTGGGCTTAATCACTCCCCACTCACTGGGCTCAATCTCTCCCCTCTCACTGGGCCCAATCTCTCCCCCCAAACTGGGCTCAATCCCACCCCACTCATTGGACTCAATCTCCCCCTCACACTGGGCTCAAACTCTCCCCCCTTACTGGGCTTAATCCCTCCCCCCTTACTGGGCTCAATCTCTCCCCCCTCACTGGGCTCAATCCCTCCCCCCACACTGGGCTCAATCTCTCCCCCCTCACTGGGCTCAATCTCTTCCTCCACACTGGGGTCAATCCTTCCCCACTACACTGGGCTCAATCTCTCCCTCTCTCCCCTCACAGATTCAATCCCTCACCCCTCACTGGGGTCAATTCCTCCCCCCTCACTGGGCTCAATCTCTCCCCCTACACTGGGCTCAATCTCTCCACTCTCACTGGGCTCAATCCCTCACCCTTCACTGGGCTCAATCTCTCCCCCATCACTGTGGTCAATCCCTCCCCCCTCACTCTGCTCAATCTCTCCCCCCATTACTGGGCTCAATCTCTGCCCCTACACTGGGCTCAATCTCTCCCCTCTCACTGGGCTCAATTCCTCACCCTTCACTGGGCTCAATCTCTCCCCCATTACTGGGCTCAATCTCTCCCACCGCACTGGGCTCAATCCCTCCCCCCTCACTGGGCTCAATCTCTCCCCTCTCACTGGGCTCAATCTCTCCCCTTACACTTGGCTCAATCTCCCCCTCAAACCCCACACTCGGTCAATCATTCCCCCCCTCACTGGGCTCAATCTCTCCCCCATTACTGGGCTCAATCTCTCCCACCTCACTAGGCTCAATCCCTCCCCCCTCACTGGGCTCAATCTCTCCCCTCTCACTGGGCTCAATCTCTCTCCTTACACTTGGCTCAATCTCCCCCTCAAACCCCACACTCGGTCAATCATTCCCCCCCTCACTGGGCTCAATCTCTCCCCCCAACACTGGGCTCAATCTCTCCCCCCACACTGGGCTCAATCTCTCCCCCTTCACTGGGCTCAATCTCAACCCCTCACTGGGCTCAATCCCTCCACCCTCACTGGGCTCAAACTCAACCCCTCACTGGGCTCAATCCCTCCACCCTCACTGGGCTCAATCCCTCCCCTCTCACTGGGCTCAATCTCTCCCCCCACACTGGGGTCAATCCCTCCCCCCAACACTGGGCTCAATCTCTCCCTCTCTCCCCTCACTGGTTCAATCCCTCCCCCCACACTGGGCTCAATCCCTCCCCCCTCACTGGGCTCAATCTCTACCCACTCACTGGGCTCAATCTCTCCTCCCTCACTGGGCTCAATCCCACCCCCCACACTGGGTTCAATCTCTTCCCCCACACCGGGGTCAATCTCTGCCCCCACATTGGGGTCAGTCCCCCCTCCTCCCCCCCTCACTGGGCTCAATCTCTCCCCCCACACTGGGCTCAATCCCACCCCCCACACTGGGCTCAATCTCTCCCCCCACACTGGGGTCAATCCCTCCCCCCAACACTGGGCTCAATCTCTCCCTCTCTCCCCTCACTGGTTCAATCCCTCCCCCCACACTGGGCTCAATCCCTCCCCCCTCACTGGGCTCAATCTCTACCCCCTCACTGGGCTCAATCTCTCCTCCCTAACTGGGCTCAATCCCACCCCCCACACTGGGCTCAATCTCTCCCCCCACACTGTGCTCAATCTCTCCCCCTTCACTTGGCTCAATCTCAACCCCTCACTGGGCTCAATCCCTCCACCCTCACAAATCGAATGTTGATTTTTTGCATCAAAGGATTGGCAGGAAGTTCTGTAAAAAATAGAACAAGGCACTAGTCAGACTACAACTGATGCTGTGAGCAGTTTTGGGCCCCTTATTTAAATAAAGATACATTGCTATTGTAGGCACTTCACAAGGTTTATTAGCAGGTCTGGAGGCTCTGTCCTGTGAGATGTTGAGTAGGTTGGGTCATTGGGATTTATTATGAAAGGTAACTCTATTGAAATGTAATTCTTACAGGACTTGATAGGTTCAATGCTGAGAGGTTGTTTCCCTCTTGAGGAAGGGAGTCTAGGACCAAAAGGCATGATCTCAGAATGAAGAGTTGTATGTTTAAGACAGAAGTGAGGAGGAATTTCTTCTCTCAGGGAGTTGTGAATCTGTGGAACGTTAAATCTGGCTTATTAAGTATATTCAAGGCTGAGGTAGACTGATATTTAATCAGTGAGGAAATAAAATGATTTTTAATCAGTAAGGGTTTATAGGGAAATGATAGAAAAATAGAATTGAGGGGCGTTCGGGTCCCAAAGGGAAGAAAGCAGTTTTAAATTGACCACCAAAGTAATTCTAAGCTACTTGCTTAGAATTACTTAGAGTTACTTGCAAATACATGTGGAATTTCTCATTTAAGGCCACATCAATTCAGGCAATACCATGAGGGGGTGCATGTAACGAATAATAATAGACATTATGTCAATTGTAAGGACACAGTTACACAGAGCCTTGGTGGGACCACACTGTTATATTGTGTGCAGCTGTGGTCTCCCTACCTAAGAAAGGATTTACTTATCAAAGAGGGGGTGTAGAGGAGGTTCGCTCAGTTGAGATTGGGGAAGACAGGACTGTCCTGCAAGGAAATACCAGTTAAACTGGACCTTGTATTCACTAGGGTTTAGAAGAATGAGACGGGATCTGATTAAAATGTATGAAACTCTAACATGGTTTGGATGGACTAGATGAAAGGAAGATGTTTTTTTTTAGATTACATTACAGTGTGGAAACAGGCCCTTCGGCCCAACAAGTCCACACCGACCCGCAACCCACCCATACCCCTTACCTAACACTATGATCTGCACATCTTTGGACTGTGGGAGGAAACCGGAGCACCCGGAGGAAACCCACGCAGACACGGGGAGAATGTGCAAACTCCACACAGTCAGTCGCCTGAGGCGGGAATTGAACCCGGGTCTCTGGCGCTATGAGGCAGCAGTGCTAACCACTGTGCCACCGTGTTTTCCCTGGTTGGGGAGTCTAGAATGAGGGGACACAGTCTCAGGATAGAACACTTAGGACTAAGCTGAAGAAACAATTTTTCACTCAAAGGGCAGTAAACCTGTGGAATTCTCAGCCACAGAACGCTAAGGAGGTTTAGTCACTGAATATATTCAAGAAAGAATTCGAAAAAATATTTAGATTTTAAAATCATCAAGGGCATGGGGAGAAAGCAATAATGTGACATTAATATACAGGATACAGGCTGTGATCCTATTAAGTGATGGAGTAGGCTTGAAGGGCCCAAATAGCTAATCCTGTTCTGAGTTACTACATTTCTATGGATAATTTACTACTGAACAGTTTCACAGGATCATAGAACCCCGCCAGTGTGGAAACAGGCCCTTCGGCCCAACAAGTCCACACCAACCCTCCAAAGAGTAACCCACTCAGATCCCTTCCCCTACCCTATAACTCTACATTTCCCCTGACTAATGCAACTAGCCTATACATCCATGAATGCTATGGGAATTTAGCACAGCCATTTTACCTAACCTGCACATCTTTGGATTGTGGGAGGAAACCGGAGCACCCGGAGGAAATCCACACAGACACGGGGAAAATATGCAAACTCCACAATGACTCAGTGGTTAGCCCTGCTGCCTTCCAGTGCCAGGGATCTGCATTTGATTCTAGCCTTGGGTGACTGTCTGTGTGGAGTTTGCACATTCTCCCTACATCTGCATGGGTTTCCACCCACAATCCGAGTATATACAAGTTAGGTGAGTTGGCCATGCTATGTGTGGGCATGGCCTTCTTCAGGAAGGGCTTATGCCCGAAACATCGATTCTCCTGTTCCCTGGATGCTGCCTGACCTGCTGCGCTTTTCCAGCAACACATTTTCAGCTCTTGAGAAACTACATCTCCCAAATGGTTGTGAATCTGTGGAATTCACTCCCCCAAAGTGTGGAAGATGTTGGGATAGTGATTAAGTTTAAGGAGGTGTTAGACAGATTTTTTAATTAGTAACGGGTTGAAGAGATATGGAGAGAAGGCAAGAAATTGGAAGTGAGTAGCATATCAGCCATGATCGAATGGTGGAGCAGACTCGATGGGCCGAATGGCCAAAATCTGCTCCTTTATCTTATGAACTTATAAACACAAAGACTTGAATATAAAAGCAAGGATGTTCTTCTCAGGCTATATAAGGCTCTAGTCAGACTATATTTGGAATATTGTGCCCAGTTTTGGGCCCCATATCTCAGGAAGGATGTACTGGCCCTGGAGAAGGTACAGAGGAGGTTCACAAGAATGGTCCCAGGAATGAAAAGCTTCACATATGAGGAATGTTTGAGCACTCTGGGTCTGTACTTGATGGAATTTAGAAGGATGGGGTGGGGGTGCGCAGTGGTAGGGGGAATCTAATTGAAATATACAGAATACTGAATGGCCTGGACAGAGTGGATGTTGGGGAGATGTTTTGATTAGATTACTTACAGTGTGGAAACAGGCCCTTCAGTCCAATAAGTCCACACCGACCGTCCAAAGAGCAACCCACCCAGACCCATTCCCCTACATTTATCCTTTCACCTAACACTACGGGCAATTTAGCATGGCCAATTCACCTGACCTGCACATCTTTGTGACTGTGGGAGGAAATTGGAGCACCCGGAGGAAACCCACGCTGACACGGGGAGAATGTGCAAACTCCACATAGTCAGTCAGCTGAGGCAGGAATTGAACCCAGGTCTCTGGCGTTGTGGAGCAGCAGTGCTAACCACTGTACCACCATGCCATCCATAAGGTTTCATTAGTAGGAGAGACTAAGACCCGAGGGCATAGCCTTCAAGTAAAGGGAAGACCCTTTTAGAACGGAGATAAGGAGAAACTTGTTCAGCCAGAGAGTGGTGAATCGATAGAATTCACTGCCACAGAAGCCTGTGGAGGCCAGGTCATTGAATGAATTTATGACTGGGGTGGCACGGTGGCTCAGTGGTTAGCACTGCTGCCTCACAGCAGTGCTAACCAGGTTTGATTCCAGCAACAGCTGACTGTCTGTGTGGAGTTTGCACATTCTCCCTGTGTCTGCATGGGTTTTCTCTGGGTACTCCGATTTCCTCCCACAATGAGGTGCCCCCTGAAGAAGGGCTCGTGCCCGAAGCATCGATTCTCTTGCTCCTTGGATGCTGCCTGACCTGCTACGCTTTTCCAGCAGCACATTTTCAGCTCTTTCCTCCCACAATCCAAAGATGTGCAGGTTAGGTGAATTGGAAATGCAAAATTGCCCTTAGTGTTTAGGGATATGTAGGTTAGATGCATTAGTCAGAGATAAGTAGCGGGAATGGGTCTGGGTGGGTTACTCTTCAGAGGGTTGGTATGGACTTGTTGGACCGAAGGGCCTGTTTCCACACTCTAGGGATTGTATTAAAGACTGATAGGCTCTTGAGTATTAAGGGGATCAAGGATTACAGGGAGAAGGCTGGACAATGGGGTTAAGAAACTTATCAGCCATGATTGAATGGTCGAGCAGACTCGATGGGCTGAATGGCCTCTGCTCCTATATCATATGGTCATATGGTCTAATGGTCGAAAGCTTCAATGTGATTGGTAAAAGAAGCAATAGTGATGTGGTGAATAATTGTTTCACACAGTGAGTGCTTGGTGTGATGGTGGCAGATTAGTCAAGATTTACAAAAGGGAATTGGCTTGATGTCTGAACAGGAAGATTAGGCAAGGCTACAGGCAGAGGATCGGGGAGTGACTCTCAGTTGGAGACCTGGTGCAGACATGACAGGCCAAATGGCCTGTTTCACACATACAACAGCTGCACTCCCTGCAATTTAAAAAAAGGAAAGAAGCTGGGAGGGTTAAGGAGAAATTCAAGACCTTAGCATCCAGGCATGTGAAGACCTGGCCATGAGTGGCAGAATGGCTAAGTTTGAAGACACAGAAGAGATCGAATTAGAGAAACACTGATACTTGGCTGGAGCGTGGGAATGGAGGAAATGATATTGATAGGGCAATATGAAACCATTTTGGACATTGAAAACATTGATGAAGATTGACAGTAGATTTTAAATGATCCTGAGGTTAGCAGGGATAGGATATGGAAGGGCACACAGGCTTGTGTTGGAATCATTAAGCCTAGAACTAACAGTGGCATGGACGAGAGCTTCCTTATCTGATGAGAACAAACAATGTTATGCAGATGGAAGATGATCGATGTTGAATAACTTGATGGTTGGAAGCTGAACTTAGAGTCAAGTACAATATCAAAATTCTACATCAGCCTCAAACAGTTGCCAGGGAGAGGGATGGAATTATTGGAGGAGTTGTGGGATATCCTGATGAGATCAGACTGGGGGCAAATGTGGACTCTGAGACTTTTTGTGTCATTTTTTTAAGGAGCAGTATGTAAAAGGAGAAAGCTGAGGATGGATCTTATTGGGAATAGAATAATATCACTAAATGAGAAGGTACAGTGGTGAGAGAGAAGCCATTGCAAGTGATTCTCTGGATATGTTAAAATGGATAAGAATGTAACCAGGTAAGCAATGTCCAGCCAGCTGGGGAGCAGTGGAAAAGCAGTGGTGTGGTGCTAAAGTCACTGGATGAGCATTCTTGGGCCCCTAGCAACATGAATACAAATCCTTCCACTTCATATGATGAATTTTGAATTCAATGAAGGAAAGAAAATCTGGCACTAAAAGTTAATCTAATGGTGATTATGAAAACAGTGAAAAACCATCTGTTCACACATACCCTCTAAGGAAGGAAATCTGCCATCCTTACCTGGCCTGTCCTACATATGACTCCAGGACCACAGCAACGTGGTTAACTCTCAATTATCCCCTGACACAATACAAGGGCAACTGAGGGTGGGCATTAAATGCTGACTTAACCAGCCGTACTCACTTTGAAGGAAAGAATATAACAAATGCTTTGGTCGACACCATATTGTGGATTCAAACTTGGGGCTTGGGGAAAGATGGGCACAGGAAAGGGGCAGGGATAGATCAAAAATGTGTTTCAAACTAGGGAAAAGGACAAGTTTTAAAACTGAAATGTGATTTGGCAACAGGGGACAGGAAACAGAAACTTGCAGGTCCCTGACAGTCATAGAGTCATAGAGATGTACAGCACAGCAACAGACCCTTCGGTCCAACTCATCCATGCTGACCAGATATCCTAAATTATTTAGTCCCATTTGCCAGCACTTGACCCATATCCCTCTAAACCTTTCCTTTTCATATACCCATCCAGATGTCTTTTAAATGCTGTAATTGCACCAGCCTGCACAACTTCCTCTGGCAGCTCATTCCATACACCTCTGAGTGAAAAAGTTGCCCCTTAGGTCTCTTTTATATCTTTTCCCTCTCACCCTAAACCCTATGCCCTCTAGTTCTGGACTCCCCCATCCCAGGGAAAATACCTTGTCTATTTACTCTATCTATGCCCCTCATGTTTTAATAAACCACGATAAGGTCACCCCTTGGCCTCCAATGCTCCAGGGAAAACAGATCCAGCCTATTCAGCTTCTCCCAACCTTGACAAGGATTGAAAGATTTAAAGCAGGCATTCAGGAAAATAGAGAAGGTTCAGAACAAATATGCTCCCAGGAAGAAAACAGATTGGATTCTCAAAATAGACCTCTCCTGAATATCAAAACCAGCCAAACACCCTGAGATGTATAGACAGTGAAATGTAAGGATTTAAAGAGAATAACGAGGACACAGATCATTATTGACAAATAAAATCCAAAAATGTGGTATCAGTCGATAAAGAGAAAGGGACAAAATGTTTTATTCATTTGTGCAATGTGGGCTTCACTGGCAAGATCGGCATTCATTGCCCATCCCTAGCTGCCCTTGAGAAAGTGGTGGTGAGCTGCCTTCTTGAACTGCTGCAGTCCATGTGCTGTAGATAGATGTACAAAGCCATTAAAGAGGGGCTTACAGGATTTTGACCCCACGACACTGAAGGAACAGTCCAAGTCAGGATGGTAAGTCTCTTGGTGAGGAACATGCAGGTGGTTCCATGCTCCCATGTATCTACTGCCCTTGCCCTCCTAGATTGGCAGTGGTCATGTGTTTGGAAGGTGCTGTCTAAGGACCCTTGGTGGAAAGTGTAATGAAAGAGTAGGACATATTAGAGACTAAGAAAGTGAATTTGTGTGTGGAGACGGAAGATGCAAACATGGTTTTTCAATGAATGCTTTCCCATCACAAAAGAACAGGATGATGTACTGTAGTTACAGATGAGAACAGTGAAATATTGAATGGTATAGATTAGATTAGATTCCCTACAGTGTAGAAACAGGCCCTTCGGCCCAACAAATTCACACCGACCCTCAGAAGAGCCACCCACCCAGTCCCATTTCCCACTGCCTAACACAACGGGCAATTTAGCATGGCCAATTCACCTGACCTGCACATAGAACATAGAACATAGAACAGTACAGCACAGAACGGGCCCTTCAGCCCACGATGTTGTGCCGACCACTGATCCTCATGTATGCACCCTCAAATTTCTGTGACCATATGCATGTCCAGGAGTCTCTTAAATGTCCCCAATGACCTTGCTTCCACAACTGCTGCTGGCAACGCATTCCATGCTCTCACAACTCTCTGTGTAAAGAACCCGCCTCTGACATCCCCTCTATACTTTCCTCCAACCAGCTTAAAACTATGACCCCTCGTGTTAGTCATTTCTGCCCTGGGAAATAGTCTCTGGCTATCGACTCTATCTATGCCTCTCATTACCTTGTATACCTCAATTAGGTCCCCTCTTCTCCTCCTTTTCTCCAATGAGAAAAGTCCGAGCTCAGTCAACCTCTCCTTATAAGATAAGCCCTCCAGTCCAGGCAGCATCCTGGTAAACCTCCTCTGAACCCGCTCCAAAGCATCCGCATCTTTCTTATAATAGGGCGACCAGAACTGGACGCAGTATTCCAAGTGCGGTCCAACCAAAGTTTTATAGAGCTGCAACAAGGTCTCACGACTCTTAAACTTAATACCCCTGTTAATGAAAGCCAAAACACCATATGCTTTCTTAACAACCCTGTCCACTTGGGTGGCCATTTTAAGGGATCTATGTACCTGCACCCCAAGATCCCTCTGTTCCTCCACACTGCCAAGAATCCTATCCTTAATCCTGTACTCAGCTTTCAAATTCAACCTTCCAAAATGCATCACCTCACATTTATCCAGGTTGAACTCCATCTGCCACCTCTCAGCCCATCTCTGCATCCTGTCAATGTCCCGCTGCAGCCTACAATAGCCCTCTATACTGTCAACAACACCTCCAACCTTTGTGTCATCTGCAAACTTGCTGACCCGTCCTTCAATCCCCTAATCCAAGTCATTAATAAAAGTTACAAACAATAGAGGCCCAAGGACAGAGCCCTATGGAACACCACTCACCACAGACTTCCAGGCAGAATATTTTCCTTCTACTACCACTCGCTGTCTTCTGTTGGCCAGCCAATTCTGTATCCAGGCAGCTATGTTCCCCTGAATCCCATTCCTCCTGACCTTCTGAATGAGCCTACCATGGGGAACCTTCTCAAATGCCTTGTTGAAGTCCATATACACCACATCCACAGCTCGACCCTCATCAACCTTTCTAGTCACATCCTCAAAGAACTCGATAAGGTTTGTGAGGCATGACCTGCCCCTCACAAAGCCGTGTTGACTGCATTTAATCAAGCCATGCTCTTCCAGATGGTCATAAATCCTATCCCTCAGAATCCTTTCTAACACCTTGCAGACAACAGACGTGAGACTTACTGGTCTGTAATTGCCGGGGATTTCCCTATTTCCTCTCTTGAAGAGAGGAATTACATTTGCCTCTCTCCAGTCCTCAGGTACGACTCCAGTGGAGAGCGAGGATGAAAAGATCTTCGCAAGTGGCAAAGTAATTGCATTTCTCGTTTCCCAAAGCAGCCGAGGACAAATCTGGTCCGGGCCTGACGACTTGCCAATCTTAATGTTTGACAAAATTTTCAACACATCAGCTTCCTCTATCTCTATCCATTTCAGCATGCGCACCTGCTCTTCAAAGGTTTCATTCACTACAAAGTTCGTTTCCTTCGTAAAGACAGATGCAAAAAACTCATTTAGGGCTTCCCCTACCTCCTCAGATTCCTCACACAAGTTCCCTATGCTATCCCTGATCGGGCCTACTCTTTCTTTGACCATTCTCTTATTCCTCACATAAGTGTAAAATACTTTTGTGTTCTCCCTAATCTGCTCTGCCAAGCCTTTCTCGTGCCCCCTCCTGGCTGTCCTCAGACCATTTTTAAGCTCCTTCCTTGTCTGCCTGTAATCCTGTAGAGCTGAGCTTGACCCTAGCTTCCTCCACCTTATGTAAGCTACCTTTTTCCTTTTGACGAGAAGCTCCACCGCTCTCGTCATCCAAGGTTCCTTTATCTTACCATTTCTTGCCTGTCTCAGAGGGACATATTTATTCATCACTTGCAACAACTGTTCCTCAAACAGTCTCCACATGTCTATAGTAATCTTTGGACTGTGGGAGGAAGTCCATGCAGACACGGGGAGAAAGTGCAAACTCCACATAAACAGTCTCCCAAGGCTGGAATCAAACCTGGGACCCTGGTGCTGTGAGGCAGCACTGCTAACCACTGAGCCACCGTGCCGCCCTGTGTAGTAAGAGAGGAAATGTATTTAGCATCTTTGAAAATAGATAACTATTACAACCTGATGAAATGTCTTCCAGGTTGGTAAATGAAGCAACAACTGTAGCTTCAACAATAATTTTCAATCCTCTCTAATGACAAAGAAGTGAAGTGAAAGTACCATTGCCCCAGAGGCAATTCTGTTATCAGAGAGAGACAACCAGTGGTGATTTTAATTTGTGGGTGACCACATCTCATGCAAAACCTTCACAGAGACCTCAACCAAAGACTGAATTGAAGCTGGGCTGCAATTATCATTTTGTATCAAAACAAGTTATCCAGCCATCTGAGTCACAGAGTTGGAACATAGAAATACTGTCCCATTGTTTTATAAAAGGCAGAGAGGCTGAGACTGAGTAATTACAGGCCAAACAGACATCGTCAATGATGGGGAAATTATTGGAAAATATTTTGACATGACATCGTTTAGAGAAGCAAAAATGAGTCAGGAGCTGCCAACATTGATTTGTTAGGAAAGGTCTGATGTCTTATTAATGTGCTTCAGCATTTTGAGGAGAAAAATTACTTTGAATATTTGATTTTGTCCACATTGATTTTAACAAGCCTTTGAATAAGGTCCCAGATGGCAAATCGTGTATGTCAATGACTTCGGTTCAATTGTAGAGAACATGATTAAGAGGTTCACAGAAGATTCAACACTTACTCATGTGTTTGGTGATAAGGATGGAATCTGTACATTGCTAGAAGATATCGATCGGCTATCACGTGCACAAAAATATTGAGATATCGAGGTTTTAACTAGAAAAAAGAAGGAATCTGGGATCAAGGGAATCCCTGAAGGTACACAGGGATTACAGGAGTTTAATTGAACACTTTGGAGTGCAGGTTCATAGCTCCTTGAAAGTGGAGTCACAGGTAGATAGGATAGTGAGGAAGACGTTTGTTAGGCTTTCCTTTATTGGTCAGAGTATTGAGTATAGGAGTTGGGAGGTCATGTTGCGGCTGTTCAGGTCATTGGTTAGGCCACTGTTGGGATATTGCGAGCAATTCTGGTCTCCTTCCTATCGGAAAGATGTTGTGAAACTTGAAAGGGTTCAGAAAAGATTTACAAGGATGTTGCCAGGGTTGGAGGATCTGAGCTACAGGGAGAGGCTGAACAGGCTGGGGATGTTTTCCCTGGAGTGTTGGAGGCTGAGGGGTGACCTTATAGAGGCTTACAAAATTATGAGGGTCATGGACAGGATAAATAGACAAAGTCTTTTCCCTGGGATCGGTGAGTCCAGAACTAGAGGGCATAGGTTTAGGGTGAGAGGGGAAAGATATAAAAGAGACCTAAGGGGCAATGTTTTCACGCAGAGGGTGGTACGTGTATGGAATGAGCTGCCAGAGGATGTGGTAGAGGCTGGTACAATTGCAACATTTAAGAGGCATTTGGATGGGTATATGAATAGGAAGGATTTGGAGGGATATGGGCCGGGTGCTGGCAGGTGGGACTAGATTAGGTTGGGATATCTGGTTGGCGTGGACGGGTTGGACTGAAGGGTCTGTTTCATGCTGTACATCTCTATGACTCTATGACTCCAATACAGCACAGAACAGGCCCTTTGGCTCTCAATGAAAGGAAATCGAATGAAGAAGGAAATCAGGAAGGTGAAAAGGGAGCATGAGATAGCCTTGGCTGAGAAGATTAGGGTGCATCCAAAGAGGTTCTTTATATAAATTAAAGAAATAAGAATAACTAGAGAGAGAATGGGGCCCCTCAAGGACCAAAGTGGACATGTGTGTGGAACCGCAGGAGATGGGCGGAGTTCTCAATGAATATTTCTCCTCTGTGTTTACTGTGGAGAAAGACATGGAGATTTGAGAACTTGGGGAAGTTAGTGGTGATATCTTGGGGATAGTTGATATCACAGTAGAGGAGGTGTTGGAAGTATGAGAATGTATGCAGGTGGATAAAGCTCCTGGTCCTGACCAGATATATCCAAGAACACCGCAAGAGGCTAGAGAAGAAATTGCGGGGGCCCTGGCTGATGTATTTGCATCAAAGTTAGTCATGGGTGAGGTCCTGGAGACTGGAAGACAGTGAATGTTTTGCCCTTATTCAAGAAGGGCTGCAAAGAAAAACCTGGAAACTATAGATCAGTAAGTGGTAGTTAAGTTACTTGTGAAGATTCTGAAGGATAAGATATACTTGAATTTGGAAAGGCAGGGTTTGATTAGGAGTAATCAGCATGGCTTTGAGTGTGGGAGATAATGCCTCACAAATTTGTTAGAGCTCTTTGATGAAGTGACCAGGAAGGTTGACGAGGGCAGAGCAGTAGACATAGACAATTTGGATTTCAGTAAGGCCTTTAATAAGGTTCCACATGGTAGGCTGCTCTGGAAGGTTAGGTCCCATGGAATCCAGGGGGAGCTGGCAAATTGGATACACAATTGGCTTGATGGTAGGAAGCAGAGGGCAATAATGGAAGGATGCTTGTCGAACTGGAGGCCTCTGACTATTGGAGTGCCTCAGGGATTGGTGCTGGGCCCATTACTGTTTGTTATCTATATCAATGATCTGGGTGTGAATGTACAAGGCATGATTAGTAAGTTTGCTGATGACTCTAAAATAGGAGGTATCGTGGACAGTGAGGAAGGTATCAGAGATTGCAGCAGGACCTTGATCAACTGGTGAAGTGGGCTGAGAAATGGCAAATGGAGCTTAATATGGATAAGTGTGAGGTCTTGCATTTTGGAAAGTCAAATCTAGTACGTGTTTCATGGTAAACGGTAGGGCCTTAAAGAGAGTAGTGGAACAGGGGGATCTTGGAGTTCGGGTTCACAGTTAACTGACAGTGGAGTCCCAGGTAGACAGGGCAGCGAAGGAGGCTTTTAGTCAGGGCATTGAGTACAGAAGTTGGGAAGTTATGTTGCAGTTGTACGAGACATTAGTGAGGCCGCACTTGGAGTATTGTGTTCAGTTTTGGTCACCTCTTTATAGGAAGGATGTTATTAAACTGGAAAGAGTGCAGAAGAAATTTATAATAATGTTCTCAGGAGTCAATACTCTGAATTATAGGGAGAGGCTGGACAAGATAGGACTTTTTTTCTTTAGAGTGTTGGAGACTGAGGGGGCATCTTGTAGAAGTGTATAAGGTCATGAGAGACACGGATAGAGCGAGTGCACTCAGTCTTTTTCCCAGAGTTGGGGAATCGAGAACTAGAGGGCATCAGTTTAAGGTTAGAGGGGAAAGAATAAAAGGGAACCTGAGGGGCAACTATTTTACACAGAGGGTGATACGCATATGGAATGAGCTGCCAGTGGAAGTGGTTGAGGTGGGTACATTAACAACATTTAAAGGGCATTTAGACAAATACATGGATAGGAAAGGATTAGAAGGATATGGGCTAAGTGCAGGGAAATGTGGTTAGCGTGGATGGACGTTTTGGTCGGCATGGACCAGTTTGGGCCGAAGGGCCTGTCTCCATGCTGTAGGACTCTATGACTCTATGATGGTCTGAAAGCTTGCACATAGAATTTATTTCAAAGAAACGTGTGTTGTTTGAGGTAATTGCTCTGAAGGAGTTAATGATCATGCTACATTGAGCTCTTCCCATTGTAATGATGTCATTATTGTACCCATAGTGTGTGGGTAGAGACAGCAGGTTCTACAATAGCCTTCATTGGGAGCATATATTCTCTGTATAGTTCCTGAGAGACCCCGTTCCTATGCCTGATTAGTGATGTAAACAATAAATTTATTACAATCATGCAGTGAGATATCTTGCTAACTGATATTAGTGTGTCTTTTGTATAGACCATGGTGATATATCCTCTACCACTGATCATTATACAGGCCATAGACAGAGGAGGATTGGTGGCAGTGCACCATGTGAGTCAAAAAGTATGCTACTGGAAAAGCACAGAAGATCAGACAGCATCAGGAATGTCTTCAGTTCAATTCCTTCCAAAAGTCGCCTAACAAATGGCCTGTACATGGCATCCCAACTCCTTGACTCAATGCACTGACCAATAAAGACCAGAAATGTCTTCATTCCTGATGAAGGGCTTATGCCCGAAACGTCAATTCTTCAGCTCCTCAGATGCTGCCTGATCTTCTGTGCTTTTCCAGCACCACACTTTTCAACTCTGATCTCCAGCTTTTGCAGTCCTCACTTTCTCCTCGTGCACTATGTGAAACAGCTGTCACTCTGAATGGCTTACCGGTTGGCAGGTATAAGGTGCAAGTGGTGGCAATCAGAGGTAATCCAACACAGTGAGCAGTGCTGTGGATTTGAATTCCATGCAGAAACCTCATTCTGAGGACAAGAATATGCAGAAGGTTCATGTTCTCTTGAAGGTGTGTCACAAATAGACAGGATAGTGAAGAAGGCATTTGGTACGTTTGCCTTTATTGGTCAGTGCATTGAGTCAAGGAGTTGGGATGTCATGTACAGGCCATTTGTTAGGTGACTTTTGGAAGGAATTGAACTGAATTTATTGTCACGTGTACTGAGGCACAGTGGAAATCTGTCTTGTGAGCAATACAGGAAGATCACATAGTTAAGTCAAATAGATAGTAAATAATAGGTAAACAGCGGCAAAAACAAAACCACAGATACAGGTAAATGTTAAGAGTTTGTGAGTCCATTCGGTATTCTAACAGCAGTTGGGTAGAAACTGTTGCAAAACCAGCTGGTGCATGTGTTCAGACTTCTGTACCTTCTCCCAGATGGTAGAGGCTGTAAAAAAGCATTGTCAGGGTGGGATGGATCTTTGAGAATGCTGGCAGCCTTTCCTTGACAGCGGGCCCTGGTAGATGGATTCTATAGATGGGAGGTTGGTCTTTGTGATTGTCTGGGCTGAGTTCACCACTCTCTGTAACCGTCTCCGATCTTGAATGGTACAGTTGCTATTCCAGGTAGTGATACATCCAGACAGAATACTCTTGATAGCCCACCTATAAAAGTTCGCAAGGGTATTTACCGTCATGTCAAATTTCCTCAGCTGTGTGTTGTTGAACCTTTGTAACCAGTGCATCCACATGAAAAGTCCAAGAAAGCTTGTTGTTAGTGACCACTAGGGAGCTTGACACTGTCCACTCGTTCCACCTCTGTGCTGTTAATGTGTAGGGGGGCAGGAGTAACATCCTGCCGAAAGTCAATAATGAGTTCCTTGGTTTTGCCGGTATGGAGAGCTAGGTTGTTCTCAGTGCACCAATTTTCCAGGTGTTCCACCTCCCATCTGCAGTCTGTTTCGTCGCCATTTGAGATTCAATCGACTATGGTGGTGTCATCAGCGAACTTGTAAATGGCATTAGTCTAGTGTTTGGTGATGCAATGATGGGTATTTAGTGAGTACAGTAGGGGGCTGAGTACATACCCCTTGGGGGTCCAATGTTGAGTGTTAGTGAGGATGAAATATTGTCCCCAATCTTCACTGATTGTGGCCTGTGGGTCAGGAACCTGAGGATCCAGTTGCAGAGAATGGGGCTTAGTCCGAGATCACTAAGTTTAGTATTCAGTCTCGAGGGGATAATAGTGTTGAAGGCTGAACTGTAGTCAATGAGTAGGATTCTTACGTAGCTGTTCTTGGTGTCAAGATGTTCTAGGGAGGAGCAAGTGATATGGCATCTGACATGGATCTGTTGGTCCGATAGGCAAATTGGAGTGGGTCAAGAGTAGTTGGGAGGCTGGGAGTTGATTAATGCCATGACCAGCCTTTCAAAGCACTTCATGACCACCGAAGTTAGGGCCACTGGGCGGTAGTCATTGAGACATGCTGCATGAGCCTCCTTAGGCACAGGGATGATGTTGAAACTTTATTGCTGGAACAGCACAGCAGGTCAGGCAGCATCCAGGGAACAGGAGATTCGACGTTTCGGGCACAGGCCCTTCTTCAGGCCTGTGCCCGAAACGTCGAATCTCCTGTTCCCTGGATGCTGCCTGACCTGCTGTGCTGTTCCAGCAATAAAGTTTCAACTTTGATCTCCAGCATCTGCAGACCTCACTTTCTCCACAGGGATGATGTTGGCCTCTTGGGACAGGCAGGGACAGTGGCCTGCTGCAGGGAGAGGTTGGAGATGTCTGAGAAGACCTCTGCCAGTTGGTGTGCGCATGCTCTGAGTGCACGGCCTGGTACTCCGTCTGGTCCCATTGCTCTCCTTGGATTCACGCAAAGGAAAATGGATCTGACCTTTAATGCAGTGACTGTTGGGGTAGGTTTGCCAGGTCTTGTTGAAATAGTTGTTACCTCTCTGCCGAAATTCTGCTCAAAGCGAGCACAGAAGGCATTGAGACGATCTGGGAGGGATATGTCATTGTCTGCTATCTCGCACTGTCTCTTTTTAGAACCTGTGGTGTGATTCAGTCCTTGCCATAGTCGCCAGGTGTCTGTCTGGGTCTCTGGTTTGGATCGGTATTGGTCCTTGGTTGTCTTAATAGCTCTGCAAAGGTCATACTTGGATTCCTTATATTTGAGTGGGTCTCCTGATCTGAAAGCCTCATGCCTGTTTTTTAGCGGGTTCTGTATGTCCTGATTCTTCCAGGGATTCCTGTTGGGAAACACCCGGATTGACTTCCTCGGTATGCAGTCCTCTGCACACTTGCTGATAGAGTCTGTGATGGCGGTGACGTGCTCGTCCAAGGTACCTGCGGCCTGTTTGAACACGGCCCAATCAGCCGATTCCAGACAGCACCGGAGTTGATCCTCTGCCTTCTCTGACCAGCACTGGACCTGTATCCGCGAGGGGGTCTCCTGTTTGAGCTTTTGCCTGTAAGCCAGGAGAAGAAACACGGCATTGTGGTCAGAGTTCCTGAAATGAGGGCGGGGGATGGGGCGGTAGGCATCCTTCACAGTGGTGTAGCAGTGGTCTAAAATGTTTGGGCCCCTGGTGGGGCAGGTAATGTTCTGGTGATACTTGGGCAACACCTTCCTTAGATTGACTTGATTGAAGCCACCAGTTACAATAAACAGGACCTCAGGGTGTTCCATTTCCAGGGTGTTAGTAGCGGAGTACAGCACATCCAGAGCTTCCTCAACCATTGCTTGTGGTGGGATGTACACAGCAGCTAGTTTGGCAGCAGGAAATTCCTGAACAGACTGCTATGTTCAATTCTGGTCTCCTTTCTTTTGGAAAGATGTTGTGAAACTAGAGAGGCTTCAGAAAGGATTTACATGGATATTGCCAGGGTTGGAGGATTTGAGCTACTGGGAGAGGCTGACTAGGCCGGGGCTGTTTTCCCTAGAACATCGAAGGCTGAGAGGTGACCTTATAGAGGTTTGTAAAATAATGAGGGATATGGATAGAGTGAATGGCCAAGTCTTTATCCCAGGGTAGGGGAGTCCAATACTAGAGGGCATAGGTTTAGGGTGAGAGGGGAAAGAGACCTAAGGGGCAACCTTTTCACATAGAGGGTAGTGCATGTTTGGAATGAGCTGCCAGAGGAAGTGCTGGAGGCTGGTACAGTTATGACATTTAAAAGAGATCTAGATGGGTATATGAATAGGAAGAGCTTAATGGGATGTGGGCCAAATGCTGGCAAACGGGACTGGATTAATTTAGGATAACTGGTCAGCATGTTTGAATTGGACCGAAGGGTCTGTTTCCATGCTGTATATCTCTATGACTCTATGACTCTAACATTTGAGACAAGTGAGTTTACCACTTTCAGTGCATGACTACTTCAGGAATACACAGGAAGGTAGCCAGCTGTTGAAAAATGTGACTGACACACAGTGACAGTCATGGAATCCGTGACAGGGTTACCTCAGTGCTTCAAAGGCAAACATTCATCAAGGGACTGGTAAGAAGCAAGGACACAAGTGTGGGCTAGAGAAAGACAAGAGCTGTAACACTTTGAAAAAGACAGATGTCTGAGTGATGGGAAGCCTTGTCAGGAGCGACAGAAGACTCCAGCATTAAAGTTCAATGTGTCTGAGAGAAAAGGTGATAACTTTACAGAAACAGTGTAAAAACCAAGAAAGGAAAGCAAGGGAGTTCTTACCTGTTGTGACCATCAAGATTAGAGTCTGCGAGACACAGCCACAAGAGTTAGTGAATGGCACAGAAAATAAATTTAAATAGTGGCTGCAGAATCAGGAAGGCCAAAGAATTTATTTAAGTATAGAATCCACACTATGTGGAAACAGGCCATTTGGCCCAACAAGTCATCATCAACCCTTTGAAAGGCATCCCACCCAGACCTATTCCCCTACCCTATCCCTGTAACCCTGCATTTCCCACGGCTAAGGCACCTAACCTGTATGTCCCTGGACACTATGGGGTAATTTCCCATGGCCAATCCACCTAACATGCACATGTTTGGACTGTGGGAGGAAACCAATGCAGCCAGAAGGGACCACTGCAGACACAGGGAAAACATGCAAACTCCACACAGACAGTCACCCAAGTGTAGAATCAAACCGAGGTCCCTGGTGCTGTGAGACTGCACTGAGCCATCCTAGTTGGAAAAGAACCAATGCAAAAGAAACTTGGTGAATGATTGTGGAAGAGATGATTTAAAAGGTCTGGAGTTCAGAAATGAAAGTGCAATTTCAGCAAGAAGATCTATAAGGGTCTGACCCAGAGATCTTTATTTAAAATTTAAGCATTGCCTCAAAATTAAACATCAAACTGAAGCTGACCAGGTTAATGTAAGTGGGTCCAAGTACTGCATTATTAATCAACAGAGCATTAAAAAGAGCATGGATACTTATAAAGCTGATTATTAAATTTTGCTCATTCAATGTTTTAGTTGTTGTTAACTTAAAGTAATAATTGAAAAGTTTTTAAGTCATTGCTGTTGAAATTCGTGATGAATCTTTGCCAGATTCCTTGCAGTCCAAAGATTTAACTTTTGAGAAACCTGTTTAGATCATGTTGGATGCAGAATCCAAAAAAAAACTCATCGACAGATTGTGAGAGAAAGCTAACCTGCAACAAGGGGGTGACAAAATCGAAGCAATTTACAAAATATGATCGCTTTAAGGAAACACGTGATAATCCAACACAGATAGCCAAATAACAGATGCTAAGAGTCAGTGTCAGCACTATGGGACAGCAAGGTCTCACAGGCACAGACAGTGTCTCCCATCAACTTTTGGAAAACTTTAAGTGACTTCAAATAAGTCACAAATTTAAACAGTGGAAATTAGATTCCCTACAGTATGGAAACAGGCCATTCAGCCCAACAAGTCCATACTGACCCTCAGAAAAACAACCCACCAGACCCATTCCCCCACCGCATATTTACCCCTTACTAATGCACCTGATACTATGGGCAAATTAGCTTGGCCAATTCACCTGACCTGCACATCTTTGGATTGTGAGAGGAAACACACACAGACACAGGGAGATATGCAAACTCCATACAGGCTATCACCCAATGCTGGAATTGAACCCAGGTCCCTGGTGCTGTGTAGCAGCTGTGCTAATGGCTGAGTAACCATGCCACCCATGAGACAATGCTAGTGGTCACACACATAAAGAGGTCTACACAATAGAGCACTCTCCAGTATTAAGAAGATGCTTATATTAGACGAGATACCTCCATTGGAGAATGCATTGAGCCTTTCCTAAAAGAACTAACTAATCCAGACAAGCTAAAAGAGATAGAATTGTCCACATCAAAGAACATCCTGTAGAAGTTTTGCTTGATAAAGGGACAAGTGTAACTGTTGTGTTAGATCATGACTGAAGAAGCAATATTACAACTGACAGAGTAAGACTACACAATGCAGGTCGAATAACTGTCAGAAGAGCATAGGATTGCTACAAGTTACACTGCAATGTAATATATGAGAGAGTCAGAAATATGCATATTGCCCGCAATCAGAAATCACCACTTTTGAGCCTGCACGCATTTCAATATTGTTGGAAAAGTTGGAGGGAATCACCAAACTGCCAGAGAACAACTGAGTCCAGAACCAAACAGTAGTCTAAATACCAGCCCAGGAACAAACTGTTATTGCCCTACAAGTCAGTGTTAACAAGTAAAATACTTCATTCCCAGACTCAAGGTGAAACTCAGAGAGGGGAAAGAATCAGCATCAGAGAGCTGTTCAACCGTGTCAATATCAGGGAAGTCACAGACTTCACAGGATGGGTAGGAATGATCAATCCTCTGTCTCCTGAAACAGAACAGTCAATGTCAGTGACAGAAACAGTGCTGAGTCAGCAGCAATCTTTCATCGACACAAGTCAGCATCTGAAAGAATTCACTTCCCCAGTCAGAGGGCAACTGTAGGCACCAGCCTCATCTCCAACTCGAGGGAGATAAACTGGTCATCACTCTGTGGGAGCCAGAGCAATATGCAATTTTTCAGGGCATTGCCTGGAAGGCTGGTCTGAGTACACCTGGTCGAAGTATTTAGGATACTGTGAAAAAGAGACTTATCCCACCCCAATTAGAAAAGCGAGACCTGTTGCAGAAATCCAGACCATCAACAAGGTCACAAAGAATGATATCCTTCACTGAGAATATCAAATAGACATAAGAGCCTCCAGCAGGAATATGATACACAAATCAGAACCAGAATCAATCCTCCTCAACTCAAAGACCAGGTCCGAAGAGACTGCATTTGGGGAAGATTGTGCAAGTCCAGCCCATGTACATTTATGGGTTAGAGGATGGTAGAAGATAGAGTAATGTAATGCAGTTACGTACATGATTGCATAATGAATTAACTATGGAGAAAAAGCTTGAGATGAGACGTCAATGATTCTGAAGGAGTTAATGTTCATTTAACATATAGCTCCATCCCTTCTGTAGATGTCACACACAGTCTGTGGGTGGGGACAGTCAGTTCTACGCCAGCCTTCAGAGGGAGCAGATGTATTCTGTAAACTTCTTGAGAGTTCAGGTAATTAGTAATGGAGTGTACTTAAACCATCTTATTAACTAGAAGTCATGCCTCTTCTGTAAAGACTCAGTGGTAGTGTATCCTTTACCACTGATTGTTAGACAGGCCCTATACAAAGCATACATAAGGAATAATTCATGGCAGTGAAGGGTCTCAATCAATCTTTACCCTGAACCACTGTTGGCTGAGCTGGCAGATGCCATGAAGTGCCGGTAGTGGCAAACAGGATAATATCTCATGGTGAAGTAATGCATTTGCCGCAGGTAAACAAGAACATATAAAGAATGATAGGTTGCTGGGATGCGTTGATGCACAAAGGGACTTGGGATTGCTTGATTATATGCTCCCTGAAAGCAAGAGGACAGGCAAACAGATAATAAGGAAGGTCTTAGATACTTGCCTTTATTAGTTGGGCATTATAGCTGGGAGACTATGCTTGAACTGTTTGAAACTGGCTTTCAGTTTCAAACAGAAACTTTTGTTTCTGTTCATGGACTTCAGTGAAATCTTTGATAAGTTCCACATGCTAGGCTGTTGGAGAAAATGTAGAGGCATGGGATTTAGCAGTTTTGATTAGAAACTGGCTTTCTGGAAGAAGGCAGCGAGTGATGATGTGGCACAAGGATCTGTTTTGGGACCACTACTGTTTGTCATTTTTATAAATGACTTAGACGCAGACATAGGTGGATGGGTTAGAAAGTTTGCAGACGATACTAAAGTCGGTGGAGTAGTGGACAGTTTGGAAGAATGTTACAGGTTGCAGGGGGATTTGGATAAACTGCAGAATTGGGCTGAGAGATGGCAAATGGAGTTCAATGCAGCTAAATGTGAGGTGATACACTTTGGGAAGAATAACAGGAAGGCAGAGTACTGGGTCAATGGAAAGATTCTTGGTAGTGTGGATGTGCAGAGGGATCTTGGAGTCCATGTACATAGATCCCTGAAAGTTGCTACCCAGGTGGATAGTGCTGTTAAGAATGCATTTGGCATGTTAGGATTTATTGGTAGAGGGATTGAGTTCCGCAGCCGCAATATTATGCTGCAACTATACAAAACACTAGTGCAACCGGACTTGGAATATTGTGTACAGTTCTGATCGCCCCATTACAGGAAGGATGTGGAAGCATTGGAAAGGGTACAGAGGAGATTTACAGGATGTTGTCTGGTCTGGAGGGAAGCTCTTATGAGGAAAGGCTGAGAGACTTGGGTCTGTTCTCATTGGAAAGAAGAAAGCTAATAGGGGAATTGATAGAGACATACAAGATGATCAGAGGATTAGATAGGGTAGACAGTGGAAGTAATTTTCCTAGGATGATGATGTCAGCTTGTACGGGGCGGGGGGGGGGGCATAACTACAAATTGAGGGGTGATAGATTTAAGACTGATGTCAGAGGCAGGTTCTTTACTCAGAGAGTGGTAAGGGCGTGGAATGCCCTACCTGCCAATGTAGTTAACTCAGCCACATTAGGGAGATTTAAACAATCCTTGGATGAGCACATGGATGATGATGGGATGGTGTGGGGGGATGAGCTTAGATTAGTTCACAGGTCAGCGCAACATTGAGGGCCGAAGGGCCTGTTCTGCGCTGTATTGTTCCATGTTCTATTTTCTAAACACTAGTTAGACAGCAGCTAGAATACTGCACACAGTTCTGATCACTGCATTTCAGCAGTAGTTCAATCACACTGAAAAGAACATTTACGGGTATGTCACAGGAAGGGAGAATTTCTGCTCTGGGGGAAATATTGGATAAGTTGGTGTTGTTTTCCTTGGAACATAAGGAGCTGAGGAGAGATTTAATTAAAGCAGATAAGATTATGTGGGTGATAGAGAAAATAGATAGGAAGGCCTGTTGTAGAAGGTAATGGAAATGAAAGGTTAACCTCTGAGCTAAGATGAAGCTTGGACAACTCTGATTATAAAGCACATGTGCAACATTGGGCACTTTGGGGCAATTCAGGATAGCTGTAGTTGGAGATGGTAATCTCATATTTGCATCATTGCATTGTAACCTGTTTATAGTCGTTTAGATATAGCAACGCTTCCAAAGTTAACAATCTCTTCTGCCGATTCAGGTTCATCCTTGGCCATAAACAACTAGGAAGCATGATTGGTGGCAGCACTCTGTCCCAACTACAGTTGGTGGTATCCATGCCTCAGAATCATTATCATTAGATAGTGCGTAATGGTGAGGGTTTTATTCAATTGATATTAAAACAGAGAGGTCAATGGCCAAGGTACACAGATTTAAAAAAATTAATATGACAATTGGGGGTAGCTGAGGAGTATTGTCTTCAATAGAGAGTGGTGAATGTTTGGGTAAATTGGTGCCCAACAGGATGGTATACTGAGAACCCTCATCAAATTAAAAAACACTTAGGAATGGACAAGAAATGCTGGTCTCTTGTGCTGTAAAGATCAATTTTTCTGTTATGCATTTTTCCACTTCCTTCTGCATCCATTCAGTTTCTCATATCAGAGTCAAAACATGTGATGTTGGAAAAGCACAGCAGGTCAGACAGCATCCAAGGGCCAGGAGAGTCAATGCTGACGATGGGCTGATGCCCAAAATGCCGACTGTCCTGTTCCTCGGATGCTAGCTGACCGGCTGTGCTTTTCCAGCATCACACGTTTGACTCTGATCTCCAGCATCTGCAGTCCTCACTTTCTCCTAGTTTCTCATATCAGTCTGGTTGTCCCAGATGAATGCAGGTCCTCACCCGAGAATCCAGTATTCCAATTTGCTGTGCATCTCAGTCCTGCTCGTTGCTCCTTGTCGACTTTCACAAACATGAGACCAGTTCTTTACTCAGTCTTCACAAAATAACATAACTACTAACAGTTCAGGCTTATTCGTAACAAATTAGAATACTTCCCCACACATCAATCGACTTGCTCATGTGTCAATTGATTCCCTTAGAAGTTATTGCAGTTCTCTGCACATGAATCTAATATTCGATGGGATTAGATCAGATAAACAGCAGAGAAACATTACCAATCAGCTAATTACTCCCTATCAGTGTCTATGTTCCTCAAGCCTTCGCTTGTTTCTTTACAATTAAAAGTAAGCCATTGCAGCCCTATGTTCCCTTCTCCCTCACAGACTAGTCCAGCATCCCCGAAATATTAATGTCTCGGTGAGCTATTCCTATGCGTTTCCCCCTGTTCTGGAAACACCGCTCACAGGTTTGCAATTTTGCTCAATGGAAAGGATTAGCTGAAAAACACAAAACAATGTTAAGTGCATAATTTGTTTTAAGTTGTAGTTGTGAGATACTTTTTATTTCCTCACTCTGCCTTCTCTTACTCTTCAGTTGCTTGCTCAATTAACTGTGTTAAATCATCTGATATTTCTGTACATCATTTCTGTTTTTTCATCTTTTTTGTTTCAGTGTTGACTTCAAGGTTGGGATCCAAAACATCCAAAATTACCCTATGATTGTTTTAGAGGGGATTTTGGGGGACTGGTCACTGGCAATCAATGAATCTGTCAAACTACTGGGTCAGTTTCTGTTCAGATCATGTACAGGTTAACCAACATAACATTAATTAGAATTAGAATTAGGTTTTACTGCCACGTGTAATTGTGTACAGGGATACAGAAGTACGGGGAAAAGTTTACAATATCATCACTAACGACACTAAGGTACAAAATCTTAGGTAAAGTGTAGAAACAAAATAAGCTAAAAGCTCAACATTACAGGTTTTGACAGTATAAAGTAGCAATAGGAAATGATGTTAAAAGTTCCAATTACAGTTCTCCTTTAGCTATAGCTCTGCAGGTGCATCTCGCTGGGCTTTCCCCCATGTGGCCCCATCTCTTGATCCCCATGCCTCCACACTGCCTCCTTGCAGCCAATCACCATCCTCTGTCTCCTGCGTTGCCCTCTCATCACCAATCGCCAGGCTGCCAGACCCCCACTCCAGTGCTGCTCCACGATTCTGCCGATTCCCAGGGTTCTGCCCTGGCACACAAACCGCCTCATGGCGAACCGGCAAAGTGCCCGCTCTGTGCCCCAGCTACTGCCTTTGCTACCACCGCTGCACCCCCCCCCCCCCCACCCCCAACTCCAGAAGGTGGACAGAGAGAAAAAAAATCCCTAACAAGAACTGAACAAAAGGAAAGAAGTAAGAAAGAAAGAAAAGGAGTGCGAGTGGATGGGTTCCAGTTCAGGAGCCCTACTCCATCAGCATCCTGTGTGCCAGCTTATTTACCTAGCCCTGTGATGATTCATGTATTTATAGCGTGTATATTGTGTTCCATGTATTATAGGTCACACAATGAAAGGAATCCGATTCACTGTTTAACAGCAGACTGGCTAGTGAGAACTCCTGTTTCAGTATGATTTGTAGGTGCTGGTGTTGGACTGGGGTGCACAAAGTTAAAAATCACACAACACCAGGTTAGAGTCTGTTGTGTGATCTTTAACCTTGTTTCAATATGATTCTGTTATATTGGGGTATTGATGGTGAGACTCCCTCCTGTTGTTAGACCATCTGTTTGAATGGCACACCGGTGAAAATTCCTTGTTTGAATGGAATTCTAAGAGCAAGATTCTCCCATCAGATGGTGTGACTCTGTTACTGTCTTTCTGCAACTTATATTTGACATGTTTGTCTACAACATGAATCCCGCAGCCTCGGGTGGTGTCTCTGTTCCCCAGTGTGTAACAGTTGACACAGCACAGGCACAACTTAAACCACAAAGGCTCCTCTGACAGAAGCTCCTTGACTTTGAACATTCAGAGGCATTGAGACCACATGTAGGTGTGACCTGAATGGCATCCAATCCTTGCTACTTACGCAAGCTTCAAATTGCTTTTCCAATTAACAGGGCACCTCTGGGTGCATCATCCAACAAGGTACAGTGGGTGAGATGCATCCCTGGAAGAGTCTATCGAAGCAGCTAAGGCAGTGAACAATGGGCAGCCATTTTAGGAGAGATGAGTGCTGCCAATATTTTGGGGAGTTGGAGTAGGCATGTTAAGATGGCGGACTTTCTGAAGTATGTCTGACCCCCATTGTAGAAGGGGAGTGCCTGGCCCCTTTGAATCTGGGAAGGAGTTGGAATTCCAGGAGGATTGGCTAGCTCAATGACCTACCAAACAGAGGCCACCTCCAATATTTTCCACGCTATGGCCTCAGCACGACTCTAAAGGTGTGGTGCTGGAAAAGCACAGCCGGTCAGGCAGCATCTGAGAATCAGGAGATTCAACATTTCGAGCATAAGCTCTTCATCACGAATGTTCCTGCTCCTCGGATGCTGCCTGACTGGCTAGGCTTTTCCAGCACCACATTTTTTGATTCTGATCTACCGCATCTGCAGTCCTTACTTTCTCTCAGCATGACTCTGCCCACCATTGAGAAGCTCCCAGCAGTCACCAGTCTGATGCCATTAACTGATGACTGCCATTGCCAGTGAGTAGCTGATACTAGTCAGAACCCATCTCTGGCAAGAATGTTCAGAAGCGGGTAAACAATCCATCATGAAACTTTCCAAACTTCCCTCCCTTCTGGCATCCAAGACCACCACTGTGTAGACTGGTTAAGACTCCACCCAATGTGACTACAACCATATCGGGCATATTTAATCACATCTGCATTCGTAACCAGTGGCTTAACAACTTTACACTAAAACAGTCCACAGAAACAGATGCTGACAATGGAAATGTTAACACAATAGGTGTTCATGTTTTGGAAAGGTATTAATGAGGTTACTCTTTCTATTAGTTATGAGAATTCTTTTTTACTGTGCATCAAGTCTAAGTTAGGCTCATTGGCTAATTGCTGATTCATGGCTTTTAGTCGGTGATAATTTTACCTTCATTTGGAGGGATCAGTTAGTTATGGTTTTGGTAATCTCACTATCATTCGCCCCTACCCAGCAATAACTACTTAAACTGAGGTGATGCTGGTGGAGCAGGAGTGGGGAATAGTGATTTTTTTTCCCACTGAACCAAAGATTCTGTCCTCTCTCCCCCACCCATGGACTGTGTCTGACTCTTTCAAAGAGACTCCATTTCCACTTTCAATGTTATGGCCAACTTGCTGTACTTCATCTGTGAGCACAAAGTTCTTCATCCATTGGGGAATCTCAGTCAAATCTAATCCTATTTTCACACAGCAATCATTTGATGGCAAGAAAGGATCCTATTTCTGGCATCCACACTTTCAACAATTGAAATCTCAACTTCAAAACTCGAAGGAATAAAGAAGTGTCAAAGGGTTAAGTATGGACCCAGCCTTTGCCTTGCCCAAAGCTATCTCAGCATGGACTAATGTGCATCACAGTAAGGGAAGCACAGTGTTAGGATAGAGAAGGAACCACATAATAATCACAGCACAAGAAGTGATCTCAATCAAGTCCGACCCCTAATCCAGCAGAGAGACCATTGTACACACAGCATTAACAGATAAACTATCATCCACTGGGCAACATCTGCATTTATATGAAATAAACATTCACAAGCTGAGATTGAATTTAATGAATGCAAATGTTGTGAAAAATATTTTATATTTTCACTTTTCTCTTAATGATCCTATGTATCCTATACCTATCTATTCAGTGGTTAACTGTCTAGTAACTGTCTATCTAGTAGTATTATAATCAATACCCTGTTTTATACCTTAATGCTGGAGTAGAGAATTTTCAGCTATGGATGTGTATAGTTAAAAACTGGGTCAACATTATGGTCTTTATATGTAACATGGAATCATGATACAGTTTCCAGTACAACCAAATTATGCTGACAAATCATTAATTAAATTTTGAGTGTTGCAAAGTGATTTTATCATTAAAAGTTTATAGTCTTTATGTTGTGTTTCATGTAAAAATAAACAAACATTACACAGGTCACCAGGAATTGTACAACAATGTCTGATATTAAAGCAAAAATGTTCACAAAGGAAAACACCCAAAGAACTTCACAGGGATTTGTTTTTAATTTATTTCTCGGTTGTGGGTGTTACATAGCCAAGCCAGCGGTTATACCCATCCCTAATTGCCCTTGAGATAGCAATAAGGAGCCACCTTCTTAGATCATTGCAGACAAAGTGGTGAGTGAGCAATAAAGACCAACAAAGGGACAGAACATTTGGTCAAATGGATCAGTGTTAGGGAAGGCCATAAAGAAGTGAACAGGTTTGAGAGGCAGGATTGTTTAAGAAGATAGTTCCAGAAGTGAGGCCAATAGTGAGGTCATATTGAGATTGTAGGAAGAGACAGGTCCTAGCTCCCAGCCCTGCGGTGTTTTTACATCCCTCCAGACCACCCACACTGATGATGAACAATCAGTCCTAAGTAAAGGTCTCACCTTCATCCCACCAAGCTCCCGGATAAACTGATTGCACGTGTTGAAACATTGAATTTTCCTTCCGCCACCTCCAACTCCGTGTTTACTTTTTCCATCAGGACTCCTGCCCACCCTCTGAGGAGCCCTTCTCCTGCCTCCAACATATTCCATCCATTTGGACACCCTCCATACCAACCACTTCATCTCCAACTGCTGCCGTGACATTGATCACCTCAGCCCGTCCAACCCCCCCCCCCCCCCTCATCCACTCCAACCTCTCACCCTTGCAATGCACAGTCTTCCACTCCCACCGCTCCAACCCCAACCACACCATCAAACCAGTGGACAAGGGGGGCTGCTGTGGTAGTTTGGTGCACTGACCTCTACACTGCTGAAACTAGGTACCAATTCGCGGACACCTCCTCCTACTGCCCTCTTGACACGACTTCACCTCCCATCACCAAACCATCATCTCCCAGACCTTCCACAACCTCACCACCTTCGGGGATCTCCCACCCACAACCTACAATCTCATCTCACCCCACACTGTCTGATTCTACCTCCTACCCAAAATTTGCAAACCTCATTGTCCCAGTTGACCCATTGTCTCAGCCTGTTCCTGCTCCACCAAACTTATCTTCGCATACCTTGTCACCATCCTGTCCCCCTTGGGTCAGGAACTCCCCACATACACTCAGGACAACACCCAAGCCTCCACCTCCTCTGTGACTTTCAGTTCCCCGGCCCCCATTGCCTCATCTTCACTAATGTTCATCCAGTCGCCGTACAGGCCCAAAGCCCATGATGAAGGCCTTCAAGCCCTCCGTTGCTTCCTCTCCCGCTGACCCAACCACTACCCTTCCACTGACACGCTCATTCGATTGGCTTAACTGGTCCTCACTCTCCACAACTTCTCCTTTGAATCCTCTCACTTCCTCCAGACCAAAGAGGTAGCCATGGGCACCTGCATTGGCCCCAGCTATGCCTGCCTCTTCATCGTGTATGTGGAACAGTCCATCTTCCGCAGCTATACCAGCACTATTCCCCACCTTTTCCTCTGCTTATTGGCACTACCTCGTGCTCCTATGAGGAGGTTGAACAGTTCATCAACTTCACGGACACCTTCTCCCCCCCCACCTCAAATTCACCAGGACCATCTCAGACACCTCCCTCCCCTTCCTGGACCTCTCCATCTCCATGTTCGGTGACCCCAACTCAACACAGACATCTACTTCAAACCCATCAACTCCTACAGCTACCTGGACAACGCTGTCTCCCATCCTACCTCCTGTAAAAATGCTATCTGTTATTCCCAATTCCTCCGCCTCCACTGCATCTGCTCCCAGGAGGCGGAGGAACATTCTAGAACATTCCAGATGACCTCCTACTTCAAGAACTGCAATTTCCCATCCCACATGGTCAACAATGTCCTCCAGTGCATCTCCTCTATTTCCTGCCCTTCCACTCTTGAACCCCATCCCTCCAACTGCAAAAAGGGTAGAACCCCCCCCTCCCCCCCCCCCCCCCCCCCAGTGATAGAGTCATAGCGATGTGCAGCACAGAAATAGACCCTTCAATCCAGCTAGTCCACATCGACCAGGTTTCCTAACCTAATCTAGTCTCATTTGCCAGCACTTGGCCCATATCCCTCTAAATTGTTCCTATTCCTTTTAAATGTTGCAGATGTACCAGCCTCCATCACTTCCTCTGAAGTTACCCCTTAGGTCCCTTTTAAATCTTTTCCCTCTCACCCTAAACCTATGCCCTCTAGTTCTGGTTTCCCCCATCACAGGGGAAAGACTTTGTCTATTTATCCTATCCATGCCCATCATGATTTTATAAACCTCTATAAGGTCACCCCTCAGCTTCTGACGCTCCACGGAAGACAGCCCCAGCCTATTCAACCTCTCCCTATAGCTCAAATCCCCCAACTCTGGCAACATGCTTGTAAATCTTTTCTGAACCCTTTCAAGTTTCACAACATCCTTCTGATAGGAAAGAGAACAGAATTGCCCATAATATTTCAGAAGTGGCCTAACCAGTGTCCTGTACAGCCATAACATGACCTCCCAACTCCTGTACTCAATGCTCTGACCAATAAAGGAAAGCCTAACAAACACCTTCTTCACTATCCTATCTACCTGCAACTCCACTTCCAAGGTGCTATGAACATGCAATCCAAGGTCTCTGTTCAACAACACTCTCAGGATCTTACCATTAGGTGTATAAGTCCAGCTATGAGTTGCTTTCCCAAACCTAACTATGTCTCCTGTGTTCACATCCAAATCATTTATATAAATGACAAAAAGCAGTGGAATAGCGTATCTCAACAGTGGTGCCTCATGACGAGGGATCCATTTGGAACTAGAACTAAGCCCGCATGCTTCAATGAATGCTGTCACTTTCACAAGGTTATTTTGTCCAAGGGTTTTTTCAGGAGACGTTGTAAAGGCATATATGCTGAAATATCTACTTTAACAAAGTTAAAAATCGTACAACACCAGGTTGTAGTGCAACAGGTTTATTTGGAAGCACTAGCTTTCAGAACACTGCTCCTTCATCAGGTAGCTAGCCAATACCACCACTTCAGCTCCTGCGTCATGCTGCCATCTGCACCAGACCCACCAATGTCGAAGTCGCCTTGCTCAGGCACCATCTCTCGCCACTGGGTCACCTCGCCAACATCACTGCCATCTTGGAATCACTTGAAGTGGCAGAGTGCACAACCTTCCCGAACTAATGCGAAAGTGTAACATCTTGGAACCAACGCTGATGTCAGAGCCGCTGTTGATGCCCGTGGCATTGCCGCCAACTTGGGTCCTGCGTATGAGTGAACAAATCAATCCTCAACCCATTACTCTTTCATTACATGGGGCAGGGCATCACATGAGGCAGTGGATGCAGAGTGAATGCAACACATTTCCTTCTAGTCTGCTGCTTCTCCTCATCACCAACTCACATTGAGTCATAGAGCTGTACAGCAGGGAAACAGATCCTTCGGTCTGACTCATCCATGCCGACCAGGCATCCCAATCTGACCTCGTCGCATTTGCCAGCATTTGGCTCATATTCCCTCTGAACCCTTCCTGTTCATATACCCATAAAACCTAGGAGCAGTAATTAGGCCATTCAGCCCATCAGATCTGCCCACTTTCTTCCCCTGACTTTTGTTTCCCTTGATACTCAAGAACCTATCTATCTCAACGACCTAGCCTCCAGAGCCTTCTGTAGCAATGAACTCCATAGATTTGCCACTCACAGCTGAAGACGCTTCCCCTTGTCTCTGTTCTAAAGGGTCTTCCCTTTATTCTAAGGCTGTGCCCTTGGCTGTGCCTAGTCTCATGGGATACCTTTGGATGCAAAGCTTGACTATCTGTGATAGTTGCAGCTATTAAGTTCCTCCCAGTGATCAATGTCAGTGCTTCCTTCAAGGAGAGTTCAGAGGGTCTGTGTCCAGATCCCTTTGTCCTCCCCTAGATTCCTGACCATTTCAGAGCTGAGTAACCAGGAGCTGGTGGGGGAGAAGAATGAATTTTAGGTAAAATATCACCAGACAACAATCATATGGAATATTGTGATAACAAGAGCACTGTGGCACTCAGACAGTCCAGAAGGTGTTTGGAGGGTGGTTGTAATGTTATCCCAAATGGAAAGATTCTGGACATGTGCCTGTTACTCTGTTACTGTGCTATTCATATCTATGACTCGATGACTGTAATTGTCTTCCATTGAAGTATGTCCAACAAGAGCTCTGCAAACTCTATCAAATGGAGTTTGTCTGACCCCTAGTGGACTATATACAAAAATTAAATTCAAGTTTGCCTCCTAAATGATGATACGAAGATGCAAACAGGAGTGAATTTTTATCACTGTTGTGTTGTATATTTAAATAATGAGTAAAGGAAATGATCAAATGTCTTCTGCTTCAAGTTATTATTTATGATTGCGGCATCAAACACTTGCCCATCTAACTAGGTGTGCTTTATATTGCACACAATTATTGCCCGTGCTACCCAGTAGGCACTTGTAAATTGTGATAGGCATACCCAATTTTAGTGATGTAGAGAGCAACTGTTGGTTGAACATACCTCAGTGGTGACAGGGTACGTGCCTCCCTATCTGGTATTGAATCCTGATGGTCGCAGACAGACCAAATAGACTCAACACATGAGGTGATTTCTCCAACTCAGTGAGCTTGGGATAATTGAAGTCATGCTCTGGTGCCATTTTATTGTCCACACTGCCACAACATTTCCTGAGGTGATCTGATAATAGTTGGAAGCTGTTGCTGTAATGCAATGCCCAGGCAGTTAGAATCATAGAATCCCTGCAATGTGAAAACAGGCCATTTGGCCCAACAACTATGCACTGACCCACTGAAAGGTATCTCACCAAGACTCATTCCCCTACCCTATTCACCCCTTACTAATGCCCCTAACCTACACATGCCTGAACACAATGGACAATTTAGCCTGGCCAATTCACCCTAACTTGCACAGCTTTGGATTATGGGAGGAAACCCACACAGACACGGGGAGAATGTGCGAACTTCCACACAGACAGTTGCCTGAGGCTGGAATCAAACCCAGGTCCCTGGTGCTGTGTGGCAGCAGTGCTAACCACTGTGCCACCATGTTATTGTTAGTATAGGACTGTCCCACATTGAACCAAAGCAGTGGTGGAGATCATCAGCCCCTTGATCAAAAAATAGTCCCATAAGGTGGCACTGTTCCTCATCACTCTATGCGGAAAGAATGTGCTTTGTGATTTTGTTGTATATTGGCCCACGTAACATGTACCACAGGTTTTTTCAAGATTTACTCATGGGATGTGGGCACTGCTGGCTGGGCCAGCATTTATTGCTGATCCATGGTTACCCTGGGGAAAGTGGTGGGTCTTCTTGAGCCACCTCAGTCCCTGTTCTGCCGCAGTCAAAAGCAAGCACCTAACTATAGTCAGTTCTGCTATAACCCACATTTCTTCAATGCAAATTGGCTATAATGTGATTGAAGAATTTAGACCATTATTTGAGAACGTGAACTTTCCTTACGTGTGTTGGCTTTAACACGTTTCCAACCCCAATAGTTTAAGTGGTGCTGCTATCACACAATTTTCTTATAACATGGGATCACACAGGAATAGAACTATCACGTTCTATCAGAACAGACTGTATTCTGATCCCATTTCCAGCCCTTGGCCCATTTACTTGTGTGCCTTGGCATCACAACTGCACATCTAAATCCTTCTTGAAGTCCTTCTGAAGGCTTCTGCCTCTCCCACCCGTACAGGCAGTGAGTTCCAGATTCCACCATTCTCTGGGTGAAAAAATATTTCTTCATATCTCCTCTCAAACTTCTGTCCCTTACTTTAAATCTATGCCCCTGGTCATTGATGGTCCAGCCAAGGAGAAAAATTTCTTCCTGTCTTACCCGATCTATCCTCCCCATAACTTAAACATCTCGATCACATTTCTCCTTCACTCTCATCTGTGCTAAGGAAAACAACCCCAGGCTGTCCAATCTCCCTTCATCACTGAATCTATCCAGCACAGACAACATCCTGGTAAATCTCCTCTACACTTACTCCAGTGCACTCACATCTCTCTAATAGGGAGAGTCAGTCATTCCTAATGAAGGGCTTATGCTCAAAATGTCGATTCTCCTGCTCCTCACATGCTGCCTGATTAGATTAGATTAGATTAGATTACAGTGTGGAAACAGGCCCTTCGGCCCAACAAGTCCACACCGCCCCGCTGAAGCGAAACCCACCCATACCCCTACATTTACCCCTTACCTAACACTACGGGCAATTTAGTATGGCCAATTCACCTAACCTGCACATCTTTGGACTGTGGGAGGAAACCGGAGCACCCGGAGGAAACCCACGCAGACACGGGGAGAATGTGCAAACTCCACACAGTCAGTCGCCTGAGTCGGGAATTGAACCCGGGTCTCTGGCACTGCGAGGCAGCAGTGCTAACCACTGTGCCACCGTGCCGCCCACAAATCTGCTGATCTGCTGTGCTTTTCCAGACTACACTCTCAACTCATATATATCTCTCCTATCGTGTGGATTCCAAAACTGCATATATCTAGCTGTGGCCTAACCAGCATTTAAACAGTTCCAGCATAACCTCCCTGCTCTTAAACTCTGTCTGAGTTGGGATAAACAGATAATGCTTAAATTTGATGAGGCACTGGGACCAGGCTCAAAGATGCTAAAGGAAGAAAGAATGTGGGAATTGACGACAGTGTTTCAGTCTTGCCACATTCAGGGGAGGTACTAGACAACTGGAGAACTGCAAACAATGCACCCGCTTTCAAAAAAAAGTTTATAAAGATCAGCCCAACAATTATGGTCCAATTATTTAACATCATTGGTGGGGAAATTTCTGGAAACAATTACTTGGGATAGAATGAACAGGTGAATGGAAATAATGTGGGTGGATAAGAAACACTCACAACAGATATCTTAAGAGGAAGTCATGTTTCATTAACTTGCTGGAGTTTTTTGAAGAGTTAACAGAGGGTCAATGAGGGTTAATGCTGTCCATGTGGTAAACATGGACATCCATTTGATACAGTGCCACACAACAGACTTGAGAATAAACGTACAGCTCAAAAGGACATCGACAAGTTGGGGGAGTGGGCAAATATGTGGAAGTGCAGAGAGGTATGAGAATTTCATAGGAGGAACATGGAGACAGAATATAAAATAATGGGCAAAATTCAAAAGGAGTTGCAGGAACAAGGGGATCTGGGTGTTTACTGACATAAATTATTAAGAATGCAAGGACAGGTGGAGAGAGCTGTTGATAAATTATACCGTACCTTAGGCTTCATTAATAAGGCCTTAGAACACAGAGATTATGACTACCTTGTATAAGTTACTAGTTAGATGATAGCTGGAGTATTATGTATAGTTCCGGTATCACATTATCGAAAGAATATGAATGCATTTGAAAGAGTGCAACAGTGCCTTACAAGAATGGTTCCAGGATTGAGAAATTTCAGTTATGAGGTTAGGTGGAGAAGTTAGGACTGTGGTCCCTGGATAGAACACCAAGAGGAGATATGATAGACACATTTAAGGTCATAAGGGGGCTGGACAAAATAGCAATATGTTATCGGTGTTTGGTTGTTGATCTGGCACATTGATCAACTCAATGTTTGGGGAAAATAGGACATAGTGTTCTCAGAAAGAATGGCAACTACCTGCGAGGGGAAAATGGTTATCCTGACATCATGAGGAGTTGCCCCATAGTCATCGGACATAAAGATTATGGAAAGTGTAAGATTCTAGACTCTAGCAATAAAGTATACAAAAGGTGCTCAGGGTTAATGGCAGTCCCTATCAGGGATCTAGCACCTTCTGAACATTCCATACTTATGGCTAGATTGTGAACCTCCAAACTCTAACAAGGGGAGAGTTAACTTGAGGAGCAGTGCATATATTCTGATTTATCTCTGTAATACTAGAAGAAACAGCAGGCTTAAAAGCATAAAACAAAGGAAAAGAATAGGCCATTCAGCCCTTTTGGGCCTGCACCACCAATCAATATGATCATTTTGACCGTTCAACTCAATGGCCTGTTCCTGCTTCCTCCCCGTGCCCTTTGAACCTTTTAGACCTAAGAGCTATATCTAGTTCCTTCTTGAAAGCATTCAATGTTTTGGCCTCAAGGACTGTCTCTGCAGAGAATTCCAGAGACTTCCCGCTCTCTGGGTGAGGACATT
Source organism: Chiloscyllium plagiosum (assembly GCF_037043375.1). NCBI lineage: Eukaryota > Metazoa > Chordata > Chondrichthyes > Orectolobiformes > Hemiscylliidae > Chiloscyllium > Chiloscyllium plagiosum. The sequence goes on along the minus strand of NW_028270170.1, from coordinate 47,070,761 downwards.
TCTCTTCAGCTCACTCCTGTCTGCTCTGATCTGCTGAAGGTGTTCAGACCACTCTCTGATCTTGATGCTCCTGAGCTGTTGCAGCAGGATATCTTCAGACATAACTTGGTAAATCTGCTCTGCTTGGCTAAAATCAAAATAAAAGAGATCAATGTGGAGACTATCTTCTATCTTAAATTCGACAACAGCTACTTGTAAGACAAGAAGAATGTCTTTGTTTTTAGGTGGAATTGAAAGTCTGTAAAGAGTATCAGGAATTGTTATCTGTGAGGTTGGGTTATATCATAATTCAAGATCATACACTTAAATCTCTGCATGAAATTTTATTTTAATTGGATAAGTGAACTTTGATCATTTTGACTTTTGTTACAATAACCTGAAAGTGCCCATTTATTCACTGATCCTCAGAAAAGTATAAAGAGGTACCTATTGACACCAGTGTGGCAGTAAGTTCATTGAAAGTTGTTCTAATGTGTCTCTCTATCAATAAATAGAGAAGTGATTGTCTAGTGGTATTATCACTGGACTTTCATTCAGAAGCCTAGATAATGTACTGGAGGCCATGATGTGGCAGATCATGGAATTTGAACTCAACCAAAATCTGGGATTAGCAGTCTAATAATGACCATGCACCACTGTCAATTATAGTCATAGGGTCATAGACTCATTGCTAGAAAAACCTATCGAATGTCCTTTCAGGAAAGAAACTGCCATCCTTACCTGGTCTGGCCTAGATGTAACTTCAGACCCACAGCAATGTGACTAACTCTTAACTGTCCTCTGGGCAATTAGGGATGGACAGTGTCATCCTCATCCCATGAATGATTTTTTTAAAAATCTAAACATTGAAATCTGGTCTCCACCTTCACTTTCTGGCTGTGAACTTAGTAGCAAAGGATAGTTCCCTAAAAGTTAAGGTTTGAACCTAAAGAATGATCCTTTTTTAAAATAAAAAGAATAGAAACTGAATAGCTTTCATGCAGAATGGTTGGAATCAAATGTGAATTGTTCAGCAATGATTGCCCACCAATGTTTTCAGAGTCTGACCAGGATCATGAAATCATAGAATCCCTACAGTGTGGAAGCAGGCCATTCGGCCCATCGAGTCCAAAGAGCATCCCACCCAGACCCATTCCCTCTACCCTAACCCTGTAACCCTGCATTTACCATGGATAATCCACCTAACTTGCACATCCCTGGATAATTTAGCATGGTTGATCCACCCTAACCTGCACACCTTTGGATGGAAAAACTAGTGGAATTGTGCGCACCAGTTATATCCCTACCAAGGCGAAAAGCATTATGGTATTTGGAATTATCAGCTCCTAAAAAACAGAAAGCCAGAAACAAAGCATTTTGTGAAAACAAAAGGATGGTTTGAGCTCCTGAACCAAACTTCATGGAACTTGCCAGAAAGTTTACCAATTGGCTACCTACAAGGTATGATCCAACTTTGATCAGTTTCAAAATGCAGATTATCATTATTCCATGAAGGAACTTTAACAGCCTGAATAAAAGATTGTAAAAATCCAACTTGGACACATTCACAGCTCACATTTAAAATGTCTGGATTATGTGGAAATGTCACATATGGACCCGGTCCTAACTGGTGCTCGGTTCTCGAAAGGAGACTTCTATTTTAGCAGATGTCTTCTGCCTTGAAGAAATTTCCAAGGAGGCAAACATTTCCAGCAGCTTTGATGAGCTAAACGGCACATCCCACTGTGCTATAAAGGCTGGAGGTTTCATTCACTGCACTGTTTCTAGATCACCCAGATACAGGAAATAGCTGCCAGGTCAAAGAAGCATAAACAGAAAGACAGAGGATGACAGGACCTTTAGACTATCTGGGTATTACAGTAGATGGAGCAGCAAATGAATTCCAGGAATGATACGACAACCACCACAGGATCCTTCAGGTATGAGTCAATACTGAAGTTATGTTGAACTTCCCAAAACAGAGTAATAGGTATTTCCTCAAAGTGACTATATGAAGCAGAGAGTTAGCTGGATGCAAGAGTTTTAAAAAAGTGATTTATAGAATTCAGGCATCACTTGGCTAGGCTAATATTTATTGCCCAGAGGCACGAGTCAAGCACATTGCTGTAGATTTGGAACTAGATCAGGGCAAGGGCAGCAGTTTCCTTCCCGAAGGGGCAGCTGTAATCCAAATGAGTTATTAGAATTTTTATTGAATTCAAATGACACCATCCAGCACGGCTGATTGGAATCTAGATCCCCCAATCATTACCTGGGTCTCTGGATTAATAGCCGATCATGAATACCACTAAGACATTGACTTCACTTTGCAAATGAGGATAATGATCAGTCTGAAGGAATTGTCCTAATTACAAGATGTTTTATTCTGGTGCAGAATGGTTTAACTATGCATTCATTTCACTGTAGATAATAATAGCACCCTGGCTGTATGATGCTAAATGTTTGCTGCACCTCAACATGAAACAGATTGATTCAAATATTATCCTGGTCCCATCAGAAATATGACGAGGGAGTAGGAACTTTATACTTCTTTCAGCTTCAGAGATGACAATGAATTAAGGTTATTAAAAAAAGTGATGTTTCCAGGTGATGTAGTAGGAGTAATTTTTGTTATTAATGCTGATGATGTCTCTACGTTGTCTTGCTACTGAAAAGCGGAAAAACAAATCTCAACATGGAGCATAATAAAACAATTGAAATGTCAGTGGATCTACGGTTTAAAATATTTTCTAATTAACCTGGCAATACATTTTGCATCTTTCACAAGTGGAGTGGTGAGATTCTCACTCAATGGGGTAAGATGCCAATTGATAGTCATTATTGACAGCTAAATGCATAGTTAATGGCCTCATTAATATTTAGACATCTGTCTTACTAAACTCAGTGAACAAGCTAGACATCAGCAAAACAGTAGGAAACCAGAATGAGTAACTGGAAGATTCAGCTCACTGCTTGATCTGAACTGCTTGATCACGTTGGCAGCATCTCAAGAAATGATTAACAGGCACCAGCCAAATGCACTCCCTCCTCCACTGCCATTGGTATCCACCATCAGTCAAGCATCATGGCCACCCTGGAACTGTGCTCTGGAAGTACAGACCTGTGTTGCAGGGCACAGTAACAAGTTGCTTTGAGAAGCTGCACTTTGTGGATAGGAACAGGCACCCAGCTCACAGACTGGAGCTCAAGGTTGTTTCTTTGCTCTCTCTCAGCGGTGGCTGCCTTCACACCTAGCTGCATGACGACAGTATCCCTGCCTCAGCTTGCAGTGCCAAGGAATACAACCACAGAAAGCAGCCAGCTGCCCCTAGCCACAGGGACTGGCATCTTGCTGTATGGCAGTGTGCTATCGCCATCTGGTCCATGTGCGTCCAGTGAATGCATGTGCAGCAAGCAGGGTAGCCGTGGCTCAAAATCTCCTGGAGCTGTCCTCAAAGTAGTCTACAGCAGCCACTGAGAGGTACACATTCCTGGCACAATAGTCAAGGGCAACTCCTTCCAACCACTCAAGGGCACTAGACAAACTCAGGCAACTGGTGAAGGGGCGCTTAGTCACATATATGAGCGTTCCCTCACCTCTCAGAGGCCTCTCTGCCCTGTTAAGGGCTGCCTTCCCCTGTAAGTTGGGGAATGAATGAGATGATTATGGATGGCATGGCCGTTACTGCTGATCCACATTGAGGATTGAGGGGACAGCCTGGAGGCCATGAAGGATTAGTGGTGAGGGGGTAGGAAGAGCAGATGAGAGAATTCATTTCAGGGAACAATGAGGATGGCGAGATCCAAGCCTTGGTGGGAGATGGATGCAGAGCAGAGTTGGAGTGCGTGTACGGTGGCAGAGGGAGGAGGGTTGATCCTGACCCTAGCGAAATGATGGTCATTGACCTTCTTTCTGATTTGTTGGCTGCTTCTTCAGACCTTGCAGATGGCACTGACCCAGATGAACCTTGAAGTAGACTGTCCGGATCTTGTGGTACAAGTTTTGTTGGTGACCTTCTACGCAGAGGGTGCCTCGCCTTTACAGCAGCCCCTTCACCAGGCCTGTTGGAGAAAGTCAGTGCCATCTTCCCCTTCTCCACCAATCTGTCCATCTATGTGCAGGGCAGCTTTGGGTAGTCACAGAATGATTCTGGACAGAGGACAAATAATCAAGCATGGAGGGAATTTTCTTAGAGATACTACTGACGTGGTCTGGTCATTTAGTACAAATACCTGACATGAATCTTCCAAGCATGTATTGCATAGGAAGTTGAAGATCAATAAATGGCAATCTGATCAAAAAAAGAAGGACTGCCTAAAATGGAATCTATGCAATGTGGCACTGGGCCATTTCTTATGATTCATTCACAGGATGAGAGCATCGCTGGCTGGGCCAACATTGATTGTCCATCCCTAATTGCCCAGAGGGTAGTTAAGAGTCAACCGCATTGCTGTGGGTCACATGTAGGTCCGTCCAGGTAAGAATGGCAGTTTCCTTTTCTAAAGGACATTAGTGAACTTGGTATGTTTTTCCTGACAATAACTCATTATCATCGTTGGAATCTTAATTCCAGATTTTTTTTTATTGAATGCAAATTCTATCATCTATCATGGCAGGATTCAAACTCGGGTCCCCAGAATATTACCTGGGTCTCTGGATTAACAGACCAGTATTAATACCACGAGGCCATCACCTCCCTCAGAGAGAGCAGTGATCCTTAATGCTGGTGGAGAAAGTGAGGTCTGCAGATGCTGGAGATCAAAGTTGAAACTTTATTGCTGGAACAGCACAGCAGGTCAGGCAGCATCCAGGGAACAGGAGATTCGACGTTTCGGGCACAGGCCCTTCTTCAGGAATGAGCAGAGAGTGTTCAGCAGGAGAAGATAAAAGGTAGGGAGGAGGGACTTGGAGGAGGGGAGTTGGAAATGTGATAGGTGGAAAGAGGTCAAGGTGAGGGTGATAGGTCGGAGTAGGATGGAGGCGGAGAGGTCAAGAAGAAGACTGCAGGTCAGGAAGGCGGTGCCGGGCTGGAGGGATCCGGCTGAGACAAGGTGGGGGGAGGGGGGATGAAGAAACTGGTGAAGTCCAAGTTCATCCCCTGCGGTTGGAGGGTTCCCAGTCGGAAGATAAGACGCTCCTCCTCCGACCGTCGGGTTGTTGTGGTTTGGCGGTGGATGAGTCCAATGACCTGCATATCCTCGGTGGAGTGGGAGGGGGAGTTGAAATGCTGTGCCACAGGTTGGTTGGGTTGGTTCGTCCGGGTGGCCCAGAGGTGCTCTCTGAATCGCTCCGCAAGTAGGCGGCCTGTCTCCCCAATATAGAGGAGGCCACACCGGCTGCAGCGGATGCAGTAGATGATGTGGGTGGAGGTGCAGGCGAATCTGTGGCGGATATGGAAGTTTCCCTTGGGGCCTTGGAGAGAAGTGAGGGGGGAGGTGTGGGCGCAAGTGTTGCACCTCCTGCGGTTGCAGCCGGTGTGGCCTCCTCTATATTGGGGAGACAGGCCGCCTAATTGCGGAGCGATTCAGAGAGCACCTCTGGGCCACCCGGACGAACCAACCCAACCACCCTGTAGCACAGCATTTCAACTCCCCCTCCCACTCCACCGAGGATATGCAGGTCATTGGACTCATCCACCGCCAAACCACAACAACCCGACGGTCGGAGGAGGAGCGTCTTATCTTCCGACTGGGAACCCTCCAACCGCAGGGGATGAACTTGGACTTCACCAGTTTCTTCATCCCCCCTCCCCCCACCTTGTCTCAGCCGGATCCCTCCAGCCCGGCACCGCCTTCCTGACCTGCAGTCTTCTTCTTGACCTCTCCGCCTCCATCCTACTCCGACCTATCACCCTCACCTTGACCTCTTTCCACCTATCACATTTCCAACTCCCCTCCTCCAAGTCCCTCCTCCCTACCTTTTATCTTCTCCTGCTGAACACTCTCTGCTCATTCCTGAAGAAGGGCCTGTGCCCGAAACGTCGAATCTCCTGTTCCCTGGATGCTGCCTGACCTGCTGTGCTGTTCCAGCAATAAAGTTTCATCCTTAATGCTGGTGACAGGAAACCGTGTGAAATGTTTCACAACAACACAAAGTTTGAAGTAAATTGTATCCAACCAGCTGAAGAAAACAGAGCCAACAAAAACTGAGAACATCCAGCCTCTGATAAGTAATGTTCAATGACCTGTAAGGGAGTGAAGATTCCTTGCATAAAACAGAATCACAATTAGATGAGCAGCAATAAGCTGGAAACATTGGAGATGAGTCACAAGCTCTCAGTGACAGTGATGGATGAACTGTACACAGTGTTTCCTCATAATTCTCAAAAGTCCCAATGTTTGAAGTGTTTGAACTGCTTTACATTGTCAAAGTATACAGGTTCTTCTTCTGCATTTTTTTTCATGGGATGTGGGTACTGCTGGCTAGGCCACACCTTTTGTTCATCCCTAATTGCCCTTGAACTCTACACAGTCTGTCAACCAAATGCCCTACTTTTATATGACCTGCTTGTTTTGTGTGGGTTACTTTGAACCATTCATAAACCTCATTCTTACTACGGGTTTGAATTGTCTGCTTTTCTCTCCGATTTTGTTGTAACTTTCCATTCACAGCTTCACTGTAATAGAGACAGGGTAAATGGCACATCAGCTCATGTTCATGGCACTACTTCAGAGCCAGGCAGGGACCAATTACTACAAATGAATATGATTATTGTGGACTGAAGGGCCCATTCTTGTGCTGTACAGTTCTATGTTTATGTTCTATCTGGAATAAGCTTTGGGAAATGACTGACTGGTTTGTAACGCTATCTTTGATGAAGGGCTCCTGCCCGAAACATCGATTTTCCTGCTCCTCAGATGCTGCCTGACCTGTTGTGCTTTTCCAGCACCACTCTAGTCTTGACTCTGATCTCCAGCATCTGCAGTCCTCACTTTCGCATTGACACTTATCTAGCCCAGCTGACTGCTGATAAGTGGCCATAGCACTCAAGATCCTTATATCATCAGCACCCACATGACAATCATGACTCATAAGGGTGGCACAGATTCTCAGTGGTTAGCACTATTGCCTCACAGCACCACCAGGTTCAATTTCACCCTCGGGTGACTGTGTGAAGTTTGCACATTCCTCCTGTGGGTTTCTTCCTGGGTTTCCTTTGTGCTTTTTTTTCTGGTTTCCTCTCACAGTCCAAGGCTGTGCAGGTTATGTGGATTAGCCATGCGAAGTTGCCCGTAGTGTGCAGACTAGGTGACTTAGCCATGGGAAATGCATGGTTCTCAGGATAGGGTGGGGTAGAGAGGTGAAGATGGTTTGGGTCTGGGTGGGATGCTGTTCAGAAGGTTGGTGTGGACTCAATGGGATGAATGGCCTGCTTCCTCACTGTAGAGATTCAGTGATCTCTGAGATTAACTGGTGACTCCATCCCACAGTTACAGATCTTACTTATTAACGTTTCTACATGACATTCACTTGTCAGAAGGTGTGATTTTTCAACACAAAAAGATGCATTTGATCCAACTAGTCAATGGCAGTGTTTATGGTTTACCCTATCAGTGTATGGCAGATGGAATGTGTTTTTTTAATGAGAGTTTGGAGTTTAAAAAGTCAGGGAGTCTTGTTTCAATTATACAGGGTATTGGTGACACCAGATATTGTCACCTTCCCTCTGGAGGGATACACTTGTATTCAAGATAGTTCAGAGAACATTGATAGTTGGTTCCTGGGATGAGGGGCTTTGTCTTCCAAGGCAAGGTTGAGAAGATTGGGCCTCGACTTGTTGAAGTTTTGAAGAATGAGCGTAGATCTTTGTGAAATATATAACATTCTAAACATGCCCAACAGAGCACCAAGAGGATGCTTCTTCATGTGGTCACAGATTCAAAATATAGAGTCTCTCATTTCTGAAGAGCAGGTTGTGAACTTTTGGGATTCTCTTCCTCAGGTTGTAGGAGATTTTGTTAGCCAGATGTTTGATTGACAGGGGATTGAAGGATTGCGGTTGGAGTGGGCAGGAGAGAGGCGTTAAAGCCACAGTTGGATCAGACATGACCTTCTTGGATGAGAAGGTTTGAGGCAAATGGTGTAATCCTGCTGAGGTTTTTATAGCTTTTTAATTCTTTCATTCTATCTCGCCCTAACTATCTCATGTGGTTGTGAGTTCACATTCTCCCCGCTCTCTGAGTGAAGACATTTCCTTGAATTCCTTGTTGGATTTATTATTGACTATTTGACAATGAGGCCTCTGGCTGTGGATTCCTTTATGCTTTCAGCGTCTTACAGAGATAGCAGTACAAACCCGTGTCAAGGAGGTTGAACTTATCACTGCTCTTCACTCCTGACACAGGGTAACTTTTGACCTCATCAGACTGAATTCACATTACAATTCAAACTTTGCTTTAAATTGAAACTGCTCAGATGTACACTTTAAGCAGGGAGTACTATAGGTTAAAGGTTATGGCTGAATTGTGGAATAATTGCTTTGGAACCAAACTCAACCCAGTACGACCAAATTGCTTGTGTAAAGAAATTTAATGTACAAATACAGGGTGAGAAATTCACCCATTTTCAGACATTAAAGGGACTATGAAGAACCAAAACAGAATAGAGATTTATATTAAGCTTGAAAATAATGTAGTTCAAACAGAAGCTAGTGTCTTAAATCTAAATATATGAAGCTTTGAGGGGCTATGGTGAATTGGGAAACTATTTTATATGGTATGATGGTAGACAGGAAATAGCTAACATCTGAAAAGCTAATAATTACTTTACATCAAAATTACATTCCTTTTAACATACAAAAAAAAACCCAAAAAGAAATGTGTTTCAACTGTGGCCAATGAAAGAATTCAAGGATTATATTAAATCAAAGATATGATGCAGAGCTGGGCTGAGGAGTGGCAGATGGAGTTCAATCCTGTCAAGTGTGAGGTTGTCCATTTTGGAAGGACAAATAAGAATGCGGAATACAGGGTTAACGGTAGGGTTCTTAGTAAGGTGGAGGAGCAGAGGGATCTTGGGGTCTATGTTCATAGATCTTTGAAAGTTGCCACTCAGGTGGATAGAGCTTGTAAGAATGCCTATGGTGTATTAGCGTTCATTAGCAGAGGGATTGAATTCAAGAGTCGTGAAGTGATGTTGCAGCTGTCCAAGACTTTGGTTAGGCCACATTTGGAGTACTGTGTGCAGTTCTGGTCGCCTCACTTTAGGAAAGATGTGGAAGCTTTGGAGAGGGTGCAGAGAAGATTTACCAGGATGTTGCCGAATGGAGAATAGGTCGTAAGAGGATAGGTTGAGAGTGCTAGGCCTTTTCTCATTGGAACAGCAAAGGATGAGAGGTGGCTTGATAGAGGTTTATAAGATGATCAGAGAAATACATAGAGTAGACAGTCAGAAACTTTTTCCCTGAGTACAACAGAGTGTTACAAGGGGATATAAATTTAAGGTGAAGGGTGGAAAGTACAGGGGGGATGTCAGGGGTAGGTTCTTTACCCAGAGAGTGGTGGGGGCATGGAATGCGCTGCCTGTGGGAGTGGCAGAGTCAGAATCATTGGTGACCTTTAAGCGGCAATTGGATGGGTGCTTAAGCTAGGACAAATGTTCGGCACAACATCGTGGGCCTAAGGGCCTGTTCTGTGCTGTATTGTTCTATGTTCTATGTTCAAAGGAAGAGGTGAAGTAATTTGACAAAAAAAAAGAAAGTACAAGGATTGGGAGGATTTGTAAATTCTGCAAACAAGGAAAAAGAAAAATATTAAATGGAAAATAGAATATGAGAGTGAACCAGCAAATGAATAAAAATATATTGTAAAGGCTTCTCTATGAAATTAAAAATGAAAAACAAATCTGAAACAAATTCCCATTACAAGTAGAGTCAAGAGAATTTACAATGGAGAATAAAGAAATAGCAGAGAAACTAAACAACCACTTTGTTCACTGAGGAAAAAATAAAAATAAAACTTTCAAGAAAATAGAGAATTTAGAGATTAATATAAAAGAGGAACTGCTAAAAAAAGTACAGGAGAAATTAATGGGACTTTAAAGTGGATAAATCCCCAAGACCTGATGCTTTACATGCCAGAATGTTGAAAATGTTGGTTGTGGCGATATTGGAGGTCATCTTTTGAAATCCTATAGATTCTGGAGCAGCCCTGGTAAATCGAAAAGTGACAATGTAACTGCACTGTTTAGGAAAGCGGGGAGTGAGAGCTACAGATGGTTAGCTTAAGATCAGTCATAGGGAAAATGCTAGAATCTGTGATAAAGGATGCAATAGCAGGACACTTACAAAATGATGCACAAATTGACCAGAGGCAGTAAGGCAGGCAATGGCCTAGTCGTATTATTGCTGAACAATTAATCCAAAGACCCAGGAAACTTTCTGGGGTCATGGGTTTGAATCTTGCCATGGATAATGGTGGAATTTGAATTCAATAAACATTTGGAATTAATGACAACCATGAATCCATTATCGATTGTCTAGTTCACTATCATTCTTTACGGAAGGAAACTGCCATCCTGGTCTGGTCTACATGTGACTCCAGACCCACAGTAATGTGGTTGATTCTTAACTGCCCTCTTGGGGATGGGCAATAAATGCTGGTCTCTCCAATGATGCCTACATCTTATGAATGAATGCAAACAAAATGGGTTTTTGATGAGAAATTCACATTTAACAAACTTATTGGAGCTTTTTGAGACTGTAGCAACAAAATAGTTAAGGAGAAATGGAATATGTGGTATATTTAGATTTTCAGAAAGCTTTTGATAAAAACCTAAATGAGAGGTAGTACGTAAAATTAGAGAACGTGAGATTAGGAAGTATATACTTAAAAATTATACTGCTCCACAGCTACCTGATGGAGGAGCAGTGCTCCAAAAGCTAGTGCTTCCAAATAATCCTGTTGGACTATAACCTGTGCTGTGTGATTTTTAACTTTGCCCACTTCAGTCCAACACTGGCACCTCCACATCGAAGTATATACTGGCATAGATTGAGACCAGATAATTGACAGAAAACACAAAGTAGGAATAAATGGATCATTTTCAGGTTGCAGCCCTAGCTATTCATAATTGTTTTAAAAAATTCTCAAGGTCAGGTTCGTAGGAGAGTAGTCTGACACAGAACAAACGACCAAGAGGCGAGTCTGCTAGAATATGAGCATTTTATTCCCCGCAGCGTCGCCACAACCAGGTCTCATACTTACAACGGGTCTGGCTTATACTCACTCTACATGTTACCGGAACTGGGAGCCGTCAGTTCTCGTAGAGCGGTTGCCAACAACCCACGCTCGGCGGTTAAACGTAACCCCGGAGCAGACTCACCGAACTGGAGACTTTTCCAGCTGATATACTCTTTTCCAGATATAAACGTTCATGTGAACAGCAGAGCAAGGCTAAAAAACACATTCCATTCTGGTTACATACAGATAAGAAGATTCACACGGGGAGGTGTGTAATAAGATTCACACGGGACTAAGCAACACCTCCATTCCGGTTAGATTCACACATGTATTGGGACATAATTTTTAACCGTTTCACCACATTCCACTGCTTGGCCCAATACATGTGTTACATTATGATTCACACATGTATTGGGACATAATTTTACACCACATTCCACTGCTTGGCCCAATACATGTGTTACATTATGCTTAATTCAGTTCAATTCGTTTCAGTTAATTTCAGTTCAGTCAATTCAGTGTAGTTCAATTCAGCTCAGTTCAGGTCTGTTCAGTTCAATTCAATTGTGTTCAATTCAGTTCCGTCCATTTCAATTCAATTTAGCTCAGTTCCATTTTGTTCCGTTCAATTTGATTCACTTCAGTTCCACTCAGTTCAGTTCAGTTCAATCCCATTCAATTCTGTTAACTCCGCTTCAGCTTTTTGGACATGCCCACATCCTCCGCTGTACCCCAGGCAAGGGGTTCTTCGGCAGGACTGGGATCCTCTCAAGGGTGGACAGCAGCGACCCTGGGGTTCCTCCGGTCGCCCCCCACCATTTCTCAAACAAACTGCCACGTCATGCCACGGTCCATGCCATCCCGGGACGGTCGGGACCTCCACAGTTTGTTCTTCTGGTTTCTTAGTCTTTTTCCAAAACATTGTTCTGTATCAAAATCTCTCCTCAATTGCGATTGACCCTGCTCGCAGCGCCAAATGTTTTAAAAAATTCTCAAGGTCAGGTTCGTAGGAGAGTAGTCTGACACAGAACAAACGACCAAGAGGCGAGTCTGCTAGAATATGAGCATTTTATTCCCCGCAGCGTCGCCACAACCAGGTCTCATACTTACAACGGGTCTGGCTTATACTCACTCTACATGTTACCGGAACTGGGAGCCGTCAGTTCTCGTAGAGCGGTTGCCAACAACCCACGCTCGGCGGTTAAACGTAACCCCGGAGCAGACTCACCGAACTGGAGACTTTTCCAGCTGATATACTCTTTTCCAGATATAAACATTCATGTGAACAGCAGAGCAAGGCTAAAAAACACATTCCATTCTGGTTACATACAGATAAGAAGATTCACACGGGGAGGTGTGTAATAAGATTCACACGGGACTAAGCAACACCTCCATTCCGGTTAGATTCACACATGTATTGGGACATAATTTTTAACCGTTTCACCACAATAATCTAGATCAATGTTTTGGATGTGAGAATTGAAAAGGTGAGACTAACCCTTATTTCCTCTTTAATCACACGAGTCTCAGGTTTCTGTCTTTAAATGTTTATTCATGCATGTATGGGAGATGTAAATATCCAAGAATAGAGTACAATTTAAATCTTCATTGCAAAATAGAGGTCTTATACAATTTTTACACATAACACGTTTCCAATCAAAAGATTATACATTTACTTACCCACGTATATTTACTCTTTGTCAATCATGTTCACATAGTTTACATTCCAAGTTTATGCACATGACTATATTATCCAATAAAGTTCAAACTAATAGGCATGACTATAATATCCAATCATATCATTGCATAGTCACATCTTCGAGCTGTAAATACACCTTCCAACTGTAGGTACACATTACAGACAGCAACAGAGGGTCAATGCTTCCCTGTGTGTTCCTCATTTGGTTTTTGGTTTCACGTCCTGGACAGAATTTGGATATGGATTTGCTGAGCATCTTCATCTACCTCTCAGCCTTATACACTGAATCCTGACCAAGGATAGGAACTCGCACATCCAGAGCCCACACAGTTTCAGGAGGTGCTGCAGGGGTTTGGATAAAAGGACCCCCAGGTATCTTTAGAACGCCATTCAAGTGCCTTTGATTCTCCAAGCAAGAACTATGAAGTTGCTGGTATTATTTGATTCATGGTTGGAACCTGGATGATGGATGACAAGGCATCGAGCCCAATATCACATCCCTTCCTGCCAAAGTTCCTCTGGTATTTCTCTGATGTTCAGCCCAGTAGCCAAATGTTCCTGGTGTCACCATGAAGCAGAAATGACATATGCATTTCTGAAGGGTATAATACACTACCATGAGTACACAGCAAAGGATGTACCATAATGTCATGCATAAAGATAAAATTGCCTGAGCCTTACCAGACAGTAGGCTACTCTTGTATTAGAGAGAAGTGGTCGAACCAGAGGGTCACCTCATCTCAGGCAAGGGGTGAGGTTGAGAAGGAGAGTCCTTCATGGTAATCTCAGCTAGTGCAGGAAATGAGCCCACGCTGTTGGCATCAACTAACCAGCTGGCCAGCAACTAAGCAAACTAACCCCCACATGTAATGAGTGCAAAGTGAAGAGTATAGGTTTCTATAATGAATGCACAGTGAAGGGGATATCCCTATATATTGAGTGCACAGATGCAGTTGTGAAAACGCTTATTTTCTTTCACTAAGCAGACACTACCAATCTTACCACAGCACTGGCTGAAGTAACCAGAGAGATGGGGAATGCTCCTTAATTTCATGTGGTGTACATTACTCCCTGCAGTGTCCAGTGAGTCAGAATAAATCCATGACAAATAAACTCTCATAATGAACTGGAGATTATTTTTGTTACTCTCTATAGTTTATTATGGAATCCCTACAGTGTGGAAACAGGCAATTTGGACCAATAAGTCCACACTAACCCTCCAAAGAGACATCCCATTGACACCCAGCCCTACATTCCCCATTGTTAATTCACTAGCCTGCACACTATCACCATTCCACCCAGCCTGCACATAGAGAGAGGTACAGCACGGAAACAGACCCGTCGGTCCAACTCGTCCATGCTATCTTTGGACTGTGCGAGGAAATCAGGGCACCTGGAGGAAATCCACTCAGATCCTGGGAGAATATGAAATTTCCTTATAGCCTGTCACCCAAGGGTGGAATGGAACCCAGATCCTTGATGCTATGAGGCAACACTGCTAACCACTGAGCCACCGTGTCACCCCGTATCAGGCATTGGCTTGTCAAGTTGAGTAAAATCACGCAGGTGATAAATTCTGGAGATCAATACTTGGAAGAAAATATAGAATTGGCATGAATGTGTATGTATCTGGATTGATTGAATCCCAACCCATCCATTCTGTAATGACTCCCAAACCACTAACATAGGAACGATTGTCTATGTATGACAGTTTCACAGTAATCACCTTCCCCTTCACCCTCCACAGTTTCCTCTTCCTCTTGATTGATCAGTTAAAGTTAAACTGAAATGGGGACAACTGAATCAAAACACTCCTTGGATTCAGAACACTTCCTCACCCTCTGTTTTCTTTTGTCTATTTTATCCAACTCCCAACATAGGAAATATGATTTTCTCCCCTCTTTCTGTCAACTGGTAAACCTATTTTCTCCTTTATTTTAATATGGTTGAAAGAAATGCAGAAACTCAGGAGGTTTGTTCAAGGTTTGAGTGATAATGAAATGCTGCCATTTAATTGATGTGATGGGGAAGAGCAGGAGATATTCTGACATTGTTCAAGCTGAAGGATGCAAGATAGATGTTTATTGCTATGCAAGGATGTGGTTTTTGTGGGAGCACAGTAATATTAAGGAAAATGTGGAAGGGAAGACTAATAGACTTTGTTCCAGTCTCTGTCACTTGATCAACCTACTGCTGACTGCATCCCTGTTGACCTGGGAAATGGAACACTATCAGAAAGATTTTGTCGACCCATGAATCATACTCGAGAAACAAAAACAGACAGTAATGATACAGCAACCCTGTATCAGCTCAGGACTGCTCAGAAACCAGTCAAGCCAGTGGACGTATCCCAGAGAGATTAATCTTGAAGCAATGGCAGAGTTAGTGAGATGACTCTGTGCCCCTGCCCTGCAGTGTGGCCTCCACAAGTCTGAAACCTCATTGGCTTTCTTCCCCACCAGGGTCTGACCTCCTCAGCAATCCCACCTCCACAGTGTGTGCCCTATCAGCTTCGGGGCCGAGATTAATTCCCATCTCAATTGGTTGACATGTTACAAATGCGATGCATTCAATACGTTTGTCCAGTTTCAACCCCATTCTGATGAATGACATTCATTTGGCATGAATTAGATTGGGCAGCTCCATTCTGACACTTGGGGTAGAGAGAAGGAGCTTTCTCTGCAACTAACTGTTGTTGCAAGCTTACCAGTAAATGGAGTAATTTTCCTTCAGTGTTTCATTGCACCGTTTAATTAGCAAAGTCTGTATGTGAGAGGGAGAACATTCAGTAGCTTTCATGTGGGACCTAGTGTCAATGATACATGCATCACGATTAATTCATGGTGGTGGCTGATGTGCTATTGGCTGACAGCCCTTCTTCAGCAATGTGGTGAAGGAGAGGAGGTAAGAAATAGCGAAAGGAATGCCCCCCCCCACCGAGCCTGCTGCACCACTCAAACAATACTATATTCCAACACCACTTTCCCTACTGGATCAAAAATCAAAATGTGTAATTATACCTAACAACGGAGCACCAAAACCCTCTGGGGTGAGAAATTCCAAAGATTCCCAATCCAGGTCCTTGGGGAATCCAGATCCCCGCCAGATATCATTCTTAAAGCGCAGAGCCACCATGGCACTGCCCATGATGCTGATCATTCCCTGACGTACATTACAATATGGATCCACAGATGCTACAGACTTTCTTTAGTACTTGGATAACATGGTGTCTCAGTGGTTATCACTGCAGCCTCACTGCGCCAGGTACCCGGGTTCAATTCCAGCCGATGTGTGGAGTTTGCACATTCTCCCCATGTCTGTGTGGGTTTCCTCCAGGTGCTCCGGTTTCCTTCCACAGTCCAAAGGTGTGCAGGTTAGGTGGATTGGCCAAGCTAAATTACCCATAGTGTACAGGCTAGGTGGTTGGAAGGATAAGATAGGGGTCTGGGTGGGATGCTCTTTGGAGGGTCGGTGTGGGCCCATTGGGCTGAATGGTCTGTTACCACAGTGTTGGGATTCTGGTTCAGTTTCTGCTTTTATCTTGAAATGTAAAGTTGAATGTACACGCATGTGAGGGGCTGCATTTTGGTAAGATAAATCAGGGCAGGACTTATAGACTTAATGGTAAAGTCCTGGGGGGTGTTGCTGAACAAAAAGAGTGAGGGGTGCAGGTTCATAGTTCCTTCAAAGTGGTGTTGCAGGTAGATAGGGTAGTGAAGAATGGATTTAGCATGCTTTATCAGTCAGTGCATTGAATACAGGAATTAGGAAGTCGTGTTGTGACTGTACAGGACATTGGTTAGGCCACTTATGGATTAGGCGAAAGTGAGGACTGCAGATGCTGGAGATTAGGGTTGAGAGTGTGGTGCTGGAAAGGCACAGCAGGTCAGGCAACATCCGAGGAGCAGGAAAATCATCAGGTTTCCTGATGAAGGGCTTTGGCCTGAAACGTCAATTTTCCTGCTCCTCGGACGCTGCAAGACCTGCTGTGCTTTTCCAGCACCACACTCTCCACTTTTGGAATATTATGTGCAATTCCGGTCTCCCTGCTGTTGGAAGGATGTTGAGAAACTTGAAAGGGTTCAGAAAAAATTTTTAAGGATGTTGCCAGATTTGGAGGATTTGAGCTACAGGGAGAGGCAGTAGAGGCTGGGGCTGTTTTCCCTGGAGCGTCGGAAGCTGAGGGGTGACCTTATAGAGGTCTATAAAATCATGTGGGTCATGGATTGGATAAATAGACAAGGTCTTTTCCCTGGGCGGGGGAGTCCAGAACTAGATGGCATCGGTTTAGTGTGAGAGGGGAAAGATTTAAAAGGGACCCAAGGGTCAACTTTTTCATGCAAAGTGTCGTGCATGTGAATGAGCGAATGAGCTGCCAGAGGAAGTGATGGAGGCTGGTACTATTACAACATTTAAAAGGCATCTGGATGGGTGTATGAATAGGAAGAGTTTAGAGGGATATGGGCCAAATGCTGGCAAATAGGACTAGATTAATTTAAGATATCTGTTCGGCATAGATGCGTTGGACCGAAGGATGTGTTTCCATGCTGTACATCTCAATGACTCGAAGTGAACATTCAGAGTACATGTCTGAGCAGTGTGCTGACAGTGAATCTATGAATGGGTGAATTTCTATGGCAGGTGGGACTTGAATTGGGGCTTCTGTGCCCAAGGCTAGAAACATCAGAACACCCCTTAGATATACCATTGCATTCACTTCAAGATTTGAAACTGCATGGGAAAACTCCAAGAGATTTTAAATCCACCCACAGCTATATTTTTATGTATTTTCAATTGAAACTTCATGTTGAAATAAATTAACAAAATAGATATGGCTTTTCACATTTTTGTCTGTAAATGTAATTTTAGTTTTAGATTGTTTTATGGAAAATGCAAGTTCCTGGAACAGAGCAAAGGCTAAGAGAAGCGCATGCTATCTATATGTATGAAAACGCAGTCATAGTGTCTCTAGGTATTTAAAGAAAAAGAAGCAATAACAAAGTGAATGATTGTTCCAAAGCAAGCGAGTCTTGGGAATTCATCAAGGAAAATAAAGAGATGATGGCTCAATTGAATGGGCATTTTGCAATACTCCTCAGGGCATAAGTAACATCCCAGAAATAGGAAATGGAGGAGAGAGAAAAACTCAAGAAAATTATGCCCTCACCAGGGAAGTGGTGCTGAGCAGGTTGTTGGAGCTGTGGGCTGACAAGTCTTAGTGCTCTCATAGACTCCACTCCAAAACTTCAAACGAAATGGCTAATGAAACAGTTGATATGGTATGGGAGCAGTGTACTGATATGGACATAAAACTAAATTAAAACCAAAAGAACTGCAGATGTTGTTAATCAGAAACAAAACCAGGAATTGCTAGAAAAGCTCAGCAGGTTTGTCAGCATCTGTGGAGAGCAATCAGAGTTAACGTTTCAGATTGAGTGACCCTTCCTCAGAACCTGACCTGAAACATTAACTCTGATTGCTCTCCACAGATGCTGCCAGACCTGCTGAGCTTTTCTAGCAATTTCTATTTTTGTTTGAGGATAGATAACTAGTTTGCAGACAGGAAACAAAAACTAGGAAGAAATGGCAGACAGTGACTAGCGGGGTGCCGCAGAGACCAGTGTTTGGACCCCAGCTATTCACAATATATATTATTGATTTAGATGAGGGAACTAAATGTAAATTTTGCAGACAACAAAAAGGTGGGAGAGTGAGCTGTGAGCAGGATACAGAGATCCTTCATTGTGATTTAGACAACTTGAGTGAGCAGGCAAATGCATGGCAGATACAGTATAGTGTGGGTAAATGTGAGATGATCCACTTGATTAAGAAAAACAGAAGAGCAGACTATTATCTCAAAGGTGATAGATTGGGAAAGGGGGAGGTGCAGTGAGACCTGGCTCCCCTTGTACACACTCACTGGAAGGAAGTGTGCAGGTGCATCAGGTGATGAAGAAGGTAATTAGTATGTTGGCCTTCAGAATGAGAGGATTCAAGTACAGGAGCAGGGATGCAAAATGTGTTTTTATGCCCGAAACGTCGATTCTCCTGCTCCTTTGATGCTGCCTGACCTGCTGCGCTTTTCCAGCAACACATTTTTAAGCTCTGATCTCCAGCATCTGCAGCCCTCACATTCTCACAGGAACAGGGATGCCTTGCTTCAGTTGTACACAGCCTTGGTGAGACCACACCTGGAGCATCGTGTACAGTTTTTTGGTCTCCTTATCTGAGGAAGGGTGTTCTGGTGTTGGAGGGAGTGCAGTAAAGCTTTAGCAGTCTAATTCCTGGGATGGCAGAACTGACACCAGAAGAGATTGGATTGGTTAGGACTGGAGTGCAGACGAATGGGGCAGAGGGTGGGGGGGAGGTGGGGAATCACATACAAAGCCATAAAATTGCAACAGGAGCACACAGGGTAAACACAGGGAGGATGTTCCCCATGACTAGGGAGTCCAGAACCAGGGGATACTGTCTAAGGATATGGAGCAGGCCATTTCGGACTGAGATGAGGAGAAATGTCTTCACCCAGAGGGTGGTGAGCCTGTGGAATTTTCTGCCACAGAAAATGGTTCAGGCCAAAGCATTGCATGTTTTCAAGTTCTTAGGACTAAAGGGATCAAAGGTTATGGAAGAAAGTAGGAACAGGATACTGAGTTGGATGATCAGCCATGATCATATTGAATGGTCTGAAATAGGCTACTCCTGCTCCTATCTACTATGTTGATTTCAATTTTCCAAAATTCCCTAGATTCAGAGAAACTTCCATTAGATTGGAAGACTCCTTGAAACAGCATCAGGAATGCGAGTGCCAGATGCCACACTCCACCAAGCAAGAGGGACAGCTTACTACAAGGGACTAAGTTTGGTGGAGGAACCATGGGAATGACCCTGCCTGGGTAAGAGGCATGGTCGATGCGAGATTAGGAGCAGTAATATATAAAGTTCAGGCAGGAGTGACGGTCCTGAACAAGCCCATAGACCACATGAAAGCAGTGACCTTGCAAATGGTGTGGGAGCAAAAACGAAACAGTCACAAAGGCTGTCAGAACCCATGGGTTCTCCTTCTGAATCTGAGATGGACGCAGCAGATCTCACTGCATTGATGCCTCAGCCACTGGAAGAAGAGAGTGCATTTCTCCCGAGGTGCTCCAGGCGCAAAAGCATGCCCATTACCAACACAGTGTCAGTTGAACCTGACCTGCTGACAAAACCCCCCAGGGGGCACGACAGGGAAAAGGACTAACCTATGTCCTCAGATTAATACAGTGAGGGATGCAGTGATTGTAATGAGGTTAGCGAGGTTACATGTGAATTCTCCGTAATAGTACACCAGTCCAAGGAAAGATCTAAGCTCGGGTACAGATGTGGGATCTGGGACACCTTTGATCACCCTCACTTTATCTTCCAACGAGTGTAACCTAGTCTTGTTAACTATTGGGTCTCACATATTTCCAGTCTAAGGCATGCATGCACCTGGGAGAAACATCTAACAACTATTTCCAAGTTCTCGAAGTGCTCCAAGCACTCAGAGCCAAATGTTAGAGTGAACAGAATCTAATACCCTGGTCCAATCAGGGACGCTTGGCTGACAGATAAGAACAGGAGTGTCAGGGGAGTTCTGACATTCTAAGATCTGTCTCTAAGGAAGATAGATCAGTGTCAAGAACTCTCTGCGTGTAAATAAAGGGTGACTTGGTGTTAGGTTATCGGTCGCTGTGGAGTTATGTCAGTCACCTTACATACTAGAGGCTGTTTGGTGGGGTGTAGTGGGGGGAAGAGGGGGTGGACTTGGGCACGCCCAGATAGACAGGGTGGGGGCAGCTCCAGGGTGCACAGGAAGGGCTAACACAAAGGGGATTTGGATGTTAATGGTCGCACTGACACTTTGAGTGGAGGCGGGCAGCGACTTGCCTACCTGCCAAGAACTGATCAGTGTTGCCTTCCCAAATGCTGGAATTCAAGGGTATGCAAAGTGACGGGAAATGGTTGCAATCAGACCGGGAGTGGGCAGGGTAAGTATCTTAGTCACCAGCAGTAGGCCATTCAGCCCATCCAGCTTGCCCCATCATTCTGTGCGGTTTTGGCTGATCAAACAATTCAACAGCTTTTACCCAACTCTATGCCCCTGTTTGCCACTGGTAATCAGAGATGTATCAATCTCAACCTCAATCATACCCAATGATTGTGAGCACCCACAATCCTCTGGGGGAGACAATTAAAAAGAATTACGACCCCTGAGAAAAGAAACTCCACATCTCAGGCCTACATTCTCCCCGTGTCTGCGTGGGTTTCCTCCAGGTGCTCCGGTTTCCTCCCACAGTCCAAAGATGTGCGGGGCAGGTGAATTGGCCATGCTAAATTGCCCGTAGTGTTAGGTTAAAGGGGTAAATGTAGGGGTATGGGTGGGTTGCGCTTCGGTGGGTCGGTGTGGACTTGTTGGGCCGAAGGTCCTGTTTCCACACTGTAAGTAATCTAATCTAATCTAATCTCAGGCCTATGTGGCACGTCCTCATTGTTAAACCGTGCCTCCCTGGTTTTAGGTTCCTCAAACAAAGAGCAAATATCTTCCCTACATCTACCCTCTCTATCTTCCAGAGTACTTTGTAGGCTTCAATGAAATCACATCTCATTTGCCAAGACCGTAGTGAATATGGGCCTATCTTTCTTTGTAGGACAATCCCCCATATCCCACGGCAGAATACATCACCCAGTGTATACTTCGCTTGCCTTGTGTCTAATGCTGCAGCAGGCTCTCAACACAGACTCTGATCAATAGCATTCCCAGTTTGGACATTGCATTGAGCATAAGGCTGCCACAGTTACATTTGGGATCACACATTGATACTTTGTGCACAAGCACAGTGCAAAATCAATCACTTTTAGAACAACATGAGGCTTTATTTAAAGCCCAATTTCACCTGAAATAGCCAATAGTTTATTTCTTTCGGTCCCTCCCACTACGTCTCAGTGCAGCACCTGGGATGGAGGGACCCTGTTTGATAGTGGAGCCCCGTGGCCCAGAATTTAGTTGGGCAACTCTGACACGCTAGAGGCAAGTGGATCCAGCAATTGAGTCCCTTGGTATTTTCTAACATCCCTCACATTTGCATCCCCCACCATCCAGTTTATTCCCAGAGGGCTGTTAAAATGCAGTACTTTGACTGGGAAGTGAAAGCAGGATTGAGATGACTATCACAGTCAAGTAGTCCAGCAGTGTTCTTTATCTGTGCGAGGCTATAGAAAGTAGTTCAGACATAGAGGCCTACAGCACGGAGACAGACCCTTTGACCCAAACTGGTCCATGTGTTGTCACATCTATCCTGGCTAGATAGGCTAAGCAAAGACATGCCAGAGAATTCCTAGAGGCCTGGCACTCTAACCACAACGCCATAAACAAACACATAGATCTAGATACCACCTATCAACCCCTCAGAAAATGAACCGGAAATGACATCACCACAAACCACAGGAACCCCATTCAGGACAAACATATAAATAGAAAACAGGAGACAACAGCTTTGCTTCACTTAGAGGTCGCCACTGATGATGTTACCGAGCCAGGTAATGAAACGTCTGGATATCAAACCTACAGCTCAGCGAGCAAACCTACACCCTAAACCTCAACCTGAGCTACAAACCTTCACAAACCTTGCAAAAACTTGTCCAAATGTCTTTTAAATGCTGTTAATGTACCCGCCTCAACCACTTCCACTGGCACCTCAATCCATATGCGTACCACTCTCTGTGTAAAAATGTTGCCTCTCAGGTTCCCTTTTATTCTTTCCCCTCAAACCTTAAACTGATGCCTTCTAGTCCCTGGTTCCCCAACCCTGGGAAAAAGACTGAGTGCATTCACTCTATCCATGCCTCTCATGATCTTATACACCTCTCTAATACCCCCCCTCAGTCTCCGACGCTCAAAAGAAAAATGTCCTAGCTTGTCCAACCTCTCCCTATAACTCTGACGTTGAATCCTGGCAACATCCTTGTGAATTTCTTCTGCATTCTTTCCTTCCTATAACAAGGTGACCAAAACTGAACACAATACTCCAAGTGTGGCCTCACCAAAGTCCTGTATAACTGCAACATAACTTCCCAACTTCTATACTCACTGCCCTGACTGATGAAGGCCAGTGTGCCAAAGCCTTCTTCACTGCCCTGTCTACCTGGGCTCCACTGTCAGAAAACCATCCACCTGAACTCCAAGGTTAGTTAGTATTGATCAACAATCAACAATCAGCACCTTCAAGAACAGTGGAGAGAGAGTGATTACCTTTCAGTGGAGATTCTGAGTTACTGCCCAAATGAAAGAGTTAAAATACCAAAAACTTACTGAAATCCTTAAAAGTTTAAATATCCAGAGGGTTAGTGTTCTAAAGAAAAGATATGTGCAATTGAATATGACAGGGTCATCCTGTTAAAAACTGATAAGTGAAAAAGCAGCTGAACTCGATGATCGACATTTCAAGATACACAACCAAGTAAAACAGAAATCAACCCATATCTGTGCAGCAATACAGCCTGCTGTGGTCTATTTCTTTGTACAATCCAGGTCATATAAGCACAGGTTGACATCGAAAAGAAACCAACGTCTTCTTACATTCTTTGGAGTATTTCCCACAGGAGATCTGACATCAGCTTTTGTTGGTATTCAGACATGATGTAAGGCCCGTGTTATCCAGATAATGGACAGCATCTTGACATTTAGCTTGTGAAATACCTGAAAACTGAACAAATGTTAGTTTTATTAGCTCAGTCTAAGTTAGAATGAGTAGAGCAGGGAAGTTTAGATCTTCTTCATCCACAGAAGAATCCATACACGAAATAAACAGTTCTTCCTAGCCATATCGGAAATTAAAGACAGTAAGTACCAAAAACTTTCATGTACTTACCCCCACACTCTGAGTTCCTCAATTCGTGAAGAAGGGCTTATGCCCGAAACGTCGATTCTCCTGCTCCTTGGATGCTGCCTGACCTGCTGAGCTTTTCCAGCAACACATTTTCAGCTCAAGTTTAGATCATACCCATGTGCTGCTCTGACAAGAGATAGAGTCGGTAAAATGTGGAGCTGGAAAAGCAGCGCAGGTCAGACAGCGTTGCAGGAACAGGAACATCGATGTTTCAGATTAGGATCCTTCATCAGGACCGTTATCTACGTATCTAGGGACAGAGACAGAGGCTGCACACAGCCTTAGCCTCCAGACGTGAGGAAAGATATTGGAAGCAGTTCAGAAAATGTTCACGAGGCTGAATCCTGAGATGAAAGGATTATTTTATAAGGAAATGTTGAGCGTATTAGATTCTACACTGGAATTTAGAAGTTTAAGAAGTGATCTTATTGAAATATCTGGGATTCTGAGGGATTTTGATAGAGTAGATGTTGAGAAGATATTTCCCTGTCATGGGGGAATGTAGTACTACGGGCAACATTTATAAATAGGGAAGCTTTCATTAGGAGGAAGGATTTCTTCATTCAGAAAATCATGAGCGTTTGGAATTCTATTCTGCAGAGGGAATCAGAGGCTGGGCCATTGTATATATTCAGGGCTGAATTAAACAAATGTTTGATCAATAAGAGAGTTGAGGGTTATAAGGGATAGGCAGGAAAGGGGAGTTGAGACTACAAGCAGATCAGCCATAATGTCACTAAATGGTGGAGTAGGATCAAGGAGGGCCAAATGGCCTAATCCTCTTATTTTGAATGATCTTATAAAATTAACAAGGAAGGCTCAGTCAGCGAGGTGTGAGGTATTCTTCATTAGTTGCAAACACAAGTTGGGGCGTTTCAGTTGGTTGAGTGGAAAATGGCGGAGAAAGTTGAATGTGGAAATCAGTTTGTCCTATGGATAATACATAGCTGGAATATTGTAGGAAATAGTTTGTCCTCACATGGAGCATTATAGGGATTGATTAATACACCGATGGGATAGATTTAAAATGATGTGTGAATGAAGCAAGGGTGATGTGAGAAAAATCTTTTTCAGTCCTGGAGACGCATTGCCTGAAAATGCGGCGGAGGCAGGCTCACGAGTCATTCAAGAGGGCATTGAATAATTATTTGGATAGAAATGGTGCGCAGGGACACAGGGATAAACTAGGAAATTGACAACAAGATAACCAGTGCAGAGTCAATGGGCCGAATGGCCTCCTTCCATGCTGCTGTAACAATTCTATGGGTCTGTATAACGGAATAGAATCGAAATTTGTTGCCATGTGTACTTATACATGAAAAATACAATGAAATGTTTTATACGTCACCTCACCATGATGCCTACAATCTGTAAGAGTGATTGGTGTTCGTACCCAGGTGGAGGATCAGAGGAATTGCTTAGTACACAGTTGGCAGTCTCAAAGGAAGGATGGCGATGGCATCAAAAAAGAAAATCGACGAGTCACCAGAATGAACAGTTCCATTGCTTTGTACATTAGTCACACGAGAGCACAGCCTGAGGACTTTTACTCATTCTCTGCTGTCTGATAGAAATGACTAATTAGCCCCACGTGACAGTGTTTTAGCCATGTGTGTTTTTTTTAAGAAAGTACAACACAAGACAGTTAAATATACTCTGTATCTATGTGATACTGTGCTCCATCACTCTACAAGTGCTCTTCAAGTTAAAATCCCCACTCTACAAATTATTACCATCTCACTGAATTTCATTGTGGCCCTTGCCAATATTAACTAAGTTCCCCTATCCACCACTTGTAATGTGAGCACAGCTTTCCTGCTGAGGGATAGGTAAAAACAATGACTGCAGATGCTGGAAACCAGAGTTTAGATTAGAGTGGTGCTGGAAAAGCTCAGCAGTTCAGGCCGCATCCGAGGAGAAGTAAAATCGATGTTTCGGGCAAAAGCCCTTCA
Organism: Chiloscyllium plagiosum; assembly: GCF_037043375.1. NCBI lineage: Eukaryota > Metazoa > Chordata > Chondrichthyes > Orectolobiformes > Hemiscylliidae > Chiloscyllium > Chiloscyllium plagiosum. The sequence goes on along the minus strand of NW_028270170.1, from coordinate 47,045,040 downwards.
ACAGGAATACAGGCAGAGTGCCTGAAAGGGTGGAAAGATAAATGAGGGATAGGTTCATTTTGACTGTTCCAAAGATTCCTGCTGATTCATTGGTAGGGGATTGCTTTTTCCACCTCCATCACCAGTCGCTCCTGCGGTCTATCACTCTCCAATGTTCCTTTCTTCAGTCCACACGTGTCTGTGTGTTCCTGAGGGTTGGTGAGGATGATGCTAGATGTTTGGTACAGGCCTGTTTCCCTGAATTCTACAGTTAAATATATAACTGTCAGAAATCCTTAGTAACCTATACCTATGGAAATATTCGCCCTTTCTCCCCCTCCATAGTTCACTTGGTAACTTCTGAGCCATAAGGTTGTGGGTTCAAATGTCACCAGTTGAGCATCATCATTCAGACTGACACTCCAGTAACTTCCACTGTGGGTGGGCTGTCCTTCAGAGAGACACTACCTTCTGTCTCTCTGCTGGATGCGAAAAATCCACATTAAAAAAAAGGCCAGGGTATTTATTCCCGGAATCCTGGTTCATAAGTTATTCCTCATTCAATGTCACAAGAAGAGAGGGGGTGGTCATCATCACATTGATGCTTGGCGGAGCTCACTGTATTGGAAGAGATTCATTGCCTACGTTACAACATTGAATATAATTCAAAAGCATTTCAATGGCTGCAAAGCAACTTGGGACATCATGAGATCAGAGGTCATGAAAGGTGCTATATCAATGCAAACCCTTTTATGATAACTTATGAAATATCTTCAAGTATTCAGAATCCAAAGAGAGTAAACACTCAAGATGATCAAAAGCTGTTTGATCAACAGCCACATATAATAAGCTAGTGAGTAAAGTTACAACTCTTTAAATAGAAGGAACAGCCTCAACGTGGATATAGAATCAGTAACAGAAAACAAAGGTTGTTGAATGTTCTTGCCCTAGATGAGTGTTGTCGTGGAGTTCCCTAGGTATCAGTGTTGTGACATTTGCTCTTCCTGATTTATGAATTCAGATGTGATGTACAGGACACTATTTAAAAGTATGCATATAATATAAAATAGGATTGTAAACTGTGAAAAGGAAAGTGTAGAACTTCAAAAAGATATACACAAGATGCCGGCAGATTAAGTTCAATGTGAAGAAAGGTGAAGTGATTAATTTCGTTAGAAAGAGCATGTGTAGTGAATGCAAAATAAAGGATACAGCTTTAAAAGGAAAATTCCCCAAAATCCCCAAATCTTCAATGTCATCTTTGACTGTTCTCTGGTATCTGACATATTTGGAAGAACCTTTCCCCTGTCTTGCCACTGTCCTTGTCGATCCCAGCAATTTTCTGTCACTTCCATGCATCTCCCCACTCTTTTGAGGGCCGTTAGCTCAATTAGCTGGACAGCCAGTTTCCAATGCAGAGTGGCACCAACAGTGTGGGTCCAATTCGTGCACTAGCTGAGGTTCTCATTCAGAATTCCCTTTCCCAGCCTCTCACCCACCTGAGACCCCAAGTTAAACCACCACCAGTCATCTCTCCCTAACGAGAGAGCAGCCCAGTGCTCGAGTAAGATGATGGTAACTTTACCTTTAGCCCACTTTCTTTGTGAGTAAAACTTTTACTCCACTCATTTCTTCTCAAGTCTTTCTTTCAGGCACTTAGACTTGACTTTGCTTTGAACCTTCTATTTGTCCTCAGAGATGCAGACCTCCTTGATGCTGATACATTCAGACAGTGAAGCCACAGGCAACAGCAAACTGCCACATTTGAACAAGTCCGAAATAAGTCCATTAACAATTTGGTTCAAATCAACTGGAGACCCTTCCACAGAAAAGCTCACTGCACACAGCGTGTGTCTCTGAATATGTCCCCCTTTGCAAAACCAGATGTTCTTTGTTCTGGCTGAAGATAGCATCCACTCTGCTGTATAACTTCTATAGCCTAGTGCATGTGAGGGTGGGATACAGGCTCAATCTATGGATGCACAGAGCTTGGGCTTGTTAACATGTCATGAAACTGCTTTGCAGTCAGAAATCTGCCCACTGGCATTGTCTCCCCACATTAGTGTCAGTGTAACCAGAGCAACATTGACACATTTTTACCTGGCCTCACGCAGTCAGCTGCATTAGCTATGATGTTCGGTATATACTGTAGCTGCCTTGTTTCACACTTGCCGCACCAATTCAAACTGGCTCAAAATTGAACTTTCCTCTGAAGATTCCTACTCCCAGAACCGTGGTGTTCTATCAAGGAATTCTCAGGTTCCAAAATCTTCCCGACTCTAAGGTTTTCCTCTCCTGTTGGTTCTCCAGTGACGTTTTGATTGATTGCTCTGATTGGTCACCACAGCCACGATCATTGCATTGAGTGCTTCAACAAGTTAAGGGAACATTGGCCTTCCTTTCCATGGGAATTCTGACTTTCCCATGTAATGTTGGAAAAACAAGAGGGTAACTGAAAGATGTATCAGCTGTGGGGCGTACTCACTCCTCATTTGTACATTAGTATGTAGCTGTTCATTGCAGGTGGCTGGTGCTACCCTTCTCACCCAACCGGTGAACATTTTGCTATATTCCAGAGGCAACAGAATCCAGTGACGGCTTCTGAAAAGGTAACTATCAATCTGTGCCCATATCCAACGTCACCCTCATTGGCTTTTGAAAGTCTTATACCTATGGATTAACATAACAATACATAGAATATGGCAATTAACCAGTTTGTTAATCCGCTATTGACCTAATCTAAATATAAAGATGGTTCTCACCAATTTAGAAAGAGAGAGACCTTTAGTCCATCAGCCTTAGGTTGAATCTAAATTCAGTTTGACAGTGAAAGGCAGTGTGACAACTCATTCTGCCAACTAATGTCATTAATTGTTGACATGAATGAAGATCAAAATAAATTACAACAAGTAACTATCATGATTTTCTCTGCAGGGCATTGCTGTCCTATGCAATGAACACCCAGCACATGGATGTCGAGGAGTTGACTAAATACATTTCTCTTTGCAGAATGTTATTGTTATGCATAATGTCATTGGGACTGAAATAATGTAAAATAATGTGAACAAGTAATTTGAGATAATTTGTGTCTGAATGAAGGTAATTTTACTTGACGACTTATTACAAAGAAGACTTTGAAGTAGTAATTGAAATAACACCACATCCCGTTACCAAGTCATCCATTAGTTACATATGCATAGTACTTGACACTGGGTTAACAGCCTCAATCAGGGAACTCATAATCTATGAGGTTCACCTGGCTGATCGTATTACAATCACTACATCCCTTCCCTGTAAGTCCGGGGACATGGGCCTGTGCTTTGTCTTGTCGACACTCCAAAGGCATTTTCACACTTTGTTGGGCTCCCTTGACTCAGCCTCGGATACTTGTCCTCTTCTTCAGGCGGCAAAGGCTCTGAGGTTTCTCCAATGCTTGATGGAGAGAGAGAGAGAGAGAGATGGTATGGGTTCTGGAACATTTGGAAAGGCTGTCAAGGAGCTGGGCATGTTTTATTCCCTCCCCATTTGTGAGTTTGCAGTTTTCATGTGGTCCACGTGTTTGTTCAGGACAGCCTCAACTACCCTAAACTTTGTGCATCATGGGATCTGATCACATGTTGACTACGCCTCTTACCCGTGGAGGCGATTACCGTGGTTTTGGCACCAAATGTTGCCCCCTGGAGTAAACTCTTTCTTTCTCTGAGTCTTCTCTCAGTTTGTAACTCTGTTGGACCTATCCCTGTGGTTACATGAGCGGGTGGTCCCATAATCAAATAGGAATCAAGACAGTTTGATTTCGAGTGAAGCTGTAGGCAGTTCCTTTATGCTTGCCTTCTGCGATGATACTATGTCTTTAAGAGATATGTTTTGTTCAGGTTTCTTTTAGTGAGAGATTGGATGACAGGTTACGAGCAGTTTCTGAGAAGATAAACAACTTGTGAAGATTTTATTTGTTAACTTGGAACAATAGAAGTTGGGGGACTCTCTGCCCACTACGGGAGTTGCATGTGAGACAATCTGTGTCTGAATTTGCCTCCTTCCAAGATTTGGAGGTGCTGGCGTTGGACTGGGGTGTACAAATTTAAAAATCACACAGTGGTCTGAAAGCTAGTATTTCCAAATAAACCTGTTGGACTATAACTTGGTATTGTGTGAGTTCTAACCTCTTTCCAAGGGTATGTTTATGGGATGATTGTATATTGGAACAGTTAATTAGAAATAGTTACTGTAGCCATTAGTCTGTTAAGTTTTCCAACAGACTTAAGTTATTCCAATTCCTTCTTTCGTTTATTGTATTTAAATCACATAGTGTTTGTTGCTTTAAATCCGATAGTTTGACCAATTGAATTGCATCTGGATTGCAACATCTGGATAATTGGGCTCATTCATGGGTAGGTGGGACCTCTACAACAGGGTGGTCTACATCTGAACCAGAGGCATGCCAATATCCTGGAGGGGAGATTTACTAATGCTAGTCAGGAGGGTTTAAACTAATTCAGCAGGGGGATAGGACCCTAAATTGTAACGCCCGTGTCCAGGAGATTGAGAGGAGTGAGGTCAGAAATATGGTTTCAAGGTCACAAGTGTTCACTGTCAAACAGGGAGGTGGTTTTGAAGTGCGTCTACTTCAATACCAGGAGCATCCAGAATAAGGTGGGTGAACTTGCAGTATGGGTTATTACTTCAATGTTGTGGCCATTTTGGAGACATGGACAGAGCAGGGACAGGAATGGTTGTTGCAGGTTCTGGGATTCAGATGTTTAAGTAAGAACAGAAAAGGTGGTAAAAGAGGGGGAGGTGTGGCATTGTTAGTCAAGGACAGTATTACAGTTGCAGAAAGGACGTTTGAGGACACATGTACTGAGGTAGCATGGGCTGAGGTTAGAAACAGGGAAGAAGAGGTTACCCTTGGGAGTTTTCTATCAGCCAACAAACAGTTCCAGAGACGTAGAGGAAAGGATAGCAAAGATAATTCTGGATAGGAGCGAGAGTAATAGGATAGTTGTTATGGGGGACTTTAACTTTCCAAATATTGACTGGAAATACAATAGTTCAAGTACTTTAGATAGGTCTGTTTTTGTCCAATGAGTGCAGGATGATTTCTTGACACAGTATGTAGACATTCCAGATGAAGGTCTTTTGCCCAAAACATCAATTTTTCCTGCTCCTCGGATGCTGCCTGACCTGCTGTGCTTTTCCAGCACAGCTCTAATCTTGACTCTAATCTTCAGTATCTGCAGTACCCACTTCTGCCACGGTATGCAGACAGGCCAACAAGGGGCGAGGCCACATTGGATTCGGTACTGGATAATGAACCAGGCCAGGTGTTAGATTTGGAGGTAGGTGAGCACTTTGGTAATGGTGACCACACTTTGGTTATGCTTACTTTAGCAATGAAAAGTGATAGGTATATTGCTGGGGGAAAGGCAATTATGATGCAATTAGGCAAGATTAGGCAAGATTTAGGATGCATAGGATGGGGAAGGAAACTGCAGGGGATGGGCACACTTGAAATGTGGAGCTTATTCAAGGAACAAAGGAGAAAGTGAGGGCTGCAGATGCTGGAGATCAGAGCTGAAAAATGTGTTGCTGGAAAAGTGCAGCAGGTCAGGCAGCATCAAAGGAACAGGAGAATCAACGTTTTGGGCATAAGCCATTCCTGAAGAAGGACTTATGCCTGAAATGTTGATTCTCCTGCTCCTTTGATGCTGCCTAACCTTTTCCAGCAACACATTTTTCAGCTTATTCAAGGAACAGCTACTGCGTGTCCTTGATAAGTATGTACCTGTCAGACAGGGAGGAAGTGGTTGAGCGAGGGAGCAGTGGTTTACTAAAAGAGTTGAATCTCTTGTCAAGAGGAAGAAGATGATTTATGTTAGGATGAGACGTGAAGGCTCTGTTAGGGCACTTGACAATTACAATTTAGCCAGGAAAGACCTAATAGAGAGCTAAGCAGAGCAAGGAGGGGACATGAGAAGTCATTGGCAGGTAGGACAAGGAAAATCCTAAGGCTTTCTATCAGTATATCAGGAATAAAAGAATGATAAGAGAAAGATTAGGGCCAATCAAGGACAGTAGTGGGAAGTTGTGCGTGGAGTCCGAGGAGATGGGGAAGCACTAAATGAATATTTTTCGTCAGTATTCACACTAGAAAAAGACAATGTTGTTAAGGAGAATACTGAGATACAGGCTACTAGACTAGATGGGATTGAGGTTCACAAGGAGGAAGTGTTAGCAATTCTGGAAAGTGTGAAAATAGATAAGTCCCCTGGGTCAAATGGGATTCGTCCTACCATTCTCTGGGAAGCCAGGGAGGAGATTGCTGAGCCTTTAGCTTTGATCTTTATGTCGTCTTTGTCTACAAGAATAGTGCCAGAAGACTGGAGGATAGCAAATATTGTTCCCTTGTTCAAGAAGGGGAGTAAAGATAACTCTGGTAATTATAGACTAGTGAGCCTTACTTTAGTTGTGGGTAAAGTGTTGGAAAAGGTTATAAAAGATAGGATTTCTAATCATCTCAAGAATAATAAGTTTATTTGGGATAGTCAGCATAGATTATTGAAGGGTAGGTCCTGGCTCACAAACCTTATTGAGTTCTTTGAGAAGTGACCAAACAGGTGGATGTGGGTAAAGCAGTTGGTGTGGTGTATATGGATTTCAATAAAGGGTTTGATAAGGTTCCCCACGGTAGGCTATTGCACAAAACACGGAGGCATGGGATTGAGAGTGATTTAGGGGCTTGAATCAGAAATTGGCTAGCCGTAAGAGGACAGAGGGTGATGGTTGATGTGAAATGTTCAGCCTTGAGCTCAGTTACTCATGGCGTACCACAAGGATCTGGTTTGGGGCCACTGCTGTTTGTCATTTTTATAAATGACCTGGATGAGGGCGTAGAAGGATGGGTCAGTAAATTTGCTGATGACACTAAAGACAGTGGAGTTGTGGATAATACTGAAGTATGTTGCAGGTTACAGAGGGACATAGATAAGCTGCAGAGCTGGGCTGCAAGATGGGAAATGGAATTTAATGCAGAAAAGTGTGAGGTGAATCACTTTGGAAGGAGCAACAGGAATAAAGAGTACTGGGCCAATGGTAAGATTCTTGGCAGTGTAGATGAACAGAGATCTCGGTGTCCATAGATCCCTGAAAGTTGTCACCCAGGTTAATAGGATTGTTCAGAAGGCATACGGTGTGTTAGCTTTTATTGGTAGAGGGATTGAGTTTTGGATCCATGAGGTCATGTTGCAGCTGTACAAACCTCTGGTGCAGCCACACATGGAGTGTTGCATACAGTTCTAGTCACTGCATTATAAGAAGGATGTGCAAGCATTGGAAAGAGTACAAAGGAGATTTACTGAGATGTTGCCTGGTATGGAGGGAAGGTCTTATGAGGAAAGGCTGAGGGATCTGAGGCTGTTTTCGTTAGAAGAAGGTTGAGAGGTGACTTAATTGAGACATATAAGATAATCAGAGGATTAGATAGAGTGGACAGTGAGAGCCTTTTTCCTCGGATGGTGATGGCTAGCATGTGGGGACATAGCTTTAAATTGTAGGATGATAGATATAGGACAGATGTCAGAAGTAGTTTCTTTACTTAGAGAGTAGTAGGGGAGTGGAACGCACTGCCTGCAACAGTAGCATACTTGCCTATTTTAGGGGCATTCAAATGGTCATGAGATAAACATATGGATGAAAACGGAATAGTGTAGGTTAGATGGGCTTCAGATTGGTTTCACAGGTCGGTGCAACATCGAGGGCTGGGAGGTCCTGATAAAGTGGAGATGACCAATTTGGTTTCCAATGCTTTAAGGCTCTGAACAGTGTTAAGTCAATTTTCTAGTCATCCTGAACTTGTCATACTGAGGGCAAGAGATGAGAGAAACAGCATCAAAATAATGTCCACCTTATCTCTAGCTAAACTCCAGTGTGATAACAAAATGTTCTATATTCTACTTTGCATTTATCTTTAAAATAAGGAAAATTAGGGTCTAGACTAGCTTTCAAATATTTTGAGGGTTTTTCGTCTGGTCCATAACACTTCAAAGTTTGGATTGCTCTTTCTGCCAGAACATTGGGAAGTAGTGACCATAATACAATAAGCTTCAATCTGCAATTTGAGAGGGAGAGGGTATAGTCGGAAGTGACAGTACTTCTGTTGAATAAAGGGAACTATGGAGCTATGAGGGAGGAGCTGGCCAAAGTTCAATGGTGCAATACCTTAGCAGGGATGACCGTGCAGGAACAATGGCAGATATTTCTGTGTATAATGCAGAAGTTGCAGGATCAGTTCATTCCTAAAAGGAAGAAAGATCCCAGGAGGAGGCATGGGCGGCCGTGGCTGACGAGGGAAGTAAAGAAACATATAAAGTTAAAAGAGAAAAAGTATAACCTAGCTAAGATAAGTGGGAAAGCTGAGGACTGGGAAGCTTTTAAAGAGCAACAGAGGATTACTAAGAAGGAAATACGCAGAGGGAAAATGAGGTACGAAGGTAAACTGGCCAAGAATATTAAGGAGGATAGTAAAAGCTTTTTTAGGTGTGTGCAAGGCAAAAAAATGGTTAGGACAAAAATTGGGCCCTTGAAGACAGAAACAGGGGAATATATTACTAGGAACAAAGAAATGGCAGAGGAATTAAATGGGTACTTCAGATCTGTGTTCACTTGGGAAGACACAAGCAATCTCCCTGAGGTAACAGTGGCTGAAGGACCTGAACTTAAGGGAATTTATATTTGCCAGGATTTGGTGTTGGAGAGACTGTTAGGTCTGAAGGTTGATAAGTCTCCGGGGCCTGATGGTCTGCATCCCAGGGTACTGAAGGAGGTGGCTCGGGAAATCGTGGATGCGTTGGTGATTACTTTCCAGAGTTCAATAGATTCGGGGTCGGTTCCTGAGGATTGGAGGGTGGCTAATGTTATACCACTTTTTAAGAAAGGTGGGCGAGAGAAAGCAGGAAATTATAGACCAGTTAGTCTGACCTCAGTGGTGGGAAAGATGCTGGAGTCTATTATAAAAGATGAAATTACTGCACATCTGGATAGTAGGAACAGGATAGGACAGAGTCAGCATGGATTTAAGAAGGGGAAATCATGCTTGACTAATCTTCTTGAATTTTTTGAGGATGTAACTCTGAAGTTGGACGAGGGAGATCCAGTAGATGTAGTGTACCTGGACTTTCAGAAAGCTTTTGATAAAGTCCCACACAGGAGGTTAGTGAGTAAAATTAGGGCACATGGTATTGGGGGCAAAGTACTAGATTGGATTGAAAATTGGTTGGCTAATAGGAAACAAAGGGTAGTGATAAATGGCTCCATTTCAGAATGGCAGGCAGTGACCAGTGGGGTACTGCAGGGATCAGCGCTGGGACCGCAGCTTTTTACAATATATATTAATGATATAGAAGATGGTATCAGCAATAACATTAGCAAATTTGCTGATGATACAAAGCTGGGTGGCAGGGTGAAATGTGATGAGGATGTTAGGAGATTACAGGGTGACCTGGGCAAGTTAAGTGAGTGGGCAGATGCATGGCAGATGCAGTTTAATGTGGATAAATGTATGGTTATCCACTTTGGTGGCAAGAACAGGAAAGCAGACTACTACCTCAATGGAATCAATTTATGTAAAGGGGCAGTACAGAGAGATCTGGGTGTTCTTGAACACCAGTCAATGAAGGCAAGCATGCAGGTACAGCAGGTAGTGAAGAAGGCTAATAGCATGCTGGCCTTCATAACAAGAGGAATTGAGTATAGAAGCAAAGAGGTGCTTCTGCAGCTGTACAGGGCCCTGATGAGACCACACCTGGAGTACTGTGTGCAGTTCTGGCCTCCAAATTTGAGAAAAGACATTCTGGCTATTGAGGGAGTGCAGCGTAGGTTCACGAGGTCAATTCCTGGAATGGCAGGATTACCTTACACTGAAAGACTGAAGTGACTGGGCTTGTATACCCTTGAGTTTCGAAGACTGAGAGGGGATCTGATTGAGACGTATAAGATAATGAAAGGATTGGACACTCTGGCATTCGGAAACATATTTCCACTGATGGGTGAGTGCCGAACCAGAGGACACAGCTTAAAAATACGGGGTAGACCATTTAGGACAGAGCTCAGGAGAAACTTCTTCACCCAGAGAGTGGTGGCTGTGTGGAATGCTCTGCCCCTGAGGGCAGTGGAGGCCCACTCTCTGGATTCATTTAAGAAAGAGTTGGATAGAGCTCTCAAAGATAGTGGAATCAAGTGTTATGGAGATAAGGCAGGAACAGGATACTGATTAGGAATGATCAGCCATGATTATATTGAATGGCGGTGCAGGCTCGAAGGGCTGAATGGCCTACTCCTGCACCTATTGTCTATTGTCTGTTGATGGATAGATGGTGTGGAAATGTCCATATATGCCAATGGCCATTCGACTTTAGGAAATACTTGGATTTCCTACTGGTAAATGATGGTCCATTGTCTGTGGCCAACACTTCTGGGAGCCCATGAATTGCAAAAGATGCTCACAGCTTTTCTGTCACTGTTCCTGTGTTTGGCGAATGAACTCTGTGCGCGTCCAGCCACTTTGAGTGGGTGTCCACAATGACTAATTGATGTGTAACTGAGTACTGTACAGGGTTTTTCCAGCCATTCCCATGAACGTGTGGGAGCTGCTGGTGGTAATTCATATTCTTGTTGGCACTCTGGGCTCTGTCCCACCAACACGGCCATGTCAGCATCCAATCCTGGCCACCAGACATAACTTCTCACCAACATCTTCATTTTGGCCACCCCTGGCTCACCCTGGTTGAGTTGAGCAAGTATCTGGCGATGGCTTTTGCTCAGGACAATCACTCTTACATCCCATAATAAGATACTGTCCTCTACGCTGATCTGGTCTCAGTTCTGGTTGTGATGACCCTTTCGCTTGCCCCACCAGCTGTTTCAATTTTGTCAGGACTGAATCCTTCTGCATCCACAGTCTGACATAGCCAGCTCTGACCAGAAGTGGGTTCAGAAAGTTTAAAACCAAAATGGACTCTTCCAGTGGTGGCACCTTTGTTGGGGTATTTATCAGCAGGAGGCAGCTGAAGGCATCTGCATTTGCTAATTGGCCTCCCAGACAGTGTTCCGCCTTGGAATAGTATTTAGAATAAAATCCCACCGCTGAATTCGGCCTGAAGCTATGGGTGGCACAGCCTTGTCTTTCTAGGGATTTGTGTTCTGTTACTATCACACATTTACGCCCATAAAAGTATTGATGGAACCTTCAAAGATGACCGCTAAACATTCCTTCTCCATCTGGGCCTATTTGCACTCTTCACTCACCACTGAGTTGGTATAGCAATGTCACACGTGCCGAGATAACCAGCTGGGATCCTGTGAGCAACCTCAACCCAGACATTGCAGAATATGATGCTATCCAACATGCTCAATGCCAAACCTTAACTTCTGAACAGAAGGTTCCCCCCAACTCACTGTGTGACTTTAAATCCAAAGGAGGTCCTGATAAAGTAGAGATGATCAATTTGGTTTCCAATGCAAGGGTCCAGCTTTAAGGCTCTTGAACAGTGTTAAGTCAATTTTCTAGTCATCCTGAACTTGTCATACTGAGTGCAGGAGATGAGAGAAACAGCATCAAAATAATGTACACCTAATCTCTAGCTAAACTCCAGTGTGATAACGAAATGCATACTGTCGTCAAGGTCATTTACCCCAGGTCACTCTGTGAACCACCTTACCCCAGGTCACTCTGTGGACTACCTTACCCCAGGTCACTCTGTGGACTACCTTACCCCATGTCAATCTGTCAGCCACCCTACCCTAGGGCACTCTGTGAACCATCTTACTCCAGGTCATTCTGCGAAACACCTAACCCCAAGTCTCTCTGTGAACCATCTTCCCCCAGGTCACTGTGTCAGCCACCATTCCCCAGGACACTCCATGAACCACCTTACCCAGATCACTCTGTGAGCTATTTTACCCTAGGTCGGTCTATCAGTCACCTTTTCCCAGGTCACTCTGTCAGTCACATTACCCCAGTCTCTCTGTCAGCCACCTTACTCCAGATCATTCTGTGAACCACCTTACCCCAGGTCACTGTGTGAAACGTCCATACCTCAGGACACTCCATGAACCATCTTACCCCAGGTCACTCCGTCAGCCATCCTACGACAGGACACTCCGTGAACCACCTTACAGAAGGTCACTCTGTCAGCCACTTTACTCCAGGTCACTGTATCAGCCACCTTTCCCCAGGTCACTCTGTCAGTCAGCTTACCCCAGGTCACTGTGTCAACCTCCTTACCACAGGTCACTCTGACAGACACCATAGCCCCGGTCACTCTGTCAGTCACCTTCCCTAGGTCACTCTGTGAACCACCTTATGCCAGGTCACTCTGTCAACCATCTTACCCCCGGTCATTCTGTGAACCACTTTACTCCAGGTCACTCTGTCAGTCACCTTTACCTAGGTCACTCTGTCAGTCACCTTACTCCAGGTCACTCTGTCAGCCATCTTTCCCCAGGACACTCCATGAACCCCTTTACCCCAGGACACTCCGTGAACCCCCTTACCCCAGGTCACTCCGTAAACCACTTTACTCCAGCTCACTCTGTCAACCATCTTACCCCAGGACACTCTGTGAGCCACCTTACCCCAGGTCAATCTAACAACCACCTTACCCCAGGTCACGCTGTCAGCCACCTTACCCCAGGCTCTCTCTGTCAGTTACCATACCCCTGGTCACTCAGTGAGCCACCTTATCCCAGGTCATTCTATCATTCACTTGACCCCAGGTCACTCTGTGAACCATCTTACCCCAGGACACTCCATGAACCACCTTACCCCAGGTCACTCTCTGAACCACCTTACCCCAGGTCACTCTGTGAACTACCTTACTCCAGGTCAGTCTGTCAGTAACCTTACCCCAGGTCACTTTGTCAGTCACCTTTCCCCAGGTCACAGTGTCAACCACCTTTTCCCAGGTCACTGTGTCAACCACCTTAACCCAGGGGTCACTCTGTCAGTCAACATACCCCAGGTCACTCTGTGAACCACCTTACCCCAGGTCACTCTGTGAACCACCTTACCACAGAACACTCCATGAACCACCTTACCCCAGGTCACTCTGTGAACTACCTTAATATAGGTCACTCTATCAGTCACCTTTCCACAGGTCACTCTGTCAGCCATCTTACTGCAGGACACTCCATGTACCACCTTATCCCAGGTCACTCTGTGAACCACTTTACTCCGGGTCACTCTGTCAGCTGTCCTACCCCAGGTCACTCTGAGAACCACCTAACCTCGGGTAACTCTGACAGTCACCATACCCCCGCTCACTCCGTCAGTCACCTTCCCTCGGTCACTCTGTCAACCACCTTACCCCAGGTCACTCTGTGAGCCACCTTATCTCCGATTACTCTGTCAACCACCTTACCCCAGGTGATTCTGTGAACTACCTTAATCCAGGTCACTGTGTCAGCCACCTTACCCCAGGTCACAGCGTGAACCACCTTTCTCCCAGGTCACTCTGCCAACCACCTGACCCCAGGTCTCTCTGTCAGCCACCTTACCCCAGGTCACTCTGTGTCCCACCTTACCCCAGGTCACTCTGTCAGCCATTTTACCCCAGGTCACTCAGTGACCCACCTTACCCCAGGTCACTCTGTCAGCCATTTTACCCCAGGTCACTCTGTGACCCACCTTAACCCAGGTCACTCTCTCAGCCATCTTACCCCAGGTCACTGTGTCAAACACCTTACACTAGGTCACTCTGTAAACCACCATACCCCATGTCACTGTGTGAACCATATTACCCCAGGTCGCTCTATCAGTCACTGTACCCCAGTCACTCTACCAACCACCTTACCCCAGGTCACTCTATCAACCACCTTACCCGAGGTCACTGTGTCAACCACCTTACCCGAGGTCACTCTGTGAGCCACCTTATCTCCGATTACTCTGTCAGCCATCTTACCCCAGGTCACTGTGTCAATCACCTTACCCCAGGTCACTCTGTGAACCCACCTTACCCCAGGTCACTCTACCAGCCAGCCTACCCTAGATCACTGTGTCAATCACCTTACCCCAGGTCACTCTGTGACCAACCTTATCCCAGATCACTCTGTCAGCCATTTTACCCCAGGTCACTCTGTGACCCACCTTATCCCACGTCACTCTGTCAGCCATTTTACCCCAGGTCACTCTGTGACCCACCTTAACCCAGGTCACTCTCTCAGCCATCTTATCCCAGGTCACTGCGTCAAACACCTTACACTAGGTCACTCTATGAACCACTTTACCCCAGGTCACTCTATCAGTCACTGTACCCCAGTCACTCTACCAACCACCTTACCCGAGGTCACTCTGTGAGCCACCTTATCTCCGATTACTCTGTCAGCCATCTTACCCCAGGTCACTCTATGAACCACCTTACCCCAGGTCACTGGGTCAACCACCATACCCCAGGTCACTTTGTGAACCACCTTACCCCAGGTCACTCTACCAGCCACCTTACCCTAGGTCACTGTGTCAATCACCTTACCCCAGGTCACTCTGTGACCCACCTTATCCCAGGTCACTCTGTCAACCATCTTTCCCCCGGTCACTCTGTCAGTCACCTTACCAGAGTCACTCTACAAACCACCTTACCCCAGGTCACTGTGTCAACCACCTTACCCCAGGTCACTGTGTCAACCATCTTATCCCAGATCACTCTGAGAACTACCTTACTCCAGGTCACTCTGTGAACCACTTACTCCAGGTTACTCTGTCAGCCAGTTTACCGCAGGACACTCCATGAACCACCTTACCCCAGGTCACTCTGTGACCTACCTTAACCCAGGTCGCACTGTCAGCCACCTTACCCCAGGTTACTCTGTCAGTCACCTTACCCCAGGTCACTCAGTGAACCACCTTACCGCAGATCACTCTGTCTCCCACTTTGCCCCAGGTCACTCTGCCAGCCACCTTACCCCAGGTCACTGCGTGAACCGTCGTTATCCCATGTCACTCTGTGAACCACTTTACTCCAGGTCACTCGATCAATCACCATACCCCAAGTCACTCTGTCAGCTATGTTACCCCAGGACACTCTGTGAACCACCTTACCCCAGGTCCCTCTGTGAACCACCTTACCCCAGGACACGCTGTGAACCACTTTACCCCTGGTTACTCTGTCAGCCATCTTTCCCCAGGTCACCCTGTCAGCCACCTTTCCCCATGTCACTGCGTGAACCATCCTTACCCCAAGACACTCCGTGAACCTCCTCACCCCCGGACACTCTGCGAACCACTTTAGTCCAGGTCACACTGTCAGCCATCTTACCCCAGATCACTGTGTCAGTCACCTTACCCTAGGTCACTCTGTCAGCCACTTTACCCCAAGTCACTCTATGAACTACCTTACCCCAGGTCACTGTGTCAGCCACCTTACCCCAGGTCATTCTGTGAACCACCTTACCCCAGGTCACTCTGTCAGTCGCCTTTCTTCAGGTCACTCTGTCAGGCATCTTACCCTCTGTCACTCTCTGAACTACCTTACCCCAGGTCACCCTGTCAGCTACCTTTCTCCAGGTCACTGCGTGAACCATCTTTTTCCCAGGTCACTCTGTCAACCATCTATCCCCAGGTCACTCTCTCAGCCACCTTACCCCAGGACACACTGTGAACCACCTTACACCAGGACACACTGTGAACCACTTTACCCCTGGTTACTCTGTCAGCCATCTTTCCCCAAGTCACGCTCTCAGCCACCTTATCCCAGGTCACTCTGTGAACCAACATACTCCAGGTCACACTGTGAACCACTTCACTCCCGGTCACTTTGTCAGCCATTTTCCCCAGGACACTTTGTCAACCACCTTACTCCCGGTCACTCTGTGAACCACTTTACTGCAGGTCATTCTGTCAGCCATCTTACCCCAGGTCACTGTGACAGTCACCTTTCCCCAGGCCACTCTGTCAGCCATCTTATCCTCCGTCACTCTCTGAACTACCTTACACCAGGTCACTCTGTGAACCACCTTACCCCAGGTCACTCTGTGAACTACCTTTTCCCATGTCACTCTGTCTGTCACCTTTCTTCAGGTCACTCTGTCAACCACCTTACCTCAGATCAGTCTGACAGTCACCATACCCCAGGTCACTCCATCAGTCACATTCCCCGTCACTCTGTCAACCCCCTACCCCAGGTCACTCCATGAACCACCTTACCCCAGGTCACTCTGTCAGCCACCTTTCCCCATGTCACTGCGTGAACCATCCTTACCCCAGGACCACTCTGCGAAACACTTTACTCCAGGTCACTCTGTCAACCAGCTTACCCCAGGTCACTCTGTCAACCGTCTTACCCCAGGTCACTCTGTGAACCATCTTACCACAGGTCACTCTGTGAACCACCTTACCCCAGGTCACTCTGTCAACCATCTTACCACAGGACACTCTATGATCAATCTTATCCCAGGTCACTGTGTCAACCACCTTACACCAGGTCACTGTATCAGCCTTTTCACCCCAAGTCACTCAGTGAACCGTCTTACCCCAGGTCAGTCTGTAACCCACCTTGCCCAAGGTCACTGCGTGAACCATCCTTATCCCAGATCACTCTATCTATCACAATACCCAGGTCACTCTGTCAGCCATCTTACCCCAGGACACTCCGTGAACCACCTTACCCCAGGTCACTCTGTGAGCCATCCTTATCCCAGGTCACTGTGTCATCCACCTTACCCCAGGTCACGGTGTCAACCACCTTACCACAGAACACTCTGTGAACTACCTTAATATAGGTCACTCTATCAGTCACCTTTCCCCAGGTCACTCTGTCAGCCATTTTACCGCAGGACACTCCAAGTACCACCTTACCCCAGGTTATTCTGTGAACCACCATACCCCAGGTCACTCTGTGAACCACTTTACTCCGGGTCACTCTGTCAGCTGTCCTACCCCAGGTCACTCTGAGAACCACCTAACCTCGGGTCACTCTGACAGTCACCATACCCCCGCTCACTCCGTCAGTCACCTTCCCTCGGTACCTCTGTCATCCACCTTATCCCAGATCACTCTGAGAACTACCTTACCCCAGGTCACTCTGTGAACCACTTTACTCCAGGTTACTCTGTCAGCCAGCTTACCCCAGGACACTCCATGAACCACCTTACCCCAGGTCACTCTGTGACCTACCTTACCCCAGGTCGCACTGTCAGCCACCTTACCCCAGGTCACTCTGTCAGTCACCTTACCCCAGGTCACTCTGTGAACCATCTTACCGCAGATCACTCTGTCTCCCACTTTGCCCCAGGTTACTCTGTCAGCCACCTTACCCCAGGACATTCTGTGACCAATCTTATCCCAGGTCACTGTGTCAACCACCTTACACCAGGTCACTGTGTCAGCCATTTCACCCCAGGTCACTCTGCCAGCCACCTTACCCCAGGTCACTGCGTGAACCGTCCTTATCCCAGGTCACTCTGTCAGCCACTTTACTCCAGGTCACTGTATCAGCCACCTTTCCCCAGGTCACTCTGTCAGTCAGCTTACCCCAGGTCACTGTGTCAACCTCCTTACCACAGGTCACTCTGACAGACACCATAGCCCCGGTCACTCTGTCAGTCACCTTCCCTAGGTCACTCTGTGAACCACCTTATGCCAGGTCACTCTGTCAACCATCTTACCCCCGGTCATTCTGTGAACCACTTTACTCCAGGTCACTCTGTCAGTCACCTTTACCTAGGTCACTCTGTCAGTCACCTTACTCCAGGTCACTCTGTCAGCCATCTTTCCCCAGGACACTCCATGAACCCCTTTACCCCAGGACACTCCGTGAACCCCCTTACCCCAGGTCACTCCGTAAACCACTTTACTCCAGCTCACTCTGTCAACCATCTTACCCCAGGACACTCTGTGAGCCACCTTACCCCAGGTCAATCTAACAACCACCTTACCCCAGGTCACGCTGTCAGCCACCTTACCCCAGGCTCTCTCTGTCAGTTACCATACCCCTGGTCACTCAGTGAGCCACCTTATCCCAGGTCATTCTATCATTCACTTGACCCCAGGTCACTCTGTGAACCATCTTACCCCAGGACACTCCATGAACCACCTTACCCCAGGTCACTCTCTGAACCACCTTACCCCAGGTCACTCTGTGAACTACCTTACTCCAGGTCAGTCTGTCAGTAACCTTACCCCAGGTCACTTTGTCAGTCACCTTTCCCCAGGTCACAGTGTCAACCACCTTTTCCCAGGTCACTGTGTCAACCACCTTAACCCAGGGGTCACTCTGTCAGTCAACATACCCCAGGTCACTCTGTGAACCACCTTACCCCAGGTCACTCTGTGAACCACCTTACCACAGAACACTCCATGAACCACCTTACCCCAGGTCACTCTGTGAACTACCTTAATATAGGTCACTCTATCAGTCACCTTTCCACAGGTCACTCTGTCAGCCATCTTACTGCAGGACACTCCATGTACCACCTTATCCCAGGTCACTCTGTGAACCACTTTACTCCGGGTCACTCTGTCAGCTGTCCTACCCCAGGTCACTCTGAGAACCACCTAACCTCGGGTAACTCTGACAGTCACCATACCCCCGCTCACTCCGTCAGTCACCTTCCCTCGGTCACTCTGTCAACCACCTTACCCCAGGTCACTCTGTGAGCCACCTTACCCCAGATCACTCTGTCAGCCATTTTACCCCAGGTCACTCTGTGACCCACCTTAACCCAGGTCACTCTGTCAGCCATCATACCCCAAGTCACTGTGTCAAACACCTTACACTAGGTCACTCTGTGAACCACCTTACCCGAGGTCACTCTGTGAGCCACCTTATCTCCGATTACTCTGTCAGTCATCTTACCCCAGGTCACTCTATGAACCACCTTACCCCAGGTCACTGTGTCAACCACCTTACCCCAGGTCACTCTGTGACCCACCTTATCCCAGGTCACTCTGTCAACCATCTTTCCTCCGGTCACTCTGTCAGTCACCTTACCAGAGTCACTCTACAAACCACCTTACCCTAGGTCACTGTGTCAACCCCTTACCCCAGGTCACTGTGTCAACCATCTTATCCCAGGTCACTCTGTGAACTACCATACCCCAGGTCACTCTGTGAACCACTTTACCCCAGGTTACTCTATGAGCCAGCTTAACCCAGGTCACTCTGTGAACCATCTTACCGCAGGTCACTCTGTCTCCCACCTTGCCCCAGGTTACTCTGTCAGCCACCTTACCACAGGTCATTCTGTGAATCACCTTACCCCAGGACATTCTGTGACCAATCTTATCCCAGGTCACTGTGTCAACCACCTTACACCAGGTCACTGTGTCAGCATTTCACCCCAGGTCACTCTGACAGCCACCTTACCCCAGGTCACTGCGTGAGCTGTCCTTGTCCCAGGTCACTCTGAGAACCACTTTACTCCAAGTCTCTCGATCAATCATCATACCCCAGGTCACTCCATCAGCTATGTTACCCCAGGACACTCTGTGAACCACCTTAGCCCAGGTCACTCTGTAAACCACCTTACCCCAGGACAAGCTGTGAACCACTTTATCCCTGGTTACTCTGTCAGCCATCTTTCCCCAGGTCACTCTGTCAGCCACCTTTCCCCAGGCCACTGCGTGATCCATCCTTACCCCAGGACACTGCATGAACCACCTTACCCAAGGTCACTCTGTGAACTACCTTACCACAGGTCACTCTGTGAACCGCCTTACCCCAGGTCACTGTGTCAGCCACCTTACCCCAGGTCACTCTGCAAACTACCTTACCACAGGTCACTCTGTGAACTACCTTACCCCAGGTCACTGTGTCAGCCACCTTACCCCAGGTCACTCTGCGAACTACCTTACCCCAGGACACTCCGTGAACCACCTTACCCCAGGACACTCCGTGAACCACCTTACCCCAGGTCACCCTGTCAGCCACCTTTCTCCAGGTCACTGCGTGAACCATCTTTTTCTCAGGTGATTCTATCAACCACCTTACCCCAGGTCTCTCTGTCAGCCATCTTATCCTAGGTCACCCTGTGAACCATCTTATCTCGGGTCACTCTGACACTCACCATACCCCCGGTCACTCCGTCAGTCACCTTCCCTAGGTCACTCTGTGAACCACTTTACTCCAGGTCACTCTGTCAACCATCTTACCCCAGGTCACTGTGTCAGTCACCTTTCCCCAGGCCACTCTGTCAACCACCTTACTCCAGGTCACTCTGTCAGCCTCTTTACCCCAGGTTACTCTGTCACGCACCTTGCCCCAGGTCACTCTGCGAACCACTTTACCCCAGGACACTCTGCGAACCACTTTACTCCAGGACACTCTGTGAGCCACCTTACCCCAGGACACTCCATGAACCACCTTACCCCCGGTCACTCTGTGAACTAACTTACCCCAGTCTCTCTGTCAGCCTCTTTACCCCAGGTTACTCTGTCACGCACCTTGCCCCAGGTCACTCTGTCAACCACCTTACCCCAGGTCACTCTGTCAGCCACCTTTCCACATGTCACTGCATGAACCATCCTTACCCCAGGACACTCTGCGAACCACTTTACTCCAGGTCACTCTGTCAACCATCTTACCCCAGGTCACTCGGTCAACCACCTTACCCCAGGTTACTCTGTGACCCGCCTTACCCCAGGTCACTCTGTCAGCCACCTTTCCCCATGTGTTTTAAAAAATTCTCAAGGTCAGGTTCGTAGGAGAGTAGTCTGACACAGAACAAACGACCAAGAGGCGAGTCTGCTAGAATATGGGCATTTTATTCCCCGCAGCGTCGCCACAACGGGTCTGGCTTATACTCACTCTACATGTTACCGGAACTGGGAGCCGTCAGTTCTCGTAGAGCGGTTGCCAACAACCCACGCTCGGCGGTTAAACGTAACCCCGGAGCAGACTCACCGAACTGGAGACTTTTCCAGCTGATATACTCTTTTCCAGATATAAACATTCATGTGAACAGCAGAGCAAGGCTAAAAAACACATTCCATTCTGGTTACATACAGATAAGAAGATTCACACGGGGAGGTGTGTAATAAGATTCACACGGGACTAAGCAACACCTCCATTCCGGTTAGATTCACACATGTATTGGGACATAATTTTTAACCGTTTCACCACATTCCACTGCTTGGCCCAATACATGTGTTACATTATGATTCACACATGTATTGGGACATAATTTTACACCACATTCCACTGCTTGGCCCAATACATGTGTTACATTATGCTTAATTCAGTTCAATTCGTTTCAGTTAATTTCAGTTCAGTCAATTCAGTGTAGTTCAATTCAGTTCCGTCCATTTCAATTCAATTTAGCTCAGTTCCATTTTGTTCCGTTCAATTTGATTCACTTCAGTTCCACTCAGTTCAGTTCAGTTCAATCCCATTCAATTCTGTTAACTCCGCTTCAGCTTTTTGGACATGCCCACATCCTCCGCTGTACCCCAGGCAAGGGGTTCTTCGGCAGGACTGGGATCCTCTCTCAAACAAACTGCCACGTACATGCCCTCTTCCATGCCATCCCGGGACGGTCGGGACCTCCACAGTTTGTTCTTCTGGTTTCTTAGTCTTTTTCCAAAACATTGTTCTGTATCAAAATCTCTCCTCAATTGCGATTGATCCTGCCGACTACGCCAAATGTTTTAAAAAATTCTCAAGGTCAGGTTCGTAGGAGAGTAGTCTGACACAGAACAAACGACCAAGAGGCGAATCTGCTAGAATATGGGCATTTTATTCCCCGCAGCGTCGCCACAACGGGTCTGGCTTATACTCACTCTACATGTTACCGGAACTGGGAGCCGTCAGTTCTCGTAGAGCGGTTGCCAACAACCCACGCTCGGCGGTTAAACGTAACCCCGGAGCAGACTCACCGAACTGGAGACTTTTCCAGCTGATATACTCTTTTCCAGATATAAACATTCATGTGAACAGCAGAGCAAGGCTAAAAAACACATTCCATTCTGGTTACATACAGATAAGAAGATTCACACGGGGAGGTGTGTAATAAGATTCACACGGGACTAAGCAACACCTCCATTCCGGTTAGATTCACACATGTATTGGGACATAATTTTTAACCGTTTCACCACATTCCACTGCTTGGCCCAATACATGTGTTACATTATGATTCACACATGTATTGGGACATAATTTTACACCACACCATGTCATTGCGTGAACCATCCTTACCCCAGGACACTCTGCGAACCACTTTACTCCAGGTCACTCTGTCAACCATCTTACCCCAGGTCACTCTGTCAACCATCTTACCCCAAGTCACTCTGTGAACCACATACCCCAGGTCACTCTGTGACCCGTCTTATCCCAGGTCAGTCTGTCACCTATCTTGCCCCAGGTCACTGCGTGAACCATCCTTATCCCAGGTCACTCAGTGAACCGCCTTACCCCAGGTCACTCTATCTATCACCATACCCAGGTCACTCTGTCAGCCATCTTACCCCAGGACACTCCGTGAACCACCTTACCCCAGGTCACTCTGTGAGCCACCTTACCCCAGGTCACTGTGTCAACCACCTTACACCAGGTCATTCTCTGGACCACCTTACCCCAGGTTATTCTGTCAACCACCTTACCTCAGTTCACTCTGTGAACCACCATTGCCCAGGTCACTCTGTGAACCATCTTACCCTTGCCACTCTGTCAGCCACCTTAGCCCGGGTCACTATGTCAGTCACATTACCCCATGTCACTTTGTCAAGCAACTTTCACCAGGTCACTCTGTGCACCACCTTAACCCAGGTCACTCTGTTAATCACCTTACACCAGGTCACTGTGTCAACCATCTTACCCCAGGTCACTCTGTGAACCACGATTCCCCAGGTCACACTGTGAACCACCTTTCCCCAGGTCACTGTGTCAACCACCTTACCCCAGGTCACTCAGTGAACAGCTTTTCCCCAGGTCACTGTGTCAACCACCTTACCCCAGGTCACTGCGTGAACCATCTTTATCCCAAGTCACTCTATCAACCACCTTACCCCATATCTCTCTGTCAGCCATCTTATCCTAGGTCACTCTGTGATCCACCTTTCTCCAGGTCACTATGTCAACCACCTTACCTCGGGTCACTCTGACAGTCACCATCCCTAGGTCACTCCGTCGGTCACCTTCCCTAGGTCACTCTGTGAACCACCTTACCCCAGGTCACTCTGTGACCCGCCTTACCCCAGGTCACTCTGTCAGCCACCTTTCCCCATGTCACTGCGTGAACCATCCTTACCCCAGGACACTCTGCGAACCACTTTACTCCAGGTCACTCTGTCAACCATCTTACCCCAGGTCACTCTGTCAACCATCTTACCCCAAGTCACTCTGTGAACCACATACCCCAGGTCACTCTGTGACCCGTCTTACCCCAGGTCAGTCTGTCACCTATCTTGCCCCAGGTCACTGCGTGAACCATCCTTATCCCAGGTCACTCAGTGAACCGCCTTACCCCAGGTCACTCTATCTATCACCATACCCAGGTCACTCTGTCAGCCATCTTACCCCAGGACACTCCGTGAACCACCTTACCCCAGGTCACTCTGTGAGCCACCTTACCCCAGGTCACTGTGTCAACCACCTTACACCAGGTTATTCTGTCAACCACCTTACCTCAGTTCACTCTGTGAACCACCATTGCCCAGGTCACTCTGTGAACCATCTTACCCTTGCCACTCTGTCAGCCACCTTAGCCCGGGTCACTATGTCAGTCACATTACCCCATGTCACTTTGTCAAGCAACTTTCACCAGGTCACTCTGTGCACCACCTTAACCCAGGTCACTCTGTTAATCACCTTACACCAGGTCACTGTGTCAACCATCTTACCCCAGGTCACTCTGTGAACCACGATTCCCCAGGTCACACTGTGAACCACCTTTCCCCAGGTCACTGTGTCAACCACCTTACCCCAGGTCACTCAGTGAACAGCTTTTCCCCAGGTCACTGTGTCAACCACCTTACCCCAGGTCACTGCGTGAACCATCTTTATCCCAAGTCACTCTATCAACCACCTTACCCCATATCTCTCTGTCAGCCATCTTATCCTAGGTCACTCTGTGATCCACCTTTCTCCAGGTCACTCTGTCAACCACCTTACCTCGGGTCACTCTGACAGTCACCATACCCCCGGTCACTCCGTCGGTCACCTTCCCTAGGTCACTCTGTCAACCACCTGACCCGAGGTCACTCTCTCAGCCACCTTATCCGTGGACGCACCATGCACCTTACCCCAGATCACTCTGTCAGCCACTTTACCCCAGGTCACTCTGTGAACCCACCTTACCCCAGTTCACTGTGTCAGTCACCTTTCCCCAGGTCACTCTGTCAGCCATCTTACCCTTGGTCACTCTCTGAACTACCTTACACCAGGTCACTCTGCCATCAACATTACACCAGGTCACTCTGTGAAACACCTTACCCCAGGTCACTCTGTGAACTACCTTATCCCAGGTCACTCTGTCAACCCACTTACCTCAGGTCAGTTTGACAGTCACCATATTCTGGATTAGTGGCGTTGGACGAGCACAGCAGTTCAGGCAGCATCCAAGGGCGGCACGGTGGCACAGTGGTTAGCACTGCTGCCTCACAGAGCCAGAGACCCGGGTTCAATTCCCGCCTCAGGCGACTGACTGTGTGGAGTTTGCACATTCTCCCCGTGTCTGTGTGAGTTTCCTCCGGGTGCTCCGGTTTCCTCCCACAGTCCAAAGATGTGCAGGTCAGGTGAATTGGCCATGCTAAATTGTCCGTAGTGTTAGGTAAGGGGTAAATGTAGGGGTATGGGTGGTTTGCGCTTCAGCGGGTCGGTGTGGACTTGTTGGGCCGAAGGGCCTGTTTCCACACTGTAAAGTAATCTAAGCTAAAAAAGCTTCGAAATCGACGTTTCGGGCAAAAGCCCTTCATCAGGAATAAAGGCAGTGAGCCTGAAGCGTGGAGAGATAAGCTAGAGGAGGGTGGGGGTGGGGGTGGGGAGAAAGTAGCATAGAGTACAATGGGTGAGTGGGGGAGGGGATGAAGGTGATAGGTCGGGGAGGAGAGGGTGGAGTGGATAGGTGGAAAAGGAGATAGGCAGGTAGGACAAGTCTGGACAAGTCATGGGGATAGTGCTGAGCTGGAAGTTTGGAACTAGGGTGAGGTGGGGGAAGGGGAAATGAGGAAACTGTTGAAGTCCACATTGATGCCCTGGGGTTGAAGTGTTCCGAGGTGGAAGATGAGGCGTTCTTCCTCCAGGCGTCTGGTGGTGAGGGAGCGGCGGTGAAGGAGGCCCAGGACCTCCATGTCCTCGGCAGAGTGGGAGGGGGAGTTGAAATGTTGGGCCACGGGGCGGTGTGGTTGATTGGTGCGGGTGTCCCGGAGATGTTCCCTAAAGCGCTCTGCTAGGAGGTGCCCAGTCTCCCCAATGTAGAGGAGACCACATCGGGAGCAACGGATACAATAAATGATATTAGTGGATGTGCAAGTAAAACTTTGATGGATGTGGAAGGCTCCTTTAGGGCCTTGGATAGAGGTGAGGGAGGAGGTATGGGCACAGGTTTTACAGTTCCTGCGGTGACAGGGGAAAGTGCCAGGATGGTAGGGTGGGTTGTAGGGGGGCATGGACCTGACCAGGTAGTCACGGAGGGATCGGTCTTTGCGGAAGGCGGAGAGGGGTGGGGAGGGAAATATATCCCTGGTAGTGGGGTCTGTTTGGAGGTGGCGGAAATGTCGGCGGATGATTTGGTTTATGCGAAGGTTGGTAGGGTGGAAGGTGAGCACCAGGGGCGTTCTGTCCTTGTTACGGTTGGAGGGGTGGGGTCTGAGGGCGGAGGTGCGGGATGTGGACAAGATGCATTGGAGGGCATCTTTAACCACGTAGGAAGGAAATTTGCGGTCTCTAAAGAAGGAGGCCATCTGGTGTGTTCTGTAGTGGAACTAGTCCTCCTGGGAGCAGATATGGTGGAGGCGGAGGAATTGGGAATACGGGATGGCATTTTTGCAGGAGGTAGGGTGGGAAAAGGTGTAATCCAGGTAGCTGTGGTAGTCAGTGGGTTTGTAAAAAATGTCAGTGTCAAGTCGGTCGTCATTAATGGAGATGGAGAGGTCCAGGAAGGGGAGGGAGGTGTCAGAGATGGTTCAGGTAAATTTAAGGTCAGGATGGAATGTGTTGGTGAAGTTGATGAATTGCTCAACCTCCTCGCGGGAGCACGAGGTGGCGCCAATGCAGTCATCAATGTAGTGGAGGAAGAGGTGGGGAATGGTGCCGGTGTAATTACGGAAGATCAACTGCTCTACGTAGCCAACAAAGAGACAGGTATAGCTGGGGCCCATACGTGTGCCCATGGCTACCCCTTTGGTCTGGAGGAAGTGGGAGGATTTGAAGGAGAAATTGTTAAGGGTGAGGACCAGTTCGGCCAAACGAATGAGAGTGTCGGTGGAAGGGTACTGGTTGGGACGTCTGGAGAGGAATAAATGGAGGGCTTGGAGGCCCTGGTCATGGCGGAGGTGTAGTGGGATTGGATATCCATGGTGAAGATGAGGCATTGGGGGTCTCTCTGTTAGCTGCTTTACCCCAGGTCACTCTGTCAACCACCTTTCCCCATGTCACTGCGTGAACCAACCTTACCCCAGGACACTCTGCGAACCATTTTATTCCAGGTCACTCTGTCAGCCATCTTACCCTAGGTCAGTGTGTCAGTCACCTTACCCCAGGTCACTCTGTCAGCCACCTTGCCCCAGGTCACTCTGTCAGCCATCTTACCCCAGGACACTCCGTGAACCACATTACTCCAGGTCACTCTGTCAGCCACCTTACCCCAGGTCAGTCTGTGAGCCATCCTTACCCCAGGTCACTGTGTCAACCACCTTACACCAGGACACTCTGTGAACCACCTTACCGCAGATCACTCTGTGAACCACCATTCCCCAGGACACTCTTTGAACCAATTTACTCCAGGTCACTCTGTCAGCCATCTTACCCTAGGTAAGTGTGTCAGTCACCTTACCCCAGGTCACTCTGTCATCCACTTAACCCAGAACACACTGTGACAAATCTTATCCCAGGTCACTGTGTCAACCACCTTACACCAGGTCACTGTGACAGCCATTTCACCCTAGGGCACTCTGTGAACAATCCTTATCCCAGATCACTCTGGGAACCATCTTACCCCAGGTCATTCTGTGAAACACTTTACCCCAAGTCACTCTATTAGCCACCTTACCCCAGGTCACTGTGTCAACCACCTTACCCCAGGTCACTGTGTCAACCATCTTATCCCAGGTCACTCTGTGAATCACCTTACCCCAGGTTACTATGTCAACCATCTTATCCCAGGTCACTCTGTCAGCCACCTTTCCCCATATCACTGCATGAACCATCCTTACCCCACGACACTTTGTGAACCCCCTTACCCCAGGGCACTCTGCAAACGACTTTCCCCCAGGTCACTCTGTGAACCATCCTTACCCCAGGTCACTCTGTGAACACTTTACTCCAGGTCATTCTGTCAGCCACCTTACCCCAGGTCACTCTGTCAGCCATCTTATGCCAGGACAGTCCGTGAACCACCTTACCCCAGGTCATTCTGTCAGCCACCTTACCCCAGGACCCTCTGCGAACCACCTTACCCCGGTTCACTCTGTGAACCATCTTACCCCAGGCCACTGTGTCAGTCACCTAACCCCAGTCACTCTACTAATCACCTTACCCCAGGACATTCCGTGAACCACCTTACCCCAGGTCATTCTGTCAGCCACCTTACCCTAGGTGACTCTGTGAACCATCTTAACCCAGGTCACTTTGTGAACTACCGTACCCCAGGTCACTCTGTGAAGCACTTTACCCCAGGTCCCTCTGTTAACTACCCTACCCCAGGTCACTGTGTCAGCCATCTTATCCCAGTTCATTCTGTGAACCACCTTACCCCAGGTCACTGTGTCTGTCACCTAACCCCAGGTCACTGTATCAACCACCTTACCCCACATCACTATGTGAAGCACTTTACCCCAGGTCTCTCTGTTAACCACCTTAACCCAGGTCACTCTGTGAACCACCATTCCCCAGGTCACTCTGTGCAACATCTTACCCCTGGTCGCTCTGTCAGTCACCTTACCCCAGGTCACTCTATCAACCACCTTACCCCAGGTCCCTCTGCGAACCACCTTACCCCGGGTCACTCTGTGAACCATTTTACTCCAGGTAACTCTGTCAGCCACTTTATCCCAGGTCACTCTATCATGCAGAATGCCCAATGTCACTCTGTCAACCACCTTACCCCAGGTCACTCTGTCAGCCACCTTTCACCATGTCACTGCGTGAACCATCCTTTCTCCAGGACACTCTATGAACCAATTTACTCCAGGTCACTCTGTCAGCCATCTTACCCCAGGTCACTCTGTGAACCATCTTACTCCAGGTCACTCTGTGAACCACCTTACCCCGGTTCACTCTATCAGTCACATTACCCCAGGTCACTATGTGAACCACCTTATCCCAGTTCACTCTGTGAACCACCTTATCCCAGTCCACTCTGTGAACCATCTTACCCCAGGTCACTCTGTGAACCACCTTATCCCAATTCACTCTGTGAACCATCTTTCCCCAGGCCACTGTGTCAGTCACCTAACCCCAGTCACTCTACTAATCACCTTTCCCCAGGACACTCCGTGAACCTCTTTACCCCAGGTCATTCTGTCAGCCACCTTACCCCAGGTCACTCTGTGAACCATCTTAACCAAGGTCACTTTGTGAACCACCGTACCCCAGGTCACTCTGTGAAGCACTTTACCCCAGGTTCCTCTGTTAACTACATTACCCCAGGTCACTCTGTCAGCCATCTTATGCCAGGACAGTCCGTGAACCACCCTAACCCAGTTCACTGTGTCAACCACCTTACCCCAGGTCACTCTGTGAATCATCTTACCCCCGGTCACTCTGTCAGTCACCTTACCCCAGTCTCTCTACCAACCACCTTACCCTGGGTCACTGAGTCAGTCACCTTAACCCAGTCACTCTAGTAATTACCTTTCCCCAGATCACTCTGTGAACCATCTTACCCCAGGTCACTCTGTCAGCCACCTTATCCCAGGACACTCCGAGAACCATCTTACCCCAGGTCACTCTGTGAACCAACCTTAACCCAGGTCACTCTGTCAACCAACTGATCTCAGTTCAGTCTGACAGTCATCATTCCCCAGGTCACTCTGTCAACCACCTTACCCCAGGTCACTCTGTGAACCACCTTACTCCGGTACACTCTGTGAACCATCTTACCCCAGGCCACTGTGTCAGTCACCTAACCCCAGTCACTCTACTAATCACCTTTCCCCAGGACACTCCGTGAACCACCTTACCCCAGGTCATTCTGTCAGCCATCTTACCCCAGGTCACTCTGTCAGCCATCTTATGCCAGGACAGTCCACGAACCACCTTACCCCAGGTCATTTTGTCAGCCACCTTAACCCAGGTCACTCTGTGAACCAGTTTACTCCCGGTCACTCTGTCAGCCATCTTACGCCAGGACATCCGTGAACCACCTTAACCCAGGTCATTTTGTCAGCCACCTTACCCCCGGTCACTGTGTCAACCACCTTGCCCCAGGACACTCCGTGAACCACCTTACCGCAGGTCACTGTGTCAACCATCTTACCCCAGGTCACTCTGTGAACCACCTTCCCCAGGTCATTGTGTCAGTCACCTTACCCCAGGTCACTCTGTTAACCACCTTACCCCTGATCGCTCTGTTAACCGCCTTAGCACTGGTCACTCTGTCAGTCACCTTACCCCAGGTCGCTCTATCAACCACCTTACCCCAGGTCCCTCTGCGAGCCACCTTACCCCAGTTCACCGTGTCAATCATCTTACCCTAGGTTACTCTGTCAGCCACCTTTCCCCAGGTCACTGTGTCAACCACCTTTCCCCAGGTCACTGTGTCAACCTCCTTACCCCAGGTCACTGTGTCAACCACCTTACCCCAGGTCATTGTGTCAACCATCTTATCCCAGGTCACTCTGTGAATCACCTTACCCCAGGTTACTGTGTCAACCATCTTATCCCAGGTCACTCTGTCAGCCACCTTTCCCCATGTCACTGCATGAACCATCCTTACCCCACGACACTTCGTGAACCCCCTTACCCCAGGACACTCTGCAAACCACTTTACTCCAGGTCACTCTGTGAACCACCTTACCCCCGGT
This sequence comes from Chiloscyllium plagiosum, assembly GCF_037043375.1. Classification (NCBI taxonomy): domain Eukaryota; kingdom Metazoa; phylum Chordata; class Chondrichthyes; order Orectolobiformes; family Hemiscylliidae; genus Chiloscyllium; species Chiloscyllium plagiosum. The sequence continues at coordinate 47,014,898 of NW_028270170.1, read as the reverse complement.
CACTCTGTCAACCAACTGATCTCAGTTCTGTCTGATAGTCACCATTCCCCAGGTCACTCTGTCAGTCACATTCCCCAGGTCACTCTGTGAGCCATCCTTACCCCAGGTCACTCTGAGAACCACCTTACCCCAGGTCACTCTGTGAACACTTTACTCCAGGTCACTCTGTCAGCCACCTTACCCCAGGACCCTCTGCGAACCATCTTACCCCAGGTCACTCTGTGAACCATCTTATCCCTGTTCAGTCTGTGAACCATCTTACCCCAGGTCACTCTGTGAACCACCTTACCCCGGTTCACTCTGTGAACCATCTTACCCCAGGCCACTGTGTCAGTCACCTAACCCCAGTCACTCTACTAATCACCTTTCCCCAGGACACTCCGTGAACCACCTTACCCCAGGTCATTCTGTCAGCCACCTTACCCCAGGTCACTCTGTCAGCCATCTTACGCCAGGACAGTCTGTGAACCATCTTAACCCAGGTCATTTTGTCGGCCACCTTACCCCAGGACACTCCGTGAACCACCTTACCCCAGGTCATTCTGTCAATCATCTTACCCCAGGTCACTCTGTGAACCATCTTACTCCAGGTCACTCTGTGAACCACCTTATCCCTGGTCACTCTGTGAACCATTTTACTCCAGGTCACTCTGTCAGCCACCTTACCCCAGGTCACTCTGTCAGCCACCATTCCCCAGGTCACTCTGTGCAACATCTTACCCTGGTCGCTCTGTCAGTCACCTTACCCCAGGTCACTGTGTCAACCAGCTTACCCCCGGTCACTGTGTCAACCACCTTACCCCAGGTCACTCTGTCAGCCACCTTTCTCCAGGTCACTGTGTCAACCATCTTATTCCAGGTCACTCTGTGAATCACCTTACCCCAGGTCACTGTGTCAACTATCTTATCCCAGGTCACTCTATTAGTCACATTACCCCAGGTCACTGTGTCAACCACCTTACCCCAGGTCACTCTGTCAGCCACCTTTCCCCATGTCACTGCTTGAACCATCCTTACCCCACGACACTCTGTGAACCACCTTACCCCCGGTCACTCTGTCAACCAACTGATCTCAGTTCTGTCTGATAGTCACCATTCCCCAGGTCACTCCGTCAGCCACCTTACCCCAGGTCACTCTGTCAGCCATCTTATGCTAGGACAGTCCGTGAACCACCTTACCCCAGGTCATTCTGTCAGCCACTTACCCCAGGACACTCTGTGAACCACCTTATCCCAGTTCACTCTGTGAACCATCTTACCCCAGGCCACTGTGTCAGTCACCTAACCCCAGTCACTCTACTAATCACCTTTCCCCAGGACACTCCGTGAACCTCCTTACCCCAGGTCATTCTGTCAGCCACCTTACCCTAGGTGACTCTGTCAGCCACCTTACCCCAGGTCACTCCATGAACCACCTTACCTCAGGTCACTCTGTGAACTACCTTACACACGGTCACTCTGTCAGTAACTTACCCCAGTCACTCTACCAACCACCTTTCCCCAGATCACTCTGTCAGCCACCTTACACCAGGTCACTCTGTGAATCACCTTACCCCAGGATAATCTGTAACCAATCTTATCCCAGGTCACTGTGTCTGCCACCTTACTCCAGGTGACTCTGTGAACCATCTTACCCCTGGTCACTCTGTCAGTCACCTTACCCCAGCCACTCTACCAACCACCGTATGCCGGGTCACTCTGTCAGTCACATTACCCCAGGTCACTCTGTGAACCACCCTACCCCAGGCCACTCTGCGAGCCACCTTATCCCAGGGCACTCTCTCAACCACCTTACCCCAGGTCAGTCTGTGAATCACCTTACCCCGAGTCACTCTGTCAACCACCTTATCCCAGATTGTCACAGGAGATATCAGTACGAACAAGAATCAAGAATAGACCACTTGACCTTCGAGCCTTCTCCACCCTTCACTAACGTCATGGTTGGCCTGAACTGTAACTCTATATTCCTGCTTATCCACATAATCCTTCATGCCCTCAGCAATCAATAGCTTGTCTACCAAGGCCTTAAAAATATTTCAAAATTCTGCACCCACTGGCATTTGAGGAAGGGATTTGTAAACACAACCCTTGAAAGAAAAAAAAGTTTCCTCTTTTTTTTAAATGGGTAGCTTCTTATTTTAAACTCTGACCTCTAGTTCTTGATTCTGTCACAAGAGGAAACATCCTCTCCAATTCGAGCTGTCCCCTCAGAATTTTATATGCTTCAATTAAATTACCACTAATGCTTCTAATCTCCAGAGCATACAGCCTAGCCTGTTTAGTTGTTCCTCACAAGGTAATCTGCGTTTTCCAGTTGTTAGTTTGGGATTTTTTCCCTGAACTGCTTCCATTGCATTAAAATCCTTCCCAAAGTATGGTGATCAATACTGTGCATAAGAATATAGATATCGTCTCAACAAAGGCTCTATAACTGAAGCATAACCTCTCTAGTCTTGCATTAAGTTCCACTTGCAATAAAGTAGAGCAATCTACTAGCTCACCGACTTGCTGACCGTCTGTGGCTCACACACTAAGACCCCCGAATCCGTCTCCATCTCGGGACTCTTCAAGTTCTCCCATTTAGATTAGATTAGATTACATTACAGTATGGAAACATGCCCTTCGGCCCAACAAGTCCACACCGACCCGCCACCCACCCATACCCCTACATTTACCCCTATATCTAACACTACGGGCAATTTAGCATGGCCAATTCACCTGACCTGCACATCTTTGGACTGTGGGAGGAAACCGGAGCACCCGGAGGAAACCCACGCAGACACGGGGAGAACGTGCAAACTCCACACAGTCAGTCGCCTGAGTCGGGAATTGAACCCGGGTCTCTGGCGCTGCGAGGCAGCAGTGCTAACCACTGTGCCACCGTGCCGCCCACATGCGTCTTTTATTTTAATTCTTTCCAGCAAAATGGATAATTTTGCATTCTCACATTGTACTTCGCTTGACAGATCTTTACCCAATCATATAACTGGTCTATATCCTTTTAGAACATAGAACATTGAACATTACAGCGCAGTACAGGCCCTTCGGCCCTCGACGTTGCGCCGACCTGTTATACCAATCTGAAACCCATCTAACCCACACTATTCCATGTACGTCCATACGCTTGTCCAATGACGGCTTAAATGTACTTAAAGTTGGTGAATCTACTACCATTGCAGGCAAGGCATTCCATACACTTACTACTCTCCGAGTAAAGAAACTACATCTGACATCTGTCCTATATCTATCACCCCTCAGTTTAAAGCTATGCCCCATCGTGCTCGCCATCACCATACTTAGAAAAAGGCTCTCCCTGTCCACCCTATCTAACCCTCTGATTATCTTATATGTCTCTAGTAAGTCACCTCTCAACCTTCTTCTCTCTAACGAAAACAGCCTCAAGTCCGTCAGCCTTTCCTCGTAAGATCTCCCCTCCATACCAGGCAACATCCTAGTAAATCTCCTCTGCATGCTTTCCAAAGCTTCCAAATCCTTCTTATAATGTGGTGACCAGAACTGTACACAATACTCCAAGTGCGGCCGCACCAGAGTTTTGTACAACTGTAGCATAACCTCATGGTTCCGGAATTCGATCCCTCTATTAATAAAAGCTAAAACACTGTATGCCTTCTTAACAACCCTGTCAACCTGGGTGGCAACTTTCAAGGATCTGTGTACCTGGACACCGAGATCTCTCTGCTCATCTACACTACCAAGAATCTTACCATTAGCCCAACACTTTCCATTCCGTTTACTCCAACCAAAGTGAATCACCTCACACTTGTCCACATTAAACTCCTTTTGCCACCTCTCAGCCCAGCTCTGCACCTTATCTATGTCTCTCTGTAACCTACAACATCCTTCATCACTATCCACAACTCCACCGACCTTCGTGTTGTCTGCGAATTTACTAACCCACCCTTCTACGCCCTCATCCAGGTCGTTTATAAAATGACGAACAGCAGTGGACCCAACACCGACCCTTGCATTACACCACTAGTAACTGGACTCCAGGATGAACATTTCCCATCAACCACCACCCTCTGTCTTCTTTCAGCAAGCCAATTCCTGATCCAAACTGCTATATCTCCAACAACCCCATTCCTCCGCATTTTGTACAATAGCCTACTGTGGGGAACCTTATCGAACGCCTTTCTGAAATCCATATACACCACATCAACCAGTTTACTCTTATCTACCTGTTTGGTCACCTTCTCAAAGAACTCAATAAGATTTGTGAAGCACGACCTACCCTTCACAAAACCGTGCTATCGCTAATCAAATTATTCTTTTCTAGATGATTATAAATACTATCTCTTATAATCTTTTCCAACACTTTACCAACAACTGAAGTAAGGCTCACTGGTCTATAATTACCTCGGTTGTCTCTACTCCCCTTCTTAAACAGGGGAACCACATTTGCTATCCTCCAGTCTTCTGGCACTATTCCTGTAGACAATGACGATTTAAAGATCAATGCCAAGGGCTCGGCAATCTCCTCCCTGGCTTCCCAGAGGATCCTATGATAAATCCCATCCGGCCCAGGGGACTTATCTATTTTCACACTCTGCAGGATTTCTAATACCTCTTCCTTGTGAACCTCAATCCCACCTAGTCTAGTAGCCTGTATCTCAGTATTCTCCTCGACAACTTTGTCAATTTCTAGAATGAATACTGTTGAAAAATATTCATTTAGTGCTTCCCCTATCTCCTCTGCCTCCACACACAACTTCCCACTACTATCCTTGATTGGTCCTAATCTTACTCTCATAATTCTTTTATGCCTTAAATACTTATAGAAAGCCTTAGGGTTTACCCTGATCCTATCCGCCAACAACTTCTCATGTCTCCTCCTAGCTCTTCTGAGCTCTCTCTTTAGGTCTTTCCTGGCTACCTTGTAACCCTCAATAGGCTCCTTATGCCCACTTCACAATTCACTTCCCTTTGCATTATTAGCAAACTGAGCTACTAAACGTTTGATCCCTTCATCCAAATCGTTGACATAAATTGTGAAGCACCAATCCCTGTGGCACACCACTCGTGATATCCGACCAGTCTGAAAAAATGACCTATTTATTCCTATTGTCTGCTTCCTATTTAGCCAGCCAATCTTTCACCACTAACATCAGCCAAAACAAGGTGACCAATGCATTATTCATTTGTAATTCTATAGAGTCATTGGATAAGAAAGACGGAACATCACTCAGGAGCATTTAACAATAACAGATGAGATTAAAACACAATGTTTTGAAGCATTAATTCTCCAAGTTGCTCTGCACCTATATTCACCAAGACTGTGCAAGGAGCAGTTAAACTCCAGACCTGAAACAGCACAGCAACCACTTTCATTATTTTCCCAAAGGTCAACCAGTAATTGATGGATAGTTTCGGCCAAAAATGAAAGGCTTCCTGAAGTCCAAACACTGTCTACCTGCATGCACACATAGCTCCATAATGTCCTCTGCTAAGTTTAGTCTTTATTAATCACAGAAACATTCATTTGATCATGATCCATCTACATAGAATCATAAGAAGAACTGCCCAAATTCTTTACACCCTCAGTATTCCTGATGAAAGGTTTATGCCTGAAATGTCGATTCTCCTGCTCCTCGGATGTTGCCTGACCTGCTGTGCTTTTCCAGAACCACACTATTCCACCCTCACAATTTGACCCTAGCAACAATAGAAGTATCCCTGGAAACTCGGCTGTCTAATGACTCTCACACAGTATCCATTGCTAAATGCTAGCAGCAACAACAAGAGTAATGGGTCGGAAACCCTGTTATCTGACCCATTGCTCCTCCCCATTAAAGTATCAAACATTGTTATTTCTTTCTGTTGGTCCACAGATGTGTGTTAAAGAGAACAATTCTAAAGTAGGTGCACATGCAAAAGTGACATATGACACATGCAAATATACACAAAGAAGGTGTCAGAACAGAGAGAACACGCGATTAATAGAGCACATGGTAAGAACGGCCTATTAAAAGGGACACAAAATACAGGAACAAGGAGGTTATGTTGAATTTGTACAAGACTGTACAGCAGCCTCAGCTAGAGCACAGTAAAATTTGAGTACCACATTTTAAGAAGGGGGTTTAGGAATTGGAAAGAATACAGTAAAGAAGCACAAGAATGGTTCTAGGAATGAGGAATAAAGATGTAGATTGGAGACGTTGAAGCTTATCACATTGGTGAACTGACAGTTCAGTGAAGAATTGATAAATGATAAGGAGTCTGGACAGAATAAACAGGGCAAACCATTTTGATTTCTGACATAATCAAAAACATCAAAGATTTAAACTAATTTGCTAACAAAGCAAAAGTGACCTAAAGAAGAAACTTCTTCATCCAGTGAGATGGCTCAGGTCTGAAATGTACTGCCTGAGAGTATGGTCAAAGCAGGTTCAGTTGAGGCTTTCAGGTGGAAATTAGACGGTTATTTGAAAATGAAATCCGTGGAGGGTTAACAGGGAGAAGAATTGTACTGTGGGGAGGTGATGGCTGTGTGGTATTATCACAAGATTATGATTCCAAGCATTCAGCACATGTTCTGGGGACCTGGATTTTAAATCTGACCCAGCAGAGGGTGGCATTGGAAATTAATTTAAAAATATTTGGAATTAATGATGACCATCGGGCGGCAAAGTAGCACAATGGTTAGCATTGCTGCCTCACAGCACCAGAGATCCAGGTTCAATTCCCACCTCAGGCAACTGTCTGTGTGGAGTTTGCACATTCTCCCCTCCGGCTGCTCCAGTTTCCTCCCACAGTCCAAAGATGTGCAGGTTAGGTGGATTGGCCATGCTAAATTGCCCATAGTGTTCGGTGTAGGGGAATGGGTCTGGGTGGGTTGCTATTCGGAGGGTCGGTGTGGACTTGTTGGGCCGAAGGGCCTGTTACCACACTGTAAGTAACCTAATCTAAAGAAAAACTCGCCTGACTCTTTAATGTCCTTCAGGGAAGGAAAACTACCATCCTCACCTGATTTGACATACATGTAACTCCAGGCCCACAGCCACTCAGTTGTATCAATCACTACAAGGTCTCAACAAAGCAATGAAACCAAACCAACTGGCATCAACCTAGGCACCGGAAAGACAGCGGCAGAAACAGCTCTGTTGACCCTGCAAAGTCCTCCTTTCTAATATCTGGGGGCGAGTGAGAAAATTAGGAGAGCTGTCTCACAGACCAGTCAAGCAACAGCCTGACATAGCCATATTTACAAAATCAAAACTTACAGATAATATCCCAGACTTCACCATCGCCAACCCTGGATATGTTCTGTTCCACCGTCAGGACTGACCCAGCAGAGGGGACAGCACAGTGACACACAGTCGGGAAGAAGATGTCCTGGGAGTCCTCAACATTAACTGTAGACCCCATGAAGTCTCATAGCTTCAGGTTAAACATGGGCAAGGAAACCTCCTCCAGCTGATTATCACATACCTTCCTCCCTCAGCTGATGAATTGGTACTTTTCCATGTTGGAGAAGCATACTTGGATGAAGCACTGAGGGCGGCAAGGGCATAGAATCTACTCTGGGTGGGGTATTTCAATGTCTACCACCAAGAGTGGCTTGACAGCAGTGCTATTGATCAAGCTGGTTGTATCCTAAAGGACATAGCTGCTAGACTGGGGCTGCAGGAAGTGGTGAGGGAACCAACAAGAGGGAGAAACATACTTGACCTCATCCTTACCAATGTGCCAAACACAGATCACCTACCATCACTTTACTGATGATTGAGTATAGACTAATTGGGCAGTAATTGGCGAGGTTGGATTTGTCCTGCTTTTTGAGTATGGGAAATACCAGACCAATTTTCCACATTGTCAGATAGTACCAGTGCTGTAACAGCATTGGAACAACTTGGGCAGGGATGCGCCCAATATCTGGGACAGTGTCAGTAAAAGTGACCACATACAGTCCCTGTGGAGACAAAGTCCTGCCTTCACACTGAGAATACCTTCCATGTAGAAGGCAGAGGGTGGTGGTGGAGAGTTGTTTTTCAGACTGGAGGCCTGTGACCAGTGGAGTGCCACAAGGATCGGTGCTGGGTCCTTTACTTTTTATCATCTACATAAATGATTTGGATGCGAGCATAAGAGGTACAGTTAGTAAGTTTGCAGATGACACCAAAATTGGAGGTGTAGTGGACAGCGAAGAGGGTTACCTCAGATTACAACAGGATCTGGACCAGATGGGCCAATGGGCTGAGAAGTGGCAGATGGAGTTTAATTCAGATAAATGTGAGGTGCTGCATTTTGGGAAAGCAAATCTTAGCAGGACTTATACAAGTAATGGTAAGGTCCTAGCGAGTGTTGCTGAACAAAGAGACCTTGGAGTGCAGGTTCATAGCTCCTTGAAAGTGGAGTCACAGGTAGATAGGATAGTGAAGAAGGCGTTTGGTATGCTTTCCTTTATTGGTCAGAGTATTGAGTACAGGAGTTGGGAGGTCATGTTGCGGCTGTACAGGACATTGGTTAGGCCACTGCTGGAATATTGTGTGCAATTCTGGTCTCTTTCCTATCAGAAAGATGTTGTGAAACTTGACATGGTTCAGAAAAGATTTACAAGGATGTTGCCAGGGTTGGAGGATTTGAGCTATGGGGAGAGGCTGAACATGCTGGGGATGTTTTCCCTGGAGTGTCAGAGGCTGAGGGGTGACGTTATAGAGGTTTACAAAATTATGAAGGGCATGGATAGGATAAATAGACAAAGTCTTTTCCCTGGAGTGGGGGAGTCCAGAACTAGAGGGCATAGGTTTAGGGTGAGAGGGGAAAGATATAAAAGGGACCTAAGGGGCAACTTCTTAACACAGAGGGTGGTACATGTATGGAATGAGGTGGTGGAGGCTGGTACAATTGCAACATTTAAAAGGCATTTGGATGGGAATATGAATAGGAAGGGTTTGGAGGGATATGAGCCGGGTGCTGGTAGGTGGGACTAGATTGGGTTGGGATATCTAGTCGACATGGATAGGTTGGACCGGAGGGTCTGTTTCCATGCTGTACATCTCTCTGACTATCCTGTTGTGGGGCACTGTCACTGTGCAAAATGGGACAGACTTCAAACAGATCTAGCAACTCAAGACTGGGATCAATGCAGCACTGTGAGGGTGGAACTAAACCCAGGTCCGGGGCGCTGCAAGACAGCAATGCTAACGTTGTGCCACCATGCCACTCAATGATGGAAGTGGATGATCCATCTTGACTTCCTCCTGTGATCCCCAGCATCACAGAAACTAATCTTCAGCCAATTTGATTCACTCCATGTGATATCGAGAAACGCTTGGAGGCTGTATAGGCTGTGGGTCCTGACAACTCTCCGGTGAGCTACTGACATCTTGTGTTCCAGAACTTGCCGCATCCCTGCCCAAGTTTTTCCAATGCTGTGACAGCACTGGTACTCTCTGACAATGTGGAAAATTGCTCTAGTATTTCCCATACTCAAAACGCAGGACAAATCATCCGGCCAATTACTACCCCATTAGTCTCTCCTCAATCATCAGTAAAATGATGAAAGGTGTCATCAACCATGCTATCAAGTAATAGCTGCTCAGCAATAACCTGCTTAGTGACGCCCAGGTTTGGTTCCACCAGAGCCACTCAGCTCCTGACCTCATTACCGCCTTGGGTCAAACATGGACAAAAGAGCTGAGTTCCAGTGGGGAGGGGGGAATGACAGCCATTGACATCAAGGTTGAATTTGACTGAGTGTGGCATCAAAGAGCCACAGCAATACTGGAATCAATGAGCATCGGGGGCAAACTCTCTGCTTGATGGAATCATACCTGATATGTAGGAAGATGGTTGTGGTTGCTGGAGGTCAGTTCTCTCAGCTCCAGGACATCTCTGAAGGAGTTCGTCAGGGTAGTCTACTAGGCCTAACTATCTTCAGCTGCTTCATCAATGGCCTTGCTTCCATCATAAGGTCAAAATTGGGCATGTTCATGGATGATAGCCCAATGTTTAGCACCATTTGTAACTACTCAGACACTGAAGCAGTCCATATTGAAATGCAGCAAGATCTGGACAATATCCAGGCTTGGACTGACAAGTGGCCAGTAACATTCACGCCACACAAATGCCAGGTGATGACCATCCCCAAAAAGAAACAATCTAACCACTGCCTCTTGACATTCAATAATGTTACTATCACTGAATCCCTCACTAGCAATATCCTAGAAACTTCCATTGATTAGAAATGCAACTGGACTTGCCACATAAATACAGTGGTGACAAGGGCAGATCAGAGGCTAGGAATACTGCAGCGAGTAACTCACCTCCTGACTCCCCAAAGCCTGTCCATCATCTATATAGCACAAGTCAGTAGTGTGATGGAATATTCCCCACTTGCCTGGATGGGTGAAGCTCCAACAAGTCATGAAACTTCACACTGTCTGGACAAAGCAGCCCACTTGATTGGCCCCACATCCACAAACATCCACTCCCTTCACCACAGACACTCAGTAGTAGCAGCATGTACTATCTACAAGATGCACTGCAGAATTCAACAATTCTAAGGCATCATCTTCCAAACCCACAATCACTTCCATCTAGGAGGACAAGGGCAGCAGATAGATGGAAATACCACACCCTCCCAGCCACTCATCATCCGGACTTGGAAATATATCGCCGTTCCTTTGACTGTCGCTGGGTCAAATTCCTGGAATACCCACCCTAGTGGCAATATGGGTTAAACCACAGCACACAGACTGCAGCGGTTCAAGAAGTGAACTCATCATCACTTGCCCATGGGGCAGGGCAATAAATGCTAGTCAACAAGTGAGGCCCACATCCCACGAGTGAATAACAAAAAGAAATTGATCATTCAGCTTGAGCAGAAACAATGGGCTGAATGGCCTCTTCCTGCATTGTAAGAGTTATTTGATTCTGTAACGAAGAATAAATATGAGCCTCTTACTGTAAAATACAAAGGAAGAGAATACTGATTGAAAAGACAATCCAAGGCCCTAAAGGAGCCTTCCACATCCATCAAAGTTTTACCTGCACATCCACTAATATCATCTATTGTATCCGTTGCTCCCGATGCGGTCTCCTCTACATTGGGGAGACTGGAAGCCTCCTAGCAGAGCGCTTTAGGGAACATCTCAGAGACACCCGCATCAATCAACCAAATCGCCCAGTGGCTCAACATTTCAACTCCCCCTCCCACTCTGCCAAGGATATGGAGGTGCTGGGCCTCCTCCACCGCCGCTCCCTCACCACCAGACGCCTGGAGGAAGAACGCCTCATCTTCCGCCTCGGAACACTTCAACCCCAGGGCATCAATGTGGATTTCAACAGTTTCCTCATCTCCCCTTCCCCCACCTCATCCTAGTTTCTAACCTCCAGTAACTCGACCTGTCCGGACTTGTCCGACCTGCCCAGCTCCTTTTCCACCTATCCACTCCACCCTCTCTTCCCTGACCTATCACCTTCATCTCCTTCCCCACCTACCTATTGTACTCTATGCTACTCTCTCCCCACCCCCACCCTCCTCTAGCTTATCTCTCCATGCTTCAGGCTCTCTGCCTTTATTCCTGATGAAGGGCTTTTGCCCGAAACGTCGATTTTGCCTGTCCTCGGATGCTGCCTGAATTGCTGTGCTCTTCCAGCACCACTAATCCAGAATTGTGTAATAATTTCCTTGACAACTTGAAAGAACATCCCCTTCTAAAGACAGAGGAAAGCATTTGGATTTATATTGTGCCTTTCATAACCACAGAACATTTCAATGAGCTTTACAGCAAACTAATTACTGCTGAGTATCCACACCATTGCAATGGCAAACATTCTGCATCAAATTTGCACTTGGCAAAGTCCCACAACCAACAACATGGTACTGGTAAGCTGATCTTCTTTAGGTATTGATTTAATAATAAGTATAGCGGCTCAAGGAAGACTTTCCTGCCCTTCTTTCAGGACTGGTTTTAGGATTTTTTTACTTCCATCTTAGAGGAATAATCAGTATGCTGTGAGACCATCAGCATTCGTCAAACTGTCATCTAATTATTCAGGAAGGAGCAAGTTACTGTAGATGCTGGAGTCTGAACTAAAAACGACAAATGCCAGAGATCACAGCTGGTCAGGCAGCATCCATGGAGTGAGTGCAAGCTAATGTTTCGAGTCTAGATGACTTTTTAACAGAGCAGAGCAGCGTGTACTATCTACAAGATGCACTGCAGAGTTCAAAGATCCTAAGACAGCACTTTCCAAACCCACGATCACTTCCATCTCGAAGGACAAGGGCAGCAGATATATAGGAACACCATCCCCTTCAAGCCACTCAACATGCTGACTTGGAAATATATTGTCATTCCTTCACTATATTCCCTTCCAATTAGCAGGCAGGTCTTCATTCAAAACATGGAACAACTATTGAGTCAGCATTCCCTACATAATACATGGGAATGTTGCTGAAAACATGGAATCACAGATGCAACCTTCACACCTTGTGCTTCTGTCTGACTGACATTGTTGCCTGGTGTTGTGTCATGGTGACTCTATCTAAAGGGGGCAGGTCAGTTAGAATCATAGAATCCCTACAGAGTGGAAACAGGCCATTTAGCCCAACAATTCCACCTGAAAGAGTATCCCATCCAGACCCATTCCCCTGCCATATTACTCTACATTTCCCCTGACTGGACATCTTTGGACTGAGGGAGAAACCTCAAGCACCCAGAGGAAACCCACGCAGACACAGAGAAAATGTATAAACTCCACACAGTTGCCCGAGGCTGGAATCAAGCCTGGGTCCCTGGTGCTGTGAGGCAGCAGTGCTAACCACTGAGTCAACGTGCCACCCCCCCAGCACATTGCAAAGCACTTGCTCACAGCGCTGACTCTGAGACATCAGCCTGTTTCAGGAGCTGGGTTCACTCTCTTTAAGTTTGTGCATGGGATGTGGAGCTCAGATTAATGGAGCTTTGACCTGTTGAAAATAAATTCACATTTCTCACCCACCTTCAATTTCCCAAATTGCTATTACAGGAAGTAGACCTCCTCCAAGACCCTGGTACCTAAACTTGACATACATAATAGAATCATGTTCTTTTAATTCTTATTCGTGTTAGCTCACTGTCTAGTGTTTTCCTGCAATAATTGGGAATATTCTAAGGTGCAGGACAGAGTGAATCCAATGCACCTTATCCTACAGTCTAAGGAGAAGCTATGTGTCTTTATAAGCAAAGGTCAGCTTTCACCTGTCCCTGTTTTCCTGAAAATTAAATCCAAATTGAAGTATTCAAACTCAATTGTCAAAACTGTCTTGAAAACATTCAATGTTTTGGCCTCAACAAAATTTCTGTGACAGAGAACTCCACAGGCTCACCCCTCTCTGAGACTCCTTCGACTGTGACCCTGTTATAGACTCCTCAGTGATCAGAAACATAATTTTAAAAGGATGTGTCCTTCTGGATAAAGAGAGCCCTTTCAACCCATTGAGTCTAATATTTCGCAGTAGAACCTTAATTGGCTGCCCCGTTTACAAAATTACAACAGGAATTAGATCCAGAAAGTGGAAAGTACTTTGGGACATTCATAAATACTTTGTGTCTTTTATCTAACTCTGCAATGTTCCTTTCAAAGACTTTACTCATTCCCTGTTGACTAGTGAATGTAGATGAATACAGATACCAAAGGTAATAGCAGTAACATAGGACATAAGGTCATAGGGTCAGAAATAGGTGAGGCAGCCTATCGGCTCTGCTCTACCATTTCTTGGGATCATGGCATCAACTCTTGCCTTTTCTCATTCATCCTGTGTACCTATACTGATTAAACATCTGTCTATCTCAGTCTTGAATATACTTAATAGCCCAGCCTCTACAGCCCTCTCAGGTAAAGAATTCCACAGATTACTACCCAGAAGAAATTCCTCGTCATCCCTGTCTTAAATGTGCAACCCCTTTTACTGAAATGATGCACCCTGGTCCTTGACTTTCCCACAAGGGGAAACATCCTCTCTGCACCTATACTGACACGTTCCCTAAGAATTATGTATATTTCAATCATATTTTTATAATTTTCAATGAATACAGGTCCAATATCCTCAAGCTCTCCTCATTACACAGTTCCTCATACCTGGTAAACCATCTATGGACCACCTCCGATGCCAGTATATCTTTCTTTGGATAAGGGAGCTCAACGTGTTCACACTACTCCAGTTGTGGTCTGACTAATGCTTGTATTATGTTGCATTGCATTGGTGACATGGTAGCTCAGTGGTTAGCACTGCTGCCTCAGTGTTAGGGAACCTGGCTCAATTCCAGCCTCAGAAGACTGTTTGTGTGGAGTTTGCACATTTTCCCTGTGTTTGCATGGGCTTCCTCCTACAGTCCAAAGATGTGTAGGTTAGATGGATTAGCCGTGGAAAACGTAGGGTTACGAGGCCTGGGTGGGATGCTCTTCAGTGAGTCAATGTGGATTGGATGGACTGAATGGCCTGCTTCTGCACTGTAAGAATTCTATAACAAAAGCTCCATTCCCTCCAAAATAAAGGCAAACATTTCATTTGCCTTCCCTAATACCTGCTGAATTTGTATGTTAGCTTTCTGAGTATCATACGAGAGAACTCTCAAATTCCTCTATGCTGCAGATTTATGCTGTCTTTCTTCATTTAAATAATATTCAATGCCTCTATTCTTTCTGCCAAAATGCATAAGGTTACATTTTCCTATACTATATTCCATCTACCAAGTTTTTACCATTTAATTAATCTGTCTGCATTCCTCTCCAGATGTTTTGAGTCAGATCTTGGGTAGAATACATTCACTTTCCTCGTCCGAGTTATTGATATAAATTGCAAATAATCATAGCCTGAGCACTGATTCATGTGACACCCCACTAGTTATAGGGTCCCATCCTGAAAAGCATTCCCCCCCCCCATCCCAACTCTGTCTTAGTTAGTCAATCCTCTATACATGCTAACACGCTACATCCAATACCATGAGATTTTATTTTATTAATGTGTGGCACCTTATCAAACCCCTTCTGAAAATCTTACATCCACTGTTTCCCCTTTAACTATCCTGACTGTTACCTCCTCAACGAATTCTATTAAACTCCTCAGGGCTGATTTCTCCTTCATGAAGCCATACTGACTCCTGTGCCATCTCCTGGCTCCCCATTACTATTTCTGTAGCCTCATTCTCTAAGGGGCTTATGTTCACTTTAGCTTCCCTCTTCCACATTCTAAATGAAATAAAAAGCTGTCTGTCCTGATATTGCTTGCACGCTTACTTTTAACGTTTAATTTGTTTGTCTTTATTTTTTGCTCCTCTTTCATTGATTTTTAAAATCTTCCTGATCCTATGCCTTCTCACTAATCTTTGCTTGTGTGACAAATGTATGCATTGTACGTTTTATGTTTTATCTTTCAACCTGATACTATCACTAACTTTCCTGATTAACCATGTTTAGATTATCTCCTTCCTACAATTTTTCTTCCTCCCTAGAATATATCTTTGTTGTGTGACATGAACTCTTTTCTTAAATGCCTACCATTGTCCATCAACCACCTTCGCCACTCAACTGCTTTCCTGGTCTACGCCAGCCACCTCTGCTCTCATTCCTTTGCAATTCCCCTTAGTTAAGCTTAGTACAATTGTTTCCCCTCCAGGTTCTTACCTCTCAAACTGAAGGTTAAATTCTACCATGTTATGGTCATTTATTAATTCACGACACAGCGCCAGGATAGGTCAAGTTCAAATTCCACTCAACAGTTGTCCCAAGATGAAGACAACATGACGGCAATGGAGGTCAATGGAGATTATATCAAATTGTTATTGCTTAGCACTTGTATGAGACAAATATTAACCTAATATTCTCCAAGTCTTGCTGTGTTTGGAAATGGACTGCTTCTGAGCACCTGAGGCATTGTGAATGGGAGGAGAAAGTGAGGACTGCAGATGCCGGAGATCAGAGTCAAGAATGTGGTGCTGGAAAAACACAGCAGGTCAGGCAGCATCTGAGGAGCAGGAGAATCAAGGTTTCGGACATAAGCCCTTCATCAGTATCGGCCCTCCTCAGACGCTGCCTGACCTACTGTGCTTTTCCAGCAACACACTCTCAATCCTGTATTGTGAATGCCGCTGAATATTATGCAATCATCAGCGAATATCCTCATTACTGACCTAATGTCGGAGGGAAAGTCATTGAGGAAGCAGCTGAAGATAGCAGGGACTAGGACACTGAGAAACATCTGTGGAGCAGTCCTGAAACTGAGTTCACTGACCTACCACAGCCATAACAATTTCCCTTTGAGGTGGGCATGACTCCAAATCATTGAGACTCGCACCCCCCTCCCACCCCCCCACCCCCCACCCCCCACTGATGTTATTGACAAACAGTTATGTTAATACCATTCTTGAACTAATGTAGACTTGATGTCAAGGATAACCACTCTTATACTACCCCTGGTGTTCAGCTTTTCTGGTCATATTCAGCCCAATTTTGTAATGAGGCCAGGAGCTAAGTGACCCTCAAAGTAAGTGTCTGCGAACAGGGTTTTACTGATCAAATGGCATCTAAAACAATTATCCCTTCTATTACTCGATCAAGACTGGACTAATGAGGTAATAATTGGATGAGTTGAATTTGTCCTGCCATTCAATTGTAGGACATACCTGGGAAAATTCCCATATAGTTGGGTAGATGCCATTCTGAGAGTATGGTGCTGGAAAAACGCAGCAAGTCAGGCAGCATCCGAAGAGCAGGAGAATCAATGTTTTGGGCATAGACCCTTCATCAGGAATCTGATGCCTGAAACAACGATTCTTCTGCTCCTTGGATGCTGCCTGACTTGCTGTGTTTTTCCAACACCACACTTTCACTCTGATCTCCGGCATCTGCGCAGTCCTCACTTTTTTTCTAGATACCATGTTGCACTGGGAACATCTCAGCTAGGGGTATAGCAAGGTCTGGAGCACAAGTCTTCAGTTGACCAGAATGTTGCCAGGGCATATAGCCTTTGCAGGATCCAATGCCGCCAACCAATCATTTATTGATATCATGCTGAGAGAATTGTATTGGCTAAAACCTGGCATCTGTGATACTATGGTCCCCTGGAGGAAGCGAGGTGGATCGACCTCTGAGCTAGAGACTGCGAGTGCCAGGCACCACTTTATCAGTGTTGTCCCTCTCCCTCCTCCCGCTGGGCTACCGTGACTTGGATGTCTGAAAGCAGGAGTGCAGGAAAAAGATTAGCTTGAGGAAAGAGGAGAGAGGTCAAAATGCCAGAGCGCAATAAAAAGAGAAAGTGCATGGAGACACCCAGCAGGACTGGCAGCATCTGTGGGGAGAAAAACAGAGTTAGCAGCAGAGTCCAGATTAAACCGGACACAAGGATTTGTTTCCATGTTGTATGACTCTATGACTCTTCTTTGGAACTTAAATAAACTGCAAAATGGTGGTGTTTGTGCTATTGACCAAGGAGGATGAGGAACAAGTCCAACACAGAATGGTTGTCCCCTCTGCGAGCAGCATAAAAACAACCATTTATCCATCCTTATCACTCTATCCTCATCACTCTATCCTCATCACTCTATCCTCATCACTCTATTCACCCTCATCACTCTATCCTCATCACTCTATCCTCATCACTCTATCTTCATCACTCTATCCTCATCACTCTATCCATCCTCATCACTCTATCCTCATCACTCTATCCTCATTACTCTATCCTCATCACTCTATTCACCCTCATCACTCTATCCACCCTCACCAGTCAAATAATCCTGATCAATCATTCCATGCTCATCAATCCTCGTCAATCTGCCAATCCTTAAATATATATAAAAATGCATAAATATATGAATATATGAAATTTACTTGATCAACACCTGTCACTCTATCAATCCTCATCAATCTACCAATACTTAAATATATAAATAGAAAATGCATAAATATATAAATACATCAAATTTGCTCATCAACACCCACCGCTATAACTACCCACCACCCTATCAATATCCACCACCCTTTCAATACCCACCACCCTATCAATACCCACCACCCTATCAATACCCATCCCTATCAATACCCATCACTCTATCAATACCCACCTCCCATTCAATACCCACCACTCCATCAATACCCACCACTCTATCAATACCCATCACCCTATAAATACCCACCACTCTATCAATACCTATCAGCCTATAAATAACCATCACTCTATCAATACCCACCATGCTATCAATCTTCATCAATCCTGCAGACAGATTACAGTGTTCCTCCAGCATCAGAGTGACCTCCATTAATTTGCTCTTCATTTCTGTGATCTTTGATTCTTTGGCTCAAGATATTTTTCCGAAATATGTGGTTCAAATTTACATGTAATGTTTCATTTATATTCCCTTTGATAAGTCAACATTCCCTGGCTAGGCGACATCATCAGTGCTTGGGAGCCTCCTGCGAAGCGGCAGGGACAGATCACTATAAACACCGGAGGAAACATCAAAGAAGCGCTTCGCAGGAGGCTCCCAAGCACTGATGATGTCGCCTAGCCAGGGGACGAAACGTTTGCAACAAAAACTTCCAGCTCGGCGAACAGAACCACAACAACGAGCACCCGAGCTACAAAACTTCGCGAAAACTTTCAATATTCCATTTTAATACTCAACGTATTCCCTTTATTAGTAATCTAGCTTCACCAGATTTTATCACAGCAGCAACTCAACGAGGGCGCAATAGCAGCATTTAAAATACCACCCAGGTAAAGAGCTGTGAGGGGAGGTTGAGATGGGGTGGAGGTTTAGAGTTTGGGTGGGCAGCTGGTTGGCTGGAGGTACAGATAAATGGGCGAGGGGAAGATGAGCTGGTGTAAATAACGTAAAAACACAATCCATAGGAGCACGTGTAGCACCTTCGGTCTATTAAACCTGTTTCACTGGTCAATATAATCGTCGCTGATTTGATTATGTCCTTAATTCCATTTTCCTGTGTATCCTGTCTATCATAAATCAGTCTGATTTGGGTGAGAATGGAGGTGTGGTGGGGTAAAGTATGAGCAGGGAGGACGTAGTCGTCGGTTCAGTGCGGGCTGATAAAATTCTGGAAGCAATTGCTACCAACTCTCAGAAGAAGCTATTCCCTCTTGAATGAATATTTACTTCAAATCAGATAAATCACTGTTTGCCAACAGTAAATATTTCATGGTGCTACCTCTCTGTCACAGCAATCAGAAATAGCTTGGCTTCTCCCCTTTATTGAAGTACAAAGTCAGAGCTATACGTGACACAACTCAAACACTTGGTGAAATATACCTTCCTTTATTGATTTTGACCAGCTTACATTGCAGTGTCTGCACGACATTGCTCAGTCTCCCCACAGCCACAAATTACATTACAGGTTGCACCTTGTCACATAAAACATTGCAAGTGATTGATTAGCTGCAGAAAAATATTACAAACTTTATCATTAATATTTATATTTTTAACACTCAGCTAGGTCAGTCATATCAGTTTACTTTCCATCTCGGCTATCTAACTGACCCATCCGTAACTCCTGGGGGGGTGGGCAGCAGGAACTGGTTCGAACGTATCTGTGTCAGTTCTGAGAGTGATTAATGGGAAAATGCAGAGAGAGCTTTACACTGTATCTAAACCCGTATTAGACCAGTCTTGGGAGTGTTTTTTGGGGACAGTGCACAGGGAGCTTTATGTTGTCTTTGATCATTGCTGTTCTAGCCTGGGAATGTTTGATTGGATACTGTACAGGGAGATTTACAGGGAAGGATGAAATAAAGGCTTCCTCAGTGACACAGGAGTATGAGGTAGGGTCACAAACACAGACAGTGGTTGGATGCTAGCTTAAAACAGCATCCCTCCCTCTCAACCAAGCTCAAATTCTCTGGACAGGTTAATTAGGAAATATGTATACTCATAACAGCCAACCCCATTCTGTGTTCCTGGCAACCAGTGGTTTTATAGTCACAGAGTTTGTAGCACAGAGAAAGGCTCTTCAGCTTATTGAATCTGCACTGGTCAAAAGCAACTGCCTGACTATTCTCATCGTGTTTTCCAACACTAGGCCCATAGCCTTATATGTCTTGGTATCGCAACAGCACATTGAAATCCTTCTTAAATGTTATATCAGTTTCATCCTCTATCACCCTTTTAGGCAGTGAGTTCCAGAGTCCCACCACTCTGTGTAAAAAAACAGTTTCTTCACATATCCTCTAAACTTCCTGCCCATTACCTTGTTCTTTACCACCTGGTCAACCCTCAACCAAGGTTTCCTGTCTACCCCGCCTTGGTTCCTCATAATTTTATTTATCTCAACCATTCCCCACACCCCACCTTATTCTGCTCTGCTCAAAGGAAATCACAGTGGGCTGAAGGGTTTTTTCTATGTTGTAAATCCCTATGACTCTATCCAATCTCTCATCATAACTAGAACTCTCCAGCCAGACGACATGCTGGTAAATCTCCTCTTCACCTTCTCCAGTGCAATTACATCCCTCCTCTAATGTGGATTCCAGAAATGCATGTAATCTCTAGCTGTGGCCTAACCAATGTTTTATACAGTTCCAGCATCACCCCCATTCACTTAAATTCCAGGCCTTCACTAATAAAGACAAATATCACATACGTCTTCTGAATCGCTTTATCCATGTGTCCTGATATTTGATAAGGGACATGCCTACCAAAGTCCCTCTGATCCTCAAAACTTGCCATGATCAGGTTTTCCATTGCTTTGTTTGTCCTTCCTGATCGCATCACCTCACACTTATCAGATTGAATTCAATTTTCCACTGACCAACCCACTGTCCGGCCCATCTGATAAATAATGAGGCTCTTCTCCTCACTATTTATCAGCCCATCAACCTTCTTTCTTTGAGCATAAACCGTTGATATATGTACGCAAGGGATCCAACTCTGATCTTTGTGGGACTCCACTGGATTAGGCTTCCAGCTCCTTGACCATCATCCTCTGCTTTTGTTTATGAATAGTTCACAATTTCAATCCCAGAATTTAAAGGGACACTCCAAACAGGCCAGTTGAAATTTGCAGTTGGCATGGGGAGACATGGGTTTTGTTACAGAGGCTAGATGGGCAAAGGCTATGTCATTTTTCAGCAAAACCTCACTGGACATGTAGTTGGGGATGGTGAGGACCTGGAGCAGGAGGAAGAGGATGCAGGCATAAAAATGGCATGACTGGTGGAATATCCCCATCAGAGGACTTCTGCAGATCGTGCACCAGCTCAGATACTTACACTTCCATGTGAGCCAAGTTACAGAGATTTTCTTCCATTTATTGAATGGAACAATTGATTGATTGATCACTTTCATGCATTGAATACCATTTAAAGGAGAACAAACCTTGTTTATTCATTGTCCCAATGATCTGCAGACTTCATTAGGAATGTGGCAGGACCACATTATGAAAGGGAAGCTTGACTTAAAGCACTTCCACTTCTTGGGCAGTTACCGCTGCCTTAGGTCAGCATTCTACACGCTGAGCTCTGTTCCTTTCTGAATGGGCAACTCTGCCACTGCAGAGGTACAGGTAGGCAGTCTTCTACGGAGCTGTCATAGGCTCCAATCCTTGATAAGGATAATTCCGTAGTTGAACTGGAATCAAATCAACCTGTCGCTACCTCTGTTAAAGTCGTATGAGACCGATAGTGAAAGTGGGAGGCCATGAAATTTAATCTTTATTGTTTACAGAACTGCTTTATGTCTGTGCATGGGATGGGGAGGTGGAGTCAAAAGTGTCTTTTGTCTTTGGTTTCAGATGGGTGCATTGATAAAACTGAAATGGACTTTGCAAAAATCAGGGCATCTTGAGCAGCAATGAATCCCACAGGAAGCTGTTGGGGCCAGTTCATGGGATATATTCAAAAGAGAGCTGGGCATGGCCCTTGTTACTCATGGGATCAAGGGGGGATGGGGAGAGGGTGGGAATGGAACTCTGAGATTGTATGCCCCTAGTGAATGGTGGAGCAGGCTTGAAGGGCTGAATGGCCTCTTCCTACGTGTATTTTCTACGTTTCTATATGGCATGATGTAGTCTACCTCACCTTCCCCCTTCTCAGCTCCCTCTACACTGGCAGCAGTATCAGTGAGGATCTGTACTCTGCATTTAGTTCCCTCTACAGATTCAAAATTTCAGACAGGCCAAGGGAGAAGCAGATGCATTTGTGGGCTCTGTGTTCTGTGTCTGGCCTCCTGTGAGCTGGTCACTTCCTCTGATTCTAATCAGCTGTGCAGGTCTTGGAGCAGTATTCTGCTGTTGGTGCTGCAGTTTCTGTTCCTGCTGGTGCTCTGATCAGCCTTCTATACCTCTAAACTTTAAACGACACCTCCAAAGTGTACAAAATTTCTCAGTTCAAGTTACTCAGTTCATGACCTCATTACAACCTTGTTCCAAAGGACAAAGGATCTGAATTCCAAAGGCATTGTGAAAATGCTTTCCCTTGATGTCAAGGCTCCATTTAACCATGTGTGGCACCAGGAGCCCTGACAAAACTGGTGTCAATGGGAATCGGGGGGCACGCTTACTGTTGGAGTTATATCTGGCACAAGCAAAGGTCATGGTTGTTGAAGCTCAGTCATCCGAGCTCGAGGACATCTCTGCAAGCTGTTGGCCTGAGCCTAACCATCTTCAGCTGCTTCATCAATGACCTTTCTTCTATTACGAAGGTCAGAAGTGGAGATGCTCACTAATGATTGCACAATGTTCAACATCATTTTGAAACTCTGCAGATACTGTAGTAGTCTGTCCATATGCAAAAAGACCAAGACAATATTCAGGATTTGGCTGATGAATGGCAGGGAAAATTCATGCCATGTAAATGCAGGAAATAAATATATCTATCAAGAATTTAACAATTCCTCCTTGACATTCAGTGGCATTACAACCACTAAATTTGTCACTATGACAAACCGAGGGGTTACCATTGACCAGAAACTGAACTGGACCAGCCACATATATAGAGGTAAAAACAATGACTGCAGATGCTGGAAACCAGATTCTGGATCAATGGTGCTGGAAGAGCACAGCAATTCAGGCAGCATCGAGGAGCTTCAGCAAAATCGACGTTTCGGGCAAAAGCCCTTCATCAGGAATAAAGGCAAAGAGCCTGAAGCGTGGAGAGATAAGCTAGGGGAGGATGGGGGTGGGGAGAGAGTAGCAGAGAGTACAATGGGTGAGTGGGGGAGGAGCTGAAGGTGATAGGTCAGGGAGGAGAAGGTGGAGTGGATAGGTGGAAAAGGAGCTGGGCAGGTTGGACAAGTCCGGACAAGTCATGGGGACAGTGCTGAGCTGGAAGTTTGAAACTAGGATGAGGTGGGGGAAGGGGAAATGAGGAAGCTGTTGAAGTCCACATTGATGCCCTGGGGTTGAAGTATTCCGAGGCAGAAGATGAGGCGTTCTTCCTCCAGGCGTCTGGTGGTGAGGGAGCGGCGGTGAAGGAGGCCCAGGACATCCATGTCCTCGGCAGAGTGGGAGGGGGAGTTGAAATGTTGGGCCACGGGGCGGTTTGGTTGATTGGTGCGGGTGTCTCGGAGATGTTCCCTAAAGCGCTCTGCTAGGAGGCGCCCAGTCTCCCCAATGTAGAGGAGACCGCATCAGGAGCAACGGGTACAATAAATGATATTAGTGGATGTGCAGGTAAAATTTTGATGGATATGGAAGGCTCCTTTAGAGCCTTGGATAGAAGTGAGGGAGGAGGTGTGGGCGCAGGTTTTACAGTTCCTGCGGTGGCAGGGGAAGGTGCCAGGATGGGAGGGTGGATCGTAGGGGGCGTGGACTGGAAATGTGTTGCTGGAAAAGCGCAGCAGGTCAGGCAGCATCCAGGGAACAGGAGAATCGACGTTTCGGGCATAAGCCCTTCTTCAGGATTGATTCCTGAAGAAGGGCTTATGCCCGAAACGTCGATTCTCCTGTTCCCTGGATGCTGCCTGACCTGCTGCGCTTTTCCAGCAACACATTTCCAGCTCTGATCTCCAGCATCTGCAGACCTCACTTTCTCCCCGTAGGGGGCGTGGACCTGACCAGGTAGTCACGGAGGGAATGGTCTTTCCGGCAGGCGGAAAGGGGTGGGGAGGGAAATATATCCCTGGTGGTGGGGTCTTTTTGGAGGTGGCGGAAATGTCGGCGGATGATTTGGTTTATGCGGAGGTTTGTAGGGTGGAAGGTGAGCACGAGGGGCGTTCTGTCCTTGTTACAGTTGGAGGGGTGGAGTCTGAGGGCGGAGGTGCGGGATGTGGACAAGATGCATTGGAGGGCATCTTTAACCACATGGGAAGGGAAATTGCGGTCTCTAAAGAAGGAGGCCATCTGGTGTGTTCTGTGGTGGAACTGGTCCTCCTGGGAGCAGATACGGTGGAGGCAGAGGAATTGGGAATACGGGATGGCATTTTTGCAAGAGGTAGGGTGGGAAGAGGTGTAATCCAGGTAGCTGTGGGAGTCGGTGGGTTTGTAAAAAATGTCAATGTCAAGTCAGTCGTCATTAATGGAGATGGAGAGGTCCAGGAAGGGGAGGGAGGTGTCAAAGATGGTCCAGGTAAATTTAAGGTCAGGGTGGAATGTGTTGGTGAAGTTGATGAATTGCTCAACCTCCTCGCGGGAGCACGAGGTGGCGCCAATGCAGTCATCAATGTAGCGGAGGAAGAGGTAGGGAGTGGTGCCTGTGTAATTACGGAAGATCGACTGCTCTACGTAGCCAACAAAGAGACAGGCATAGCTGGGGCCCATACGTGTGCCCATGGCTACCCCTTTGGTCTGGAGGAAGTGGGAGGATTCAAAGGAGAAATTGTTAAGGGTGAGGACCAGTTCGGCCAAACGAATGAGAGTGTCGGTGGAAGGGTACTGGTGGGGACGTCTGGAGAGGAAAAACGGAGGGCTTGGAGGCCCTGGTCATGGCGGATGGAGGTGTAGAGGGATTGTATATCCATGGTGAAGATGAGGCGTTGGGGGCCGGGGAAACGGAAGTCTTGGAGGAGGTGGAGGGCGTGGGTGATCCAGCCACATATATAACCTGGCTGCAAGAGAAGATCAGAGGCTAGGTATCCTGTAAGTAATTCATGTGCTGTTTGCCCACTGCCTGATTACCAGCTACGTGGCACAAGTCAGGAGGATGATGGAATTCTTACCATTTGCCTGGGTGAGTGCAGACCCAACAACACTCAAGTCGCTTATCACCATCCAGGGAAATGCAGTTTATTTAATTGACACCCCATCCACCATTTTCAGCATTCAGTCACTCCACCACCAATGTGCATTAGAGTGAGTACCATCTACAATCTGTCCTGCAGAATTCCACCCAAGACCCTTTCAAAGCACTTTCCAAACTCAACACCACTGCCATCTAGAAGGGCACAATGCATGGGAATGCCAGGATGGTGAGTGTCTTGGAGGGGCATCCCTGTAAGTGCCCCTCCAAGACACTCACCATCCTGAGTTGGAATTATATCGCCTTTCCTTCCCTGCCACTGAGTCAAAATCCTGAGCTCTGTCTCGAAGGCTATTGTAGATGTACCTCCACTCCATGACAGCAGCAATGCAAGGCGACTGCTCATCATCCCTTCTCCAGGGTCATTAGGGCTGGTCAACCAATGCTTATCTCAGCATTGAGACCATATCTATTCCATTAATTTTAAAATGTGTTAAAAATCACTTCCCACAAACAGACACAAAAGCAGTGGGAGTGAAGAACAATTTTTGCCATTTTTCCTGACAGCTCCCCCAATTGTTGTTGTAATTTCAGCTATTTTTCACTACTCAGTTGGGAGAAAGCCTGGGAAATCTGTAGATCCAAAGTTAATGTGCAAAAACCGTGTGTCTGTTATTGAGCAATTAACATGGGTCAGTTCATAGCGTCCCCAAACTGAGGGGGTTACCCACCTCCAGCAGAACGCACAGAACGGAGATGAAGAAGTTAGTGTGTGGGATCGCAGCTTTCTGAGCTGCTGACATGTTCCTCAGATTTAAACCCTCACATGCACCCAAACTCTACATGCTCCTGCAGCTTGGCATTTTCCCTGTAATTCTCACTTCTCTGAGGCTGAGTAAAAGAATGCTTTTAGAAAATTGAGTGCATTTCGGTTACTTGAGCATATTTTCAATGTGTGTAAGCAGCCATAGAAGAATGAGCAGATAGAGCTGTTACTCACTCTTTAGCTCAGTCCTTTCATAACTAGATCTGCCCTTAATTTGATCAGACAACTGACGTAACATCCTCAGTAGAATCATCTTCTCTATCAGAACGAGAATAAATGGGTCATGACTCAGAGCAGCGAAGAATGCAAGTGCATTGAATGGCTTAGCTCAGGGAATTTTCCAAAAATTCAGTAATTTCTAAACTATGCAGCTGTAAAAATAGAGGGATGATGAAGTCTAGAGGTAACATCACCATAGATGAGAGTTCCTTCAGCAGATAAGTGGAAACAGGAGTGGTGTCTGGCTGTGTTCTGGACATCAAAGATTAGATTACTTACAATGTTCGGCCCAACAAGTCCACATCAACCCTCCGAAGGCAACCCACCCAGACCCATTGTGGAAGAATGGACAGATGATAGGAAACTCAACTCTGGGCCAAAAAGGAGCCATTACATTGATTCTCTAGCTATGAATAGATAATTAGGAATTGGAGGAAATGAGAGCACAGCCACTAGCTAGAAAAATATTGGAAGAGGATGCAGCGGTCAAACTTGTATAAAGTTGGTCAAGATGGATAAGAGGTGATGCAGTATCTCAGCTATAGGATGTCATTTATAAGTCTTTCTCTGGCCATCTGAGTGCAGGTAGTGCTCCTATAATGCCATAGTTGCTTCCAGTGAAACCTTGCTTAATAGAAAAGCATTTTAATAGAAATAATGGCATCTATGGGAAAAGTGGCGTTGGGGCAGACCAGCAAAAAATATCACTCATGATCACTCAAACATCACCCAGATATCTAACACAAGGTGTAGCACAGCCTGAATTAAGGTATAACTCATATTTATCAATGAAACAAAAATAAAAATAACACAGTACATTTAAAAAAATGTTATTAATGCAGGGACCGAGGGTCATCATGGTGTGTAAGGTAGATTCCCTCATTTCTGTTAAGCGAACTATATCATATATTCTGTCCTTACGCTCAAAACACTTTATAATATTGAGCTTCTCTTCCAGTGTTACAACCTTTCTTTTGTGTTCACCACCCGCAATTTTATCACCAGGATGCTTCTTGCTAACATTCTTGTCACTATGTTCCTTCATTTTTTTTTCAAAACAGGGGATAATCTAGGAATAGTGTGCCTTTCACAGGAAGCTGTTCAATGCATCTCTCAGAAAGCTGCTGTCTGTACAGTACCTCTCACAGTAAGCTGCTCTATCGGCGCATGCGCAGAACGAAACGCATGAAACAATCGGCGCTGGAATTGTGCTGTTGTGAACAGAGATAGTCGTTATCGAAAATACTGTTCCTTAATTCCTCGTTATAAGCATATCATGCTACTAGAATGCACATTGTCCGAGAACTACCTGTATTATAACAAGGGCTAGAAACCTGATAGAAAGGGCTTTAACATGGAGTTCAAGGACTGTTGGGCATAGATCTAGAAGATGACAATACATCTTAAGCTTACTCTGTGCGAAGGAAAGGTTGGATACAGTTTGAAAGGACAGAGTTTCCCTATAAAGGGAGGGATGTTAGCAAAGGATTTGAACAACAAAAGGATGGAACTTGTGTAGAGAGTACGATTAAGAATACCAGGCTGGGAGTTGGCAGTTTAGTGGGTAGGGGGCAGAAGAAGAAGGAGTAGGGAGAGATGAAGTGATGAAGGGTTTGAGAGACAGCAGAGAGAATACCAGGTGTTGGGGAGTGGAATAGAGCCCTTGGAGGATGTTTGACCTATAGGGCTAGGTAGAGGGAGAGAGGTGGTGGGGCCAATCAAAAGAATGGTGACAGTTTTAGAGATGAAGTCTATGAGCTCCTCTCACAATCAGCGAGTCAGAGTTGTCAATTTGTGCAAAGGTAATCCTAAAATAGAGAGCAGTCTCAGGAGAAGACTGTGGGATCAGGTGATCTGGCCAGATCTGGATAATTGCCTGCAGTATGAGAGTTGGGATAAGAGCCTTCTGAGGGATACAGGGAGAAGGTGAGGACTGCAGATGCTGGAGAGTCAGAGTTGAGAAGTGTGGTGCTGGAAAAACACAGCAGATCAGGCAGCATCCAAGGAGCAGGAGAGTTGACTTTTTAGGCATAAGCCCTTCATCAGGGATGTGTGTTTGTTCTAGTGTTAGGCCCAGGAGATCACTTTGCTCTGGCTATTTTGGAAAATTTATCCATCACAGGTTACTTTCTAAACTAATCTTTCACTTGGTCAGTGTCACCCAGTCTGATGCAGCGTCAGTGATGGCTATACTGTGAGGAACCTGAAACAACATTAGTTCGAACTGTAAATGTCCCTTTTGCAGACAGCTCCATATCTTGGGATAGATCAGAGAGAGTATACTGTGTGTGTGTCATTGCATCCTGGTTTGTATATTAATGGAGCCTATTGTTTGACAGTGACAGATTATTACTGGGGCAGTAATACTCCTCACCCTATTTTGAGGCCATTAGTCATAATTCCTTATAATGAAATCCAAATAATGCACACCTGGAGACATGTTGCGCCAGAACCCTTGCTATAATGTTAATGGAAACCATCGCACAATCCTCGGTGAGAGCACAGATGACTGAAGAAAGCCAGTGGAGAATTGCAGCAACCACCCTGCCCCCGACAACAGGAAAAGAGACGATGGTCTGGTGTAAGAGGAGTTGGAAATTTGTGCAGAAAGTTTACTTCAGTGGTTTTGGCTGCACTTCAACTCCAGCAGCTGAATTCTACATTTTTGTCTCACAAATGAACGGGGCACTAAAACCATTTCTCAGTGCATAGAAACTCACAGCATGCAACCATGCTCAGGTCTTCAGTAATTGTCATTTCTACAGCATCATTGCTCATATGAAGCCAACACAACAAATACACTGAGTGTTCCCTGTATAATAACAACCTGCAGTGAGCAACGAGGATTGATGTGGCTTCAAGATGCATTTATCTCTGTTTCTGTGTCATCAGCCTGGGTTACTGCACTTCTTAATACTGGCAGGTTCCTGACTGAAGAGTTCTTTCATAATGATCATGTCAGAGTTAAAGATTTTCTGTAAACTTTTAGTGAAGCACAATTTGAAATTGGAATAAGAGGTTTAAGTGGGTATCCTATCCCAAAGGTTTATCTTTCTGCCACTTGTACGCACACGCAAAACTGATGGCAGAAAAAGACCAGCTGGCCAATCAAGCCATCAACACACAATAATGTTGGACCGTCCTGAATAAATATACCTAACAGCACATATTTATACAAATGGATCCTGACCCAGTAAGGGTCAGTAATAGTGGAGCAGTACCCAATAAAAGTCAGTGCTAATGGAGCTGTACCCAGTAAGGGTCAGTGTTGCTGGAGCTGTACCCAGTAAGGGCCAGTATTAGTGAAACTGCACCCAGTAAGGGTCAGTGTTAGTGGAGCTGTACCCAGTAAGGACCAGTGTTACTGGAGCTGTACCCAATAAGGGTCAGTATTAATGGAGCTGTACCCAGTAAGGGTCAGTGTTACTGGAGCTGTACCCAGTAAGGGTCAGTGTTACTGGAGCTGTACCCAGTAAGGGTCAGCGTTGATGGAGTTGTACCCAGTAAGGGTCAGTGTTAATGGAGCTGTACCCAGTAAGGGTCAGTGTTAGTGGAGCTGTACCCAGTAAGGGTCAGCGTTGATGGAGCTGTACCCAGTAAGGGTCAGTGTTACTGGAGCTGTACCCAGTAAGGGTCAGTGTTACTGGAGCTGTACCCAGTAAGGGTCAGTGTTGATGGAGCTGTACCCAGTAAGGGTCAGTGCTAATGGCGCTAAATACAGTAAGGGTCAGAGTTACTGGAGCTGTACCCAATAAGGGTCAGTGTTAGTGAAGCTGTACCCAGTAAGGGTCAGTGTTACTGGAGCTGTACTCAATAAGGGTCAGTATTAATGGAGCTGTACCCAGTAAGGGTCAGTGTTACTGGAGCTGTACCCAGTAAGGGTCAGCGTTGATGGAGCGGTACCCAGTAAGGGTCAGTGTTACTGGAGCTGTACCCAGTAAGGGTCAGCGTTGATGGAGCTGTACCCAGTAAGGGTCAGTGTTACTGGAGCTGTACCCAGTAAGGGTCAGTGTTACTGGAGCTGTACCTAGTAAGGGTCAGCGTTGATGGAGCTGTACCCAGTAAGGGTCAGTGTTACTGGAGCTGTACCCAATAAGGGTCAGTATTAATGGAGCTGTACCCAGTAAGGGTCAGTGTTACTGGAGCTGTACCCAGTAAGGGTCAGCGTTGATGGAGCTGTACCCAGTAAGGGTCAGTGTTACTGGAGCTGTACCCAGTAAGGGTCAGCGTTGATGGAGCTGTACCCAGTAAGGGTCAGTGTTACTGGAGCTGTACCCAGTAAGGGTCAGTGTTACTGGAGCTGTACCTAGTAAGGGTCAGCGTTGATGGAGCTGTACCCAGTAAGGGTCAGTGTTACTGGAGCTGTACCCAATAAGGGTCAGTGCTAATGGAGCTGTAGCCAATAAGGGTCAGTATTAATGGAGCTGAACACATTAAGTGTCAGTGATAATGGAGCTGTAGCCAGTAAGAGTCAGTGTTAGTGGAGATGGACCCAGTAAGAGTCAGTGTTAGTAGAACTGTACCGAGTAATAATCAGTGTTAGTGAAGCTGAACCCAGTAAGGGTCAGTCTTAAAGGAAGTGTAACCAGTAAGGGTCAGTGATAATGGAGATGAGCACAGTAAGGGTCAGTGTTAGTGGAACTTTACCCAGTAAGGGTCAGTGCTAATTGAGCTGTAACCAGTAAGATTCAGTGTTACTGGAGCTGTACTGAGGAAGGGCCAGTGTTCATGGAGCTGGACTGAGTGAGGGTCAGTGTTAGTGGAGTTGTACCCAATAAGGATCAGTGTTAGTGGAACTATACCCAGTAAGGGTCAGTGCTAATGGAGCTGTAACCAATATGGGTCAGTATTAATGGAGCTGTACCCAGTAAGTGTCAGTGTAAATGGAGCTATACCCAGTAAGGGTCAGTGTAAATGGAGCTGTATCCAGTAAGGGTCAGTATTACTGAAGCTGTACCTAGTAAGGGTCAGTGTTAGTGGAGTTGTACCCAATAAGGATCAGTGTTAGTGGAGCTGTACTGGGTAAGGGCCAGTATTAATGGAGCTGTAACCAGTAAGATTCAGTGTTACTGGAGCTGTACCCAATATGGGTCAGTATTAATGGAGCTGTACCCAATATGAGTCAGTATTAATGGAGTTGTACACATTAAATGTCAGTGCTAATGGAGCTGGACCCAGTAACGGTCAGTATTACTGGAGCTGTACCCAGTAAGGGTCAGTGTTAATGGAGCTGAACCCAGTAAGGGTCAGTGTTACTGGAGCTGCACCCAGCAATAGTCAGTGTTAATGAAGCTGAACCCAATATCGGTCAGTGTCAATGGGACAGTACCAATAAGGGTCAGTGTTAATGAAGTTGTTCCCAGTAAGATACATTGCTAATGGAGCTGTACACAATAAGGGTCAGTGTTACTGTGGCTGTACACAATAAGGGTCAGTGTTAATGAAGTTGTACCCAGTAAGGGTCAGTGCTAATGGAACTGTCCCCAGTAAGGGTCAGTGTTACTGGAGCTGAACACAATAAGGGTCAGTGTTAATGAAGTTGTACCCATAAGGGTCAGTGCTAATGGAACTGTATCCAGTAAGTGTCAGTGTTACTGGAGCTGTACCCAGCAAGGGTCAGTGTTAATGGAGCTGTACCC
The DNA here is from genome assembly GCF_037043375.1 of Chiloscyllium plagiosum. NCBI lineage: Eukaryota > Metazoa > Chordata > Chondrichthyes > Orectolobiformes > Hemiscylliidae > Chiloscyllium > Chiloscyllium plagiosum. The sequence continues at coordinate 46,983,085 of NW_028270170.1, read as the reverse complement.
AGCAAGGGTCAGTGTTAATGGAGCTGTACCCAATAAGGGTCAGTGTAATGAAGTTGTACCCAATAAGGGTCAGTGTTAATGGAGTTGTACACAGTAATGTTCAGTGTTCGTGGAGCTGTACCCAGTAAGGGTCAGTGTCAATCAAAGTGCACCCAGTAAGGATCAGTATTAATGGAGGTGTACCCAGTATGGGTCAGTGTTAATGGAGCTGTACCCAGTGAGGATCAGTGTTCCTGGAGCTGTACCTAATAATGGTCAGTGTTAGTGGAGCTGTACCCAGTAAGAGTCAGTGTTACTGGAGCTGTACCCAGTAAGGGTCAGTGTTACTGGAGCTGTACCCAATAAGGGTCAGTGCTACTGGACCTGTAGCCAATAAGGGTCAGTATTAATGGGGCTGAACACATTAAGGTCTGTGATAATGGAGCTGTACCGAGTAAGGGTCAGTGTTAGTGCAGCTGTATTCAGAAAGGGTCATTGTTAGTGGAACTATACCCAGTAAGGGTCAGTGCTATTGGAGCTGTACCCAGTAAAGGTCAGTATCAATGGAGCAGTTCCCAGTAAGGGTCATTGTTAATGAAGTTGTACCCTGTAAGGGTCAGTGTTACTGGAGCTGTACCCAATAAGGGTCAGTATTAATGGAGCTGTACCCAGTAAGGGTCAGTGTTACTGGAGCTGTACCCAGTAAGGGTCAGCGTTGATGGAGCTGTACCCAGTAAGGGTCAGTGTTACTGGAGCTGTACCCAGTAAGGGTCAGCGTTGATGGAGCTGTACCCAGTAAGGGTCAGTGTTACTGGAGCTGTACCCAGTAAGGGTCAGTGTTACTGGAGCTGTACCTAGTAAGGGTCAGCGTTGATGGAGCTGTACCCAGTAAGGGTCAGTGTTACTGGAGCTGTACCCAATAAGGGTCAGTGCTAATGGAGCTGTAGCCAATAAGGGTCAGTATTAATGGAGCTGAACACATTAAGTGTCAGTGATAATGGAGCTGTAGCCAGTAAGAGTCAGTGTTAGTGGAGATGGACCCAGTAAGAGTCAGTGTTAGTAGAACTGTACCGAGTAATAATCAGTGTTAGTGAAGCTGAACCCAGTAAGGGTCAGTCTTAAAGGAAGTGTAACCAGTAAGGGTCAGTGATAATGGAGATGAGCACAGTAAGGGTCAGTGTTAGTGGAACTTTACCCAGTAAGGGTCAGTGCTAATTGAGCTGTAACCAGTAAGATTCAGTGTTACTGGAGCTGTACTGAGGAAGGGCCAGTGTTCATGGAGCTGGACCGAGTGAGGGTCAGTGTTAGTGGAGTTGTACCCAATAAGGATCAGTGTTAGTGGAACTATACCCAGTAAGGGTCAGTGCTAATGGAGCTGTAACCAATATGGGTCAGTATTAATGGAGCTGTACCCAGTAAGTGTCAGTGTAAATGGAGCTATACCCAGTAAGGGTCAGTGTAAATGGAGCTGTATCCAGTAAGGGTCAGTATTACTGAAGCTGTACCTAGTAAGGGTCAGTGTTAGTGGAGTTGTACCCAATAAGGATCAGTGTTAGTGGAGCTGTACTGGGTAAGGGCCAGTATTAATGGAGCTGTAACCAGTAAGATTCAGTGTTACTGGAGCTGTACCCAATATGGGTCAGTATTAATGGAGCTGTACCCAATATGAGTCAGTATTAATGGAGTTGTACACATTAAATGTCAGTGCTAATGGAGCTGGACCCAGTAACGGTCAGTATTACTGGAGCTGTACCCAGTAAGGGTCAGTGTTAATGGAGCTGAACCCAGTAAGGGTCAGTGTTACTGGAGCTGCACCCAGCAATAGTCAGTGTTAATGAAGCTGAACCCAATATCGGTCAGTGTCAATGGGACAGTACCAATAAGGGTCAGTGTTAATGAAGTTGTTCCCAGTAAGATACATTGCTAATGGAGCTGTACACAATAAGGGTCAGTGTTACTGTGGCTGTACACAATAAGGGTCAGTGTTAATGAAGTTGTACCCAGTAAGGGTCAGTGCTAATGGAACTGTCCCCAGTAAGGGTCAGTGTTACTGGAGCTGAACACAATAAGGGTCAGTGTTAATGAAGTTGTACCCATAAGGGTCAGTGCTAATGGAACTGTATCCAGTAAGTGTCAGTGTTACTGGAGCTGTACCCAGCAAGGGTCAGTGTTAATGGAGCTGTACCCAGCAAGGGTCAGTGTTAATGGAGCTGTACCCAATAAGGGTCAGTGTAATGAAGTTGTACCCAATAAGGGTCAGTGTTAATGGAGTTGTACACAGTAATGTTCAGTGTTCGTGGAGCTGTACCCAGTAAGGGTCAGTGTCAATCAAAGTGCACCCAGTAAGGATCAGTATTAATGGAGGTGTACCCAGTATGGGTCAGTGTTAATGGAGCTGTACCCAGTGAGGATCAGTGTTCCTGGAGCTGTACCTAATAATGGTCAGTGTTAGTGGAGCTGTACCCAGTAAGAGTCAGTGTTACTGGAGCTGTACCCAGTAAGGGTCAGTGTTACTGGAGCTGTACCCAATAAGGGTCAGTGCTACTGGACCTGTAGCCAATAAGGGTCAGTATTAATGGGGCTGAACACATTAAGGTCTGTGATAATGGAGCTGTACCGAGTAAGGGTCAGTGTTAGTGCAGCTGTATTCAGAAAGGGTCATTGTTAGTGGAACTATACCCAGTAAGGGTCAGTGCTATTGGAGCTGTACCCAGTAAAGGTCAGTATCAATGGAGCAGTTCCCAGTAAGGGTCATTGTTAATGAAGTTGTACCCTGTAAGGGTCAGTGTTACTGGAGCTGTACCCAATAAGGGTCAGTATTAATGGAGCTGTACCCAGTAAGGGTCAGTGTTACTGGAGCTGTACCCAGTAAGGGTCAGCGTTGATGGAGCTGTACCCAGTAAGGGTCAGTGTTACTGGAGCTGTACCCAGTAAGGGTCAGCGTTGATGGAGCTGTACCCAGTAAGGGTCAGTGTTACTGGAGCTGTACCCAGTAAGTGTCAGTGTTACTGGAGCTGTACCTAGTAAGGGTCAGCGTTGATGGAGCTGTACCCAGTAAGGGTCAGTGTTACTGGAGCTGTACCCAATAAGGGTCAGTGCTAATGGAGCTGTAGCCAATAAGGGTCAGTATTAATGGAGCTGAACACATTAAGTGTCAGTGATAATGGAGCTGTAGCCAGTAAGAGTCAGTGTTAGTGGAGATGGACCCAGTAAGAGTCAGTGTTAGTAGAACTGTACCGAGTAATAATCAGTGTTAGTGAAGCTGAACCCAGTAAGGGTCAGTCTTAAAGGAAGTGTAACCAGTAAGGGTCAGTGATAATGGAGATGAGCACAGTAAGGGTCAGTGTTAGTGGAACTTTACCCAGTAAGGGTCAGTGCTAATTGAGCTGTAACCAGTAAGATTCAGTGTTACTGGAGCTGTACTGAGGAAGGGCCAGTGTTCATGGAGCTGGACCGAGTGAGGGTCAGTGTTAGTGGAGTTGTACCCAATAAGGATCAGTGTTAGTGGAACTATACCCAGTAAGGGTCAGTGCTAATGGAGCTGTAACCAATATGGGTCAGTATTAATGGAGCTGTACCCAGTAAGTGTCAGTGTAAATGGAGCTATACCCAGTAAGGGTCAGTGTAAATGGAGCTGTATCCAGTAAGGGTCAGTATTACTGAAGCTGTACCTAGTAAGGGTCAGTGTTAGTGGAGTTGTACCCAATAAGGATCAGTGTTAGTGGAGCTGTACCCAGTAAGGGTCAGTGCTAATGGAGCTGTACTGGGTAAGGGCCAGTATTAATGGAGCTGTAACCAGTAAGATTCAGTGTTACTGGAGCTGTACCCAATATGGGTCAGTATTAATGGAGCTGTACCCAATATGAGTCAGTATTAATGGAGTTGTACACATTAAATGTCAGTGCTAATGGAGCTGGACCCAGTAACGGTCAGTATTACTGGAGCTGTACCCAGTAAGGGTCAGTGTTAATGGAGCTGAACCCAGTAAGGGTCAGTGTTACTGGAGCTGCACCCAGCAATAGTCAGTGTTAATGAAGCTGAACCCAATATCGGTCAGTGTCAATGGGACAGTACCAATAAGGGTCAGTGTTAATGAAGTTGTTCCCAGTAAGATACATTGCTAATGGAGCTGTACACAATAAGGGTCAGTGTTACTGTGGCTGTACACAATAAGGGTCAGTGTTAATGAAGTTGTACCCAGTAAGGGTCAGTGCTAATGGAACTGTCCCCAGTAAGGGTCAGTGTTACTGGAGCTGAACACAATAAGGGTCAGTGTTAATGAAGTTGTACCCATAAGGGTCAGTGCTAATGGAACTGTATCCAGTAAGTGTCAGTGTTACTGGAGCTGTACCCAGCAAGGGTCAGTGTTAATGGAGCTGTACCCAGCAAGGGTCAGTGTTAATGGAGCTGTACCCAATAAGGGTCAGTGTAATGAAGTTGTACCCAATAAGGGTCAGTGTTAATGGAGTTGTACACAGTAATGTTCAGTGTTCGTGGAGCTGTACCCAGTAAGGGTCAGTGTCAATCAAAGTGCACCCAGTAAGGATCAGTATTAATGGAGGTGTACCCAGTATGGGTCAGTGTTAATGGAGCTGTACCCAGTGAGGATCAGTGTTCCTGGAGCTGTACCTAATAATGGTCAGTGTTAGTGGAGCTGTACCCAGTAAGAGTCAGTGTTACTGGAGCTGTACCCAGTAAGGGTCAGTGTTACTGGAGCTGTACCCAATAAGGGTCAGTGCTACTGGACCTGTAGCCAATAAGGGTCAGTATTAATGGGGCTGAACACATTAAGGTCTGTGATAATGGAGCTGTACCGAGTAAGGGTCAGTGTTAGTGCAGCTGTATTCAGAAAGGGTCATTGTTAGTGGAACTATACCCAGTAAGGGTCAGTGCTATTGGAGCTGTACCCAGTAAAGGTCAGTATCAATGGAGCAGTTCCCAGTAAGGGTCATTGTTAATGAAGTTGTACCCTGTAAGGGTCAGTGATAATGGAGCTGTACCCAGTAAAGGTAAGTGTTAATGGATCTGTACCCAGTAAGGGTCATTGTTAATGAAGTTGTACCCTGTAAGGGTCAGTGATAATGGAGCTGAACCCAGGAAGGGTCAGTGTTAATGGAGCTGAACCCAGCAAGGGTCAGTGTTAATGGAGCTGTACCCCGTAAGGGTCAGTGATAATGTAGCTGTACCATGTAAGTGTCAGTGTTACTGGAGCTGTACCCAGCAAGGGTCAGTGTTAATGGAGCTGAACCCAGTAAGGGTCAGTGTTAATGGAGCTGAACCCAGTAAGGGCTATCAACCCCTCAGAAAACGAACCGGAAATGACTAGACCACAAACCCCAGGAACACCATCCAGGAGAAAGAAACAAATAGAAAGCAGGAGACAACAGCTTCGCATCACTTGGAGGTCGCCACTGATGATGTTGCCTAGTCAGGTAATGAAACGTCTGGATATGAAACCTACAGCTCAGCGAGCAAACCTACACCCTAAGTAAGGGCAGTGTTAGTGGAACTGTACCCCAGTAAGGGTTAGTGTTACTGTAGCTGTACCCAATAAGGGTCAATATTAGTGGAGCTGTACACATTAAGGGTCAGTGATAATGGAGGAGAAAGTGAGGACTGCAGATGCTGGAGATCAGAGCTGAAAATGTGTTACTGGAAAAGCGCAGCAGGTCAGACAGCATCCAAGGAACAGGAGGATAGACGTTTCGGGCATAAGCCCTTCTTCAGGAATAATGGCTGAAGAAGGGCTTATGCCCGAAACGTCGATTCTCCTGTTCCTTGGATGCTGCCTGACCTGCTGCGCTTTTCCAGCAACACATTTTCATCAGTGATAATGGAGCTGTACCCAGTAAGGGTCAGTGTAAATGCAGCTGTATCCAGTAAGGGCCAGTGATAATGCAGCTGTACACAGTAAGTGTCAGTGTTACTGTAGCAGTACCCAATAAGGGTCAGTGATAATGGAGCTGTACACATTAAGGGTCAGTGATAATGGAGCTGTACCCAATAAGGGTCAGTGTTAATGGAGCTGTAGCCCGTAAGAGTCAGTGTTACTGGAGCTGTACCCAATATGGGTCAGTATTAATGGAGCTGTACCCATTAAGGCTCAGTGCTAAAGGAGCTGTACCCAGTAAGGGTCAGTGTTAATGAAGTTGTAGCCAGTAACGCTCTGTGATAAAGGAGCTTTACCCAGTAAGGATCAGTGTTAATGGAGCCGAACCCAGTGAGGGTCAGTATTAATGGAGCTGTACTCAATAAGGGTCAGTGTTAGTGGAGCTGTACCAGTAAGGGTCAGTGTAATGAAGTTGTACCCAGTAAGGGTTAGTGTTAACGAAGTTGCACCCAGTAAGGGTCAGTGCTAATGGAGTTGTACCCAGTAAGGGTCAGTGTTAGTGGAGCTGTACCCAGTAAGGGTCAGTGCTAAAGGAGTTGCACCCAGTAAGGGTCAGTGCTAATGGAGCTGTACCCAGTAAGGGTCAGTGTTAATGGAGCTGTATCCAGAAAGGGCCAGTGTTAGTGGAGCTGTACCCAGTAAGGGTCAGTGTTAATGAAGTTGTAGCCAGTAAGGCTCTGTGATAATGGAGCTGTACCCAGTAATGGTCAGTGTTAGTGGAGCTGTATCCAGAAAGGGTAAGTGTTAATGGAGCTGTATCCAGAAGGGGTCAGTGCTAATGGAGCTGTATCCAGTAAGGGTCAGTGTTAATGGAGCTGTACCTAGTAAGGGTCAGTGTTAATGAAGTTGTAGCCAGTAAGGCTCTGTGATAATAGAGCTGTACCCAGTAAGGGTCAGTGTTAGTGGAGCTGTACCCAGTAAGGGTCAGTATTAATGGAGCTGTATCCAGAAAGGGTAAGTATTAATGGAGCTGTATCCAGAAGGGGTCAGTGCTAATGGCACTGTATCCAGTAAGGGTCAGTGTTAATGGAGCTGTACCTAGTAAGGGTCAGTGTTAATGAAGTTGTAGCCAGTAAGGCTCTGTGATAATGGAGCTGTACCCAGTAAAGGTCAGTGTTACTGGAGCTGTACCCAGTAAGGGTCAGTATTAATGGAGCTGTATCCAGAAAGGGTCAGTGTTAGTGGAGCTGTACCCAGTAAGGGTCAGTGTTAATGGAGCTGTATCCAGAAGGGGTCAATGCTAATGGAGCTGTATCCAGTAAGGGTTAGTGTTACTGGAGCTGTACCCAGTAAGGGTCAGTGCTAATGGAGCTGTATCCAGTAAGGGTCAGTGTTAATGGAGCTGTATCCAGAAGGGGTCAGTGTTAATGGAGCTGTATCCAAAAAGGGTCAGTGTTAGTGGAGCTGTACCCAGTAAGGGTCAGTGTTAATGAAGTTGTAGCCAGTAAGGCTCTGTGATAATGGAGCTGTACCCAGTAAGGGTCAGTGTTAGTGGAGCTGTACCCAGTAAGGGCCAGTGTTAATGGAGCTGTACCCATTAAGGTTCAGTGTTATTGGAGTTGTTCCCAGTGAGGGTCAGTGTTAATGGAGCTGTACCCAGTAAGGGTCAGTGTTAGTGGAGCTGTACCCAGTAAGGCTCTGTGATAATGGAGCTGTATCCAGTAAGGGTCAGTGTTAATGGAGTTGTTCCCAGTAAGGGTCAGTGTTAATGGAGCTGTACCCATTAAGGGTCAGTATTATTGGAGTTGTTCCCAGTAAGGGTCAGTGTTAATGGAGCTGTACCCAGTAAGGGTCAGTGTTAATGAAGTTGTACCCAGTAAGGGTCAGTGTTAATGGAGCTGTACCCAGTAAGGGTCAGTGTTAATGAAGTTGTTCCCAGTAAGGGTCAGTGTTACTGGAGCTGTACCCAGTAAGGGTCAGTGTAATGAAGTTGTACCCAGTATGGGTCAGTGTTAATGGTGTTGTACCCAGTCAGGATCAGTGTTAATGGAGCTGTACCCAGTAAGGGTCAGTGTTAATGGAGCTGTACCGAGGGAGGGTCAGTGTTACTGGAGCTGTACCCAGTAAGGGTCAGTGTTAATGCAATTGTACCCAATAAGTGTCAGTGCCAGTTGAACTGATCCCAGTAACTGTCTTTAGCAATTCAACTGTACTCAGTATGCGTCCATGCCAATGGAACTGTTCCTAGTTAGAGTCAATGCCAATGAAGCTGTACCCAGTAACTGCCAACATTCCTGTACCAGTAAGCACCAGCACCAACATTACTGCAACAGTAAATACCAGCACCAACCTTCCTGTACCAGTAAGTATAGGGTTGACCATTCCTGTACCAGTACGTACCCTTGCCAAATATTACTGTGCCAGTAAGTACCACCATTCCTGCATCAGTAGGTACCAGCACCAACATTGCTGTACTAGTAAGGACCAGCACTAACATTACTTTGCCAGTAAGTACCAGCACCAACATTACTGTACCAGAAAGTACCAGTGCCATCATTCCTGTACCACTATGTACCAGCACCAACATTGCTGTACCAATAAGTACCCGTACCACCATTCCTGTACCACTATGTACCAGCACCAACATTGCTGTACCAGTAAGTACCAGTACCATCATTCCTGTACCACTATGTACCAGCACCAACATTACTGTACCAGTAAGTACCAGCACCAACATTAATGTACCAGTAAGTGCCAGTAGCACCATTCCTGTGCCAGTAAGTACCAGCGCCAACATTACTGTACCAGTAGGTACCAGTACCACCATTCCTGTACCAGTAGGTACCAGCACCAACATTACTGTAGTAAGCACCAGTACCACCATTACTTTATCAGTAAGTACCAGCACCAACATTACTCTAACAGTAAGCACCAGCACCAAAATTACTTTACCAGTATGTACCAGTACCACCATTCCTGTACCAGTAGGTGCCCGCAGCAACATTGCTGTACCAGTAAGTACCAATACCACCATTCCTGTACCAGTAGGTGCCCGCAGCAACATTGCTGTACCAGTAAGTACCAGTACCACCATTCCTGTACCAGTAGGTAACAGCACGACCATTCCTGTTCCAGTACTAGTACCAACATTAATGTTCAAGCCGATTGAATGATGACTCCAAAACGGATAGCAGTTTGGTGTACTCAGTTTTCACCATCTCAAAAATAAGAAACGCTGGTAAAGGATACAGTATGTATACTTTCATAACATTTCTGCTTCAGTGAAAGTGGAGATTTTCTCGAGTTTACCTTAACCCTCTAAAACCCAGCCACTTTTAAACATCGCTAGTGAGAAATGAGATAATGAGAATCCAGTGAAAGTATATTCCTGTTAGGGTGAAAGGAAAGGCTGGTAGGTATAAGGAATGCTGGATGATTAAAGAAATTGAGGGTTTGGTTTAGAAAAAGAAAGAAGCATATGTAAGGTATAGAAAGGATAGATCGAGTGAATCCTTAGAGTATAGGGGAAGTAGGAATATACTTTAGAGGGAAATCAGGACGGCAAAAAGGGGACAAGAGATAGCTTTGGCAAATAGAATTGAGGAGAATCCAAAGGGTTTTTACAAATAAATTAAGCACAAAAGGGTAACTAGGGAGAGAATAGGGCCCCTCAAAGATCAGCAAGGTGGCTTTTGTGTGGAACCGCAGGAGATAGGGGAGATACTAAACAAGTATTTTGCATCCGTATTTACGATGGAAAAGGACATGGAAGGTATCGAATTTAGGGAAATAGGTGGTGACATCTTAAAAAATGCCCATCTTAAAGAGGAGGAAGTGCTGGATGACATGAAATGCATAAAAGTGGAGAAATTCCCAGGACCTGATCAGGTGTACACGAGAACTCTGTGGGAAGCTCGGGAAGTGATTGCTAGGCCTCTTGCTGAGATATTTGAACATAGATAGTCACAGATGAGATGCCGGAAGACTAGGAGGTTGGCTAAGGTAGTGTCACTATTTAAGAAAGGTGGTAAGGACAAACCAGGGAACTATAGACCAGTGAGCCTGACGTCGGTGGTGGGCAAGTTGTTGGAGGGAATCCTGAGGGACAGGATGTACATGTATTTGGATAGGCAGAACTGATTAGAGATACTGGATCAGTGGTGCTGGAAGAGCACAGCAATTCAGGCAGCATCCGAGGACAGGCAAAATCGACGTTTCGGGCAAAAGATAGTCAACATGGCTTTGTGCATGGGAAATCATGTCTCAGAAACATGTTTGAGTTGTTTGAAGAAGTAACAAAGAGGATTGATGAGGGCAGAGTGGTAGATGTGATATATGTGCCATCTGAGTGCGAGCAGCAGCGGAGGCAAGACAAAGCCGGAACACTGCAGCTAAGGTAAGGCAGTCTTTTTAAAAAAATTACTAACCGGTAGCGGACAGCGGTGTTTTCCCTTTCACAGAAGGAGCGGGAGCAGCGGGGGAAGTGACGAGGACCAGAGGGGCAGCCGGGAAGGAAAGCAGTGAGTATAAAAGCGCGCAGGAGTGGCTATTACGGAGACATGGGTAGAACAGGGATAGGATTGGCTCTTGCAGGTTCCAGGGTTTAAGTGTTTTAGTAGGGTCAGAGGTGGGGTAAAAGAGGGGGAGGTGTGGCATTGCTTGTCAAAGATAGTATTACAGCGGTGGAAAGGACGATGGTTGAAGACTCGCCATCTGAGGTAGTTTGGGCTATAGCTTTCCCAGTCAATATCTGGAAAGTTAAAGTCCCCCATAACAACCACTCTGTTACTTTCACTCTTCTCCTGAATCATCCTCGCAATTCTTTCTTCTACATCTCTAGGGCTATTAAGAGGCCTGGAGTTTTCTACAGGCCTCTTAATAGCCCTAGAGATGGAGAAGAAAGAATTGCGAGGATGATTCAGGAGAAGAGTGAAAGTAATAGAGTGGTTGTTATGGGGGACTTTAACTTTCCAGATATTGACTGGGAAAGCTATAGCTCAAGTTCGTTAGATGGGTCAGTGTTTGTCCAATGTGTGCAGGAGGGTTTCCTGACACAATATGTAGACAGGCCAACAAGAGGTGAGGCCATACTGGATTTGGTTCTGGGTAACGAACCAGGCCAGGTGTTAGAATTGGAGGTAGGTGAGCACTTTGGGGACAGTGACCACAATTCGGTGACTTTTACTCTAGTGATGGAGAGGGATAAGTGTGCACTGCAGGGCAAGAGTTATAGCTGGGGGCAGGGAAATTATGATGCGGTGAGGCACGACTTAGGATGCGTGGCTTGGAAAAGTAGGCTTCAAGGGAAGGGCGCAATTGATATGTGGAGCTTGTGTCAAGGAGCAACTATTGAGTGTCCTTGATAAGTATGTACCCGTCAGGCAGGGAGAAATGGGTCATGTGAGGGAGCCGTGGTTTAATAAGGAATTGGAATCCCTTGTTAAAGGGAAGAGGGCGGCCTATGTAAAGATGAGGCGTGAAGGTTCAATTGGGGCGATTGAGAGTTATAAGGTAGCCAGGAAGGATCTGAAGAGAGAGCTAAGAGCAGCAAGGAGGGGACATGAAAAGTCCTTAGTTGGTAGGATTAGGGAAAACCCAAAGGCTTTCTATAGATATGTCAGGAATAAAAGAATGACTAGGGTAGGAATAGGTCCAGTCAAGGATAGTAGTGGGAAGTTGCGTATGGAGGCTGAGGTGATTGGGGAGACACTGAATGAATACGTTTTGTCAGTATTCAATCAGGAACAGGACTTGTTGCCGATGTGAATACTGAGTCACAATTAATTAGAATGGACGGCTTTGAGGTATGTAGGGAAGAGGTGTTGGAAATTCTGGAAAGGGTGAAAATAGATAAGTCCCCTGGGCCTGATGGCATTTATCCTAGGATTCTCTGGGAAGCAAGGGAGGAGATTGCAGAGCCATTGGCCTTGATTTTTATGTCCTCGTTGTCTACAGGAATAGTGCCAGAAGATTGGAGGATAGCAAATGTGGTTCAAGAAGGGGTGTAGGGATAACCCGAGTAACTATAGGCCGGTGAGTCTCACTTCTGTTGTGGGCAAAGTCTTAGAGAGAATTGTAAGGGATAGGATTTATGAACATCTGGATAGAAATAATGTGATCAAGGATAGTCAGCATGGTTTTGTGAAGGGCAGGTCGTGCCTCACAAACCTTATTGAATTCTTTGAGAAGGTGACTAAGGAGGTAGATGAGGGTAAAGCGGTAGATGTGGTGTATATGGATTTTAGTAAGGCGTTTGATAAGGTTCCCCATGGTAGGCTACTGCAAAAAATACGGAGGTATGGCATTGAGGGTGAGTTGGAGGTTTGGATTAGGAATTGGCTGGCTGGAAGAAGACAGAGGGTAGTAGTTGATGGTAAAGGTTCATCTTGGAGTGCAGTTACTAGCGGTGTTCCGCAAGGATCTGTTTTGGGACCATTGCTGTTTGTCATTTTTATAGGTGACCTGGAGGAGGGGCTAGAAGGTTGGGTGAGCAAGTTTGCGGATGATACAAAAGTCGGTGGAGTTGTTGACAGTGAGGAAGGATGTGTCAGGTTACAGCGGGATATAGATAAGCTGCAGAGCTGGGCAGAAAGATGGCAAATGGAGTTCAATGTAGGTAAGTGTGAGGTGATTCACTTTGGTAAGAGTAACAAAAAGATGGGGTACTGGGCTAATGGTCGGATACTTGGTAGTGTGGATGAGCAGAGGGATCTTGGTGTCCATGTACATAGATCTCTGAAAGTTGCCACCCAGGTAAATAGTGCGGTGAAGAAGGCATATGGCGTACTGGCTTTTATTGGTAGAGGAATTGAGTTCCGGAGTCCTGAGGTCATGTTGTAGTTGTATAAGACTCTGGTGCGGCCGCATCTGGAGTATTGTGTGCAGTTTTGGTCACCATACTATAGGAAGGATGTGGAGGCACTGGAACGGGTGCAGAGGAGGTTTACCAGGATGTTGCCTGGTATGGTAGGAAGTTCGTATGAGGAAAGGCTGAGGCACTTGGGACTGTTTTCATTGGAGAAAAGAAGGTTTAGGGGTGACTTGATAGAGGTGTACAAGATGATTAGGGGTTTAGATAGGGTTGACCATGAGAACCTTTTTCCACGTATGGAGTCAGCTATTATGAAGGGGCATAGCTTTAAATTAAGGGGTGGTAGGTATAGGACAGATGTTAGGGGTAGATTCTTTACTCAGCGAGTCGTGAGTTCATGGAATGCCCTGCCAGTAGCAGTGGTGGACTCTCCCTCTTTATGGGCATTTAAACGGGCATTGGATAGGCATATGGAGGATAGTGGGCTAGTGTAGGTTAGGTGGGCTTGGATCGGCGCAACATCAAGGGCCAAAGGGCCTGTACTGCGCTGTATTTTTCTATGTTCTATGTTCTAAGGCATTCGACAAGGTTCCCTACGGGGGACTGATTAGCAAGGTTAGATCTCGTGGAACACAGGGAGAACTAGCCATTTGGATACAGAACTGGCTCAAAGGTAATAGACGGAGTGTGGCGATGGAGGGATGTTTTTCAGACTGGAGGCCAGTGACCAATTGACTGCCACTACTGCTGGGTCCACTACTTTTTATCATTTGTATAAAATGATTTGGATGTGAGCAGACGAGGAAAGTTGGTAAGTTTGCAGATAACACCAAAACTGAAGGTATAGTGGACAGCGAAGAAGGTTACCTCAGATTACAACGGGATCTTGATCAGATGGGCCAATGGGCTGAGAAGGACAAATGTGAGGTGTTGCATTTTGGAAAAACAAATCTTAGGACTTATACGCTTAATGGTAAGGTCCTAGGGAGTGTTGCTGAACAAAGAGACCTTGGAGTGCAGGTTCATAGCTCCTTGAAAGTGGAATCACAGGTAGATAGGATAGTGAAGAAGGTGTTTGGTATGCTTTCCTTTATTGGTCAGAGTATTGAGTATAGGAGTTGGGAGGTCATGTTGCGGCTGTACAGGACATTGGTTAGGCCACTATTGGAACATTGCATGCAATTCTGGTTTCCTCCCTATCAGAAAGATGTTGTGAAACTTGAAAGGCTTCAGAAAAGATTTTAAGGAATACGTGCGAGTTGGAGGATTTGAGCTATAGGGAAAGGTTGAACAGATATGGGCTATTTTCTCCAGAGCGTTGGAGGCTCTGGGGTGACCTGATAGGTGTTCATAAAATCATGAGAGGCATGGATAGGATAAATAGACAAAGTCTTTTTCCTGGGGTGGAGGAGTCCAGAACTAGAGGGTATAGGTTTAGGGTGAGAGGGGAAAGATTTTAAAGAGGACTAAGGGGCAACTTTTTCATGCAGAGGATGGTACGTGTATGGAATGAGCTGCCAGAGGAAGTGGTGGAGGCTAGTACAATTGCTACATTTAAAAGGCATCTGGATGGGTATATGAATAGGAAGGGTTTGGAGGGATACGGGCCGCGTGCTGGCAGGTGGGACTAGATTGGGTTGGGATATCTGCTCGGCATGGACGGGTCGGACCAAAGGGTCTGTTTCCATGCTGTACATCTCTATGACTCTATGACTCTAATGTACCAGTAAGTACCCGTACCACCATTCCTGTACCAGTAGGTACCAGCAGCAACATTCCTGTACCAGTAAGTACCCGTACCACCATTCCTGTACCAGTAGGTACCAGCACCAACATTCCTGTACCAGTAAGTACCTGTACCACCACTCCTGTACCAGTAGGAACCAGCACCAACATTCCTGTACCAGTAAGTACCCGTACCACCATTTCTGTACCAGTAGGTACCAGCACCAACATTCCTGTACCAGTAAGTACCTGTACCACCATTCCTGTACCAGTAGGTACCAGCACCAACATTGCTGTACCAGTAAGTACCGGCACCAACATTACTTTACTTTATAAGTAAGTACCAGCACCAACATTGCTCTAACAATAAGTACCAGCACCAACATTACTTTACCAATAAGTACCAGTACCACCATTCCTGTACCAGTAGATACCCGCACCAACATTGCTGTACCAGTAAGTACCGGCACCAATGTTAACGTACCAGTAAGTACCAGCACCAACATTACTCTAACAATAAGTACCAGCACCAACATTACTTTACCAATAAGTACCAGTACCACCATTCCTGTACCAGTAGGTACCAGCACCGACATTACTGTACCAGTAAGTACCAGTACCACCATGCCCGTACCAGTAGGTTGCAGCACCAACATTCCTATGCCAGTAAGTACCAGCACCAACATTACTCTAACGGTAAGTACCAGTACCACCATTCCTGTACCAGTAGGTACCAGCACCAACATTCCTGTACCAGTAAGTACCAGTACCACCGTTCCTGTACCAGTAGGTACCAGCACCAATATTAACTTGCCAGTAAGTGCCAGCACCAACAAACCTGTGCCAGTGCGTACCAGTACCACCATTCCTGTACCAGTAAGTACCAGCACCAACATTACTCTAACGATAACTACCAGTACCGCCATTCCTGTACAAGTAGGTACCAGCACAAACATTCCTGTGCCAGAAAGTACCAGTACCACCGTTCCTGAACCAATAAGTACCAGCACCAACATTACTGTACCAGTAAGTACCAGTACCACCGATCCTGTACCAGTAGGTACCAGCACCAACATCAACTTGCCAGTAAGTTCCAGCACCAACAGTCCTGTACCAGTGCATACCAGTACCACCATTCCTGTACCGGTAGGTACCAGCACCAACATTACTGTAACAGTTAGTACCAGCACCAACATTACTATTACAGTAAGTACCAGTGCCACCATTCCTGTACCAGTAGGTCCAGCACCAACATTATTGTACCAGCAAGTACCAGCATCAACATTACTGTACCAAGAAATACCATTACCATCATTCCTGTACCTGTAGGTTCCAGCACCAACACTACTTTACCAGAAAATACCAGCACCAACATTACTTTACCAGAAAGTACCAGCAGCAACATTACTGTAACAGTTAGTACCAGCACCAACATTACTATATCAGTAAGTACCAATACCACCATTCCTGTGCCAGTAAGTGTCAGGACCAACATTACTTTACCAGAAAGTACCAGCACCAACACAATCTGTGCCAGTAAGTGTCAGGACCAACGTTACTGTACCAGCAATTACCACTGTTACAACAAGGGGTAAACCCTCTTGCTTAACTTAAACCAGCAACACGGAAAAGATTTATCCTGTGCAGTAAACTGAAAATTCGAGAGTCCAAGAACTATTTAAAGTAAAAATTATCAACTTTATTTCTTAAATTATAACAGAGAATAATTAACCAACAACAATGTACAACTCTTTCCTGTACAACTTACTTTCCCTTTTATAGTATTAGTCCGAAAAAACCCTGATTAAAATTTACTGAAAAATTCAAATTTCAAAACCAGCCAGCTGTCAAATCTTCTCTTTATCTTCCTCTGTAGGTTTGCTCTCCAGGTCGGTTTTGATGTTTTCTCTGTGCAAACTCCTTCTCTAGACAGGTCCCTCTCAGAGAGTTCTGACTAGCAGCCTACATAACTTAGTCTTTTGGCAGTTCTCCTCCCAACTGTTCAATTTTTCCTGGTCTTATACCCCCACAGCATTGGATTGTGTCATTGGCTTTTAATATTGTTATTATACTCAATTCAAACTTGATTGGAATTTGGTATTTTTTGGGAAGTATAATTTAAACTGATTGGCCTCCTTCAAATTTGTTTTTCTCTCCAGGCAACTAGCTGCTGGATCAAATGTTATGTTATATTTTGTTCAGAACACTTGGTTCTATCAGGTAGCTTTTAACTTTCTTAAAGGTACAGTACACCCACATCTTCAAAACACCAGTGTCAACATTACTGTTAGGAGAGGAGTCTCTACAAAAGGAACTGTAACTGATGAATTAGCAGGAATGGAATGGTATCCAGTGACAGTTAGTGCCAAAGAGTCACACTTTTAGGTTAGACAGCCTTATTGGATAAAATAATATGCAACTATTGCTTTGCTATTGTCTCAGTTGTCTGCTCCTACCCTGAGCTTTAATACATAAATATTATAGAGTTTATTTGATTACCAAGTTCATGCTGAGATATTGTGATTGGCCCTACCAATCATTTATACCTATTTCTTTTATGCCCCTGGATTCAGCTAAATTACTTCAACGATTTTTTTTATAAACAGACTAACAAATACCCAGTTACAGGCTGCAATTCAATCAGGGGTTTTGGGTTGTGAGGGTGTAACCAATGCATACACGACTGGAACATAGCTGGGTGAATGGTAGAGGGAGGCTGGGATGTAATCTTTGACCCAAATTGTTTTGAGAGTCAGAAGTTCCCAGGTTAAGTGTAGGCAGGAATTTTCATTGCATTTAGAAACTGCTTGGAAATGCAATTGAGATTATTTGATCAGCTCAGATCATCATCTCATCAATTATTGCATAATTTGCTTTACAAACTCCATTACTGAAAGCGGGGATTCTCCTTATTGCAATGGTAATTTTTTCACACAAGCCCAGCATTGGTAAATCCCACCTCTCCCTCTCCCCAGAGTCAGTCAAAGATTTACCTTGTGCTACGAAGTGCAGTCAAGCCCCTATCCATTTTTCCATGACTTTAACTACAATTACTTTTTTGTCCTTACCATGTATTAGTGTAAAAGTATTTAATCTGTTTGCCATGGATAAAAAATGTATCATTAGAATGTCCCTGTCCTTGATCCATAGCCATGCCCTACTACGTCACTAATATCCTCTATATTATTAGGCCTTCAGAGCTTAGTATACGTTAGATCACAAAACTGAATGTGTGGTCATCTGGTCAAAATTTAACTGAGTTGATGTGAACATATAAACTGTTCTGAAGAATAAAACAGACAAATGCATTCAGAAATGTGGCAGTGGATATGAGGCATTTTGGAGATGATGTCTGTTTTAAGTAGACAAATTTTGTGCAGTCAGGGCTTTCTCTGTCCAAATAATTATTCACAACAAGAAAGACTCATATAAAAGAAAATGGATCCAGGCTTTAATCCCTCAACTGCCAAGTCCTTAGAACAGTAAAGACAGGGCTGATCACTAGGATTGCAGAAGAAAAATCTCTCTCTCGATGTTTATTATACAAAAGAAAAGAATTGAGATGCAGCAAAGAGCAGAGTCAGTCTCTGACAGCTCTATCCCCTGGTGGCTTCATGTCTGTGTTGTGAATGTGAAAATTCTACAGCCCAGCAAGACTGACAAGGGAACACATGCAATGAATTGCTAACACTAATTCCTAGCATTTCAATAAAAGGCACAGCTTGACATTTTACTTTCTCTAAGGTGCCAGATGACAGATCACACAGTAAACACCATTGGAAATAATGGATGATTAACCCTTTAGGGTACAAAATGTCATCAGCTTATCTGTTTAGCAATTAATGTTTCAGAAGCTTAATTGTGAACTGGTTGAAAATAGTTAGATCTGGCTTGGGGTTGAAATGCTACATTGGGAGGTTTCATTGCCTGAACCCCCTTCTCCATCCATCTCACGTCTATGCCACAACACATCCCCATTCCAACTTGAATATAAACAAACTTTTGGCTTTTGGATTGGATGTCTCTTGGCTGTTGGTTAAACAGCCTTGCTACCCATCACCAATATGTTTATCATTAATGATCAGAAGTGTCTAATTACATAAAGGGAGGCAATGGCCGAGTGGTATTATCACTCAACTGTTAACCTCGGGACATAGGTAATGTTCCGGGGACACGGGACATGGAAGAGGTGGAATTTGAATCCAATAAAAATCTGAAATAAAGTGTCTACTGATGATCATGAATCTATTGCCAATCATTATGAAAAATCCATTTGGTTCACTGATGTCCTTTGGGGAAGGAAACTGCCATCCTTACCTGGTCTGACCTACATGTGACTCCAGACCCACAGCAATGTGGTTGACTCTTACCTGCCCTCTGGGCAATAAGGATTGGGCATTAAATGCTAACCTAGCCAGTGAAGCCTCATCCTGTGAATGAAATTTTTAAAGATGCCTGTAGATCGGTTTCAGTAATTCATTGAATTCCTACAGTGTGAAAGCAGGCCATTCAGCCCATCAAGTCCACACTGACCGTCCAAAGATCACCCCACTCAGACTCACCCCCTTACCCTATCACCCTGCATTTACCATAGCTAATCCATCTAGCCTGGACACAATGGGCAATTTAGCATGGCCTATTCAGCTAACCTGCATATCTTTGGACTGTGGGAGGAAACTGGAGTACCCAGAGGAAACCCACGCAGACACGGGGAGCACGTGCAAACTCCACACAGTCAGTCGCCTGAGGTTGGAATTGAACCCAGGTCTCTGGTGCTATAAGGCAGCAGTGCTAACCACTGAGCCACCATGCTACCCAATTAGCCTGGCAATTAACCTTAAAATCTTCAGTATTGGAACAATCATGGAAAATTGATAATCTGGTACTGGTTCAGTGAGTACAACATGTAGTCCTGATTTAACTTATTGAGTTTAACAAACTGAGTCGAGACTGGGGCTGCACCACTCTCTCTGTTATTAATCCACTCATTAGAAAGGCTATCTTGCATTAAGCAACTCCAAGTTGGTGAATAGGATTGATTATGTGGAGAGTAAAGATTCTACAGCATTTGAAACTAAGGTAACTGCATTTTTTCTATTTCTTGTCCAAGTCCATTACTGTTAGCAATTTGAGAAATAAGGAACACAATAATCTTTATATAGAGTCCACAAGTTAGCACAATAAACATCTTTGTGACTTTCAAACAAGATAATTGGTTATGCATTATTATTAAAATATATGAGAAAGGTTAGATCCTTTCTAAAAATGTACTTTGCTCATTTTTTTTAAAAATGTACACTACCAAACCTTTCATCTTGCATTCAGAGTCAACCTGTCTCCTTACATTTTTGTTTCTTCATTCACTTGTCGATGTTTCCCTAATTCATTCATTAAATTATTTGGTAATCTGCTCTCTTTTGTTTGTGTTTCATTCGGTAATCTTCCATAGATCATAGAACAGAGAACAGTACAGCACAGTACAGGCCCTTCGGCCCTTGATATTGTGCCAGCCTTTTATCCTACTCTAAAAGCAAACTAACCTACATACTCTTCATTGTACTGTCTACCATGTGCCTATCCAAGAGTTGCTTAAATGTTTCTCGTGTATCTGACTCTACTACCACCACTGGCAATGCATTCCACGCACCCACCGATTTCTGTGTAAAGAACTGACCTCTGACATCTCCCCTAAACCTTCCTCCAATCACCTTAAAATTAGGCCCCCTCCTGATAAACATTACTGCTATGGGAAAAAGTTTCTGGCCATCTACTCACAGGGAATGTGCTGCCTTGGCCAACATTTATTTCCCATCCCTAAATGCCCTTGGGAAGGTGGTCGTGAGCTACCTTCTTGAACTGCTGCTGTCCATCTTGTGCAGGTCGAAGCACCATGCCGTCGGCGAGGGACTTCCAGGATTTTGACCCAGAGATGGTGAAGGAACGGCGATATATTTCCAAGTCAGGATGGTGAGTGGCTTGAAGGGGAACTTGCAGGGGGTGGTGTTCTCATATTGTTTCTAGATGATGATGGTACTAGCTTTGGAAGGTGCTGTGTCACAAACTGGTGAATTTCTGCAATGCATCTTGTGGATAATACCCACTGCTGTCACTGAGCATCAGTGATGTTGGGAGTGTTATGTTCTTGGATCAAGTGGTCTGCTTTGTCCTGGACAATGTCAAGCAGATAAACCTCAATAAAATCCACTGAATCTCCAGACTTCCTTTGCCAAGGCACTTTCTACCATGGGGTGAAATCAGCCTCTTGCCACATGAGCTACTTTGAAGGCGACATGCAGAAGCTAAGACTTCAGGTGTGTAGGAGGGACCCAATGGGAAGGATCTTTCTCACCAGCAGTCAAACCAATTATTGGTGTTTGTGAGAAAGTTCTGACAATGAGATAGTCTGCCAAATTACTTTGACAGTTTGCTCAGGGAATCATCCAACAGGAGTTTTTCCCACGAGGTCTCAAGGGCGTTACGTATTGACCATTACCTGATTGGGCTTATGGTCAAAGGTATTTTTCTGAATGAACTTCTCCATGAGGGACAGATGAGAGGACACAGTCAACTATGTGGAGTGTTCCACTGCAATGCAGCCAGATTCATCCATCGCAGCCTGGGACAGGTTGACGCTCAGCATCTCGTGATACTTTGTGGTTGCGTACTGAGGATGTGCACATGGCTCAATGTAGCCGTTTGCAAAGGTGGCCTTTTTTTGTTCATTCACAGGATGTGGATGTCACTAGCCCATTCATTGCCCATAGGGCAGTGAAGAGTTAGCCACATTGCTGTGGATCTAGAATCACATATCGGCCAGACTAGGTAGGAATGGTGGTTTCCTTTCCCAAAGGACATTAGTGAACGAGATGGGTTTTCACCAACAATCAACAATAGTTTCATGGTCGTCGTTAGACTCTTAATGGATGTAGGTTTGCTCACTGAGCTGGAATGTTCATTTTCAGATGTTTCATCACCATACTAGGTAACATCTTCAGTGAGCCTCCGGATTAAACTTTGTCCGGAGGTTAACTGAAGATGTTACCTAGCATGGTGACAGAGCATCTGAATATGAACCTTCCAGCTCAACGAGCAATATTACATCCAGAACCTCAACCTGAGTTACAAATCTTCGCAAAACTTGTTAGATTCTTAACTTCAAATTTTTATTGAATTCAAATTGCACCATCTGCCATGGTGAGATTTGAACCCAGCTCCCCAGACATTGCCTGGGTTTCTGGAGTAACAGTCTAGTGATAATATCAGTTCACCATTGCCTGCTTTAGATTTGGATAAGGACAATGCGGTGCATGTTTATTCCCCTTTCACTTTGCACATTGTTATCCTTTGAACATTCTCCATGTTTGACCTGCAGATAAAGTGTAAGGTGTCTTGGGTGATTCACTTTGGAAGGGGCAACAGGAATACAGCGTACTGGGCTAATGGTAAGATTCTTGGCAATGTAGATTAGCAGAGAGACCTCGGGGTCCACGTACAGAGATCCCTGAAAGTTGCTACCCAGGTTTGTAAAGTTGTTAAGAAGGCATACAGCCTGTTAATTTTTATTGATACAGGGACTGAGTTTCAGAGCCACAAGGTCATGTTACAGCTGTACAAAACTCTGGAACGGCTGCATTTGGAGTATTGCGTACAGTTCTGGTCAGCACATTATAGGAAGGAAGGAAGCTTTGTAAAGGGTGCAGAGGAGATTTACTGAGATGTTGCCTGGTATGGAGGGAAGGTCTGATGAGGAAAGGCTGAGGGACCTGAGGCTGTTTCATTAAAGAGAAGAAGGTTGAGAGGTGACTTAGTTGAAACATAAGATAATCAGAGGGTTAGATTGGGTGGACAGTGAGAGCCTTTTTCCTCTGATGGTGATGGCTCGCATGTGGGAACACAGCTTAAAATCGAGGTGTGATAGATATAGGACAGATGTCAGATGCAGTTTCTTTACTCAGAGAGTAGTCAGGGCATGGAGTGCACTGCCTGCAACAATAGTTGACTTTAAGGGTATTTAAATGGTCATTGGGTAAACATATGGATGAAACTTGAAGAGTGAGGGATAGATGGGCTTCAGATTGGTTCCACAGATTGGCGCAACATCAAGAGCTAAAGGGCCTGCACTGCACTGTAATGTTCTATGTTCTATGTTCTATCACAACAGCATATGAGTGAGAAAAGGCCAGACCTGTGTCATGTGCTATAAGACCAACAGCACCATGCATCTAATGACCAGGTTCTTGTCTGGAGACCTCACATGCGCAGTTTTTGTTCCATTATAGTTCCTTGCTCCTCTCAGATTTGAATGCATGCCTCAACCCCTCTGAACTAGATGCCTAGCATCTTCAGGTGATCTGACATGACAGTGTAACGGACAAAGGATCACTCAGCTCGGTCCCCAAAGAACATAGCTTCATTCTTGCCTCGATTCACCTTGACTCCTGAGGACAGTTGGAATTGGTCACAGATGTGCATCAGCCACTGACAGAGGATCTGAGCTGAGGACCAGACGGTGTCCATACACAGGGAGGCTTTGGCCTGAATGTCTCCATGACCCTGGATAGTCACCCCTTTTATATCCACAATCTTCCTGACAGATTTGGCAAAGGGCTCCATGCAACACACAAACACAGCAATGGAGAGACAACAGTCATAGTCATAAAGATGTACACCATGGAAACCGACCCTTCGGTCCAACTCTTCCATGCCAGACAGATATCCTAACCTCATCTAGTCCCACCTGCCAGCACTTGGCCCATATCCCTCTAAACCCTTCCTATTCATATACCCATCCAGATGCCTTTTAAATGTTATAATTGTACCAGCCTCCATCACTTCCTCTGGCAGCTCATTCCATACACTCACCACCCTGTCCGTGAAAAGGTTGCCCCTTAGGTCCTATTTAAATCTTTCCCCTCTCACCCTAAACCTATGTTCTCTAGTTCTGGACTCCTCCACTCTAGGGACAAACTTTGTCTATTTACCCTATCCATGCCCCTCATGATTTTTTAAACCTCTACAAGGTCACCCCTGAGCCTCTGACACTCCAGGGAAAACAGCCCCAGCCTATTCAGCCTCTCCCTATAGTTCAAACCCTCCAACCCTGGCAATATCCTTGTAAATCTTTTCTGAACCCTTTCAATTTTCACAACATCTTTCCAATAGCCCTGCCTGACTCCAGATTTGATCCAAAAGCTTTCTGTTTCCTTCTCATTGATTGAAGTTGCCCTCCTGGCATTTGTGGAGGATAGCTGGATCCACTTGCAGACTCCATCCCCAGTCCCATCTTGAACAGCACTGCCATTGTGTGGGAGTGTGATGTTCTATCACAGGCCTTTATTTCTATCACAGCTGATGCCCAATCCCCACCTAACATATGGGTGCTCATATCCCTGGGTGACACAAGGCTGTCAGCATTTTCGGTAGAGTACAGCAGAGAAAAACACCAAGGACAGAGCAATTGACCACATCTTTGAATGGAAAGTTATTGTCTCCATTCATGAGATGTCACTTGTTAACTTCCTCTCTCCTCCCCCCCCCCCTACTTGTCAGTGAGGCTGGTGATGCCTCCCCTGGTGGATTTGCACATGATGTCATCCTCTCGACCATTTTCAGCAGATCCTAGCCCGTCAGATTCAACAACGCCGGAACAGCTCGGCCAGCAAGCTGTCACTCCCGGGAGGTTTTACTCTTCTCAAGAACATCCAGAGTTAGTGACATGTCTAAACTCTCCTGAATACCATCGTGAACACAAGAAATGGGCAAACAGGAAGGCTAGCCTAAAACAATTGGAGTGGTCTGATTTTGAGCAGGTATATCTACCCTATATTCCTTCTGCAGGATTGTCAAAGTTTTTGTACTGTTTGAGGTCTATTACTGTCTGCACCAGGAGTCCAGCCGAGGTATCCAGTTCACATCTAGGACCTCTGTACTGTCCAGTCAAAACATAGAATCCCAACAGTGCAGAAAGAGGCCATTTGGCCAATTGACTCCCGAAGAACATCCCATCTGGACACAACCCTCTATCCTATCCCGAAGAACATGCATTTATCATGGATAATTCACCTAACCCACACATCTTTATTACAGGGACTGTCACATAGAACTTCATACAGTCACCTAAGGCTAGAATTGAACATGGCATTGTGAGGCAGCAGTGCTAACCACTGAGCCACCATTCCGCCAGGCAGGAGATGGTCAGGCACTCGCTGTTTTCAGCAGGGACATCCATGTTCAATATCTGAGCACAGCATTCCTGTCCATACATTGGCAGTGAGGACACAGCTTCCCATCACCTCCTTAACATCACAGATGGTGAAAGTGTGCCCCCAGAGCACAATACCAAGGCTTGAGGAACAAGATCAGTGGTGATGGGACCACCACCATGTCCACTGCCTGTAACTACTGACTTATGGCATTGTACACTCCTGAAGGAACAGAAGGTCAGCATTATCCTTGACCAGGTAACCCAGTTGTGCACGGGAAACTGAAGTGATCTTAACACCCATTTTAAAAAGCAGAACACTGCAGATGCTGGAAATCTGAAATAAAGTCGGAAAGTACAGTGTTCTGTGATTGAACGGAAATGTTCATGGGGGGTTCAGCAAGCGGTCGGAGTGATGGCGGAGTGGGCCAATGGGAACAGTCCCTGCAGGAGGCTGACAGTAAGCCTGGTGGGTGGGGAGGGGGGGGAGGGGGGCGCTGTTGGTGACATCCTGATGAAGCTGGCAGAAATAATGGAGGATAATCCCTTGAATGTGGAGACTAGGGGATGGCAAGTAAAGATAAGGGGAACTGTCTAATTAATATAAAACAAGGAAATATGGATACTGAAGATCTGAAACAAAACCAGAAATCGCAGGAGATACTCAGCAGTTCTGGAAACATCTGTGGAGAGAAAGCAGAGTTAATGTTTACAGTCCAGTGACCCTTCTTCAAAACTATCACGCCTGTTGTTGTTCTGAGAGGCATTTGAAACGTTAACTTTGTTACTCTCTCCACAGATGGGGCCAGACCTGCAGAGAATCTCCAGCATTTTTCTGTTTTAAATTTCTCATTTCAGAAAGTTGTGCCATTTCACATTACCAATTGATTTTGACAGCTTCTAGTCCTTGAGTCTGCTCCTCCACCGCTGTTGTTCTGTCGCAATTGCACCTTGTCTCACTGTGATGCGTTAAGGGTACTATTCTGGTCTCCCCCTTAGACCTGCCTGGGTTGCACTGGTATGTAACGTCAGGGGCAGGATCTGGTCTATTCCGTGTTGGAGGAATCATCCTCCATCAGTTCCCCTTTGAGGGTATTGCTACTCGCAGCTTCCTGGAGCTGCCAGAAACTGGATTCTACTGTCTGCGATCTCCTGGGGTGCAGATGCCTCCTTCACCAGCTCCCACAAGCTTTGCTGCCCATTCTGATGATGCTGCCCTTGTTCCTCCTTAACCAAAGAACAGCCATCCTGGACATCTATGTAGTGAAGGGAGTCTCCTCTTACTGTTGGTCTGGGAAATGTATGGGCTCCTTTCTGGTGTCATCCCTTCCTGGTTCTTGCAAAAGACGGTGCTGCATGTGGCCAGGTCTACCACAGGAGCAACACATAGACTGAGCTGCTCCTGATAACCTGAGCTGGAGGGAGGATGGAGGATCACTCCCTGATCGTCCATCTTCACAGTTACCCTGAGTTGTCTTTTACTGGCACATATTCAAAAGGAATCCTAAACTTCAGCGCATTTCCTAGCCACACATGGTTAGGAAGGTGAGCACATCCTCAATGGGCATGTAAGGAGTTATAAAGTTGCATTCTCATC
Source organism: Chiloscyllium plagiosum (assembly GCF_037043375.1). Classification (NCBI taxonomy): domain Eukaryota; kingdom Metazoa; phylum Chordata; class Chondrichthyes; order Orectolobiformes; family Hemiscylliidae; genus Chiloscyllium; species Chiloscyllium plagiosum. The sequence goes on along the minus strand of NW_028270170.1, from coordinate 46,956,942 downwards.
AACTTGTTACATGACAGGCAGCATCAGCGATGGCTCTGTCATGAGGATTTGCAGTTGCAACAGGTTCCTTTGAAGAACAGAGTCGAAAAGTGTGGTGCTGGAAAAGCACAGCTGGTCAAGCAGCTTCTGAGGAGCAGGAGAAATGATGTTTCAGGCATTAGCCCTTCCTGATGAAGGATGCTCCCTGACCTGCTGTGCTTTTCCAGCACCACACTTTTCCACTCTGACTCTCCAGCATCTGCAATGCTCACTTTCTCCTTTGAAGAGCAACACGATTTTCTGTCACGTGGAAGCAACCAGCACTGGGGAAATCCTGCCAGCATCTGAGATCAAATCCACACCATTCCAAGAGAACTTCTTGGTGGAAGAAGCACAGTTCATTGGGATTCTTCCTTCTTCTCCTTTCGTGGCCATCCTGAATGGGGTTCATGCCCCCATTTTGGAAAATTCCTGGTTATACCTGAGCTCAATCCTGGTCTCTTCCCTACCAGATCAAAGATTATGTTATAACTCAACACTGAAGAAAGGTCACTTGATTAATTCCAGAGATGAAAGGTGTGTCTTATGAGGAGAATTTGAGCAGTTTAGGTCAGTTCTCACTGAGGGTTTAGAAGAATTAGGGGAGATCTGATTTGGCTGAAAGGAATTGACAAATTAGTGGTAGAAAGGGTGTTCTCCCGTGTGGGCCAATCTAGAATGAGAGGTCATAGTTTTAATATAACGATGAGCAGATTTAAAACAGAAATGAGGAGAAACAATTTCTCTCAAAGGATTGTGAATGTGCGGAATAACTACCCTAGAGTGCTTAGATGTTGGAAACTGAATAAATTTAACACGGAGCTAGACAGATTTTCGATCAGTAATGCATTAAAGAGTTCTGGGGAATGAGGAGGAGAGGCTGAGATGTGATCAGCCATGATCACATCAAATGACAGAGCCGGCTCGAGGGGATGAATTGTTTGCTCCTGTTCCTAGTTCTTATATTCTATGTTCTTACATTGCATGTCACAGGTTGCAGGGTACATGTTTAGTTTCTCTACAATAAGGGTTACAATAAATTGTTCAACACAATATCTGTCTGATACTAATATTAGTATTCAAGTTGGAAATTAAAGAAGTTCCGATTTCCATCAAACACTCCCAGAACAGGAACAACATGGGGGTTAGATACAGAATAAAACTCTCTCTACATTGTCCCCATCAAACACTCCCAGGGCATGTACAGCATGGGGTTAGATACAGAATAAAACTCTCTCTACATTGTCCCCATCAAACACTCCCAGGCATGTCCAGCATTGAGTTGGCTACAGATTGATGAGTTGGACTGGCTTTTTGATTAGCAATCAGGAGCTGGTAAAATGGTGGGAACTATGCTTGGATGATCCCAGCAGGGACAGATTCCTTATGATGGTCTGAAAGTTGGGCACAACCCCAGTGGATGTGATTTCTCAAATGGCTATGTGGTGGTTATTGTTTTGTGTAGCAGTCTCCATGCACCATCACTGGGAAGGCACTGAGCTGGACAGTCAATTCACCCAGAGCTGTGTGAAACCTCTGAGAAATCCCCCAGCACAGCCCCATCACTGTGACCCCTGTGGAAAGGCTAGGTCTCGCCTGTGACTCCCCTCCTCTCTAATTAGGCTACTTGTACTTTCCACACGGACTGCTGAACTTTCACAATAGAATGCTGCTATTAACACAATGGAGAAGCTCCCCTTGGTAGCTCCTTGATGCCAGCATTGATTCTCTTTGTGTGAAGTGGCTGTGTTTTGTAACTCCATTCACCACAATGAGACAAGATCCTTTATCAAATTCTTTGAGACATTTCCCAAAGATTCGTAAGTTGCTATGTAAATACAAGTCTTTCTGTGCCATATGCCTTGATCTACAAATGTCATTGTATTTGCTTGGTTTTATGTAGCTGTTCCTTTATTCATGGTGAGGAACTCTCTATTGATTACCTGTTCACTCAAACAGCAAAAATGTGATACCATCCAGCATCAGTGTTTAGTCAATTACTACACCTCGACCTTTTCGTCAGATCGCTTGATTTAACAATTCAACCTTCAGCTCACATTCTCCTCATTATTTTCAGCACTCACATATCCTTGTCTTACACATCCAGAACTCATCCACTCCACTAGTTAAGTGTCTAGACATACCTGAACCTTCACTATCTTCAGAGCATGCTATCTCTCATGCATTCCGAAATCATCTGCAAATTATTCTTCACATAATGCCCCATTCCAGATGTTGGGAATGCTGCAGCTCCAAACACTAACCTAACATGACCTCCTCTAAATATGACTAATTACATTCCCCACCATCAATTACAATCCCTTGCCACCAATTGTTGAGCCAGTTTACAACCTAATCTGTAACATCCTTCATTGTTTCAAGAGTCTTCACTCTAGCCAGGGGTCTCTCATAAGGAACCTGAGAAAATAGTTCAGGCTGTTATGACATTTTTGAAGCAGGTTATTGATCACACTGTCAACAGGAGGTTGGGAGTTTGAGTATTGGCAGTGGTGTGAGCTCATCATGCTCCCCACAATTGTGTTGACCAGCCCTGTCACACCCTCAATGTAGGCATGACTTAACCTTCTGAACACCTGGTTTGATCCGATGATGAGTTTAGTTTCTTGTTCATGCAGTGGTGTCTCTGAGCCAGGAGACACATGCTGAAGTCTAGGAGTGTGTAATAACATCTTCAAACATATTGATTTAAATTCTGTGAGGCTTTTTCCCACATTGTGAAACCCATTCTTTCTGCGTCCTATAGCAGGTATCAGATCAACAGGCTGGAAATGAACTTAACCTAATTCGTTGTTTCACAATTCCCCTTGCACTCCACCTCAGCAGTAAAATTGGCAACTGCACTTTACTTCATACTCTCATGTACACTGCTTTATAGATCATAGAACAAGAATCATAGAACCCCTGCAGTGTGGAAACAGGCCAGTTGGCCCAACAAGTCCACACTGACCCATTCCCCTACCCTACTGTGCTGTATTTACCCCTGACTAACACACCTAACCTAGACATCCCTGAACACTACAGGCAATTTAGCATGGCAAATTAACCTAACCTGCACACCTTTGGATTGTGGGAGGAAATCAGAGCTAGCAGAGGAAACCCACGCAGACACGGGAGAACGTGCAAACTCTACACAGACACCTGAGGCTGGAACCAAACCTGGCTCCCTGGCACTGTGAGGGAGCAGTGCTAATTACTGAGCCACCATGCCGCCCTCATTATATTCTGAATCTTACAATGTGTTCCTTAAATTATCTCCATTGTGCTTCAATTTCCTTACATTACGTTCAATAAAACAAGTGAAAAAGCCTTTCACCATTCTAGAAGGTACCTTACAATACATTCTGCCTGTGGTCACCCAGCCTCTTATCTACCCTGTTCTATTCATCAGATCTTTGGGTGGCATGGTGGCTCAGTGCTGAGCACTGCTGCCTCATAAGTGCCAGGGACCCAGGTTCAATTCCAGCCTTGGGTAACTGTCTATGTGGAATTTTCACATTCTCCCCGCATGGGTTTTCTCCCACAATTCAAAGATGTACAAGTTAGGTGAATTGGCCGTGCTAAATTGCCTATAGTGTTTGGAGATGTGTAGGTTAGGGGTATTCATCAGATGTAAATATTTGGTAGGGGAATGGGTCTGGGCGGGTTACTCTGGAGGGTTGGTATGGACTTGTCAGGCCAAAAGACCTGTTTCCACACTGTAGGGATTCTATAACTCTCGGACAAGTGGTGGAGTGTGAGGAGTGTCTCATCACCTTCTACTAATTACTCAGATTCTGAATGTATGTAATCAATGTCCCACCGGTTTCAGGAATGTGCCATTATAACTCTGAACAAGCTGTTCAGAAAATTTCTATTCAATCAACTTGCCTGGACCTTTCCATGCTCTATGGCCTTCTATTGAATAGGATACTGAACTTACTGGGTTAAAATTGATCTCTGATTGTTTTCTCAGATGCCTGAGAGCTCTCTGAATTTTCTCTGAAATGTCAGCCCTGATGAATACACTTTTCCTTGTATGTAAAGCATTAAAATGTGAGCTACGATTAAACTAATTCATCTCTTATCCAATGCTTCACACCACTGCCTCACAGCACTAGGGTCCCAGGTTCGATTCCAGCCTCAGGTAACTGTCTGTGTGGAGTTTCCACGTGCTCCCCATGTCTGTGTGGGTTTCTGCTGGATACTCCAGTTTTCTCCCATAGTCCAAACATATACAGGCTAGGTGCAGGATTGGCCATGCTACATTGTCCATAGTGTCCAGAGATGTACAGGCAAGGTGGATTATCTCTACAAGGGTCAGTTCTCACCGTGTCTGCGTGGGTTTCCTCCGGGTGCTCCGGTTTCCTCCCACAGTCCAAAGATGTGCAGGTCAGGTGAATTGGCCATGCTAAATTGCCCCTAGTGTTAGGTAAGGGGTACATGTCGGGGTATGGGTGGGTTGCGCTTCGGTGGGGCGGTGTGGATTTGTTGGGCCGAAGGGCCTGTTTCCACACTGTAAGTAATCTAATCTAAAAAAAAAAATCAGACTTGATAGGCTAAGTGGCCTCTATCTGTATTGTGCGGATCCTGTTATTCTTTAGTGCAAGGGTCTATCATATATAGAGTATAGGATTCCTCCCATAGATCAATTGATGAGGAAGCAAATTCTTTACATGGATCATCCATGTCAGGGTAATTGTTTGCCTGTAGCTTATTTGATCAGCCAAGATCATCATCTCATCAATTATTGCATAATTTGCTTTACAGACTCCATTACTGAAAGCAGGGATGTTCATTATTGCAATGGTAATTTCTCACAAGCCCAGCACTGGTGAATCCTTGCCCACCCCCCCAGAGTCAGTCAAAAATCTACCTTGTCCTACCAAGTGCAATCAAGTCCCTATTCATTTTTCCATGACTTTGACTATAATTACCTCTTTGTCCTTACCATGTATTAGTGCAAAATTATTTATTTTTATAAAATGTAAAATTAGAATGTCCCTGTCCTTGATCTACAGCCATGACTACTACTTCATTAATATCCCTGTAACAAGATGGGTGAGAACATTGTCTGTGCAAGTTTGAGGCAAATTGTTTTCGATATTATGTGATCCAGCTGCTCAGAGATTTTATTAGACACCAGAGAAGCAGGAGGAGAAGGAAGAATCCCAATGAACTGTGCTTCTTCCACCAAGCAGGGTTAGATCGGGTGGACAGTGCGAGCCTTTTTCTGAGAATGGTGATGACTAGCACGAGGCGGCATAGCTTCAAATTGATGGGTGATTTATACAGGACAGATGTCAGAGGTAGTTTTTTTTTAACTTAGAGAGTAGTAGGGGCATGGAAAACCCCGTCTGCAACAGTTGTAGACTCACCAACTTTACGGGCATTTAAATTGGATAGACATATCCAATTCATATTCGTGGGCGGCACGGTGGCACAGTGGTTAGCACTGCTGCCTCACAGCGCCAGAGACCCGGGTTCAATTCCCGACTCAGGCGACTGACTGTGTGGAGTTTGCACGTTCTCCCCGTGTCTGCGTGGGTTTCCTCCGGGTGCTCCGGTTTCCTCCCACAGTCCAAAGATGTGCAGGTCAGGTGAATTGGCCATGCTAAATTGCCCGTAGTGTTAGGTAAGGGGTAAATGTAGGGGTATGGGTGGGTTGCGCTTCGGCGGGGCAGTGTGGACTTGTTGGGCCGAAGGGCCTGTTTCCACACTGTAAGTAATCTAAAAAAACATATGGATGAAAGTGGAATAGTGTAGGTGAGATGGGCTCCAGATTGGCTTGACAGGGCATTGCAACATTGAGGGCCAAAAGGTATATACTGTGCTGTAATATTCTGTTTTATGTGTCTCTTTGTACTTTGCCACATCTAAATGTGCCTCTTCTTTGCTTGGTTCAAGAAGGTATTGCTCTAAGAAACATTTTGAACTCAGCTTGTTTGCTATTTCGAATCATCAAATCTAAATGAGATTTAAAATTGTCTTCAGTATTATAGTAACTATTTTTCAAATCCCCATTATTTCTTTATATTCAATTTACATTATAGCCGCTGTTAGTGGGTCAATAAACAACTCTCACATAGTGACTTCAACAGTTTCTACCCAAACTTGACATTCTCCACCAAAATCATTACTCACTCCTGTATAGATCTGATCCTTAATAATCTGCACCAAAATCATTACTCACTACATCATCAGCAACAAAATCATTACTCAATCCTTGTACAGATCTGACCCTTGTCTGTCTGCACCAAAATGATTACTCACTACTGTACAGATCTGATCATTCATCGTCAGCACCAAAATCATTACTCAATCCTGCACAGATCAGATCCTTGTCTGCCTGCACCAAAATCATTACTCAATCCTCTATAGATCTGATCCTTGATCATCTGCAGCAAAATCATTACTCACTACTTTACAGAACACATCTTTGATCATGTGAACCAAAATCATTACACAACACTGTACATATCTGGTCCTTATCTGTCTGCACCAAAATCATTACTCACTCCTCTACAGATCTGATCCTTGATCATCTGCACCAAAATCATTACACAACACTGTACATATCTGGTCCTTATCTGTCTGCACCAAAATCATTACTCACTCCTCTACAGATCTGATCCTTGATCATCTGCACCAAAATCATTACTCACTCCTGTACAGATCTCATCCTTGTCTGTCTGCACCAAAATCATTACTCACTCCTGTACAGATCTGATTCTAGATCATCTGCACCAAAATCATATCTCACTACTGTACAGATCTGATCCTTGATCATCTGCAACAAAATCATTACGCAGTAGTTAACAGATCTGATCTTTGATTATCTGTACAAAAATCATTACTCTCTATTGTACAGATCTGCTCCTTCATCATTTGCACCAAAATCATTACTGACTACTGTAGAGATCTGATCCTTATCTGTCTGCACCAACATCATTACTTACTACTGTACAGATCTGATCCTTGATCATCTGCACCAAAATCATTACTCGCTCCTGTACAGATGTGATCCTTGATCATCTGCACTGAAATCATTACTCACTCCTGTACAGATCTGAACCTTGATCATCTGCATTGAAATCATTACTCACGACTGTATTGATATGATCTGTGATCAGCTGCACCGAAATCATTACTCACTCCTGTACAGATCTGATCCTTGATCATCTGCACCAAAATTATTCCTCACTCCTGTACAGATCCGATCTTTTATCCTCTGCACCAAAATCATTACTCACTCCTGTACAGATCTGATTCTAGACCATCTGCACCAAAATCATATCTCACTACTGTACAGATCTGATCCTTGATCATCTGCAATAAAATCATTACGCAGTAGTTAACAGATCTGATCTTTGATTATCTGTACAAAAATCATTACTCTCTATTGTACAGATCTGCTCCTTCATCATTTGCACCAAAATCATTACTCACTACTATACAGATCTGATCCTTGATCCTCTGCAACAAAATCATTTGTCACTCGGTACAGATCTGATCCTTGATCATCTACACCAAAATCATTACTCAACACTGTACATATCTGGTGCTTATCTGTCTGCGCCAAAATCATTACTCACTACTATACAGATCTGATTCTTGATCATCTTCACCAAAATCATTACTGACTACTGTACAGATCGGATCCTTATCTGCCTGCACCAACATTATTACTCACTACTGTACAGATCTGATCCTTGATCCTTATCTGCAGCAAATCATTACTTACTACTGTACAGATCTGATCCTTGGTCATCTGCACCAAAATCATTACTCAACACTGCACATATCTGGTACTTATCTGTCTGCACCAAAATCATTACTCACTACTGTACAGATCTGATCCTTCATCGTAAGCACCAAAATCATCACTCAATCCTGTACAGATCTGATTCGAGTCCGTATGCATGAAAATCATTACTCACTCCTGTACAGATCTGATTCTTCATCACCTGCACCGAAATCTTCCTCACTACTGTACAGATCTGATTCTTGATCATCTGCACCACAATCATTACCCACTACTGTACAGATCTGATCCTTCACCGTCAGCACCAAAACCTTTACTCAATTCTGTACAGATCTGATTCTTGTCCATATGCACCTAAATCATTCCTCACTACTGTACAGATCTGATGCTTGGTCATCTGCACCAATATCATTACTAACTCCTGTACAGATCTGATCCTTCATTACCTGCACCAAAATCATTACTCACTCATGTACAGATCTGATCCTTCATCGTCATCCCCCAAATCATTACTCAATCCTGTACAGATCTGATTCTTGTCCGTATGCACCAAAATCATTACTCACTACTGTATAGATCTGATTCTTGATCATCTGTGCCAGAATCATTACTCTCTCCTGTACAGATCTAATCCTTGTCCGTATGCACCAAAATCATTACTCACTACTGTACAGATCTGATCATTGAACATCTGCACCAAATCATTATTAACCACTGTACAGAGCTGATTCTTGATCAATTTCAACAAAATGATTACTCACTACTGTACAGATCTGATTTTGATCATCTGCACCAAAATCATTACTCACTACTGTATATATCTGATCCTTGATCATCTGCACTAATTCTTTACTCACTTCTGTACGGATCTGATCCTTCATCATCTGCACCAAAACCATTACTATCACCTGTACAGATCCAATTCATGGTTTTCTGCACTAAAATCATTACTCGCTCCTGTACAGATCTGATCCTTGATCATCAGCACCAAAATCATAACTCACTCCTGTAACAGATCTGATCCTTGATCAGCTGCACCAAAATCATAACTCACTCCTGTAACAGATCTGATCCTTGATCAGCTGCACCAAAATCATAACTCACTCCTGTAACACATCTGATCCTTGATCAGCTGCAATGAAATCATTACTCACTCCTGTACAGATCTGATTCGTGATCATCTGCACTAAAATCATTACTCACTCCTGTACAGATCTGATCCTTGATCAGCTGCAATGAAATCATTACTCACTCCTGTACAGATCTGATCCTTGATCATCTGCACCAAAATTATTTCTCACTCCTGTACAGATCTGATTCGTGATCATCTGCACTAAAATCATTACTCACTCCTGTACAGATCTGATCCTTGATCATCTGCACCAAAATCATTACTCACTCCTGTATATATCTGATCCTTGATCAGCTGCACCAAAATCATAACTCACTCCTGTATATATCTGATCCTTGATCATCTGCACTAAAATCATTACTCACTCCTGTACAGATCTGATCCTTGATCATCTGCACCAAAATCATTACTCACTCCTGTACAGATCTGATCCTTGATCATCTGCACCAAAATCATTACTCACTCCTGTATATATCTGATCCTTGATCAGCTGCACCAAAATCATAACTACTCCTGTAACAGATCTGATTCATGATCATCTGCACCAAAATTATTACTCACTACTGTATATATCTGATCCTTGATCATCTGCACCAAAATCATAACTCACTCCTGTACAGATCTGATCCTTGATCAGCTGCAATGAAATCATTACTCACTCCTGTACAGATCTGATTCGTGATCATCTGCACTAAAATCATTATTCACTCCTGTACAGATCTGAAACTTGTCTGTCTGCACCAAAACCATTACTCACTCCTGTACAGATCTGAAACTTGTCTGTCTGCACCAAAACCATTACTCACACCTGTACAGATCTGATTCTTGATCAACTGCATGAAAATCATTACTACAGTACAGATCTGATCCTTCTTAGTCTGCACCAAAATCATTACTCACTCCTATACAGATCTGTTCCTTGTTCTTCTGCACTTAATTCATTACCACAGTACAGATCTGATCCTTGATTATCGGCACCGAAATCATTACTCACTACAGTACAGATCTGATCCTTGATAATCTGCAACAATATCATATCTTAATACTGTACAGATCTGATCCATGACCATTTGCAACAAACTCATTACTCACTGCTGTACAGATCAGGTTCTTGATCATCTGCAACACAATCATTACTCACTCCTGTACACATCTGATCCTTGTTCATCTGCAACAAAATCATTACTCACTCCTGTACACATCTGATCCTTGTTCATCTACAACAAAATCATTACTCACTCCTGTACACATCTGATCCTTGTTAATCTGCACCAAAATCATTACTCACTCCTGTATATATCTGATCCTTGATCATCTGCACCAAAATCATTACTCACCACTGTACAGAGCTGATTCTTGCTCGTTTTCACCAAAATTATTACTCACTACTGTACAGATCTTATCCTTGATCATCTGCACCACAATCATTACTCACTCCTGTACACATCTGATCCTTGTTCATCTGCACCAAAATCATTACTCACTCCTGTACACATCTGATCCTTGTTCATCTGCACCAAAATCATTACTCACTCCTGTATAGATCTGATTCTTGATCATCTACACCAAAATTATTACTCACTCCTGTACACATCTGATCCTTGTTCATCTGTACCAAAATCATTACTCACCACTGTACAGATCTGATTCTTGATCATTTTCTCCAAAATCATTACTCACTCCTGTGTCCATCTGATCCTTGATCGTCTGCACTATAATCATTACTCATTACTGTACGGATCTGATTCTTGATCATCTGCAACAAAATCATTATTCATTATTGTACACATCTGATTCCTGATCCTCTGCACAAAAATCATTACCCACTCCTCTACAGGTCTGATCCTTGATCATCTGCACCAAAACCATTACTCACTACTGTACACATCTGATCCTTCATTCTCAGCACCAAAATCATTACTCAATCCTGTACAGATCTGATTCTTGTCCGTATGTACCAAAATCATTACTCACTACTGTAGAGATCTGTTCCTTGATCATCTGCAACAAAATCATTACTCACTCCTGTACACATCTGATCCTTGTTCATCTGCACCAAAATTAGATTAGATTATTTACAGTGTGGAAACTGGCCCTTCGGCCCAACAAGTCCACACCGCCCCGCCAAAGCGCAACCCACCCATACCCCTACATTTACCCCTTACCTAACACTACGGGCAATTTAGCATGGCCAATTCACCTGACCTGCACATCTTTGGACTGTGGGAGGAAACCAGAGCACCCGGAGGAAACCCACGCAGACACGGAGAGAATGTGCAAACTCCACACAGTCAGTCGCCTGAGGCGGGAATTGAACCCGGGTCTCTGGCGCTGTGAGGCAGCAGTGCTAACCACTGTGCCTCACTCCTGTATAGATCTGATTATTGATCATCTGCACCAAATTCGTTACTCACTCCTCTACAGATCTGATTCTTGATCATCTACACCAAAATCATTATTCACTCGTGTACAGATCTGATCCTTCATCGTCAGCACCAAAATCACTACTCAATCCTGTACAGATCTGATTTTTGTTGGTATGCACTAAAATCATTACTCACCACTGTACAGATCTGATTCTTGATCATTTTCACCAAAATCATTACTCACTCCTGTGTCCATCTGATCCTTGATCGTCTGCACTATAATCATTACTCACTACTGTACGGATCTGATTCTTGATCATCTGCAACAAAATCATTATTCATTATTGTACACATCTGATTCCTGATCCTCTGCACAAAAATCATTACCCACTCCTCTACAGACCTGATCCTTGACCATCTGCATCAAAATCATTACTTACTCCTCTACAGATGTTATCCTTGATCGTCTGCACTATAATCATTACTCACTACTGTACGGATCTGATTCTTGATCATCGGCACCAAAATCATTACCCACTCCTGCACAGATCTGATTCCCGACCATCTGCACCAAAATCATTACCTACTCCTCTACAGGTCTGATCCTTGATCATCTGCACCAAAACCATTACTCACTACTGTACACATCTGATCCTTCATTCTCAGCACCAAAATCATTACTCAATCCTGTACAGATCTGATTCTTGTCCGTATGTACCAAAATCATTACTCACTACTGTAGAGATCTGTTCCTTGATCATCTGCAACAAAATCATTACTCACTCCTGTACACATCTGATCCTTGTTCATCTGCACCAAAATTAGATTAGATTATTTACAGTGTGGAAACTGGCCCTTCGGCCCAACAAGTCCACACCGCCCCACCAAAGCGCAACCCACCCATACCCCTACATTTACCCCTTACCTAACACTACGGGCAATTTAGCATGGCCAATTCACCTGACCTGCACATCTTTGGACTGTGGGAGGAAACCAGAGCACCCGGAGGAAACCCACGCAGACACGGAGAGAATGTGCAAACTCCACACAGTCAGTCGCCTGAGGCGGGAATTGAACCCGGGTCTCTGGCGCTGTGAGGCAGCAGTGCTAACCACTGTGCCTCACTCCTGTATAGATCTGATTCTTGATCATCTGCACCAAATTCGTTATTCACTCCTCTACAGATCTGATTCTTGATCATCTACATCAAAATCATTATTCACTCGTGTACAGATCTGATCCTTCATCGTCAGCACCAAAATCACTACTCAATCCTGTACAGATCTGATTCTTGTTGGTATGCACTAAAATCATTACTCACTACTGTACAGATCTGATCCTCGACCATCTGCACCAAAATCATTACTCACTCCTGTACAGATCGATTCTTTACTAATGCAGTGATCCAAAACTCTATCCAAATCTCTGAGCCCAAGTTCCTTGAGCTGTGGACAGTTACTGCAATTGTAGTTGCCATTGATCATACTGGTTTCAGTTCCCACATGCTACAGTTACAATACATCACCTGTCCTATTGTTTTTCATTGTGTTTCCTTTAACCAATTAAGTTTTAAGTCATAAATCCCACTCATTGATTTTCTGTTATGTTATGGAGTGTAAATAGTTCCACAATAAATTGAGTATAATACTTACATTTCCCCAGCACCACTTTCAACAAATGTCCCAGTTTCATAAGAGACAAAAGTCTTGAAACTCACCAATCAACTACTCCTGACTTCATTAACGCCTCCAGAGTTCAGCTCCCAATGTCTCACTGTCTTCAGATACCTTTCTCAGATCTACCCTTTTGGCCCTGCTGCTCTCAGACGAAGTCGCAAAGACAAGATACTCACCATGTTTCAGCTATAACTGCTGGATTTATACTCAGATTCCAGTGGCCCGAGAAAGGTACTACAGCTTAGGGGACCAGTCCTGTTAGCTACCTGTTTAAGAAATTCTGCAGGGGCCGTGCTGAATCTTTTTTCAGTAAGCCAGGCTGGCTCGCTTTCGAATGAAAAAGTGCAGATTTTCTTAGTTGGTTAAAGAATGTGTGCATCTTTGGCTAGGGCAGCTTTGAATTGTTTGACCGCTCAGTTCCCTCAGAAAGTGCTGGGGAGGTGCCTTCTTGAACTCTTCTTGTCAGGGTCATGTAGATACTTCCAAGATGCTGATGGGAGGTTGGGTTCCAGGATTTTGAACCAGCAGCTGTGAAGAAGCAGCACAAGTGGTCCGGGGGGGCTCAGGTTGTGGGGCAGGGGGAATTGCAGATTGTGGTGTTCTCATGCATCTGCTGTTCTGGCCTTCCAGATCATAGTGGACGTGGTTTTCGAAAATGTTGTAAGTGTAGTCTTGGTGTAGTGTGCCGTGCATCTTGCAAATGGCAAACATGATGTTAATAATTATCTCCTGATCAATCACCCATTAGGCTTGGTTAACTCTGTGAGATAGTTATTTAAAACATTGGGAATTAGAAAGCTGGTATTATAGCAATCCAACTGATTTCCGTCCACAGATTCACAGCCCATGACGTCTGTCAAAGTGATCTCTCTTCAAGACGTGGTACACATAAGCATTCCTGCTTTTTGAAAAAACGTTTACCTATTTACAATAATAGATGAGCTACAGTAACGGTAACTACAACACATTGCTAATTTGCTGATATGTCCAGACCTCGTGATGATAACTTTATTTCGAAGGTACGATTGATTGCCCACAGTCATCAGTAACAATGTGTGTCATTCTTGGTAATGTTGGCATCTTTTCTTTCATGGACTGCAGTTTCTGTTTCTGAGCTTGTTTCTCCTGATTCACTACATCCAAATTTCATTCCAGATTATCCACTGAAATATTGTGTTCCTCAAACAGCTGGAGCAACTCAGATTTATATTTTGGCAATTACTGTTTTGTTCCTGAAGAATTCCAGCTCATATTGATGCTTCTAGTTTCACAGCCTGGATTCCTTTGATTTTATAACCTCTCTGTTTTTTTTTGGTTTTCTTTGAAGCTTGGTCCATTCTCACTTGCTGCTTTAATGGTTGTTAGTTTCCTCTGTGTCCTGAATCACTGAGCGAATGATGATTTATTATCATTTATTCTCTACAATGAACAACACAGTAAAATACAGTGAAAAGCTTCAACTGTCACCACAATCTGCCACCATTTTGAATAGTTTAAGAATTAGAAGACATATCTGAAAAGAGAGTCTGTCTACATTCCACCTTCAGGCACCATGTCTTCATCACTGGGCCCACCTTGCCAGCAGGCTGCTCCATGCTGCACCCTCACTCGCACCCCCGCTCCCCACTGCCCGCTCCCTCCCTCCCATGCTCCGGGCCTACCTCAAGCAGGAGCTGCTGCTGCTGCTGCTGCTGCTACCTTACTGATAACCTCGGAGACCCTAGTTCCACGCTGTCCTTCCAACAACTGGAAACCCCACTTCAGGCATACTCACCACGCTGCTTCAGCCACTGCCTCACTGATGCCAGGAGTCCCTGCTCCAGCCCTACCACAACTAAGAGTGCAGGTTAGGTGAATTGGCCATACTAAATTGCCCGCAGTATTAGGTGCTGAAAATGTGTTGCTGGAAAAGCGCAGCAGGTCAGGCAGCATCCTAGGAGCAGGAGAATCGGTGTTTTGGGCATGAGCCCTTCTTCAGGAAAGGCTCTGGGTGGACTACTCTTTGGTGGGTCGGTGTGGACTTGTTGGGCCAAATGGCCTGTTTCCTCACCTTCGGGAATCTAATCAAATCAATCACTCGTCAGGGATTGACTAACTCAGTGGGATAGTTAATTTAAAATAGTAAGACACATTACAAATTATAAATCACATATTTTATCAAATAACTGATTGTGTGCATGCAGTTTTCAGATCAACTGACAGGTACCATATGGAGTCCTGAACCTTTGGAAAGGCTAAGGACATGTGCAACAAAAGACAGCTGTCACTGTGCACTGGTGTGGAGGGACTGAAAGCTGGAGGGATGGATGTGGGGCCAAGGACACAGGTTTGCATGTGTATTGCTTGAACTGCATTCATCCAGGCAAGTGGAGAGTATTTCAACACCCTCCTGGCTTCGAACTTGTGGATGGCAGACAGACTTTGTGGATTTAGGCGATGAATTATTTGCTGCGTAATCCCCAGTTTCTGACCTGCTCTTGTAGCCACAATATTGATATTGCATTAATGGTTGGTTTTCATAGAATCCCTAAAGTATGGAAGCAGGCCATTCATCCCATTGAGTCCATATCGACCCCCTGAAGAGCATCCCACCCAGATCCACTCCCTACCCCTTTGACCCTGCATCCCCTGTGGCTAACCCACCTCACCTGCACACTGTATCAATTTAGCATGGCCAGTTGACCTAACTAATCAAGCTATGGTTGTTCTAGTTTAGTTTCTGGCCAGTGGTAACCTCAACATTGACAGTTGATGATTTAGTGATGGTAATACTGCTGCCTGGCACTTGTGTGATATTAATATTACTTGCTACTTACCAGCCTGAATATTGTCTGGTCTTGGTGTATATGGACATGGATTTCTTCATTATATGAAGATTTAGGGATAGAACTAAAAGTTGTGAAGACATTGAACATCTCCATCCCTGATCTTATGATGGAGGGAAGATCCCTGATGAAGAGCTGAAGGTGTTTGAGCCTGGTACACTACATTGAGGAACTCCTGCTATGTTGTCCTGGAGGTAACACAGCGGCTCAGTAGTTAACACTGCTGCTTCACAGCACCAGGGAACTGGGTTCTATTCCAGCCTTGGGCAACTGTCCGTGTGGAGGCGATTCTTGAGAAACGTTGTAGCTCAGGTTGAGGTTCTGGGTTTAGCGTTGCTCACTGAGCTGAAAGGTTCATTTTCGGACGTTTCGTCACCATACTAGGTAACATCTTCAGTGAAGCACTGGTGAAGTAGCCCGCTTTCTATTTATATGTTTAGATTTCCTTGGATTGATGATGTCATTTCCTGTGGTGACATCCGTTCATATGGTGATATCATTTCCTGTTCTTTTCCTCAAGGGGTGGTAGATGGGATCCAAAGTTAGTGTGTTTGTTGATAGAGTTCCAGTTGGAATGCCATGCTTCTAGGGATTCTCATGTGTGTCTTTGTTTGGCTTGTTCTAGGATGGATGTCCCAGTTTAAGTGGTGTCCTTCCTTATCCGTATGTAAGGATACTAGTGAGAGAGGGTCATGTCTTTTGGTGGCTAGTTGATGTTCACGTATCCTGGTGGCTAGTTTTCAGCCTGTTTGTCCAATGTAGAGTTTGTTCTTGTACGGTATTTTATAAATTACATTAGCTTTGCTTGTTGTCTGTATAGGGTCTTTCAAGTTCATTAGCTGCTGATTTAGTGTGTTGGTGGGTTTGTGGGCTACTATGATGCCAACAGGTCTGAGTAGTCTGGCAGTCATTTCCAAGATGTCATTGATGTAGGGGAGAGTGGCGAGGGTTTCTGGACATGTTCTGTCTGCTTGTTTGGGTTTGTTGCTGAGAAATCGGTGGACTGTGTTCATTGGGTACCCATTCTTTTTGAATACACGGTATAGGTGATTTTCGTCTGCTCTGCGTAATTCCTATGTGCTGCAGGGCGTGGTGACTCATTGAAATAGTGTTCTAATGCAGCTTTGCTTGTGGATGTTGGGATGATTATTTCTGTGGTTCAGTATTTGGTCCGTGTGTGTTATTTTCCTGTAGACGCTGGTTTGAAGTTCCCCATTGGCTGTTCGCTCAACTGTGCCATCCAGGAATGGCAGTTTGTTGTTGTTTTCCTCCTCTTTAGTGAATTTTATTCCAGTAAGGGTATTATTGATAGTCTTGAAGGTTTCCTCTCATTTGTTTCATTTAGTGATGACAAAAGTGCCATCCATGTAGCGGACCCAGAGTTTGGGTTGGATGGTTGGCAGAGCTGTTTGTTCGAGTCTCTGCATTACTGCCTCTGCTAAGAACCCTGATATTGAAGATCCCATGGGTGTTCCATTGGTTTGTCTGTAGGTTTTGTTGTTAAAGGTAAAGTGGGTGGTAAGGCATAGGTCCACTTGCTTGACAATATCATCCTTGCTGATGAAGTTGGTGGTGTTTGGTGTACGTGTCTTTGGTTCTTGTAATAATATAGTCAGTGTTTCCTTGGCCAGGTTGATGGATGTCAACAGGGCTGCTACATCAAAGGAGACTATTATTTCATCCTCTTCTATCTTGGTGTCTTTGATCCTCAGGAACTCTTGGGTAGAGTGGATGGAGTGGGGTGAGTCTTCTACTAAGTCTTTGGTGTAGCTCCTTGGCTAATCTGTAAGTTGGTGTTCCAGGTTAGTGAGTCTATGGGTCTGAGGGGGGCTCCTGGTTTGTGAATTTTGGGTAATCCATAGAAGCGTGGTGTGTTGGATCCGTCTGGTTTCATTTTTTTGGAAGTTGGTCTTATTTATTTCTACAGATTTCTGAAGTGTTTTGAGTAGGGCTGTGATTTGGTTCTCTGGTTGTGGGATCAGGTCTATCGCCACTTGTTGGTAAGTGTTGGTATCTGCAAATAGTGCATTCACTTTCTCAATGTAGTCTCTTTGATTTAAAGTGACTGTCCAGCGTCCCTTGTCTGCAGGTAGGATAACAATGTTTTAAATCATTTTTTAGTGTTTCTAGTGCCTTCCTTTCTTGTGTATTGAGTGTGTTTCCTTTTTTTCCTGCTTAATGTTGGTGTGACTGTCTGTCTGGTGGTTTGCTGGGTTTCTTCTGTGAATTGGTTGTCTTTCAGTGTTGATCTAATGCTGCTAAGAAATCTTTCTTGTCTGCGTCCTGGAAGTTGTAATTTAATCCTCTTACTAAGACGGCTTTCTCAGTGTCTGTTAAGGATCGATCATGTAAGATTTTTTTATCCGTGCTTCTGTGTTGTCAGTGTTGTTACTTTGTGTAAGTTTGTCCTGTCTGTTCTGCATGTTTAGTTTATTTCATTTTCTGTGTTTGCCACTGTCTAGTATCTATGTGGAGTTTGCACATTCTCCCCGTGTCTGCGTGGGTTTCCTCTGGGTGCTCCAGTTTCCTCCCACAGGTGAATTGGCCATGCTAAATTGACCATAGTGTTCAAGGATGTGTAGGTTAGCTGCATTGGTCAGGGTTAAATATAGAGTAATAGGGAAATGTGTCTGGGTGGATTACTTTTCGGCGGGTCGGTGTGGACTTGTTGGACTGAAGGGCCTGCTTCCACAATGTAGTGATTCTATGATAAGATGATTGATCTTCAATGGCTACAATCACCTTTCTTTGTGTTCGGTTTGACTTCAACCAAAGAAAGGTTGTTGAGGTTATGTGGGAATGGGGACACTACAATGGGATCAGCCATGATTGTATTGAACCGTGAAGCAGGTTTATGGGGCTGAATGGCCGCCTCCTGTTCCTTGCTTTGATGTAACAGATGGAGTATCTTTCCCAATTAATTGACCACAGTTTTGTCCAGGCTCCTTGATTTGTCAATTGCCAGATAATTGTTGCAGCATTCCTGATGAAGGGCTTATGCTCGGAACGTTGACTCTCCTGCTCCTTGGATGCTGCCTGACCTGCTGAGCTTTTCCAGTGCCACACATTTTGACTCTGACTCTCCAGCATCTGCAGTCCTCACCTTCTCCAGTTGCAGCGAGTGTTGAGTAGGGAGTTGTAGGATATAGTTATCGTTCTAACTTCCCCTTACCAAAAATTGTTGTTCTCCTGTCCACAGAGAAATAATTTCAAGGAAGATGGTAAAAGGGTTATCAGAGTTGTGCAGTGGTCTAGGGGCTACAGTGCGGCCTGTCGGGATAGCTGAGTGCACTCAATTAGTACTTTGCATTGGTGTTTTGTTTTATTTACTCATTCACAGGATGAAGGCATCGCTGGCTAGGCAGCATTTAATACCCATCCCTAATTGCCCAGAGGGCAGTTCAGAGTCAACCACGTTGCTGTGGGTCAGGAGTCACATGTAGGCCAGACCAGGTAAGGATGGCAGTTCCCTTCCCCAAAGGACATTAGTGAACCAGATGGTTTTTTTTCCGACAATGGATTCATGATCATCAGTAGGCTCTTAATTCCAGATCTTTCCTTTATTGAATTCAAATTCCACCATCTGCCGTGGTAGGATTCAAACACAGCTCCGCAGAACATTACCTGGGTCACTGGGTTAACAGTCCAGCAATAATACCACTAGGCCAGTGGTTGTTCAGGGAAGTAAGGCTAAACAAAATTGAGGAAGTGCTGACCTCTTTGGATATAGCGACAATGAGAAAGAACCTGAGGATGATGATGTATTATACCCTTGTTCAACAAAGGTAAAGGGATAAAGCTGGCAGTTACAGGGCAGCTAGTTTAACATTGGCAGAGGGATGGAGGGAAACCTGGTCTGACTTGTCTTCTATTTAACAATCCAGATTTCAGTGTCTGGAGGTAGAGTCCCTTTGGTGATGTCACAATTTCCAGAGTGACACAAGCTCTATGAGTGAGTATTTATATTATCCTTTACTATTTTATGAGAATTTTGTCCTGTTTTTATATACCTTTTTATATTGTTCATTGTTTTATTATTAGTTTTTTCTCTCGCTAAGAATTTAGCTTTTTCTTCCTAGTAATCTTAAACATAAAGTTTTTTTTTAAATTTACTTGAACATGGCAGGGTAACCTGAAAGGGTGAGTTTATCCTTTTATTTTGTCTGAAGGTGAGACTCAGATTTCTTTGTTTAAATGCTTATACACACCTGCATGGGGGGGCGGGGATGTACACATCAAGAGATTGGCATACAACTCACTTTATTGCAAGAACAAAGGTTTAATTCCTCCTATTACAGATAACGTGCTCCCAATTGACCAACACTACAAATAATGATTTTCATTCATAAAGGTCCACTTTCCTCACCCCTATACTCAATCACATTCACATCATTCTTTTTCCAAGTTAGTACATGTGATTAATATCCAATCATCTTTAAACTAATACGCATGATGATTATCCAATCATAGGGTGGTAAAGACAAGCCAGGGAACTATAGACCAGTGAGCCTGACCTCAGTGGTGGGCAAGTTGTTGGAGGGAATCCTGAGGGACAGGATGTACATGTACTTTGAAAGGCAAGCACTGATTCAGGATAGTAAACATGGCTTTGTGTGTGGGAAATCATGTCTCATAAACTTGATTGAGTTTTTGAAGAAGTAACAAAGAAGATTGATGAGGGCAGAGCAGTAGATGTGATCTATATGGACTTCAGTAAGGCGTTTGACAAGGTTCCCCATGGGAGACTGATTAGCAAGGTTAGATCTCATGGAATACGGGGAGAACTAGCCATTTGGATACAGAACTGGCTCAAAGATAGAAGACAGAGGGTGGTGGTGGAGGGTTGTTTTTCAGACTGGAGGCCTGTGATCAGTGGAGTGCCACGAGGATTGGTGCTGGGCCCTCTACTTTTTGTCATTTACATAAATGATTTGGATGTGAGCGTAAGAAGTACAGTTAGTAAGTTTGCAGATGACACCAAAATTGGAGGTGTAGTGGACAGCGAAGAGGGTTACCTCAGATTACAACAGGTATGCTTTCCTTTATTGGTCAGAGTATTGAGTATAGGAGTTGGGAGGTCATGTTGCGGCTGTACAGGATATTGGTTAGGCCAATGTTGGAATATTGCGTGCAATTCTGGTCTCCTTCCTATCGGAAGGATGTTGTGAAATTTGACAAGGTTCAGAAAAGATTTACAAGGATGTTGCCAGGGTTGGAGGATTTGAGCTATAAGGGAGAGGCTGAACAGGCTGGGGCTGTTTTCCCTGGAGCGTTGGAGGCTGAGGGTTGATATTATAGAGGTTTACACATTATGAGGGGCATGGATAGGATAAATAGACAAAGTCTTTTCCCTGGGGTCGGGGAGTCCAGAATTAGAGGGCATAGATTTAGGGTGAGAGGGGAAAGATATAAAAGAGACCTAAGGGGCAACTTTTTCACGCAGAGGGTGGTACGTGTATGGAATGAGCTGCAAGAGGATATGGTGGAGGCTGGTACAATTGCAACATTTAAGAGGCATTTGGACGGGTATATGAATAGGAAGGGTTTGGAGGGATATGGGCCGGGTGCTGGCAGGTGGGACTAGATTGTTGGGATATCTGGTCGGCATGGACGGGTTGGATCGAAGAGTCTGTTTCCATGCTGTACATCTCTATGACTCTAATACATTTGATATTATCCAATCATATTATTACAAGCTTGCATCTCGAATTGTTAATACTACCTGCAATTATCAGTAAACCAATACTGTCCATTTTTCCCTTTCTGGCCCTCCTATGGTCCATTCTGTCCATTTTCCCTTTCACTGAGGTCTTGGATCTTCAGATGAGACAGGAGAGGATGTAAAAGTCAAGGTGGTGATGTTTTATTAATTAAGGAGTTCCTGCACTGAGGCAGGATTATATATTGGAAGGGTCTTCAAATTAAGGGTTGTAGGTAGAGTTTAGGAATAAAAAGAGCGCAGTCATACTGCTGGGAGTGTATTATCGGTTTTAATTAAAGAACCTCAAAGAATTCCAATAAATTGGCTAAACGTGATAACCCTTTCACAAAACCATGTTGACTCTGCCTGGTTACCTTGAATTTTTTAAGACTCCTGTTATAGCTTTTTAAATAAAAGCTTCAAAAATGCAGAATTCCCTTCTGCATGTTCGTACCTACATAGACAATGACAATTAGATCTTTCCCCTCCCACTGTAAGTTGCACTCCAGTGTAAGCAGATGTGCCAGTGGGCAGCCAACTTTCCTGTCTGGTCTCTTACTATTTGTTCCAGAAACCCCCCTCACCAGCTATACTGTCCTCGATTATAAGCCCGTAAGAAATAGAAAGAGGAGTAAGTCATTCGTCCCCTCAGGTCTCCTCTACCATTCAATAGGATCATGGCTCATGTCCGTTTCCCTGCGTTTGCCCCATATTCCTTGAGTCCTCTACTGATTAAGAATCTACCTCAGCCTCAGGCACACACAATACCTGTGCCTCCACAGCTCCCTGTGACAAGGGGTTCCAATGACTCACACCCTCTGAAAGAAGAAATTCTTCCTTATCTCAATCTAAAATTGATGTCCCTTTATTCTGAGACTCCGCCCTCTGATCCTGGACTCTCCCATGAGAGAAACATCTTCTCAGCATTGACCCTGTCAAGCTAATAAGAATTTTATATGTCTCAATAAGATCACCTCTCATTCTTCTAAACTCCAGTGAATAGAGTTTGAATTTGTTTAATCTTTGCTCATAAGACAATCCCCCATACCAGGGATCATTCTAGTGAATCTTTTTTAAGCCACCTCCAACTAAATGATATCTTTCCTTAAATATGGGGACAGAAATTGCTCACATTACCCTAGGTGTGGTCTCATCAGCACCTTGTATAGTTGCAGTAAGACTTCTCTATTCTCATTATCTAACGCTTTTGTATTAATGGCCAACCAACCCACGTGCCCCATGGCTGAACACTTCAACTCCCCCTCTAACTCCGCCAAGGACATGCAGGTCCTGGGCCTCCTCCACTGCCAAGCCATTACCACCTGACACCTGGAGGAAGAAAACCTCACCTTCTGCATTGGGACCCTCCAACCACACAGGATCAATGTGGATTTCACCAGTTTCCTCCTTTCCCCTCCCCCTTATCCCAGTCCCAAACCTTCTGACCTGTCTATCCTCCTTCCTTTCCACCTATGCACTTCAACCTTCTCTCACCTTCAACCCACCTTCGTCCGCCCAGCTACCTTCCACACCAGCCCCACCCCCCTCCCATTTATCTCTCAGCTCCCCAGCCCACAAACCTCATTCCTGGTGAAGGGCTTATGCCCGAAACGTCGATTCTCCTACTGCTCGGATGCTGCCTGACCAACTGTGCTTTTCTAGCACCACACTCTCGACTCTGATCTCCAGCACCTTCAGTCCTTACTTTCTCCACCATTCCATGACCCTTCTTGATTCCCTGCTGCCTCTGTGCGCTAACTCTCTGTATTTCATGCAAAGCCCCACCAAGTCCCTTTGTGTTGCAGCTTTCTGCAGGTTTTCTCCGTTAAAATAATATTCTGTTCTTTGTTCTCCTTCCAAAATGAGAAACTTCACATTTTCCCACATTATACTCCACTTGCCCACTTAGTTAACTGATCAATATCTCTTTGTGGACTATCTGTATCCCTCTCATAATCTACCTTGCCACCTACTTTTGTGTCATCCGCAAATTTAGCTCGAGTACATTTGCATCTTTCCTCAAAGTCATTAATATAAATGGTAATTATTTGCAGTTCCAGTCCTGTTCAATTTGGAACTGCACTGGTTACAAGTTGATAACCTGAAACAGGGTCCCTTAAAGCCACTTGCTGTTTCCTGCCCATGAGCCAATTCTCTATCCATGCTCATGTACTACTTCCACCGTCATGGGCTCTTCTGATACTTTTTTGTGATATACCTTGTTGAATGCCATGTGAAAGTTACACAACACACCGACTGCTTCTCCTCTATCCACTCAGGATGAGACTACTTCAAAAATCTCCAACAAATTAGTCTGACACAATTCCCTTTTACTGCATCCCTTTTTCTCCCCCAACATTAATTTGTTTCCATACCACTGTGCGATGGTCAATTAGTTCATCCAACCATAAACCCTAACTCTCATTCTCTCATTCTCAATCAGAGGATCATTTCCCAATTTCTGGAATTTTTCTGCAGAATATCGTTTATTGTCAGATGTACTCAAGTATGGGATAGGAATACAGAGAAAAGATTCAGGTATCGTTCCATATTGACCATCCCCATCCCGATCCATCCTCCAGGCACTGACCATCCCCAATCTGGTCCATCCTCCAGGCACTGACCATCCCCAACCCATTTCATCCTCCAGCCCACTGACCATCCGAACCCCACTCAATCCTCCAGTCCACTGACCATCCCCAATCTGCTCCATCCTCCAGCCACTAACTGTCCCCACTCCTCTCCATCCTCCAGCCACTGACCATCCCAACCCCACTCCATCTTCCAGCCAGTGACCGACCCCACTCCGCTCCATTCTCCAGCCACTGACCATCCCCAACCCACTCCATCCTCCAGCCCACTGACCGTCCCCAACCCACTCCATCCTCCAGCCCACTGACCATCCCAACCCCACTCAATCCTCCAGTCCACTGACCGTCCCCAATCTGCTCCATCCTCCAGCCACTGACCATCCCAACCCCACTCAATCCTCCAGCCCACTGACCGAACCCACTCCACTCCATCCTCCAGCCACTGACCGTCCCTACCCCGCTCCATCCTTCAGCCACTGACCTTCCCCATCCCACTCCAAACTCCAGCCACTGACTGTCCCCACCCTGCTCCAACCTCCAGCCACTGACCGTCCCCACCCCGCTCCATCCTCCAGCCACTGACCATCCCCACTCCACTCCATCCTCCAGCCCACTGACCGTCCCCCACTCCCCTCCATCCTCCAGCCATTGACCATCCCCACCCTGCTCCATGCTCCAGCCACTGACCGTCACCACTCCCCTCCATCCTCCAACCACTGACCGTCCCCACGCCGCTCCATCCTCCAGCCACTGACTGTCCCACCTGCTCCATCCTCCAGCCCACTGACCGTCCCCACTCTGCTCCATCCTCCAGCCACTGACCATCCCCACTCCGCTCCATCCTCCAGCCACTGACAGAAACCACTCCCCTCCATCCTCCAGCCACTGACCGTCCACAGTCCCCTCCATCCTCCAGCCACTGACCATCCTAACCCCACTCCATCCTCCAGCCACTGACCAAACACACACCCCTCCATCCTCCAGCCACTGACCATTCCCATTCTGCTCCATCTTTCAGCCACTGACCATCCCCACTCTGCACCATCCTCCAGCCACTGACCGTCCCCACTCCGCTCCATCCTCCAGCCACTGACCATCCGACACTCACTCCATCCTCCAGCACACTGACCATCCCCACCCCACTCCATCTTCCAGCCACTGACCGTCCCACTCCGCTCCATCCTCCAGCCACTGACCATCCGACACTCACTCCATCCTCCAGCACACTGACCATCCCCACCCCACTCCATCCTCCAACCACTGACAGTCCCCACTGCACTCCATCCTCCAGCCACTGACAGAAACCACTCCCCTCCATCCTCCAGCCACTGACCGTCCCCACTCCTCTCCAACCTCCAGCCACTGACCATCCCAACCCCACTCCATCCTCTAGCCACTGACCGAACACACACCCCGCAATCCTCCAGCCACTGACCGCCCCCACCCTACTCCATCCTCCAGCCCACTGACCGTCCCCACCCCACTCCATCCTCCAGCCACTGACCGTACCCACTCCCCTCCATCTTCCAGCCACTGACCATCCCCACTCCACTCCATCCTCCAGCCACTGAGCATCCCCACCCCACTCCATCCTGCAGCCACTGATCATCCCCACTCCACTCCATCCTCCAACCACTGATTGAACCCACTCCCCTCCATCCTACAGCCACTGACCGTCCTCACTCTGCTCCAAGCTCCAGCCACTGACCGTCCCCACCCCATTCCATCCTCCAGCCCACTGACCGTCCCCACTCTGCTCCAAGCTCCAGCCACTGACTGTCCCCAGTCTGCTCCATTCTCCAGCCACTGACCATCCCCACTCCCCTCCATCCTCCAGCCACTGACCATCCCAACCCCATTCCATCCTCCAACCACTGACCGTTCCCACCCCGCTCCATCCTCCAGCCACTGACCGTCCCCACGCCACTCCATCCTCCATCCACTGACCGTCCCCATTCTGCTCCATCCTCCAGCCACTGACCATCCCAACCTCACTCCATCCTCCAGCCCACTGACCGTCCCCACCCCACTCCATCCTCCAGCCACTGACCGTCCCCACTCCACTCCATCAACCAGCCCACTGACAATCCCCACTCCACTCCATCCTCCAACCACTGACCGTCCCCACCCGACTCCATCCTCCAGCCACTGCTGTCCCCACCTCGCTCCATCCTCCCCAGCAACAGACCATCCCCATTCCGCTCCATCCTCCAGTCCACTGTCCGTCCCCTCTCCCCTCCATCCTCCAGCCACTGACCGAACCAACTCCCCTCTGTCATCCAGCCACTGACAATCCCCATTCTGCTCTATCCTCCAGCCCACTGACCGTCCCCCCACTCCATCCTCCAGCCACTGAACGACCCCACACCCCTCTATCTTCCAGCCACTGACCGAACCCACTGTCCGCTATCCTCCAGCCACTGACCATCCCCACCCCGCTCCATCCTCCAGCCCACTGACCATCGCCACTCTGCTCCATCCTCCAGCCACTGACTGTCCTCACCTTGCTCCATCCTCCAGCCACTGACTGTCCCCACCCTGCTCCCACCTCCAGCCACTGACCGTCCACGTCTCTGCTCCATCCTCCAGCAACAGACCATCCCCACTCTGCTCCATCCTCCAACCACTGACCATCCACACCCCGCTCCATCCTACAGCCACTGACTGTCCACGTCCATGATCCATCCTCCAGCAACAGACCATCCCCATTCCGCTCCACCCTCCAGCCACTGACCGAACCCAGTCCCCTCTATCCTCCAGCCACTGACCGTCCCCATTCTGCTCTATCCTCCAGCCCACTGACCGTCCCCCACACTCCATCCTCCAACCACTGACCATCCCCACTCCACTCCATCCTCCAGACACTGACCATCCCAACCTCACTCAATCCTCCAGTCACTGACCGTCCCCACCCTGCTCCGTCCTCTAGCCCACTGACCGTCCCCACTCTGCTCCATCCTCCAGCCACTGACCATCCCCACTCCGCTCCATCCTCCAGCCACTGACAGAACCCACTCCCCTCCAACCTCCAGCCACTGATCGTCCCCACTCCTCTCCATCCTCCAGCCACTGGCCATCCCAACCCCACTCCATCCTCCAGCCACTGATCGAACCCACTCCCCTCTATCCTCCAGCCACTGACTGTCCCCACCCTTGATCCATCCTCCAGTCCACTGTCCTTCCCCACTCCACTCCATCCTCCAGCCACTGACCATCCCCATTCCAGTCCATCCTCCAGTGCACTGACCATCCCCACTCCACTCCATCCTTCAGCTACTGACCATCCCCACTCCACTCCATCCTTCAGCTACTGACCATCTCCACCCCACTCCATCCTTCAGCCACTGACCGTCCCCATTCCGCTCCATCCTCCAGCCACTGACCGTCCCCACCCTGCTCCATCCTCCAGCCACTGACTGTCCCCACCCTACTCCAACATCCAGCAACTGACCGTCCATGTCCCTGCTCCATCCTCCAGCCACTGACCATCCCCACCCTGCTCCATCCTCCAGCAACAGACCACCCCCACTCTGCTCCATCCTCCAGCCCACTGACCATCCCCACTCCCCTCCATCCTCCAGCCACTGACCATCCAAACCCCACTCCATCCTCCAGCCACTGACCGTCACCACTCCACTCCATCATCCAGTCCACTGACCATCCCAACTCCATTCCATCCTCCAGCCACTGACTGTCCCCACCTCACTCCAACCTCCAGCCACTGACTGTCACCATTCTGCTCCATTCAAAGCCACTGACCATCCCCATTCTGCTCCATCCTGCAGCCACTGACCGTACCCACCCCACTCCATCCTACAGCCACTGACCATCCCAATTTCACTCCATTCTCCAGCCACTGACTGTCCCCACCCTTGATCCATCCTCCAGTCCACTGTCCTTCCCCACTCCACTCCATCCTCCAGCCACTGACCATCCCCATTCCAGTCCATCCTCCAGTGCACTGACCATCCCCACTCCACTCCATCCTTCAGCTACTGACCATCCCCACTCCACTCCATCCTTCAGCTACTGACCATCTCCACCCCACTCCATCCTTCAGCCACTGACCGTCCCCATTCCGCTCCATCCTCCAGCCACTGACCGTCCCCACCCTGCTCCATCCTCCAGCCACTGACTGTCCCCACCCTACTCCAACATCCAGCAACTGACCGTCCATGTCCCTGCTCCATCCTCCAGCCACTGACCATCCCCACCCTGCTCCATCCTCCAGCAACAGACCACCCCCACTCTGCTCCATCCTCCAGCCCACTGACCATCCCCACTCCCCTCCATCCTCCAGCCACTGACCATCCAAACCCCACTCCATCCTCCAGCCACTGACCGTCACCACTCCACTCCATCATCCAGTCCACTGACCATCCCAACTCCATTCCATCCTCCAGCCACTGACTGTCCCCACCTCACTCCAACCTCCAGCCACTGACTGTCACCATTCTGCTCCATTCAAAGCCACTGACCATCCCCATTCTGCTCCATCCTGCAGCCACTGACCGTACCCACCCCACTCCATCCTACAGCCACTGACCATCCCAATTTCACTCCATTCTCCAGCCCACTGACCGTCCCCACCCCACTCCATCCTCCAGCCACTGACCGTCCCCACTCCACTCCATCAACCAGCCCACTGACCATCCCCACTCCACTCCATCCTCCAACCACTGACCATCCCCACCCCACTCCATCCTCCAGTCACTGCTGTCCCCACCTCGCTCCAACCTCCAGCAACAGACCATCCCCATTCCGCTCCATCCACCAGTCCACTGTCCGTCCCCTCTCCCCTCCATCCTCCAGCCACTGACCGAACCAACTCCCCTCTGTCCTCCAGCCACTGACCGTCCCCATTCTGCTCCATCCTCCAGCCACTGACCATCCCAACCTCACTCCATCCTCCAGCCCACTGACCGTCCCCACCCCACTCCATCCTCCAGCCCACTGACAATCCCCACTCCACTCCATCCTCCAACCACTGACCGTCCCCACCCGACTCCATCCTCCAGCCACTGCTGTCCCCACCTCGCTCCATCCTCCCCAGCAACAGACCATCCCCATTCCGCTCCATCCTCCAGTCCACTGTCCGTCCCCTCTCCCCTCCATCCTCCAGCCACTGACCGAACCAACTCCCCTCTGTCATCCAGCCACTGACAATCCCCATTCTGCTCTATCCTCCAGCCCACTGACCGTCCCCCCCCACTCCATCCTCCAGCCACTGACCATCCCAACCCAACTCAATCATCCAGCCACTGACCATCCCCACCTCGCTCCATCCTCCAGCCACTGACTGTCCCCACTCCACTCCATCATCCAGCCCACTGACCGTCCCCACTCCACTCCATCCTCCAACCACTGACCGTCCCCACCCCACTCCATCCTCCAGTAACAGACCATCCCCATTCCCCACCTCGCTCCATCCTCCAGTCCTCTGACTGTCCCCATTCTGCTCCATCCTCCAGCCACTGACCGTCCCCACTCTGCTCCATCCTCCAGCCCACTGACCATCCCCACTCCCCTCCATCATCCAGCCCACTGACCATCCCCACTCCACTCCATCCTCCAGCCACTGACTGTCCCCACCTCACTCCAACCTCCAGCCACTGTCTCCACCCTGCTCCATTCAAAACCACTGACTATCCCCATTCTGCTCCATCCTCCAGCCACTGACCGTCCCCACCCCACCCCATCCTACAGCCACTGACCATCCCCACCCCGATCCATCCTCCAGCCACTGAGCATCCCAACCTCACTCCATCCTCCAGCCCACTGACCATCCCCACCCTGCTCCATCCTCCAGCCACTGACTGTCCCCACTCCCCTCCATCTGCCAGCCACTGACCATCCCCACTCCACTCCATCCTCCAGCCACTGACCATCCCCACCCCACTCCATCCTCCAGCCACTGACTGTCCCCACTCCCCTCCATCTTCCAGCCACTGACCATCCCCACTCCACTCCATCCTCCAGCCACTGACCATCCCCACCCCACTCCATCCTCCAGCCACTGACTGTCCCCACTCCCCTCCATCCTCCAGTCCACTGTCCGTCCCCTCTCCCCTCCATCCTCCAGCCACTGACCGAACCAACTCCCCTCTGTCCTCCAGCCACTGACCGTCCCCATTCTCCTCTATCCTCCAGCCCACTGACCGTCCCCACCCCACTCCATCCTCCAGCCACTGACTGTCCCCACCCCGCTCCATCCTCCAGCAACAGACCATCCCCATTCCCCTCCATCCTCCAGTCCACTGTCCATCCCCTCTCCCCTCCATCCTCCAGCCACTGACCAAACCAACTCCCCTCTGTCCTCCAGCCACTGACCGTCCCCATTCTGCTCTATCCTCCAGCCCACTGACCGTCCCCCCCACTCCATCCACCAGCCACTGACAGTCCCTGCTCCCCTCCATTCTCCAGCCACTGACCATCCCAACCCCATTCAATCATCCAGCCACTGACCATTACCACCTCGCTCCATCCTCCAGCCACTGACCATCCCCACTCCGCTCCATCCTCCAGCCACTGACAGAACCCACTCCCCTCCATCCTCCAGCCACTGACCATCCTCACTCCCCTCCATCCTCCAGCCACTGACCATCCCAACCTCACTCCATCCTCCAGCCACTGACTGAACCCACTCCCTTCCATCCTTCAGCCACTGACCGAACCCACTCCCCTCCATACTCCATCCACTGACTGTCCCCACCCTTGATCCATCCTCCAGCCACTGACTGTCCCCATTCTGCTCCATTCTCCAGCCACTGACCGTCCACACTCCGCTCCATCCTCCAGCCACTGACTGAACCCACTCCCCTCCATCCTCCAGCCACTGACCGAATCCACTCCCCTCCATCCTTCAGCCACTGATCGAACTCACTCCCCTCCATCCTCCAGCCACTGACCGAACCAACTCCACTCCTTCCTCCAGCCACTGACCGACCCCACACCCCTCCATCCTTCAGCCACTGACCATCCCAACCCCACTCCATCCTCCAGCCACTGACCATCCACACTCCCCTCCATCCTTGAGTCACTGACCATCCCAACCCCACTCAAACCTCCACCACTGACCGTCCCCACCTCGCTCCATCCACCAGACACTGACCATCCACTCCCCACTCCATCCTCCAGCCCACTGACCATCCCCATTCTGCTCCATCCTCCAGCCACTGACCATCCCCACTCCACTGTATCCTCCAGCCACTGACCGTCCCCACTCTGCTGCATCCTCCAGTGCACTGACCATCCCAACTCCACTACATCCATCAACTACTGACCATCCCCACCCCCTCCATTCTTCAGCCACTGACCGTCCCCATCCCGCTCCATCCTCCAGCCACTGACCATCCCCATTCTGGTCCATCCTCTCGCCACTGACCGTCCCCACCCTGCTCCATCCTCCAGCCACTGACTGTCCCCACTCTGCTCCATCCTCCAGCCACTGACCATCCACACCCCACTCCATCCTCCAGCCACTGACCGTCCCCACCCTGCTCCATCCTCCAGCCACTGACCGTTCCCACCCCGCTCCATCCTCCAGCCTACTGACCATCCACACTCTGCTGCATCCTCCAGCCACTGACCGTCCCCACTCCTCTCCATCGTCCAGCCACTGACAATCACAACCCCACTCCATCCTCCAGCCACTGACCGAACCCACTCCCATCCATCCTCAAGCCAATGACGGTCCCCATTCTGCTTCATTCTCCAGCCCACTGACCTTCCTCACTCCACTCCATCCTCCAGCCATAGACCATCCCCTCTGCACTGCATCCTTCATCCACTGACCGTCCCAACTTCACACCATCCTCCAGCTCACTGACCGTCCCCACTCCCCTCCATCCTCCAGCCACTGACCATCCCAACTCCACTCCATCCTCCAGCCATTGACTATCCCCCCACTCCATCCTCCAGCCCACTGACCATCCCCACTCCACTCCATCCTCCAGCCACTGACAGCCCCCACCCTGCTCCATCCTCCAGCCACTGACCGTCCCCGCTCCACTCCATCATCCAGCCCATTGTCCGTCCCCACTCCCCTTCATCCTCCAGCCCACTGACCATCCCCACTCCACTCCATCCACCAGCCACTGACCATCCCAACCTCATTCCTTCCTCCCGCCATGACCATGCCCACTCTACTCCATCCTCCAGCCACTGACCATCACAACTCCACTCCAACCACAAGCCACTGACCATCCCCTCTCCGCTCCATCCTTCAGCCACTGACCGTCCCCACTTCCCGCCATCCTCAGCCACTGACCATCCCAACCACACTTAATCCTCCAGCCACTAACCATCCCCACTCCCCTCCATCCTCCAGCCACTGACCATCCCAACCTCACTCCATCCTCCAGCCACTGACTGAACCCACTCCCTTCCATCCTTCAGCCACTGACCGAACCCACTCCCCTCCATACTCCATCCACTGACTGTCCCCACCCTTGATCCGTCCTCCAGCCACTGACTGTCCCCATTCTGCTCCATTCTCCAGCCACTGACCGTCCACACTCCGCTCCATCCTCCAGCCACTGACAGAACCCACTACCCTCCATCCTCCAGCCACTGACCGAATCCACTCCCCTCCATCCTTCAGCCACTGATCAAACTCACTCCCCTCCATCCTCCAGCCACTGACCGAACCAACTCCACTCCTTCCTCCAGCCACTGACCGAACCCACACCCCTCCATCCTTCAGCCACTGACCATCCCAACCCCACTCCATCCTCCAGCCACTGACCATCCACACTCCCCTCCATCCTTGAGTCACTGACCATCCCAACCCCACTCAAACCTCGACCACTGACCGTCCCCACCTCGCTCCATCCACCAGACACTGACCATCCACTCCCCACTCCAACCTCCAGCCCACTGACCATCCCCATTCTGCTCCATCCTCCAGCCACTGACCATCCCCACTCCACTGTATCCTCCAGCCACTAACCGTCCCCACTCTGCTGCATCCTCCAGCGCACTGACCATCCCAACTCCACTACATCCATCAACTACTGACCATCCCCACCCCCTCCATTCTTCAGCCACTGACCGTCGCCATCCCGCTCCATCCTCCAGCCACTGACCATCCCCATTCTGCTCCATCCTCTCGCCACTGACCGTCCCCACCCTGCTCCACCCTCCAGCCACTGACTGTCCCCACTCTGCTCCATCCTCCAGCCACTGACCATCCACACCCCACTCCATCCTCCAGCCACTGACCGTCCCCACCCTGCTCCATCCTCCAGCCACTGACCGTCCCCGCTCCACTCCATCATCCAGCCCATTGTCCGTCCCCACTCCCCTTCATCCTCCAGCCCACTGACCATCCCCACTCCACTCCATCCTCCAGCCACTGACCATCCCAA
This sequence comes from Chiloscyllium plagiosum, assembly GCF_037043375.1. NCBI lineage: Eukaryota > Metazoa > Chordata > Chondrichthyes > Orectolobiformes > Hemiscylliidae > Chiloscyllium > Chiloscyllium plagiosum. The sequence continues at coordinate 46,923,503 of NW_028270170.1, read as the reverse complement.
CCCCACTCCATCCTCCAGCCACTGACCGTCCCCACCCTGCTCCATCCTCCAGCCCCTGACCGTCCCCACTCCACTCCATCATCCAGCCCACTGAACATCCCATCCACTCCATCCTCCAGCCACTGACCGTCCCCACCCTGCTCCATCCTTCAGCCACTGACTGTCCAAGTCCCTGCTCCATCCTCCAGCCACTGACCGTCCCCACCCTGCTCCATCCTCCAGCAACAGACCATCCCCACTCCACTCCATCCTCCAGCCCACTGTCCGTCCCCACTCCCCTCCACACTCCAGCCACTGACCATCCAAACCCCACTCCATCCTCCAGCCACTGACCGAACACACTCCCCTCCATCCTCCAGCCACTGACCGAACCCACTCAGCTCCATCCTCCAGCAACAGACCATCCCCACTTCACTCCATCCTCCAGCCCACTATCCGTCCCCACTCCCCTCCATCCTCCAGCCACTGACCATCCAAACCCCACTCCATCCTCCAGCCACTGACCGAACACACTCCCCTCCATCCTCCAGCCACTGACCGAACCCACTCAGCTCCATCCTCCAGCCATAGACTATCCCAACCCCACTCCATCCTCCAGCCACTGACCTTCCCCATCCCGCTCCATTCTCCAGCCACTTACCATCTCCAATCCACACCATCCTCCAGCCCACTGACCACCTCCACTCCATCCTCCAGCCATTGACTATCCCCCCACTCCATCCTCCAGCCCACTGACCATCCCCACTCCACTCCATCCTCCAGCCACTGACAGTCCCCACCCTGCTCCATCCTCCAGCCACTGACCATCCCCGCTCCACTCCATCATCCAGCCCATTGTCCGTCCCCACTCCCCTTCATCCTCCAGCCCACTGACCATCCCCACTCCACTCCATCCTCCAGCCCACTGACTATCCCCACTCCACTCCATCCACCAGCCACTGACCATCCCAACCTCATTCCTTCCTCCCGCCATGACCATGCCCACTCTACTCCATCCTCCAGCCACTGACCATCACAACTCCACTCCAACCACAAGCCACTGACCATCCCCAATCCGCTCCATCCTTCAGCCACTGACCGTCCCTACTTCCCGCCATCCTCCAGCCACTGACCATCCCAACCACACTTAATCCTCCAGCCACTAACCATCCTTACTCCCCTCAATCCTCCAGCCACTGACCATCCCAACCCCACTCAATCCTCAAGCCACTGACCGTCCCCACCCGACTCCATCCACCAGCCACTGACCGCCCCCATCCCGCTCTATTCTCCAGCCACTGACTGTCCCCACTCCGCTCCATCCTCCAGCCACTGACCAAACCTACTCCACTCCATCCCCCAGCCTACTGACCATCCCCACTCCAGGCCATCCTCCAGCTACTGACCGAACCCACTCAGCTCCATTCTCCAGCCATTTAAATTCCCCACTCCCCTCCATCCTCCAGCCAGTGACCATCCCCACCCCGCTCCATCCTCCAGCCACTGACCGTCCCCACCCTGCTCCATCCTCCAGCCACTGACCGTCCCCACTCCACTCCATCATCCAGCCCACTGAACATCCCCTCCACTCCATCCTCCAGCCACTGACCGTCCCCACCCTGCTCCATCCTTCAGCCACTGACTGTCCAAGTCCCTGCTCCATCCTCCAGCCACTGACCGTCCCCACCCTGCTCCATCCTCCAGCAACAGACCATCCCCACTCCACTCCATCCTCCAGCCCACTGTCCGTCCCCACTCCCCTCCATACTCCAGCCACTGACCATCCAAACCCCACTCCATCCTCCAGCCACTGACCGAACACACTCCCCTCCATCCACCAGCCACTGACCAAACCCACTCAGCTCCATTCTCCAGCAACAGACCATCCCCACTCCACTCCATCCTCCAGCCCACTATCCGTCCCCACTCCCCTCCATCCTCCAGCCACTGACCATCCAAACCCCACTCCATCCTCCAGCCACTGACCGAACCCACTCAGCTCCATCCTCCAGCCATAGACTATCCCAACCCCACTCCATCCTCCAGCCACTGACCTTCCCCATCCCACTCCATTCTCCAGCCACTTACCATATCCAATCCACACCATCCTCCAGCCCACTGACCACCTTCACTCCATCCTCCAGCCATTGACTATCCCCCCACTCCATCCTCCAGCCCACTGACCATCCCCACTCCACTCCATCCTCCAGCCACTGACAGTCCCCACCCTGCTCCATCCTCCAGCCACTGACCGTCCCCACTCCACTCCATCATCCAGCCCATTGTCCGTCCCCACTCCCCTTCATCCTCCAGCCCACTGACCATCCCCACTCCCCTCCATCCTCCAGCCACTGACCATCCCAACCCCACTCCATCCTCCAGCCACTGACCATCCCAACCCCACTCCATCCTCCAGCCACTGACCATCCCCACTCCACTCCATCCTCCAGCCACTGACCATCCCCACTCCACTCCATCCTCCAGCCACTGACCGAACCCACTCCACTCCATCCTCCAGCCACTGACCATCCCAACCCCACTCTTTCCTCCATCCACTAACCCTCCACATTCTGCTCCATCCTCCAGCCACTGACCATCCCCACTCTGCTCCATCCTCCAGCCCACTGACCATCCCCACTCCCCTCCATCCTCCAGCCACTTACCATCCCAACCCCACTCCATCCTCCAGCCACTGACCATCACCACTCCACTCTATCATCCAGCCCACTGACCACCCCACTCCACTCCAACCTCCAGCCACTGACTCTCTCCACCCTGCTCCATTCACAGCCACTGACCGTCCCCACCCAGCTCCATCCTCCAGCCACTGACCATCCCAACCTCACTCCATCCTCCAGCCCACTGAGCATCCCCACCCCACTCCATCCTCCAGCCACTGACTATCCCCACCCCGCTCCATCCTCCAGCAACAGACCATCCCCACTCCGCTCCATCCTCCAGTCCACTGTTCATCCCCTCTCCCCTCCATCCTCCAGCCACTGACCATCCCCATTCTGCTACATCCTCAAGCCCACTGACCATCCCCACTCCCCTCCATCCTCCAGCCACTGACAGAACCCACTCCCCTCCATCCTCCAGCCACTGACCGAACCCACTCCCCTCCATCCTTCAGCCACTGATCGAACTCACTCCCCTCCATCCTCCAGCCACTGACCGAACCAACTCCACTCCTTCCTCCAGCCACTGACCATCCACACTCCCCTTCTTTCCTCCAGCCACTGACCATCCCAACCACACTCAAACCTCCAGCCACTGACCGTCCCCACCTCGCTCCATTCTCCAGCCACTGACCATCCCCACCCCACTCCATCCACCAGCCCACTGACCGTCCCCACTCTGCTCCATCCTCCAGCTACTGACCGTCACCACTCTGCTCCATCCTCCAGCCACTGACCGTCTCCACCCTGCTCCACCATCCAGCCACTGACTGTCCCCACTCTGCTCCATCCTCCAGCCACTGACCATCCCCTTTCTGCTCCATCCTCCAGCCACTGACCGTCCCCACCCTGCTCCATTCTCCAGCCACTGACCATGCCCATTCTGCTCCACCCTCCAGTCACTGACTGTCCCCACTCTGCTCCATCCTCCAACCACTGACCGTCCGCATTCTGCTCCATCCTCCAGCCTCTGACCGTCCCCACCCCACTCCATCCTCCAGCCACTGACCGTCCCCACCCCGATCCATCCTCCAGGCACTAACCATCCCAACCCGACTCGATCCTCCAGACACTGACCATCCACATTCCTGTCCATTCTCCAGCCACTGACCATCGAAACTCCACTCAAAACTCCAGCCACTGACCGTCCCCACCCTGCTGCATCCTCCAGCCACTGACCGTCCCCACTCCTCTCCATCGTCCAGCCACTGACAATCACAACCCCACTCCATCCTCCAGCCACTGACCGAACCCATTCCCATCCATCCTCAAGCCAATGACCGTCCTCACTCCACTCCATCCTCCAGCCACTGACCATCCCCACTGCACTGCATCCTTCATTCACTGTTCATCCCCTCACCCCTCCATCCTCCAGCCACTGACCGAACCAACTCCCCTCTGTACTCCAGCCACTGACCATCCCCATTCTGCTACATCCTGAAGCCCACTGACCGCCCCCACCACTCCATCCTCCAGCCACTGACCGTCCCCACTCCCCTCCATCCTCCAGCCACTGACCATCCCAACCCCACTCAATCATCCAGCCACTGACCACCCCCACCCCGCTCTATCCTCCAGCCTCTGACCGTCCCCACTCTGCTCCATCCTCCAGCCACTGACAGAACCCACTCCCCTCCATCCTCCAGCCACTGACCATCCCCACTCCCCTCCATCCTCCAGCCACTGACAGAACCCACTCCCCTCCAACCTCCAGCCACTGACCATCCCCACTCTGCTCCATCCTCCAGCCACTGACAGAACCCACTCCCCTCCATCCTCCAGCCACTGACCATCCCCACTCCCCTCCATCATCCAGCCACTGACCATCCCAACCTCACTCCATCCTCCAGCCACTGACTGAACCCACTCCCCTCCATACTCCATCCACTGACTGTCCCCACCCTTGATCCATCCTCCAGCCACTGACTGTCCCCATTCTGCTCCATTCTCCAGCCACTGACCGTCCACACTCCGCTCCATCTTCCAGCCACTGACAGAACCCACTACCCTCCATCCTCCAGCCACTGACCGAATCCACTCCCCTCCATCCTTCAGCCACTGATTGAACTCACTCCCCTCCATCCTCCAGCCACTGACCGAACTAACTCCACTCCTTCCTCCAGCCACTGACCGAACCCACACCCCTCCATCCTTCAGCCACTGACCATCCCAACCCCACTCCATCCTCCAGTCACTGACCATCCACACTCCCCTCCATCCTTGAGTCACTGACCATCCCAACCCCACTCAAACCTCCACCACTGACCGTCCCCACCTCGCTCCATCCACCAGACACTGACCATCCACTCCCCACTCCATCCTCCAGCCCACTGACCATCCCCATTCTGCTCCATCCTTCAGCCACTGACCATCCCCACTCCACTGTATCCTCCAGCCACTGACCGTCCCCACTCAGCAGCATCCTCCAGCGCACTGACCATCCCAACTCCACTACATCCATCAACTACTGACCATCCCCACCCCCTCCATTCTTCAGCCACTGACCGTCCCCATCCCGCTCCATCCTCCAGCCACTGACCATCCCCATTCTGCTCCATCCTCTCGCCACTGACCGTCCCCACCCTGCTCCACCCTCCAGCCACTGACTGTCCCCACTCTGTTCCATCCTCCAGCCACTGACCATCCACTCCCCACTCCATCCTCCAGCCACTGACCGTCCCCACCCTGCTCCATCCTCCAGCCACTGACCGTCCCCGCTCCACTCCATCATCCAGCCCATTGTCCGTCCCCACTCCCCTTCATCCTCCAGCCCACTGACCATCCCCACTCCACTCCATCCTCCAGCCACTGACCATCCCAACCCCACTCCATCCTCCAGCCACTGACCGTCCCCACCCTGCTCCATCCTCCAGCCACTGACCGTCCCCACTCCACTCCATCATCCAGCCCACTGAACATCCCCTCCACTCCATCCTCCAGCCACTGACCATCCCCACCCTGCTCCATCCTTCTGCCACTGACTGTCCAAGTCCCTGCTCCATCCTCCAGCCACTGACCGTCCCCACCCTGCTCCATCCTCCAGCAACAGACCATCCCCACTCCACTCCATCCTCCAGCCCACTGTCCGTCCCCACTCCCCTCCACACTCCAGCCACTGACCATCCAAACCCCACTCCATCCTCCAGCCACTGACCGAACACACTCCCCTCCATCCTCCAGCCACTGACCGAACCCACTCAGCTCCATCCTCCAGCAACAGACCATCCCCACTCCACTCCATCCTCCAGCCCACTATCCGTCCCCACTCCCCTCCATCCTCCAGCCGCTGACCATCGACACCCCACTCCATCCTCCAGCCACTGACCGAACACACTCCCCTCCATCCTCCAGCCACTGACTGAACCCACTCAGCTCCATCCTCCAGCCATAGACTATCCCAACCCCACTCCATCCTCCAGCCACTGACCTTCCCCATCCCGCTCCATTCTCCAGCCACTTACCATCTCCAATCCACACCATCCTCCAGCCCACTGACCACCTCCACTCCATCCTCCAGCCATTGACTATCCCCCCACTCCATCCTCCAGCCCACTGACCAACCCCACTCCACTCCATCCTCCAGCCACTGACAGTCCCCACCCTGCTCCATCCTCCAGCCACTGACCGTCCCCACTCCACTCCATCATCCAGCCCATTGTCCGTCCCCACTCCCCTTCATCCTCCAGCCCACTGACCATCCCCACTCCCCTCCATCCTCCAGCCACTGACCATCCCAACCCCACTCCATCTTCCAGCCACTGACCATCCCCACACTCCTCCATCCTCCAGCCACTGACCGTCCCCACTCCACTCCATCCTCCAGCCACTGACCGTCCCCACTCCACTCCATCCTCCAGCCACTGACCGAACCCACTCCACTCCATCCTCCAGCCACTGACCATCCCAACCCCACTCCATCCTCCAGCCACAGACCGAATCCATTCCACTCCATCCTCCAGCCACTGACCGAATCCACTCGCCTCCATCCTCCAGCCACTGACCATCCCCACCCCTTTCCATCCTCCAGACACTGACCGAACCCATTCAGTCCATCCTCCAGCCATAGACTATCCCATTCCCACTCCAACATCCAGCCACTGACCGTCCCCACTCCACTCCATCCTCCTGCCACTGACAATTCCCAATCTACTCCATCCTCCAGCCACTGACCGTCCCCACTCTGCTCCATCCTCCAGCCACTGACCACCCCCACTCTATTCCATCCTCCAGCCACTGACCGAACCCACTCCACTCCATCCTCCAGCCACGGACCATCCCAACCCCACTCCATCCTCCAGCCACAGACCGAAACCATTCCACTCCATCCTCCAGCCACTGACCGAATCCACTCACCTCCATCCTCCAGCCATAGACTATCCCAATCCCATTCCATCATCCAGCCACTGACCGTCCCCACTCCACTCTATCCACCAGCCACTGACCGAACCCTCTCCACTCCATCCTCCAGCCACTGACCATTCCAACCCCACTCCATCCTCCAGCCACTGACCGAACCCATTCCACTCCATCTTCCAGCCACTGACCGAACGCACTCCCCTCCATCCTCCAGCCACTGACCATCCCCACTCCACTCCATCCTCCAGCCACTGACCGAGCCCACTCAGATCCATCCTCCAGCCATAGACTATCCCAACCCCACTCCATCCTCCAGCCACTGACCGTCCCCACTCCCCTCCATCCTCCAGCCACTGACCATCCCAATCCTACTCCATCCTCCAGCCACTGACCGAACCCACACCACTCCATCCTCCAGCCACTGACCGAACCCACACCCCTCCATCTGCCAGCCACTGACCATCCGCAATCCCCTCCATCCTCCAGCCACTGACCGAACCCACTCAGCCCCATCCTCCAGCCATAGACCATCCCAACCCCTGTCCATCCTCCAGCCACTGACCTTCCCCATCCCGCTCCATTCTCCAGCCACTTACCATCTGCAATCTACACCATCCTCCAGCCCACTGACCACCTCCACTCCATCCTCCAGCCATTGACTATCCCCCCACTCCATCCTCCAGCCCACTGACCATCCCCACTCCCCTCCATCCTCCAGCCACTGACCGAACCAACTCCACTCCTTCCTCCAGCCACAGACCGAACCCACACCCCTCCATCCTTCAGCCACTGACCATCCCAACCCCACTCCATCCTCCAGTCACTGACCATCCACACTCCCCTCCATCCTTGAGTCACTGACCATCCCAACCCCACTCAAACCTCCACCACTGACCGTCCCCACCTCGCTCCATCCACCAGACACTGACCATCCACTCCCCACTCCATCCTCCAGCCCACTGACCATCCCCATTCTGCTCCATCCTCCAGCCACTGACCATCCCCACTCCACTGTATCCTCCAGCCACTGACCGTCCCCACTCAGCAGCATCCTCCAGCGCACTGACCATCCCAACTCCACTACATCCATCAACTACTGACCATCCCCACCCCCTCCATTCTTCAGCCACTGACCGTCCCCATCCCGCTCCATCCTCCAGCCACTGACCATCCCCATTCTGCTCCATCCTCTCGCCACTGACCGTCCCCACCCTGCTCCACCCTCCAGCCACTGACTGTCCCCACTCTGTTCCATCCTCCAGCCACTGACCATCCACACCCCACTCCATCCTCCAGCCACTGACCGTCCCCACCCTGCTCCATCCTCCAGCCACTGACCGTCCCCGCTCCACTCCATCATCCAGCCCATTGTCCGTCCCCACTCCCCTTCATCCTCCAGCCCACTGACCATCCCCACTCCACTCCATCCTCCAGCCACTGACCATCCCAACCCCACTCCATCCTCCAGCCACTGACCGTCCCCACCCTGCTCCATCCTCCAGCCACTGACCGTCCCCACTCCACTCCATCATCCAGCCCACTGAACATCCCCTCCACTCCATCCTCCAGCCACTGACCATCCCCACCCTGCTCCATCCTTCTGCCACTGACTGTCCAAGTCCCTGCTCCATCCTCCAGCCACTGACCGTCCCCACCCTGCTCCATCCTCCAGCAACAGACCATCCCCACTCCACTCCATCCTCCAGCCCACTGTCCGTCCCCACTCCCCTCCACACTCCAGCCACTGACCATCCAAACCCCACTCCATCCTCCAGCCACTGACCGAACACACTCCCCTCCATCCTCCAGCCACTGACCGAACCCACTCAGCTCCATCCTCCAGCAACAGACCATCCCCACTCCACTCCATCCTCCAGCCCACTATCCGTCCCCACTCCCCTCCATCCTCCAGCCGCTGACCATCGACACCCCACTCCATCCTCCAGCCACTGACCGAACACACTCCCCTCCATCCTCCAGCCACTGACTGAACCCACTCAGCTCCATCCTCCAGCCATAGACTATCCCAACCCCACTCCATCCTCCAGCCACTGACCTTCCCCATCCCGCTCCATTCTCCAGCCACTTACCATCTCCAATCCACACCATCCTCCAGCCCACTGACCACCTCCACTCCATCCTCCAGCCATTGACTATCCCCCCACTCCATCGTCCAGCCCACTGACCATCCCCACTCCACTCCATCCTCCAGCCACTGACAGTCCCCACCCTGCTCCATCCTCCAGCCACTGACCGTCCCCACTCCACTCCATCATCCAGCCCATTGTCCGTCCCCACTCCCCTTCATCCTCCAGCCCACTGACCATCCCCACTCCCCTCCATCCTCCAGCCACTGACCATCCCAACCCCACTCCATCTTCCAGCCACTGACCATCCCCACACTCCTCCATCCTCCAGCCACTGACCGTCCCCACTCCACTCCATCCTCCAGCCACTGACCGTCCCCACTCCACTCCATCCTCCAGCCACTGACCGAACCCACTCCACTCCATCCTCCAGCCACTGACCATCCCAACCCCACTCCATCCTCCAGCCACAGACCGAATCCATTCCACTCCATCCTCCAGCCACTGACCGAATCCACTCGCCTCCATCCTCCAGCCACTGACCATCCCCACCCCTTTCCATCCTCCAGACACTGACCGAACCCATTCAGTCCATCCTCCAGCCATAGACTATCCCATTCCCACTCCAACATCCAGCCACTGACCGTCCCCACTCTGCTCCATCCTCCAGCCACTGACCATCCCCACTCTATTCCATCCTCCAGCCACTGACCGAACCCACTCCACTCCATCCTCCAGCCACGGACCATCCCAACCCCACTCCATCCTCCAGCCACAGACCGAAACCATTCCACTCCATCCTCCAGCCACTGACCGAATCCACTCACCTCCATCCTCCAGCCATAGACTATCCCAATCCCATTCCATCATCCAGCCACTGACCGTCCCCACTCCACTCTATCCACCAGCCACTGACCGAACCCTCTCCACTCCATCCTCCAGCCACTGACCATTCCAACCCCACTCCATCCTCCAGCCACTGACCGAACCCATTCCACTCCATCTTCCAGCCACTGACCGAACGCACTCCCCTCCATCCTCCAGCCACTGACCATCCCCACTCCACTCCATCCTCCAGCCACTGACCGAGCCCACTCAGATCCATCCTCCAGCCATAGACTATCCCAACCCCACTCCATCCTCCAGCCACTGACCGTCCCCACTCCCCTCCATCCTCCAGCCACTGACCATCCCAATCCTACTCCATCCTCCAGCCACTGACCGAACCCACACCACTCCATCCTCCAGCCACTGACCGAACCCACACCCCTCCATCTGCCAGCCACTGACCATCCGCAATCCCCTCCATCCTCCAGCCACTGACCGAACCCACTCAGCCCCATCCTCCAGCCATAGACCATCCCAACCCCTGTCCATCCTCCAGCCACTGACCTTCCCCATCCCGCTCCATTCTCCAGCCACTTACCATCTGCAATCTACACCATCCTCCAGCCCACTGACCACCTCCACTCCATCCTCCAGCCATTGACTATCCCCCCACTCCATCCTCCAGCCCACTGACCATCCCCACTCCACTCCATCCTCCAGCCACTGACCGTCCCTCCACTCCATCCTTCAGCCCACTGACCATCCCCACTCCACTTCATCCTCCAGCCACTGACCAAACCCCCTCCACACCATCCTCCAACCACTGACCATCCCAACCCTACTCCATCCTCCAGCCACTGACTGAACCAACTCCCCTCCATCCTCCAGCCACTGACCATCCCTACTCCCCTCTATCCTCCAGCCACTGACTGAACCCACTCAGCTCCAACGTCCAGCCATAGACTATCCCATCCCCACTCTATCCTCCAGCCACTGACCGAACCCACTCAGCTCCATCCTCCAGCCACTGACCATCCCATCCCACTCCATCCTCCAGCCACTGACTGCCCCACTCCACTACATCTTCCTGCCACTGACCATCCCCACTCCACTCCATCCTCCAGCCACTGACCATCCCCACTCCACTCCATCCTCCAGCCACTGACCATCCCAACCCACTCCATCCTCCAGCCACTGACCATCCCCACTCCATTCCATCCTCCTGCCACTGACCATCCCCACTCCACTCCATCCTCCAGCCCACTGACCGCCTCCACTCCACTCCATCCTCTAGCCACTGACCGTTCCCACTCCACTCCATCCTCCAGCCACTGACCATCCACACTCCGCTCCATCCTCCAGCCACTGACCATTCCCATTCCGCTCCATACTGCAGCCACTGACCATCCCCACACCCCTCCATCCTCCAGCCACTGACCATCCCAACCCCACTCCATCCGCTAGCCCACTGTCCGTCCCCTCTCCCCTCCATCCTCCAGCCACTGACCATCTCCACACCCGTCCATCGTCCAGCCACTGACCGTCCACACTCCGCTCCATCCTCCTGCCACTGACCGTCCCCACCTCACTCCATCCTCCAGCCACTGACCGAATCCACTCCCCTCCATCCTCCCGCCACTCACTGTCCCCGTCCCTGCTCCATGCTCCAGCAACAGGCCATCCCCACTCCACTCCTTCCACCAGCCACTGACTGACCCTTTCCCCTCCATCCTCCAGCCACTGACCATACCAACCCCACTCAATCCTCCAGCCCACTGCCCATCCCCACTCCTCTCCATCCTCCAGCCATTGACCATCCCCACTCCCCTCCATCCTCCAGCCACAGACCGCCCCACCCCACTCCATCCTCTAGCCACTGTCCATTCCCACTACCCTCCATCCTTCAGCCACTAAACGTCCCCACCCTGCTCCATCCTCCAGCCACTGACCATTCCCACTCCACTCCATCCTCCAGCCACTGACCGTCCCCAACCCACTCCATCCTCCAGCCACTGACCGTCCCCAACCCATTCCATCATTAAGCCACTGACCATCCCCATCCCGCTCCATCCTCCAGCCCACTGACCATCCCCACTCTGCTCCATCCTCCAGCCACTGACTGTCCCCACCCTGCTTCAACCTCCAGCCACTGACCATCCACGTCACTGCGCCATCCTCCAGCCACTGACTCTCCCCACCCTGCTCCATCCTCCGGCAACAGACCATCCCCACTCCACTCCATCCTCCAGCCCACTGTCCGTCCCCACTCCCCTCCACCCTCCATCACTGACCATCCAAACCCCACTCCATCCTCCAGCCACTGACCGAATACACTCCCCTCCATCCTCCAGCCACTGACCGAACCCACTCAACTCCATCCTCCAGCAACAGACTATCCCCACTCCACTCCATTCTCCAGCCCACTGTCCGTCCCCACTCCCCTCCACCCTCCAGCCACTGACCATTCAAACACCACTCCATCCTCCAGCCACTGACCGAACCCACTCAGCTCCATCCTCCAGCCATAGACTATCCCAACCCCACTCCATCGTCCAGCCACTGACCTTCCCCATTTCGCTCCATCCTCCAGCCACTTACCATCTCCAATCCACACCATCCTCCAGCCCACTGACCACCTCCACTCCATCCTCCAGCCTTTGACTATCCCCCCACTCCATCCTCCAGCCCACTGACCATCCCCACTCCACTCCATCCTCCAACCACTGACAGTCCCCACCCTGCTCCATCCTCCAGCCACTGACCGTCCCCACTCCACTCCATCATCCAGCCCATTGTCCGTCCCCACTCCCCTTCATCCTCCAGCCCACTGACCATCCCCACTCCCCTCCATCCTCCAGCCACTGACCATCCAACCCCACTCCATCCTCCAGCCACTGACCATCCCCACACTCCTCCATCCTCCAGCCATTGACCGTCCCCACTCCACTCCATCCTCCAGCCACTGACCGTTCCCACTCCACTCCATCATCCAGCCCATTGTCCGTCCCCACTCCCCTTCATCCTCCAGCCCACTGACCATCCCCACTCCCCTCCATCCTCCAGCCACTGACCATCCCAACCCCACTCCATCCTCCAGCCACTGACCGTCCCCACACTCCTCCATCCTCCAGCCACTGACTGTCCCCACTCTACTCCATCCTCCAGCCACTGACCGAACCCACTCCACTCCATCCTCCAGCCACTGACCATCCCAACCCCACTCCATCCTCCAGCCACAGACCAAAACCATTCCACTCCATCCTCCAGCCACTGACCGAATCCACTCGCCTCCATCCTCCAGCCACTGACCATCCCCACCCCTCTCCATCCTCCAGACACTGACCGAACCCATTCAGCTCCATCCTCCAGCCATAGACTATCCCAATCCCACTCCATCATCCAGCCACTGACCGTCCCCACTCCACTCCATCCACCAGCCACTGACCGAACCCTCTCCACTCCATCCTCCAGCCACTGACCATTCCAACCCCACTCCATCCTCCAGCCACTGACCGAACCCATTCCACTCCATCTTCCAGCCACTGACCGAACGCACTCCCCTCCATCCTCCAGCCACTGGCCATCCCCCCACCACTCCATCCTCCAGCCACTGACCGTCCCCACTCCCCTCCATTCTCCAGCCACTGACCATCCCAACCCCACTCAATCATCCAGCCACTGACCACCCCCACCCCGCTCTATCCTCCAGCCTCTGACCGTCCCCACTCTGCTCCATCCTCCAGCCACTGACAGAACCCACTCCCCTCCATCCTCCAGCCACTGACCATCCCCACTCCCCTCCATCCTCCAGCCACTGACAGAACCCACTACCCTCCATCCTCCAGCCACTGACCATCCCCACTCTGCTCCATCCTCCAGCCACTGACAGAACCCACTCCCCTCCATCCTCCAGCCACTGACCATCCCCACTCCCCTCCATCCTCCAGCCACTGACCATCCCAACCTCACTCCATCCTCCAGCCACTGACTGAACCCACTCCATTCCATCCTTCAGCCACTGACCGAACCCACTCCGCTCCATCCTCCATCCACTGACTGTCCCCACCCTTGATCCATCCTCCAGCCACTGACTGTCCCCATTCTGCTCCATTCTCCAGCCACTGACCGTCCACACTCCGCTCCATCCTCCAGCCACTGACTGAACCCACTCCCCTCCATCCTCCAGCCACTGACCGAACCCACTCCCCTCCATCCTTCAGCCACTGATCAAACTCACTCCCCTCCATCCTCCAGCCACTGACCGAACCAACTCCACTCCTTCCTCCAGCCACTGACCGAACCCACACCCCTCCATCCTTCAGCCACTGACCATCCCAACCCCACTCCATCCTCCAGCCACTGACCATCCACACTCCCCTCCATCCTTGAGTCACTGACCATCCCAACCCCAATCAAACCTCCACCACTGACCGTCCCCACCTCGCTCCATCCACCAGACACTGACCATCCACTCCCCACTCCATCCTCCAGCCCACTGACCATCCCCATTCTGCTCCATCCTCCAGCCACTGACCATCCCCACTCCACTGTATCCTCCAGCCACTGACCGTCCCCACTCTGCTGCATCCTCCAGCGCACTGACCATCCCAACTCCACTACATCCATCAACTACTGACCATCCCCACCCCCTCCATTCTTCAGCCACTGACCGTCCCCATCCCGCTCCATCCTCCAGCCATTGACCATCCCCATTCTGCTCCATCCTCTCGCCACTGACCGTCCCCACCCTGCTCCACCCTCCAGCCACTGACTGTCCCCACTCTGCTCCATCCTCCAGCCACTGACCATCCACACCCCACTCCATCCTCCAGCCACTGACCGTCCCCACCCTGCTCCATTCTCCAGCCACTGGCCATCCCATCCCCAGTCCATTCTCCAGCCACTGACCATCCACACTCCCCTCCATCCTCCAGCCACTGACCATCCCAACCACACTCAAACCTCCAGCCACTGACCGTCCCCACCTCGCTCCATTCTCCAGCCACTGACCATCCCCACCCGACTCCATCCACCAGCCCACTGACCGTCCCCACTCTGCTCCATCCTCCAGCCACTGACCGTCCCCACTCTGCTCCATCCTCCAGCCACTGACTGTCTCCACCCTGCTCCACCATCCAGCCACTGACTGTCCCCACTCTGCTCCATCCTTCAGCCACTGACCATGCCCACTCTGCTCCATCCTCCAACCACTGACCGTCCGCATTCTGCTCCATCCTCCAGCCACTGACCGTCCCCACCCCACTCCATCCTCCAGCCACTGACCGTCCCCACCCCGATCCATCCTCCAGGCACTAACCATCCCAACCCGACTCGATCCTCCAGACACTGACCATCCAGACTCCTGTCCATCCTCCAGCCACTGACCATCGAAACTCCACTCAAAACTCCAGCCACTGACCGTCCCCACCCTGCTCCATCCTCCAGCCACTGACCGTTCCCACCCCGCTCCATCCTCCAGCCTACTGACCATCCACACTCTGCTGCATCCTCCAGCCACTGACCGTCCCCACTCCTCTCCATCGTCCAGCCACTGACAATCACAACCCCACTCCATCCTCCAGCCACTGACCGAACCCACTCCCATCCATCCTCAAGCCAATGACGGTCCCCATTCTGCTTCATTCTCCAGCCCACTGACCGTCCTCACTCCACTCCATCCTCCAGCCACTGAACATCCCCACTGCACTGCATCCTTCATCCACTGACCGTCCAAACTTCGCACCATCCTCCAGCTCACTGACCGTCCCCACTCCCCTCCATCCTCCAGTCACTGACCATCCCAACTCCACTGAATCCTCCAGCCATTGACTATCCCCCCACTCCATCCTCCAGCCCACTGACCATCCCCACTCCACTCCATCCTCCAGCCACTGACAGTCCCCACTCTGCTCCATCCTCCAGCCACTGACCGTCCCCGCCCAACTCCATCATCCAGCCCATTGTCCGTCCCCACTCCCCTTCATCCTCCAGCCCACTGACCATCCCCACTCCACTTCATCCACCAGCCACTGACCATCCCAACCTCATTCCTTCCTCCCGACATGACCATCCCCACTCTACTCCATCCTCCAGCCACTGACCATCACAACTCCACTCCAACCACAAGCCACTGATCATCCCCACTCCGCTCCATCCTTCAGCCACTGACCGTCCCCACTTCCCGCCATCCTCCAGCCACTGACCATCCCAACCACACTTAATCCTCCAGCCACTAACCGTCCTTACTCCCCTCCATCCTCCAGCCACTGACCATCCCAACACCACTCAATCCTTCAGCCACTAACCATCCTTACTCCCCTCCATCCTCCAGCCACTGACCATTCCAACCCCACTCAATCCTCAAGCCACTGACCGTCCCCACCCGACTCCATCCACCAGCCACTGACCGCCCCCATCCCGCTCTATTCTCCAGCCACTGACTGTCCCCACTCCGCTCCATCCTCCAGCCACTGACCAAACCTACTCCACTCCATCCCCCAGCCTACTGACCATCCCCACTCCAGGCCATCCTCCAGCTACTGACCGAACCCACTCAGCTCCATTCTCCAGCCATTTAAATTCCCCACTCCCCTCCATCCTCCAGCCAGTGACCATCCCCACCCCGCTCCATCCTCCAGCCACTGACCGTCCCCACCCTGCTCCATCCTCCAGCCACTGACCATCCCCACTCCACTCCATCATCCAGCCCACTGAACATCCCCTCCACTCCATCCTCCAGCCACTGACCGTCCCCACCCTGCTCCATCCTCCAGCAACAGACCATCCCCACTCCACTCCATCCTCCAGCCCACTGTCCGTCCCCACTCCCCTCCACACTCCAGCCACTGACCATCCAAACCCCACTCCATCCTCCAGCCACTGACCGAACACACTCCCCTCCATCCTCCAGCCACTGACCGAACCCACTCAGCTCCATCCTCCAGCAACAGACCATCCCCACTCCACTCCATCCTCCAGCCCACTATCCGTCCCCACTCCCCTCCACCCTCCAGCCACTGACCATCCAAACCCCACTCCATCCTCCAGCCACTGACCGAACACACTCCCCTCCATCCTCCAGCCACTGACCGAACCCACTCAGCTCCATCCTCCAGCCATAGACTATCCCAACCCCACTCCATCCTCCAGCCACTGACCTTCCCCATCCCGCTCCATTCTCCAGCCACTTACCATCTCCAATCCACACCATCCTCCAGCCCACTGACCACCTCCACTCCATCCTCCAGCCATTGACTATCCCCCCACTCCATCCTCCAGCCCACTGACCATCCCCACTCCACTCCATCCTCCAGCCACTGACAGTCCCCACCCTGCTCCATCCTCCAGCCACTGACCGTCACCACTCCACTCCATCATCCAGCCCATTGTCCGTCCCCACTCCCCTTCATCCTCCAGCCCACTGACCATCCCCACTCCCCTCCATCCTCCAGCCACTGACCATCCAACCCCACTCCATCCTCCAGCCACTGACCATCCCCACACTCCTCCATCCTCCAGCCATTGACCGTCCCCACTCCACTCCATCCTCCAGCCACTGACCGTCCCCACTCCACTCCATCCTCCAGCCACTGACCGAACCCACTCCACTCCATCCTCCAGCCACTGACCATCCCAACCCCACTCCATCCTCCAGCCACAGACCGAAACCATTCCACTCCATCCTCCAGCCACTGACCGAATCCACTCGCCTCCATCCTCCAGCCACTGACCATCCCCACCCCTCTCCATCCTCCAGACACTGACCGAACCCATTCAGTCCATCCTCCAGACATAGACTTTCCCAACCCCACTCCATCATCCAGCCACTGACCGTCCCCACTCCACTCCATCCTCCAGCCACTGACCGAACCCACTCCACTCCATCCTCCAGCCACGGACCATCCCAACCCCACTCCATCCTCCAGCCACAGACTGAAACCATTCCACTCCATCCTCCAGCCACTGACCGAATCCACTCGCCTCCATCCTCCAGCCACTGACCATCCCCACCCCTCTCCATCCTCCAGACACTGACTGAACCCATTCAGCTCCATCCTCCAGCCATAGACTATCCCAATCCCACTCCATCATCCAGCCACTGACCGTCCCCACTCCACTCTATCCACCAGCCACTGACCGAACCCTCTCCACTCCATCCTCCAGCCACTGACCAATCCAACCCCACTCCATCCTCCAGCCACTGACCGAACCCATTCCACTCCATCTTCCAGCCACTGACCGAACGCACTCCCCTCCATCCTCCAGCCACTGACCATCCCCACTCCACTCCATCATCCAGCCACTGACCATCCCCACACCACTCCATCCTCCAGCCACTGACCATCCCAACCCACTCCATCCTCCAGCCACTGACCATCCCCACTCCATTCCATCCTCCTGCCACTGACCGAACCCACTCCACTCCATCCTCCAGCCCACTGACCGCCTCCACTCCACTCCATCCTCTAGCCACTGACCGTTCCCACTCCACTCCATTCTCCAGCCACTGACCATCCCCACTCCGCTCCATCCTCCAGCCACTGACCATTCCCATTCCGCTCCATACTGCAGCCACTGACCATCCCCACACCTCTCCATCCTCCAGCCACTGACCATCCCAACCCCACTCCATCCTCTAGCCCACTGTCCGTCCCCTCTCCCCTCCATCCTCCAGCCACTGACCATCTCCACACCCGTCCATCGTCCAGCCACTGACCGTCCACACTCCGCTCCATCCTCCTGCCACTGACCGTCCCCACCCCACTCCATCCTCCAGCCACTGACCGAATCCACTCCCCTCCATCCTCCCGCCACTCACTGTCCCCGTCCCTGCTCCATCCTCCAGCAACAGGCCATCCCCACTCCACTCCATCCACCAGCCACTGACTGACCCTTTCCCCTCCATCCTCCAGCCACTGACCATACCAACCCCACACAATCCTCCAGCCCACTGACCATCCCCACTCCACTCCATCCTCATGCTCCAGCAACTGACCATCCCCACTCCACTCCATCCTCCAGCTACTGACCATCCCCAATCCTCAGCATCCTCCAGCCCACTGACCGTGCGCACTCCCTTCAATCCTCCAGCCACTGCCCATCCCCACTCCTCTCCATCCTCCAGCCATTGACCGTCCCCACTCCCCTCCATCCTCCAGCCACAGACCGCCCCACCCCACTCCATCCTCTAGCCACTGTCCATTCCCACTACCCTCCATCCTTCAGCCACTGAACGTCCCCACCCTGCTCCATCCTCCAGCCACTGACCATTCCCACTCCACTCCATCCTCCAGCCACTGACCGTCCCCAACCCACTCCATCCTCCAGCCACTGACCATCCCCAACCCACTCCATCATTCAGCCACTGACCATCCCCATCCCGCTCCATCCTCCAGCCCACTGACCATCCCCACTCTGCTCCATCCTCCAGCCACTGACTGTCCCCACCCTGCTTCAACCTCCAGCCACTGACCATCCACGTCACTGCGCCATCCTCCAGCCACTGACTCTCCCCACCCTGCTCCATCCTCCGGCAACAGACCATCCCCACTCCACTCCATCCTCCAGCCCACTGTCCGTCCCCACTCCCCTCCACCCTCCAGCCACTGACCATCCAAACCCCACTCCATCCTCCAGCCACTGACCGAACACACTCCCCTCCATCCTCCAGCCACTGACCGAACCCACTCAGCTCCATCCTCCAGCAACAGACCATCCCCACTCCACTCCATCCTCCAGCCCACTGTCCGTCCCCACTCCCCTCCACCCTCCAGCCACTGACCATTCAAACCCCACTCCATCCTCCAGCCACTGACCAAACACAATCCCCTCCATCCTCCAGCCACTGACCGAACCCACTCAGCTCCATCCTCCAGCCATAGACTATCCCAACCCCACTCCATCCTCCAGCCACTGACCTTCCCCATTTCGCTCCATCCTCCAGCCACTTACCATCTCCAATCCACACCATCCTCCAGCCCACTGACCACCTCCACTCCATCCTCCAGCCATTGACTATCCCCCCACGCCATCCTCCAGCCCACTGACCATCCCCACTCCACTCCATCCTCCAACCACTGACAGTCCCCACCCTGCTCCATCCTCCAGCCACTGACCGTCCCCACTCCACTCCATCATCCAGCCCATTGTCCGTCCCCACTCCCCTTCATCCTCCAGCCCACTGACCATCCCCACTCCCCTCCATCCTCCAGCCACTGACCATCCCAACCCCACTCCATCCTCCAGCCACTGACCGTCCCCACACTCCTCCATCCTCCAGCCACTGACCGTCCCCACTCCACTCCATCCTCCAGCCACTGACGGAACCCACTCCACTCCATCCTCCAGCCACTGACCATCCCAACCCCACTCCATCCTCCAGCCACAGACCGAAACCATTCCACTCCATCCTCCAGCCACTGACCGAATCCACTCGCCTCCATCCTCCAGCCACTGACCATCCCCACCCCTCTCATCCTCCAGACACTGACAGCACCCATTCAGCTCCATCCTCCAGCCATAGACTATCCCAAATCTCACTCCATCATCCAGCCACTGACCATCCCCACTCCACTCCATCCACCAGCCACTGTCCGTCCCCTCTCCCCTCCATCCTCCAGCCACTGACCATCTCCACACCCGTCCATTGTCCAGCCACTGACCGTCCACACTCCGCTCCATCCTCCTGCCACTGACCATCTCCACCCCACTCCATCCTCTAGCCACTGACCATCTCCACCCCACTCCATCCTCTAGCCACTGACCGAATCCACTCCCCTCCATCCTCCCGCCACTCACTGTCCCCATCCCTGCTCAATCCTCCAGCAACAGGCCATCCCCACTCCACTCCATCCACCAGCCACTGACTGACCCTCTCCCCTCCATCCTCCAGCCACTGACCATACCAACCCCACTCAATCCTCCAGCCCACTGACCATCCCCACTCCACTCCATCCTCATGCTCCAGCCACTGACCATCCCCACTCCACTCCATCCTCCAGCTACTGACCATCCCCAATCCTCAGCATCCTCCAGCCCACTGACCGTGCGCACTCCCCTCCATCCTCCAGCCACTGCCAATCCCCACTCCTCTCCATCCTCCAGCCATTGACCGTCCCCACTCCCCTCCATCCTCCAGCCACAGACCGCCCCACCCCACTCCATCCTCTAGCCACTGTCCATTCCCACTACCCTCCATCCTTCAGCCACTGAACGTCCCCACCCTGCTCCATCCTCCAGCCACTGACCATTCCCACTCCACTCCATCCTCCAGCCACTGACCGAATCCACTCACCTCTATCCTCCAGCCACTGACCATCCCCACCCCTCTCCATCCTCCAGACACTGACCGAACCCACTCAGCTCCATCCTCCAGCCATAGACTATCCCAACCCCACTCCATCATCCAACCACTGACCGTCTCCACTCCACTCTATCCACCAGCCACTGACCGAACCCTCTCCACTCCATCCTCCAGCCCCTGACCATCCCAACCCCACTCCATCCTCCAGCCACTGACCGAACCCATTCCACTCCATCTTCCAGCCACTGACCGAACGCACTCCCCTCCATCCTCCAGCCACTGACCATCCCCACTCAGCTCCATCCTCCAGCCACTGACCGAGCCCACTCAGCTCCATCCTCCAGCCATAGACTATCCCAACCCCACTCCATCCTCCAGCCACTGACCATCCCCACTCCCCTCCATCCTCCAGGCACTGACCATCCCAACCCTACTCCATCCTCCAGCCACCGACCGAACCCACTCCACTCCATCCTCCAGCCACTGACTGAACCCACACCCCTCCATCTGCCAGCCACTGACCATCCGCACTCCCCTCCATCCTCCAGCCACTGACCGAACCCACTCAGCCCCATTCTCCAGCCATAGACCATCCCAACCCCTGTCCATCCTCCAGCCACTGACCTTCCCCATCCCGCTCCATTCTCCAGCCACTTACCATCGCCAATCCACACCATCCTCCAGCCCACTGACCGTCTCCACTCCATCCTCCAGCCATTGACTATCCCCCCTCTCCATCCTCCAGCCACTGACCAAACCCCCTCCACACCATCCTCCAGCCACTGAACGTCCCCACTCCACTCCATCCTCCAGCCACTGTCCAAACCCACTCCACTCCATCCTCCAGCCACTGACCATCCCAACCCCACTCCATCCTCCAGCCACTGACCGAACCCACTCCCCTCCATCCTCCAGCCACTGGGTGGTGACGGTCAGTGGCTGAAGGATGGAGTGGAGTCGGGATGGTCAGTGGGCTGGAGGATGGAGCGGAGTGGGGACGGTCAGTGGCTGGAGGATGGAGTGGAGTGGGAATGGTCAGCAGCTGGAGGATGGAGCAGGGTGGGGACATTCAGTGGCTGGAGGATAGAGGGGAGTGGGAATGGACAGTGGCTGGAGGACGGAGCGGAGTGGGAATGGTTTGTGGCTAGAGGATGGAGTGGGGTGGGACGGTCTGTGGCTGGAGGATGGAGGGGAGTGGGGACGGTCAATGGCTGGAGGATGGAGAGGAGTGGGGATGGTCAGTGGCTGGAGGATGGAGGGGAGTGCACACGGTCAGTGGGCTGGAGGATGCTGAGGATTGGGGATGGTCAGTAGCTGGAGGATGGAGTGGAGTGGGGATGGTCAGTGGCTGGAGCATGGAGTGGAGTGGGGATGGTCAGTGGCTGGAGCATGGAGTGGAGTGGGTACAGTCAGTGGCTGAAGGATGGAGTGGAGTCGCGACGGTCAGTGGCTGGAGGATGGAGCAGAATGTGGATGGTCAGTGGCTGGAGGATGGATTGGAGTGGGGATGGTCAGTGGCTGGAAGATGGAGTGGAGTGGGAATGATTAGTGGCTGGAGGATGGAGGGGTGTGGGGATGGTCAGTGGCTGGAGGAGGACAGAGTGGGGTAGGGACTGTAAGTGGCTGGAGGATGTAGTGGAGTGAGGACGGTCAGTGGCAACAGAACATCCCCACTCCGCTCCATCCTCCAGCCCACTGAACGCCTCCACTCCACTCCATCCTCCAGCCACTGACCATCCCAACCCCATTCCATCCTCCAGCCACTGACCATCCCCACTCCACTCCATCCTCCAGCAACTGATCATCCCCACTCCACTACATCCTCCAGCCACTAACCGTCCCTACCCCGCTCTGTCCTCCAGCCACTGACTGTTCCCACTCCCCTCCATCCTCCAGCCATGACCGCCCCCCACCCCGCTCCATTCTCCAGACACTGACCATTCCCACTTCACTCCATCCTCCAGCGACTGACCGTTCCCACTCCAGTCCATCCTCCAGCCACTGACCGTCCCCAACCCGCTCCATCCTCCAGCCACTGACCGTCCCCATCTCGCTCCATCCTCCAGCCCACTTTCCATCCCCACTCTCCTCCATCCTCCAGCCACTGACTGTCCCCAACTTGCTCCATCATCCAGCCCACTGACCATCCCACTCCACTCCATCTTCCAGCCACTGACCGTTCCCAACCCGCTCCATCCTCCAGCCACTGACCGTCCCCACCCTGCTCCATCCTTGAGCCACTGACCATCCACGTCCCTGCTCCATCCTCCAGCCACTGACCGTCCCCACCCTGCTCCATCCTTGAGCCACTGACCATCCACGTCCCTGCTCCATCCTCCAGCAACAGACCATCCCCACTCCACTCCATCCTCCAGCCCACTGTCCGTCCCCACTCCCCTTCATCCGCCAGCCACCATCCCAACCCCACTCCATCCTCTAGCCACTGACCATCCCCACACACCTCCATACTCCAGCCACTGACCATTCCCACTCCACTCCATCCTCCAGCCACTGACCGTCCTCACTCCACTACATCCTCCAGCCACTTACAGTCCCTACCCCGCTCTGTTCTCCAGCCACTGACCATCCCCACACTCCTCCATCCTCCAGCCACTAATCATTCCCACTCCACTCCATCCTCCATCCACTGACCATCCCCACTCCAATCCATCCTCCAGCCACTGACCGTCCCCAACCCGCTCCATCATTCAGCTATCTGACCATCCCCACGATGCTCCATCCTCCAGCCACAGACCGTCCCCACCCCGCTCCATCCTCCAGCCCACTGACCATCCACATTCTGCTCCATCCTCCAGCCACTGACCGTCCCCACTCCGCTCTATCCTCCAGCCCACTGACCATCCCCACTCCACTCCATCCTTCAGCCACTGACCATCCCCAATCCACACCATCCTCCAGCCCACTGACCATGCGCACTCCCCTCCAATCTCCAGCCACTGACCATCCCCACTCCTCTCCATCCTCCAGCCATTGACTGTCCCCACTCCCCTCCATCCTCCAGTCACTGACCATCCCCACTCCTCTCCATCCTCCAGCCATTTACCGTCCCCACTCCCCTCCATCCTCCAGCCACTGACCATTCCCATACCACTCCATCCTCCAGCCCACTGAATGCCTCTACTCCACTACATCCTCCGGCCACTTACTGTCCCTACCCCGCTCTATCCTCCAGCCACTGACCATTCCCACTCCCGTCCATCCTCCAGCCACTGACCGCCCCCCACCCCGCTCCATTCGCCAGCTACTGACCATTCCCACTCCAATGCATCCTCCAGCCACTGACCGTCCCCAACCCACTCCATCATTCAGCCACTGACCGTCCCCATCCCGCTCCATCCTCCAGCCAACTGACCATCCCCACTCTGCTCCATCTTCCAGCCACTGACCGTCCCCACCCTGCTCCATCCTCTAGCAAAAGACCATCCCCACTCCACTCCATCCTCCAGCCCACTGACCATCCCCACTGCACTCCATCCTCCAGCCACTGACCGTCCCCACTCCACTCCATCATCCCACCCACTGACCATCGCCACTCCAATCCATCATCCAGCCACTGACCGTCTCCACCCTGCTCCATCCTTCAGCCACTGACTGTCCACGTCCCTGCTCCATCCTCCAGCCACTGACCGTCCCCACCCTGCTCCATCCTCCAGCCACTGACTGTCCCCACTCCACTCCATCATCCCGCCCACTGACCATCCCCACTCCAATCCATCCTCCGGCCACTGACCGTCCCCACCCTGCTCCATCCTTCAGCCACTGACTGTCCACGTCCCTGCTCCATCCTCCAGCAACAGACCATCCCCACTCCACTCCATCCTCTAGCCCACTGTCCATCCCCTCTCCCCTCCATCCTCCAGCCACTGACCATCCCAACCCCACTCCATCCTCCAGCCACTGATCATCCCACTCCGCTTAATCCTCCAGCCACTGACAATTTCCATTCCACTGCATCCTCCAGCCACTGACCGTCCCCATCCCACTCCATCCTCCAGCCACTGAACATTCCCACACCCCTCCATCCTCCAGCCACTGATCGTCCCACTCCGCTCCATCCTCCAGCCACTGACAATTTCCATTCCACTCCATCTTCCAGCCACTGACTGTTCCCACACCCCTCCATCCTCCAGCCACTGACCATCCCAACCCCAATCCATCTTCCAGCACTGACCAAACCCACTCCCCTCCATCCTCCAGCCACTGACCATCCACATTCTGCTCCATCCTCCAGCCACTCACCGCCCTACTCCACTCCATCCTCCAGCCCACTGACCGTCCCCACTCCACTCCATCCTTCAGCGACTGACTGTCCCCACTCCACTACATCCTCCAGCCACTGACCATCCCCAATCCACACTATCCTCCAGCCCATTGACCATGCGCACTCCCCTCCATCCTCCAGCCACTGACCAACCCCACTCCTCTCCATCCTCCAGCCATTGACCATCCCTACTCCCCTCCAGCCACTGACCATCCCCATTCAACTCCATCCTCCAGCCACTGACTGTCCCCACCCCACTCCATCCTCCAGCCATTGACCATCCCCATCACGATCCACCGTCCAGCCCACTGTCCATCCCCACTCCACTCCATCCTCCAGCCACTGACCATCCACACCCCGCACCATCCTCCAGCCACTGATTGTCCCCATCCCACTCCATCCTCCAGCCCACTGACTACTTCCACTTCATCCTCCAGCCCCTGACCATCCCCACTCCACTCCATCCTCCAGCCACTGACCATGCCCAATCCACACCATCCTTCAGCCACTGACCATCCCCTCCCACTAGAATCCTCCAGCCAGTGACTGTCCCCACACCGCTCCATCCTCCAGCCACTGACCATCCCCTTCCTGCTTCATCCCCCAGCCACTGACCGTCCCCATCCCACACCATCCTCCAGCCCACTGACCGCCTCCACTCCATCCTCCAGCCCCTGACCATCCCCACTCCACTCCATCCTCCAACCCACTTATCATGCCCACTCCCCTCCATTCTCCAGCCCACTGACCATTCCCACTTCACTCCATCCTCCAGCCCTCTGACCATCCCCAATCCACACAATCCTCTCACCACTGACCATCCCCAATCCACTCAATGCTCCAGCCCACTGACCATCCCCATCTGCTCCATCCTCCAGCCACTGACCATCCCCACCCCACTCCATCCTCCAGCCCACTGACCATGCCCACTCCCCTCCATTCTCCAGCCCACTGACCGAACCCATTCCACTCCATCCTCCAGCCACTGACCGAACCCACTCACCTCTCTCCTCCAGCCATAGACTATCCCAACCCCACTCCATCCTCCAGCCACTGACCGAACCCACTCCACTCATCCTCCAGCCACTGACCAAACCCACTCCCCTCCATCCTCCAGCCACTGACCACACCCTCTGAGCTCAATCCTCCAGCCATAGACTATTCCTACCCCACTCCATCCTCCAGCCACTGACCATCCCCTTCCTGCTTCATCCTCCAGCCACTGACCATCCCCATCCCACTCCATCCTTCAGCCCAATGAATGCCTCCACTCCATTCTCCAGCCCCTGACTATCCCCACTCCACTCCATCCTCCAGCCAACTGACCATCCCCACTCTGCTCCGTCTTCCAGCCACTGACCATGCCCACTCCCCTCCATTCTCCAGCCCACTGACCATCCCAACTCCACTCCATCCTCCAGCCACTGACCATCCACACCCCGCACCATCCTCCAGCCACTGATTGTCCCCATCCCACTCCATCCTCCAGCCCACTGACTACTTCCACTCCTTCCTCCAGCCCCTGACCATCCCCACTCCACTCCATCCTCCAGCCACTGACCATGCCCAATCCACACCATCCTTCAGCCACTGACCATCCCCTCCCACTAGAATCCTCCAGCCAGCGACTGTCCCTACACCACTACATCCTCCAGCCACTGACCATCCCCTTCCTGCTTCATCCCCCAGCCACTGACCGTCCCCATCCCACTCCATCCTCCAGCCCACTGACCGCCTCCACTCCATCCTCCAGCCCCTGACCATCCCCACTCCACTCCATCCTCCAACCCACTGACCATTCCCACTCCCCTCCATTCTCCAGCCCACTGACCATCCCCACTTCACTCCATCCTCCAGCCCACTGACCATTCCCAATCCACACAATTCTCTCACCACTGACCATCCCCAATCCACTCAATGCTCCAGCCCACTGACCATCCCCATCTGCTCCATCCTCCAGCCACTGACCATCCCCACCCCACTCCATCCTCCAGCCCACTGACCATGCCCACTCCCCTCCATTCTCCAGCCCACTGACCATCCCCATTCCACTCCATCCTCCAGCCCACTGACGGTCCCCACTCCGCTCCATTCTCCAGCCACTGACCATTCCAATCCACACCATCCTCCAGCCACTGACCGAACCCATTCCACTCCATCCTCCAGCCACTGACCGAACCCACTCACCTCCATCCTCCAGCCATAGACTATCCCAACCCCACTCCATCCTCCAGCCACTGACCGAACCCACTCCCGTCCATCCTCCAGCCACTGACCACACCCTCTCAGCTCCATCCTCCAGCCATAGACTATCCCTACCCCACACCATCCTCCAGCCACTGACCGAATCCACTCCACTCCATCCTCCAGCCACTGACCATCCCCTTCCTGCTTCATTCTCCAGCCACTGACCATCCCCATCCCACTCCATCCTTCAGCCCAATGAATGCCTCCACTCCATTCTCCAGCCCCTGACTATCCCCACTCCACTCCATCCTCCAGCCACTGACCATCACCACCCCACTCCATCCTCCAGCCCACTGACCATGCCCACTCCCCTCCATTCTCCAGCCCACTGACCATCCCCACTCCACTCCATCCTCTAGCCAATGACCATTCCCACTCCGCCCCATTCTCCAGCCACTGACCATCCCTAATCCACACCATCCTCCAGCCACTGACCATCCCCAATCCACATATCCTCCAGCCCACTGACCGTCCCCGTCCCACTCCATCCTCAAGCCACTGACTGTCCCCACCCGGCTCCATCCTCCAAGCACTGACCATCCCCTTGCTGCTTCATCCTCCAGCCCACTAGCCATCGCCACTCTGCTCCATCCTCCAGCCACTGACAATCCCCTTCCTGCTTCATCCCCCAGCCCCTGACCATCCCCACTCCACTCCATCCTCCAGCCACTGACCGTCTCCATCCCACTCCAACCTCAAGCCCAATGAATGCCTCCACTCCATTCTCCAGCCGCTGACCATCCCCACTCCATTCCATTCTCCAGCCCACTGACCATCGCCACTACACTCCATTCTCCAGCCACTGACCATCCCCAATCCACACCATCCTCCTGACCACTGACCGTCCCCAACTACTCCATCCTCCAGCCACTGGCCATTGCCACTCCACTCCATTTTCCAGCAAATGACCATCCCCAATCCACACCATCCTCCAGCCCACTTGCCATCCGCATTCCACTCCATCCTCCAGCCACTGACCATCATCAATCCACACCATCCTCCAGTCCACTGACCGTCCCCATCTGCTCCATTCTCCAGCCACTGGCCATCGCCACTCCACTCCATCTCAAGCCACAGACCATCTCCAATCCACACCAACCTCCAGCCCACTGACCATCCCCATTCCACTCCATCCTCCAGCCACTGACCATCTCCAATCCACAACATCCTCCAGCCCACTGACCATCCCCATTCCACTCCATCCTCCAGCCACTGACCATCTCCAATCCACAACATCCTCCAGCCCACTGACCATCCCCATTCCACTCCATCCTCCAGCCACTGACCATCCCCACTCCACTCCATCCTCCAGCCCACTGACCATGCCCACTCCCCTCCATTCTCCAGTCGACTGACTATCCCCACTCCACTCCATCCTCCAGCCCACTGACCGTCCCCACTCTGCTCCATTCTCCAGCCACTGACCATCCCTAATCCACACCATCCTCTCGCCACTGACCATCCCCAATCCACTCAATGCTCCAGCCCACTGACCGTCCCCATCTGCTCCATCCTCCAGCCACTGACCATCCCCTCCCCACTCCATCCTCCAGCCCACTGACCATGCCCACTCCCCTCCATTCTGGAGCCCACTGACCATCCCCATTCCACCCCATCCTCCAGCCACTGACAGTCCCCACTCTGCTCCATTCTCCAGCCACTGACCATCCCCAATCCACACCATCCTCCTGCCACTGACCGAACCCATTCCACTCCATCCTCTAGCCACTGACCGAACCCACTCCCCTCCATCCTCCAGCCACTGACCATCCCCACTCCCCTCCATTCTCCAGCCACCGACCGAACCCACTCATCTCCATCCTCCAGCCATAGACCATCCCAACCCCACTCCATCCTCCAGCCACTGACCGTCCCCACTCCCCTCCGTCCTCCTGCCACTGACCGTCCCAACCCCACTCCATCCTCCAGCCACTGACCGAACCCACTCCACTCCATCCTCCAGCCACTGACCGAACCCACTCCCCTCCATCCTCCAGCCACTGACCATCCCCATTCCACTCCATCCTCCAGACACTGATGGTCCCCACTCAGCTCCATTCTCCAGCCACTGACCATCCCCAATCCACAACATCCTCCAGCCACTGACCGAACCCATTTCACTCCATTCTCCAGCCACTGACCGAACCCACTCATCTCCATCCTCCAGCCATAGACCATCCCAACCTCACTCCATCCTCCAGCCACTGACTTTCCCCACTCCCCTCTCTCCTCCAGCCACTGACCATCCCAACCCCACTCCATCCTCCAGCCACTGACCAAACCCACTCCACTCCATCCTCCAGCCACTGACCGAACCAACTCCCCTCCATCCCCCAGCCACTGACCACACCTAGTCAGCTCCATCCTCCAGCCATAGACTATCCCTAACCTCACTCCATCCTCCAGCCACTGACCAAACCCACTCCACTCCATTCACCAGCCACTGACCATCCCCTTCCTGCTTCATCCTCCAGCCACTGACCATCCCCATCCCACTCCATCCTCCAGCCCAATGAATGCCTCCGCTCCATTCTCCAGCCCCTGACTATCACCACTCCACTCCATCCTCCAGCCACTGACCATTGCCACCCCACTCCATCCTCCAGCCTACTGATCATGCCCACTCCCCTCCATTCTCCAGCCCACTGACCATCCCCACTCCACTCCATCCTCCAGCCCACTGACCATCCCCACACCGCTCCTTTCTCCAGCCACTGACCATCCCCAATCCACATATCCTCCAGCTCACTGACCGTCCCCATCCTGCTCCATCCTCCAGCCACTGACCGTCCCCACCCACTCCAGCCTCCAGCCACCGACTGTCCCCACCCGGCTCCATCCTCCAGCCACTGACCATCCCCTTTCTGCTTCATCCTCCAGCCCACTGACCATCCCCACTCCGCTCCATCCTCCAGCCCCTGACCATCCCCTTCCTGCTTCATTCACCAGCCCCTGACCATCCCCATCCCTCTCCATCCTCCAGCCACTGACGCTCCCCACTCTGCTCCATCCTCCAGCAACTGACCGTCCCCATCCCGCACCATCCTCCAGCCACTGACCATCCCCACCCGCTCCATCCTCCAGCCACTGACGCTCCCCACTCTGCTCCATCCTCCAGCAACTGACCGTCCCCATCCCGCACCATCCTCCAGCCACTGACCATCCCCACCCGCTCCATCCTCCAGCCACTGACCATCTCAACCCCACTCCATCCTCCAGCCACTGACCATCCCCATCCCACTCCATCCTCCAGACACTGACCATCCCCACCCCGCTCCATCCTTAAGCCCACTGACCATCCCCACTCCCCTCCATCCTCCAGCTACTGACCGTCCCCATCCCGCACCATCCTCCAGCCCCTGATTATCCCCATCCCACTCCATCCTCCAGCCACTGATCATCCCAACCCCACTCCATCCTCCAGCCACTGACCATCCCCATCCCGCACCATCCTCCAGCCACTGACCATCCCCAATCCACATATCCTCCAGCTCACTGACCGTCCCCATCCTGCTCCATCCACCAGCCACTGACCGTCCCCACCCACTCCATCCTCCAGCCACCGACTGTCCCCACCCGGCTCCATCCTCCAGCCACTGACCGTCCTCTTTCTGCGTCATACTCCAGCCCACTGACCATCCCCACTCCGCTCCATCCTTCAGCCCCTGACCATCCCCTGCCTGCTTCATTCACCAGCCCCTGACCATCCCCATCCCTCTCCATCCTCCAGCCACTGACCGTCCCCACTCCGCTCCATCCTCCAGCTACTGACCGTCCCCATCCCGCACCATCCTCCAGCCACTGACCATCCCCATCCCGCTTCATCCTCCAGCCACTGACCATCCCAGCCCCACTCCATCCTCCAGCCACTGACCATCCCCATTCCACTCCATCCTCCAGACACTGACCATCCCCACCCCGCTCCATCCTTAAGCCCACTGACCGTCCCCACTCCCCTCCATCCTCCAGCTACTGACCGTCCCCATCCCGCACCATCCTCCTGCCCCTGATCATCCCCACACCACTCCATCCTCCAGCCACTGACCATCGCCACCCCACTCCATGCTCCAGCCCACTGACCATCCCCACACCAATCCATCCTCCAGCCCACTGACCATCCACACTCCGCCTCAATCTCCAGCCACTGACTATCCCTAATCCACACCATCTTCCAGCCACTGACCATCCCCAATCCACATATCCTCCAGCCCACTGACTGTCCCCATCCCGCTCCATCCTCCAGCCCACTGACCATCCCCACACCGCTCCTTTCTCCAGCCACTGACCATCCCCAATCCACATATCCTCCAGCTCACTGACCGTCCCCATCCTGCTCCATCCTCCAGCCACTGACCGTCCCCACCCACTCCAGCCTCCAGCCACCGACTGTCCCCACCCGGCTCCATCCTCCAGCCACTGACCATCCCCTTTCTGCTTCATCCTCCAGCCCACTGACCATCCCCACTCCGCTCCATCCTCCAGCCCCTGACCATCCCCTTCCTGCTTCATTCACCAGCCCCTGACCATCCCCATCCCTCTCCATCCTCCAGCCACTGACGCTCCCCACTCTGCTCCATCCTCCAGCAACTGACCGTCCCCATCCCGCACCATCCTCCAGCCACTGACCATCCCCACCCGCTCCATCCTCCAGCCACTGACCATCTCAACCCCACTCCATCCTCCAGCCACTGACCATCCCCATCCCACTCCATCCTCCAGACACTGACCATCCCCACCCCGCTCCATCCTTAAGCCCACTGACCATCCCCACTCCCCTCCATCCTCCAGCTACTGACCGTCCCCATCCCGCACCATCCTCCAGCCCCTGATTATCCCCATCCCACTCCATCCTCCAGCCACTGATCATCCCAACCCCACTCCATCCTCCAGCCACTGACCATCCCCATCCCGCACCATCCTCCAGCCACTGACCATCCCCAATCCACATATCCTCCAGCTCACTGACCGTCCCCATCCTGCTCCATCCACCAGCCACTGACCGTCCCCACCCACTCCATCCTCCAGCCACCGACTGTCCCCACCCGGCTCCATCCTCCAGCCACTGACCGTCCTCTTTCTGCGTCATACTCCAGCCCACTGACCATCCCCACTCCGCTCCATCCTTCAGCCCCTGACCATCCCCTTCCTGCTTCATTCACCAGCCCCTGACCATCCCCATCCCTCTCCATCCTCCAGCCACTGACCGTCCCCACTCCGCTCCATCCTCCAGCTACTGACCGTCCCCATCCCGCACCATCCTCCAGCCACTGACCATCCCCATCCCGCTTCATCCTCCAGCCACTGACCATCCCAGCCCCACTCCATCCTCCAGCCACTGACCATCCCCATTCCACTCCATCCTCCAGACACTGACCATCCCCACCCCGCTCCATCCTTAAGCCCACTGACCGTCCCCACTCCCCTCCATCCTCCAGCTACTGACCGTCCCCATCCCGCACCATCCTCCTGCCCCTGATCATCCCCACACCACTCCATCCTCCAGCCACTGACCATCGCCACCCCACTCCATGCTCCAGCCCACTGACCATCCCCACACCAATCCATCCTCCAGCCCACTGACCATCCACACTCCGCCTCAATCTCCAGCCACTGACTATCCCTAATCCACACCATCTTCCAGCCACTGACCATCCCCAATCCACATATCCTCCAGCCCACTGACTGTCCCCATCCCGCTCCATCCTCCAGCCACTGACCATCCCCACCCACTCCATCCTTCAGCCAACTGACCATCCCCACTCCGCTCCATCCTCCAGCCACTGACCATCCCTTTCCTGCTTCATCCTCCAGTCCCTGACCATCCCCACTCCCCTCCATCCTCCAGCCCACTGACCATCCCCACTCTGCTCCATTCTCCAGCCACTGACCATCCCCAATCCACACCATCCTCCAGCCCACTGACCATCACCATTCCACTCCATCCTCCTGCCCCTGACCGTCTCCACTCTGCTCCATTCTACAGCCACTGACCATCCCCAATCCACACCATCCTCTAGCCACTGACCGTCCCCAATCCACACCATCCTCCAGCCCACTGACCGTCCCCATCTGCTCCATCCTCCAGCCCACTGACTGTCCCCACTCCGCTCCATCCTCCTGCCCCTGATCGTCCCCACTCCGCTCCATTCTACAGCCACTGACCATCCCCAATCCACACCATCCACTAGCCACTGAACGTCCCCAATCCACACCATCCTCCAGCCCACTGACCATCCCCATTCCACTCCATCCTCCAGCCCACTGACCATCCCCATTCCACTCCATCCTCCAGCCACTGATGGTCCCCACTCCGCTACATTCTCCAGCCACTGACCATCCCCAATCCACACCATCCTCCTGCCACTGACCGAACCCATTCCACTCCATCCTCCAGCCACTGACCGAACCCACTCCCCTCCATTCTCCAGCCACTGACTGAACCCACTCATCCCCATCCTCCAGCCATAGACTATCCCAACCCACTCCATCTTCCAGCCACTGACCATCCCCACACCCCTCCGTCCTCCAGCCACTGACCATCCGAACCCCACTCCATCCTCCAGCCACTGACCAAACCCACTCCACACAATCCTGCAGCCACTGACCGAACCCACTCCCTCCATCCTCCAGCCACTGACCATCCCCACTCCCCTCCATCCTCCAGCCACTGACCACACCCACTCAGCTCCATCCTCTAGCCATAGACTATCCCCACTCCACTCCATCCTCCAGCCCACTGACCTTCCCACTCCGCTCCATTCTCCAACCACTGACCATCCCAAATCCACACCATTCTCCAGCCACTGGCCATCCCCAATCCACATATCATCCAGCCACTGATTGTCCCCACCCACTCCATCCTCCAGCCACTGACTGTCCCCACACGGCTCCATCCTCCAGCCACTGACCGTCCTCTTTCTGCTTCATCCTCCAGCCCACTGACCATCCCCACTCTGCTCCATCCTCCAGCCACTGACCATCCCCTTCCTGCTGCATCCTCCAGCCCCTGACCATCCCCATCCTGCTCCATCCTCCAGCCACTAGCCATTGCCACCCCACTCCATTCTCCAGCCACTGACCATCCCCAATCCACACCATCCTCCAGCCACTGATCATCCCCAATCCACAACAACCTCCAACCCGCTGACCATCCGCATTCCACTCCATCCTCCAGCCCACTGACCATCCCCACTCCACTCCATCCACCAGCCACTGACCATCCCCTTCCTGCTTCATCCTCCAGCCACTGACCATCCCCATCCCGCTCCATCCTCCAGCCACTCGCCATCGCCACTCCACTCCATTCTCCAGTAACTGACCATCCCCAATCCACACCATCCTCCAGCCCACTGACCATCCCCACTCCGCTCCATTCTCCAGCCACTGACCATCCCCAATCCACACCATCCTCTAGTCCACTGACCGTCCCCATCTGTTCCATCCTCCAGCCACTGGCCATAGCCACTCCACTCCATCTCAAGCCACAGACCATCCCCAATCCACACCAATCTCCAGCCCACTGACCATCCCCATTCCACTCCATCCTCCAGCCACTGACTGTCCCTACTCCGCTCCATCCTCCAGCCACTGACCGTCCCCACACACTCCATCCTCCGGCCACCGACTGAGCCCACCCTGCTCCATCCTCCAGCCAGTGACCGTCCCCTTCCTGCTTCATCCTCCAACCCCCTGACCATCCCCTCTCTGCTCCATCCTCCAGCCACTGACCATCCCCATCCCGCTCCATCCTCCAGCCACTGACCATCCCCACTCTGTTCCATCCTCCAGCCCACTGACTATCCCCACTCAGTTCCATCTTCCAGCCCACTGACCATCCACACTCCCCTCCATCCTCCAGCCACTGACTGTCCCCATCCTTTTTCATCCTCCAGCCACTGACCATCCTCATCCTTTTTCATCCTCCAGCCACTGACCATCCTCATTCCGCTCCATCCTCCATCTCCACTCCACTCCATCCTCCAGTCCACTGACCATCCCCACTCCACTCCATCTTTCATCCACTGATCGTCCCCTTCCTGCTTCATCCTCCAGCCCACTGACCATCCACACACTGCTCCATCCTCCAGCCCACTGACCGTCCCCACACCACTCCAACCTCCAGCCCACTGACCATCCCCACTCCGCTCCATTCTCCAGCCACTGACCGTCTCCACTCCGCTCCATCCTCCAGCCATTGACCATCTCCACTCCGCTCCATTCTCCAGCCACTGACCGTCTCCACTCCGCTCCATCCTCCAGCCATTGACCGTCTCCACTCCGCTCCATTCTCTAGCCACTGACCATCCCCTTCCTGCTTCATCCTCCAGCCACTGACCATCCCCATCCCGCTCCATCCTCCAGCCACTGACTGTCCCCACCCCACTCCATCCTCCAGCCACTGACCATCCCCACCCCGCTCCATCCTCCAGCCCACTGACTGTGTCCACTCCCCTCCATCCTCCAGCCACTGACCGTCCCCATCACGCACCATCCTCCAGCCCACTGACCATCCCCACTATGCTCCATCCACCAGCCACTGACCATCCCAATCACGCTCCATCCTCCTGCCACTGACCATCCACACCATGCTCCATCCTCCAGCCACTGATTGTCCCCATCCCACTCCAACCTCAAGCCCACTGACCACCTCCACTCCATCCTCCAGCCCCTGACTATCCCCACTCTACTCCATCCTCCAGCCACTGACCATCCCCAATCCACACCATCCTCCAGCCCACTGACCATCCCTACTCTACTCCATCCTCCAGCCCACTGACCATCCCCATTCCACTCCATCCTCCAGCCACTGACTGTCCCTACTCCGCTCCATCCTCCAGCCACTGACCGTCCCCACCCACTCCATCCTCCAGCCACCGACTGACCCCACCCCGCTCCATCCTCCAGCCAGTGACCATCCCCTTCCTGCTTCATCCTCCAGCCACTGACCGTCCCCACTCTGCTCCATCCTCCAGCTCACTGACCATCCCCACTCCACTCCATCTTCCAGCAACTGACCCTCCCCATCCTGTTTCATCCTCCAGCCACTGACCGTCCTCATCCCACTCCATCCTCCATCCCCACTCCACTCCATCCTCCAGCCCACTGACCATCCCCACACCGCTCCATCCTCCAGCCCACTGACCGTCCTCACACCACTCCAACCTCCCGCCCACTGACCGTCCCCATCACGCTCCATCCTCCAGCCCACTGACCATCCCCATCCTGCTCCATCCTCCAGCCACTGACCGTCCCCATCCTGCTCCATCCTCAATCCCCACTCCACTCCATCCTCCAGCCCACTGACCATCCCCACTCCACTCCATCCTCCAGCCCACTGACCATCCCCTTCCTGCTTCATCCCTCAGCCACTGATCGTCCCCTTCCTGCTTCATCCTCCAGCCCACTGACCATCCCCACACCACTCCATCCTCCAGCCACTGACTGACCCCACTCCACTCCATCCTCCAGCCCACTGACCATCCCCACTCCGCTCCATCCTCCAGCCCACTGACCATCCCCACTCCGCTCCATCCTCCAGCCCACTGACCATTCCCACTCCCCTCCCCCCCTCAGCCTACTCTACCTCAGTAGAGAACACCAAGAGAGACGGAAGTGGAAGAAAGGAGAAGTAAATTGGTATATAGAAATGGATTGGAGGAAGTCCCTTTGGAGTGCCCTACTCCACTACCATCTTGACTAGAAACTTTGGCTTATGGTTTTGTCAGATAAGGCACAGTGGTAGTACAACTACCTGTGCTCACACCCCCAAATGCACTTCATGTAAGTGCTAACATACCTAAATATAGCTAAATACATAAAAATAGCTATTAGGAGCAATCAGTTTTCGAATATAGCAGGTGTCAAAAGGGGGCCTGGTTTACCATTCTCTGACTACGCTGTGCTCCAGCAAGAACTGTCAGAATGTAAGTGTGGCTCTGAGGAAGGCCTGAGCAGAATCTCCCATCAGAAAAGCAGAGCTAAAGGTCTGATGTGGCAGACTGTGTGAGATCTTTGGTAAAAACAATGACTGCAGATGCTGGAAACCAGATTCTGGATTAGTGGTGCTGGAAGAACACAACAGTTCAGGCAGCATCCGAGGAGCAGTAAGATCGACGTTTCGGGCAAAAGCCCTTCATCAGGAATCCTGATGAAGGGCTTTTGCTCGAAACGTCGATTTTACTGCTCCTCAGATGCTGTCTGAACTGCTGTGTTCTTCCAGCACCACTAATCCAGAGACAGTGTGAGATCGCCAGTCCCTGGAAAATCTGGCCCAACATTTCCTCACCTGTGGGATTTGGGCATCGCAGCCTGTGCCAGTATTTTATTCCCTGTCCCTAGTTGCATGTGTCACCTTTCCGTTTACCTCCCAGGTCTTCACGTATACTTAGAACATAGAACATAGAAGAATACAGCGCAGTACAGGCCCTTGGGCCCTCGATGTTGCGCCGATCCAAGCCCACCTAAACTACACTAACCCACTATCCTCCATATACCTATCCAATGCCCTCTTAAATGCCCATAAAGAGGGAGAGTCCACCACTGTTACTGGCAGGGCATTCCATGAACTAACGACTCGCTAAGTGAAGAACCTACCCCGAACATCAGTCCTATATCTACCCCCCCTTAATTTAAAGCTATGCCCCCTTGTAATACCCGACTCAATACGCGGGAAAAGGTTCATACTGTCGACCCTATCTAACCCCCTAATCTAACCCCCTAACTTGTGAGTGCTTGAAGAAACTGTGCTTTGAGGACCTCCATCTTGATTTCTCAACTCAACCATCACAAACTTTATTGCAAGGAGCAGACCATACTGGACTTCATTTAAATAAATAGCTTCGTTCTTCAGTTACATGAAGGTTTAGATTATAAAGAGTAACACTTCTGGCAGTTCAAGGCTCTGATTAAACATTTAGGAAATTGTCAGTATTACTGCCCTGCAACTAGCACACAGCTGCCTGTTCTATTCACTGAACTTTCATTAATTGCTATGTAAAGTATAAGCAAGTGGCACATCTCAAACTTCAGTGTGAATTAGGCCTTGTCTTGCTAAATGAGCCTGTCTGTATTGTTATTCACTAGCTTTACTGGTCCTGTCAGTGTGGACTATATCAGATTCCGAGCACAGACTGTAAATATTTAGCAGCTGCGAGCTGGCAGCCTGGATCAATTCCTATTGGCAGAAGCTGCATTGCAAAATGGAATGATTACACTGAGGAATGGGGAGGTAATTTTGCTGCTTCTGTTTAGCTTGACCTCTCTACTGTGGATTTATTTGCAGATGTATCCAAACTGCTGTGCCAGGTTTCAAAGCAGTTTGATAAAGATTTGGCAGGGCAGCAGAGATCTGAGGCAGAAATATTGCTCTGTGACTCCTTGGGGCCTGATACACTTGCATCTGCCAGCGAAAGTTGAAAAATGAAGTCTTGGTCCTTGCATCAGTGTTTCTTACTGAGGGAAGTGAACAAACTAATACAAAGATTAATTGAAAATGATGAATGAACACCTCCAGTAAAACTAATGTTCAAGTTGGATCTTCATTGGGATGCAAGGGCCTTCCAAAGAACGTTATTCAAAATCACATCATCACTTTTCTAGTCACCTTAAACTTATAAAACACAAATATACTCTGACTTGCATTTGTTTGAGAAGGTATGAGTGAACTCACATGGGTACTATTAAGAAACAAGATTACTTCATTCCAAAATAGGATGCGCATCGTGGTCTAAGCAGGAGCCTGCAACCATGGAGCAGGAACAAAGAGGTTAATAGTGAAGTAATAGTGAAGTAATAGTGAAGTAATGTGCTTGATTTGTAGATACTGTCCAGGACCAACACACACTGTTGTCACGGGCAAAGGGACAAATGAGTGAATTTAAATTATGTTTGCATTGAGGGTGCAAGTGATCCCCCAGTTAATTCTCACAACCTGCATACAATTAATACACCAATAAAAATTCTTTTCTTCATCATTTGCAGTTAATGCGCGCAACTTAAATTTCAAAATAAATTAAATCAAGAGCCTATACAATCTGTACAAAGCATTATAACATTCCTCTCTTCAAGGTCAACAAATAATTTACTTATACATTCATTTAATTTTGTGACACAATTTGAGAGTTGATGATTTGCACCTTTCCATTAATTTTACAGGTTATTGGTCTCTCAAGGATTTGTTTCAAACTAATAAGTTCAACCTTTCCTGACTTCCACTTTTCACAAAGTGTACATAATCTGACAATTAACAATTATCTACATTACATTCAGTGAGTACATTCTCTTCAGCATATCCTTGAATAGAACCTCATTTTATAAATGTTTTCTAGACCCTTAAAACATGTTCTACTTTAAAGTATTTTATTGTAGTGCTGGACCCCACATATCAAAGCCAGCATTTGTCAAGATGAGAGTGGTGCTAGAGTGGGCTGCCTGACCTGCTGTGTTTTTACAGCACCACTCTAATCTTGACTCTGATCTCCAGCATCTGCAGTCCTCACTTTCGCGTAGTCTGAGTGCCTAAGCAGGTCATTTAATTAATAACGCTTCATACTTGTTTTATCACTTGTTTAGAGATAAGACCATCTTTCTGTGATGGCATAACTAAACTGCATGTGACTATTACTTTCTAAATAGGATTGTTAATTTAAAGTTATTTCAGACTGGGTTTGATATCTAAATAGTATATTTATATATAGAAGCTTCAAGAGTCTGACTTTAAATATACTCTTTTTTAAATGAGCTTTTGCTAGATTTAAGATGACAGCTACAGACCATAGAACATATTTTCCAGAAACTTCCAGTGGACAAGAGCTCCTCACTTCCTTGAAGTCACACTCTTGCATTATATGTACACGACATTTAAACCAATACAAAAGAACAGCTGACAAGGCTGGACAAGGCTGGAGGTCAGAGAGCTAATGAAACTCAGTTTGCCTGAGATGGTGCCAAAAGTCCCACAGTTATCTCCCATAATACACAATGATTTTGACAACTCATTAACTGCTCTGGACATCCAAAAATCCCAGTCATGTGACCGAGTCTGCTGGCTGTTGAATAGCTTTAGGTACAGAGCATTAAAACCTTCTCTGTCCGATCTGCTTTCTACATCAATACAGTAAACCACAAACAGCTCCACGCTTGGCTCAAAGCCGAACCACGGGTCTGGACGAGAATCATATTGCTGCACCTTCAACTGCATCCAAGCACCTACCCAGCAAGTATTCTGTCAGAGCAGTCAACTGCACAAACATTCACTGCATATTCACTTACAAAGCTCTGAGTCACATGAGTTAATGCCTTTTTAAAAATGCTATTCATAATTGTAACTCTTTTCTTTCCTCACTGTATACCTCTGTGTATTTATATGGTGGAAATTCTCCCTTGGATTGTTTGAAAAAAATCATTCCTTTTGTTATGAATCTTAAGGAGATGTTTAGCATCATTTGTAAAAAACACTTTACAAATAGAAGGTTTTGAAGTGTGGAGAGGTGGGTGCGAGGCAATACGCCACTGCTAAATTTCTAGTCATCCATGTAACAAAGCCAGAATAAGGAATTAAATTATCTTCAACAACTATTTATTTGCATTTCACAGTGCAATACAAATTCCAGTCTGCTGTTTCCCTTTTCATCCTATTCCCCTTACTGGAGAAACCCAGCCTTTTCTTGGATATAATTTTCTAATCAACCTGTTCAGAGATATTATTACATATCTCTGGAGAAGGGGGAAGGTGGACCCAGGCCTCCTGATCCAAGGATAGAGACACTACCACCGTACCATAAGAGGATTCCATACATAGGCTAGTCTCAGTCTGGGACAGGCAGTTCTGCACACTCATCCCTGGATTTGCTTTGTGGTATTTTTAATCAATCCAGTTAGCGATATTATTACACACCTCTTCAGAAGGTGGTGCTTAAACCACCTCCTAGCTCAAAGGTAGGGACATTATTACAAGACTACAAGAGATCTCTGAAAACAAGACGATTAAATCTAAGATCAAATGAGTATCAACCAATCTCTATTAATTCCAGTACATGATCTGGCTCATGTTTGAAGATCTTGTGTAGCAGTGGTAGTGCCTCACGTCTATGCCAGGAAACTCGGGTTCAACTCTCACCTGCTCCTGAAGTGCACATATTCGAACAGTTTGATTTTAAAAAATTAGGTTCTGGGTTCTTGTGGCGCAGTGGTAGTGTCCTTACCTCAGAGTCAGAAGGTCCAAGTTCAAGCATTACCTTTTCCAGAGGATTGAAATAACATTTACGTACGGCTTGAATTCAAAATTTAAAAAAGTGACCTCGTTAATTCTTAGAGACCATGATTTATGATGCTGTCAACCATGGTCAAATTCAAAGGGGAAAGAAATAGAAAGAAAAGCAAATGAATAATCATTTCTGTTACTGACAGAAGGGAGGAATCAAAAAAATAGTTCAGACATGCCCTCTCTTCTCTGTGAAATTACATATTTATCAAACACCACAATACCTCTCCATGGAAAATCATCATGAAGATATTGGGAAGAGTTATTTTATGACATCTTTTGGAAGATCCAATTCAAGAATGAACTATACAGTAAATGGAAAAGACCTGGGGAAAATTGACGTCCAGAGAGATCTGGGTGTCCAGGTCCATTGTTCCCTGAAGGTGGCAACGCAGGTCAGTAGAGTGGTCAAGAAGGCATACAGCATGCTTTCCTTCATCGGACGGGGTATTGAGTATAAGAGTTGGCAGGTCATGTTACAGTTGTATTGGACTTTGGTTCAGCCACATTTGGAATACTGTGTACAGTTCTGGTCACCACATTACCAAAAGGATGTGGATGCTTTGGAGAGCGTGCAGAGGAGGTTCACCAGGATGTTGCCTGGTATGGAGGGTGCAGGCTATGAAGACGGGTTGAGTAAATTAGGATTACTTTCATTAGAAAAACAAAAATTGAAGGGTGACCTGATTGAGGTCCACAAAATCATGAGAGGTGTAGACAGGGTGGATAGCAAGAAGCTTCTCACCAGAGTGAGGGACTCAATTACTAGTGGTTGTGAGTTTAAGGTGGGAGGGGAAAAGTTGAGGGGAGATATGCGTGGAAAGTTCTTTATGTAGAGGGTGCTGGGGGCCTGGAACGCATTGCCAGCGGAGGTGGTAGAGGTGGGCATGATAGTGTAATTTAAGATGTATCGAGACAGATGCATGAATGGGCAGGGAGCAGAGGGATACAGATCCTTAGAAAATAGGCAACAGGTTTAGATAGAGGATCTGGATCGGCAAAGGCTTGGAGGGCCGATGAGCTTGTTCCTGTGCTGTAATGTTCTTTGTACTTTGTTCAATAAAACATTTTGTAAGTTCTGCTTTTTGTTAAAAATAGGTTGGGTTCAACTAAATAGATTTCACAGAGAAAATATAGCACCCTGGAAGCATTCAGGCCATTCAAGCATTTGTACAATTTCCGTAGTATTGCTTCCACATCTGATGTGATTTCAGAAACACTTCTCTCTGAAAATTAGCGCTCCGCAGAAACTCGGTT
Source organism: Chiloscyllium plagiosum (assembly GCF_037043375.1). Taxonomy (NCBI): domain Eukaryota; kingdom Metazoa; phylum Chordata; class Chondrichthyes; order Orectolobiformes; family Hemiscylliidae; genus Chiloscyllium; species Chiloscyllium plagiosum. The sequence goes on along the minus strand of NW_028270170.1, from coordinate 46,880,227 downwards.
TTTGTGTTCATTGTTATACGCACTCATAAATATATGGCCAAAGAACTTAAAAGAGAGTTGGAATACTAAGTGTTGAAAAGTCTGTCTACCATCTGTATCACCCAATCTTTCTCTAAAACCCCTACCAACTCGCCCCTCTTTGGCCTTTTATGTCCAATCACAATGTATTCCCCAGGTTATTGTGATCAGGGAATTCAGTGATGCTGATCCTGCTGATGTCAGGGGAAGATGGTTATGTTGTCTCTTGTTTCTGATGTTTTCTATTGACTTGGAAACTGAATTGGACCAGGCACATCAATATAGTGGCCACAGGAAGCTAGGAATTCTGAGGCAGGTTACTCTTCTTCTGCAAGGAGAAAGTGAGGTCTGCAGATGCTGGAGATCAAAGTAGAAACTTTATTGCTGGAACAGCACAGCAGGTCAGGCAGCATCCAAGGAACAGGAGATTCGATGTTTCGGGCACAGGCCCTTCTTCAGGAAAGGCAGAGAGCTTCTTCAAGGAAGGCATCCTTGTAAGAGGATTCGCAGTAGGTTGAAATCTTCGAGGAGAAAGTGAGGTCTGCAGATGCTGGAGATCAAAGTTGAAACTTTATTGCTGGAACAGTCCTGAAGAAGGGCCTGTGCCCGAAACGTCGAATCTCCTGTTCCCTGGATGCTGCCTGACCTGCTGTGCTGTTCCAGCAATAAAGTTTCAACTCTTCTTCTGCAAGTTTACAAGCAACAAGGAATGTAATGGGATTGTAACGGCATACTCTCCATTTGCCTCAGCATGAGTACAGTTCAAACAATATTCAAGAACAACAACACCAGCCAGGGCAAAGCAGCCCACTCATTGGCACCCCAATCTTACACATTCAGATCAGGATATGCACTGTTGTTCAAAATAGTTACTAATGTTCAGGAATGATGAAGGGCTCTTGTCTGAAACTTCAGTTCTCCTGCTCCTTGGATGCTGCCTGACCTGCTGTGCTTTTCCAGCACCACACTCTTAACTTAGAAGGATATGGGCCAAGTGCAGGGAAATAGGGTCAGTGTGGATGGACATTTTGGTCGGCATGGACCAGTTTGGGCCAAAGGGCCTGTCTCCGTGCTGTAGGACTCTATGACTTTATAACAGTGATTCCTTGAAAAATGTGAGATCGATCAGAGGGAAGGATTCCCCAAACTGTTCCAGTTGATGTTTACCTGAGAACCAACCTTCTAGAAATTCAAGAGGTAAGCTCACAGCACACTGATAACCCTTCAGTTTATAAGACCCTTCTTTACCGGTAAATCCCCAAAACCATCAGAGATCTCTGATGTGGCATCAGAGATCATAAACCAAAGGCTGAATTAACCATAATTTCTAATAGTCCACTACTTTTACCTACAATCACCCTTTGAGATTATGTGTGGGAATAAATGTGTGAATTGTTATGTTTTGAATTTGTGACGTGTGTGTGGGAATAAATAACTTTATTTGTTTTAAAATCATAAAAGCATGCTGCTGAGTTATTTATGGGACAGAGAAGATATCGCTGAGAGAACAAGGTGCTTGTGAAAATCTGATTTCTGTTATAGGGTCATAGACTCATAGAGATGTACAGCACGGAACAGACCCTTCTGTCCAACCTGTCCATGCTGATCAGATACCTTAAATTAACCTGGTTCCATTTGCCAGCATTTAGCCCATATCACTCTAAACCCTTCCTATTCATATACCCACCTGGATGCCTTTTAAATGTTGTAATTGTACCAGCCTCCATCACTTCATATGGCAGCTCATTCCTTACACATACCATCTACTGCATGAAAAAGTTACTGCTTAGGTCCCTTTTAAATGTTTCCCCTCTCACCCTAAACCTATGCCGTCTACTTCTGGACTCCCTCAACCCAGGGAAAAGACCTTGTCTATTTACCCTATACATGCCCTTCATGATTTTATAAACCTCTATAAGGTTATCCCCTCAGCCTCCGACGCTCCAGGGAAAACAGCCCCAGCCTATTCAGCCTCTCCCTACAGATCAAATCTTTCAATCCAGGAATGTTTTTGTAAATCTTTTCTGCACCTTTTCAAATTTCACAACATCTTTCCTATAGCAGGGAGACCAGAATTGCACGCAATATTCCAAAAGTGGCCAAACCAATGTCACTACCTTGTCTACCTGTGACTCCACGTCAATGTCTCTTTGTTCAGCAACATTCCCCAGGAACTTACCATTAAGTGTATAAGCCCTGCCCTGATATGCTTTTCCAAAATGCAGCATGTCACATTTATCAAAATTAAACTCCATCTGCCACTCCTCAGCCCATTAGCCCATCTGATCAAGATCTCATTGTGCTCTGAAGTAACTGTCTTCACTGTCCACTACATGTTCAATTTTGGTGTCATCTGCAAACTTACTAATCATTCCTCCAATATTCAAACTCAAATAGTTTATATAAATGACAAAAAGCAGTGGACTCAACACCGATCCCTGCCGCACACCACTGGTCACAGCAACCCTCCACCACCACCCTCTGTCACCTACCTTCAAACTAATTTGTATATAGATGGCTAGCTCTCCCTGGATACCACACAGACTTACTAACCAGTCTACCATCTGGATCCTTATCGTATACCTTGCTGACGTTCATATAACATCCACCACTCTACCTTCATCAATCTTCTTTGTCACTTCTTCAAAAAAACTCACTCAATTTAGTTAGACATAATTTTGCTGTTCAAAAAGAAGATGGAACAGATATGATATTTAGGAGCCAAAGAATGTGGACTTTATAGGTGATATTCGGTTTATGATCCTCAGAAAACATAGTGAAAGGCATTCTGATAAACTCACCCAAATGTGACAGGGTTAAGTGTAAATGGAATATAAAATATTTTGATCATTTAAATTTGTCAAAGGGGAATTACCTTACTTGAAACGGTGAATTCATTGTTTGTTGAGTAATATTTAGTCTCAGGTGATTTGAGTTTGTTTGTTGCAGTAGAAGTCTTAAAATGTAAAATCTTCTTGTGTGAGTCTTTCCATCCTTACTTTGGAAATTCATATGTTTCCTGTTTCTATGAGGTTTACTTCAATTATAGGAACATTTCACCTTTTGATTAGGACGGTAGATCCTTTTAGACTCATTATTAAGATAGCCAATGTCAGATCATAACTTCCACTTCTATTTTCTCACGAGATGCTGGTTCTACTTTTACAATTATACCTCCCCTGAACCCATCTTTTGTTTCAAGATCATTTCATTTTGCCTTGTACCACCATCTCTTTTAACACATGATCAATCCTGCCCTCCATCCCCTTTACAGATTCTTCATTTTGTTCCTTCCTCCCTGTTTCTTCAATGACTCTATTTGCTTCCATTTCATTCGATTCCATGAGTGATCTGTGTGAAGGCACCTTGACTTACTATTTGCATGAGTTGACCCTGAGATGGTTCCTTGGCAGTTTTTGTCAATGTTGATTTGCCATTGATTTCCAATCGCAGTGCTGGAAAAGGAGGCAAGCCCCAAATCCACATTGGCTATTGCATTCTATTTACTTATTAATGAATAAATTCCTCACTCCAGTTCTGATGAAAAATCACCAACCTGAATCATAAACAAAATCAAAATTGCTCGAAAAAAACTCGCAGGTGTGGCATCATCTGTGGAGAGAAAGCAGAGGTAACATTTCAGGTCCAATGATCCTTCTTCAGAATTCAAAACAGAATTCTATTTTCTCTCTCTTCAAATTCTGCCCTATCTAGTCAATATTTCCAGCATTATTATCTAGACTACCAATCTCCATAGCATTTTGATTTTATTTTGTCATCTTTCTGAAGAATGACTCCAACCATTAAATGTTTTTGTTTTTCAGTTTTTCTTGTGCTCCTTAGTGCCATAGTGAGTGGGCCAAGTGGATCAAGGCAGGGAAAGCCAAGTCATTGAGTGTCTTTAAGACAGAGAGATAGGTTCTTAATTAGTAAAGGGATTGAGAGTTATGGGTAGAAGGCAAGAGAATGAGATTGAGTTACACATCAGCCATGATCAAGTGTTGGAGCAGACACAATGGGCCAAATGGCCTAATTCTGCTCCTACATCTTATGGTCACATATAGAGTCATAGAGATGTACAGCACTCAAACAGAGCCTGCGGGCCAATGTGTCCATGGAAATTGATATCCTCTTATGGATCAGAACATTTCAATACAGTGATCGTGATATCATAAAGGTTGGTTGCAGAAAAACACCCGTAATAAACATGCCAGAGAAAGTGTAATTAACTGGGGAAAAGGCCTCTTCAATGGGATCTGAAAATAAAAACAGAAAATGCTGAAGACACTCAGCAGGTCTAATAGCATCTGTGGAGACAGACGGAGTTAATATTTCAAGTCCAGTGAAGTCATATTAGACTTTCTCTGTCCATATCCACTCTCCACACTTGTTTTTATTTGAGTTATCTCCGTCTACTCTCATACTGTAGGAGCTGCCTATGGTATTATGAAATGTAATGATGGTGTACGACTTCAAAAGAGCATCAACAAGTTGATGGAATGCTTGGAAAAGTGGCAGACGAAAGCTAATACAGAGAAAGTATGAAGCATATATTTTGGTAGGGAAGAGCACAATTCTAATGGGGGTGCAGACATAGATTAGATTACGTGGATTCAATTCCGCTCTGCAAATTTTAGATTAGATTACTTTACATTGGGGAAACAGGTCCACACCGACCCGCCGAAGCGCAACCCACCCATACATTTGCCCCTTACCTAACACTACGGGCAATTTAGCATGGCCAATTCACCTGACCTGCACATTTTTGTACTGTGGGAGGAAACCAGAGCACCCGGAGGAAACCCACGCAGACACAGGGAGAACGTGCAAACTCCACACAGTCAGTCGCCTGAGGCGGGAATTGAACCCGGGTCTCCGGCGCTGTGAGGCAGCAGTGCTAACCACTGTGCCACCATGCCGCCCACAAGAGTACAGTTGAGAGTACAGTTGAGAGTACAGTTAAAGTATACAGAATCATTGGCTTTATTAATAGGAGCATCGACTAGAAGAGTAAGGAGGTTACACTGAAATTGCACAAGGCACTACTTTACTCTCAGTTGGAATATCACTTCCAGTTCTGGGCATCATACTTTCGGAAGACATTGTAGTGTAAGCATAGATTTTGTGTATGTCTGATTAACTTGCTTATTCACCGATAATGAGTTGTAGATTACCATGGGAAGTGGTTAACTATCATTGAAGCACTAGATATATACATGCAATTCCATGAAACCTATCTTTCCCTCTATTCCCCAAGTAATACAGTCCTTAAATTTCTGTACTGTCACCCTGGTTTAAAATTTAAGATGGTGTAGAACTTTATACTACCCCGGTTACAGGGGCTGAACTGAGGGTGACATTGAACTTCTCACTCCCAAGGGTCCTGTTCCTTGGGCCGGTGTTGTCTCTGGTGTTTCAGGCCTTCGGATTTGAGTGGCACCTTTAAATACAATTCTCGGAGTCATTCCCAAACACAGTGGCTTATTATAATTTACTATGTCAGCATAGTAGCCAACGTGCAGATCTCTCCTATGTAGTTACAGCAGTCTGATACAGCAACAGAGTTCAGTTACTTCATGTGAATGAGTTTCAGTCCCAGGAAGGATGTTATAAAAAGCAGAATTGGATGTTGTAATTTCCCTATTGAGTGAGCTGACCCTTGGAGCTGGGCTGTCTCAGAAACACTGAAAACTCAAAACGCTGGAAATCCCAATGGGTCAGGCAGCATCGACTGACAGAGAGCAAGCCAACTGTCTCAGAAACAGTTCTACCAAAACTCCGATTAATTATTCCACCTGAAACCTCACAGCATTCTCTCATCAACTCACATCCAATATTATCAATCAAGGTAAGTGCCCTGCATATCTGTCTGGCCTGAACCAATTTGACCGTGAATTCTGCAAACTTCCTGGCTTACTATCCCGGTTCCCTTCCCAGCATGCTGTTCAGATGGCCAATTTTGCTTTCAGTGTCCCAAAGAACTGTTAATTATATAAAAAGGACAATTACACTATTTACATTTTTCTCCTTTTGAACCAATGAATTCTTTACAAATTTGGTTCAAATTTAGTTAGCTGCTGGCATGGGATAGGAGGCCCTCTGATATAAATGTTTAACTAACTTCTTACACACCCGTGATTTAAATAAAGTTATCAAATGAAAGCCATTGCATAAAAAAGTTATCAAAAAAAATTAAAATAAAGTTACATCAAAAAGTGCAAATGAACGGTCTGCATTATACCCACAATGCAAGTTGCCAGTTGCAATAGCTCACATCTCTTGGAGTTCCTTCATCATACCACACTATATGGGCTTGTTTATTTTGCATCGTAGTGATGCCCATTAGTCTGGGCAGCTCCTTTATCCACCAACCACCCGACTGATAGTATAGTATAATGAGGTATACCTGAATTACTGGTGTAAAAAGGCATTTGGTATGCTTGCTTTCTTTGGTCAGTGAATTGAGTATAAGAGTTGGGACACTATGTTGAAGCTGTACAGGACATTGGAGAGGCAACTTTTGGGGTACTGTGGACAATTCTGATCCCCCTGCTATAGGAAGGATGGTATTAAACCGGAAAGGTTACAGAGAAGGTTTACAAGGTGTTTGCCGGGACTGGAGGGTTTGAGTGATAAGCAGGGGCTGGATAGGCTGGGACATTTTTCCCTGGAACGTAGGAAGGTGATCTTATTGATGTTTATAAAATCATGACAGGCATAGATTAGAGCAATAGGTCTTTTCCCCAGGATAGGGGAGTCCAAAACTAGAGGGAATAGGTTTAAGATGAGAGGGTAAAGATGACATGAGGGGAAACATTTTCACACAGAGTGTGGTGCATAGGTAGAATAAACGCCAGAGGAAGCAGTAGAGACATGTACAATTACAATATAGCAGGCCTTTGGACAGATGCATAAATAAGAAAGATTTAGAGAGATATGGACCAAATGATTGGTAAATGGGACTAGTTTAGTTTAGGAAACCTGGCTGGAAAGGGTGAGTTGGATTGAAGGATCTGTATCCATGCTGTCTGACTTTATGACTGTGTGTGGACGGAGATGGATCCACAGGTGGATCGAGACATTCGAGCCCCAGTCCCAGAAGTCCTCCTGCCAAGTGATGACTTTAATTTCAGCGATCTCACCCTTCAATTCTTTACTGGGTCATACTGTTCCAGTAAAGGTTTATGGACACTAGCCAATTGTAATCGGACCTGAACCAATCTGTCCACCAGGAGTTTTATTCCTGTCATGTTTTTTAAGTAATCCTCAAGTGTATCCTTGAATTCGTCACTCACATCACCGTGAGTCACCTCCCCTCTGTGAATGCTTGGCTGTTCGATTAGACCTGTTTTAGTAAAATTCAGTGTCTTATGATCCTGTTCTACAGCTACCTGATGAAGGAGCAGTGCTCCGAAAGCTAGTATTTCCAAATAAACCTGTTGGACTATAACCTGGTGTTGTTGTGATTTTTAACTATATCCATAATCATAGGCAGCAATTTGTGATGGATATTGTCGAGTAGGATCTAGCCTGTGGGTTTTCATATGAGCCCGTTCCACGGACCAGGGGTGATGTCAGGTCAAGCTGGGAAGGGGGTCCTCATTGCTGGTTTTAGTCCATTCTTTAATCCCATTCCAAAAACTGTCCCGGATTTGGCTTCCCTGGACACTGATGTTCCGTTTCGAAGCCCTTCTCGGGTTGTGGGCTCAGCAGCCATTTGTAGAAACTCCCCACCAATCCTGTGTGATTCCTACATTGAGAAGACAAAGGGTGGGACTCCCATTGGGTTCCAAGTACACGATGAGTTGGTCACCACAACAGAAAGTGACCACTTTTGCCGGGTGAACCCTTGGAATCCCATTCACTCAAATGGCCGCTTCAAGTTGATCAAACCCCAGACAGCCCAGGTACCTGGGCTTCCCATTAAACCCGGCAATACAGCAACTACCAACAACACATACAAATGTTGCAGAACATGTCAAACACAATCCTAGTTAAAAATCACACATCTTCCAAATAAACCCATTGGACTATAACCTGGTGTTGGGTGATTTTTATCTTTGTGCACCCCAGTCCAACACCAGCATCTCCACATCATAAACACAATCCGATCCTCTCACTTGTAAAGTTCCTCGAGGTAGGCTACCTGAAAAAGATCAAGCACATTTTTTATATCATGGCTTAATCTCTGAGTCTCCTTGTCATTTTAAGGAAACTTAAAGCTTAAAATCCCATTAAATTGTAAAATTCAAATACTACCACCTGTCTTATTTTAAAATGCAACTCATTGCCTTGACCTCACTGTGCTCCTGCATTCTTCTGAAGGACAGGGAGACTGCCAGTGAAGTGGACTAGTCTGAAGTCAGAGCTCCCCCATATTTTCTTCTCCAAGGGGAAAACTCTTGAGGGGTGTGTGTGTGTGTGTTGGGGGAGGGGGGGGGGGGGGGGTGGTTTGTGGTGGGTGTCTGCTGGTTTGATTCTTCTCAACCTGAGTCTTCTGCTAGAGGGCATCAGTCTGTACATGGGCTGGGTATGGACAGTGTGTCAGTTACCCCTTGGACAGTTTGAGCTGGTTTATATGATACTCTCTCTGCTTGCCTATTTCCAGCTGTAATTTGTAGACTGAAGGACTCAATTTTCCAATGCTGGGGTAGGGTCCAATATACCATGGGGGCAGGAAGGTTCCAGGTTGGAACATTCTAAGCGTCCCCCACGCTATAATCCACGGTGTTCATATATTTATTCCACAGAGCCTGAAGAGTTTATCTTGCCTTCTCCAATCTACATGCTGCCACACTTCTGGGCCCTCTCTAGAAATTGTTGAATATCTTTGTTTCTGGTTAGCACCTCAATCTCAGGGTCTTTCATTTCCCACTCAGTCATTGCAGGTGGGGAGTGAAAGCTATTGTTTGGGTCACAGTGTTGCCTATCATCATTATGGCTATTGGCCATGTACAGCTACATCGCTGCACTCATTTTCTTATGGTCTCTGAGCTTCCAATTCATACATTTCGCTATCCCGCTGGACTGTGGCCAGGAAGCAATTTCTGCCATACGCCAGTAGGGCCACCACAGGCTGCGCCATCAGACTTTCCCCTCGCTGTGTCTAGGGAGCAGGACAGTCCCCATCGGGTGAATATTCATTTGAGCAAGATCTCCGCCATTGTCTTGGTGATGTTAAATTGTACTGGGAATGACTCAAGACTGGAATACAGACAGACTCTAACCTCACACCTTTAATGTGTTGTCTGAACTGAGATGTCATTGCTTTTTAGAAAACCTTAAGTTATCTCGAGAATGTGAATTGAAAGAAGTTCTGGGATTTACATATTAATGAACTAAAACCTGCAACCCATTCCAAAAGATGAAAGACTTAACAGCAATCTAGATTTGTTCAATATATCAATGCAGTTGCATGACACTGTAATCTTTTGCTATAAATTCTGTGCCCTATGATCCTGCTCCACAGCTACCTGATGAAGGAGCTCCGAAAGCTAGTGCTTCTAAATAAACCTGTTGGACGATAACCTGGTCTTGTGTGATTTTTAACTTTGTCTATCCATTTAGGAAAGGCATCTACCATGACCTAGGATGCACTTGACTCCTCCTTCAGCATGGGGAAGGGGTCCAATATAGTATATCTTAAAGTTAGTCCAGGGCCTCTCTCCTAGAGGTGTGTAACCTAACTCTGCCTTACCATGTTGTGGCTAAAGGTTGTTTTGGGCACAGAGTTAACAGTTTGTGACATAGTGCTCCTCACCCTATTCCCAGCCTGTCTACCACACACGCAGGTCCTGAACATTTCCTGAGTTTGTCTTACCCTCCGGGTGGCCATGTAAAGCATGAAATACCTACAGGTCACTCCTGTATTCCATAGCCAACACATATTTTCCCTCTTTTAGGATCACCTTCTGTTCGACCTAAATCTTGTCCTTTCACTTTGACCACCCTGGCGGGGTCAGGGGGCTGGGGGGTAGTGGGGGGGGGTAAGAACCCTGTAATTATTCCCTGTAACTTGGGATCCCCACTGTGTGATGTCCCAAATCTTACATGAGTTTAGCAGGTTCAACCTTAGTTATCTTTTCTGTCGATCCTGTCCCTTTGTGCCATATCATCCCAGTATGCAATACTTCTCTAACCAGATCAACTACCTTTTACTTCCAGGTAGTGTGGTCTTAGAGGGGGCTTTAACTTTCTCTGGAATGTATTCACCACTTCCGGCTGTTTTGAATCTGCTGAGCAACAATGGAGCAGAGGGGAGGAGTGCACCATCTTCTGAATGTCATTCCCCCTGCTTCCCAGATGGGAAGAAAAAGGAATTCCGTCAGGCTGGTGCAGGCAGACAGGTCACTGCTCTGATCCTGAAAACCTCTGGTTGTTCTACTACAAAGGCTGTGGCTGTCCAATCCATGCCCTGTGCCTCTATATTTGTCTCCCTTGACTCCCTTGCATTTGAAAACCAAACCCTGTATACCATAGGCTCTCTATTATATCAGAATATAGAGGCAAAAATCTTTGGAATTTCCTGATCAACCTGGAATCACTCACCTTAGGGTTCCTGACCTGAAATTAAAGAGTCATGCAGCAGGCTGTCATGTCACAAGTTAGCAGCTAACCATGGTTTGCTTTGGAGACAAACAGCTGGGAATCCCCAACCCTGCAAGAGGGGAGTCCAGAGGGCAATCCGATTGTGATGATGGCTGTCCTTTATGCATCCATCAAGGAGGAATTGTACAGGTGTGTGTTCAGTGGGAAGGCTCAATAGAATCAAACCCAGTGTGTGTGTGTGTGTGAAATGTTCGAGTGTCCAAAACAAGGGAGAGGATAACCACCTGGCTGGCCGCTGGTGTCTCTCCTGCAATTGGACGTTAGATAGTGATAGGTGTGATGCTGCCACCTGCAGGGTGGGTATGGATAGGTCAACACTCAGTAAGGCAGTGATTGATATTAACACTGTCTCAAGGTGGGGGAACACAGTCATGTCCTCATCAAGCCAGTGCCACACTACATCCTTTTTGGAGAGCTGGTATAGAGGACCAACTAAGGTTGCAATGTTATCAATATGGCTTCTACAGTAGCCTAAATTCCCCAAAATGACCTTAGGCCTTTGTGATCAGTTGGCAGGGGCATGTTTTGGATAAGGTTCTCATATTTCTAATTTTCCCAGGAGAAACCTATCCTCTGGAGAGTGCACTTCCTGTTTAAATATTTGGGTTTTTTGGGGTTGACCTTAACTCAGAGACCATTAACAAAATCTTCTGGAATGTTTATGTTCCACAGCAAAAATCAATCATCCGTATGCAGAGAAGATTTACCAGGATGTTGCCTGGAATGGAGAATAGGTCGTACGAGGATAGGTTGAGAGTGCTAGGCCTTTTCTCATTGGAACGGCGAAGGATGAGGGGTGACTTGATAGAGGTTTATAAGATGATCAGAGGACTAGATAGAGTAGACAGTCAGAAACTTTTTCCCCGGGTACAAGAGAGTGTTACAAGGGGACATAAATTTAAGGTGAAGGGTGGAAGGTATAGGGGAGATGTCAGGGGTGGGTTCTTTACCCAGAGAGTGGTGGGGGCATGGAATGCGCTGCCTGTGGGAGTGGTAGAGTCAGAATCTTTGGTGACCTTTAAGCGGCAATTGGATAGGTACATGGATGGGTGCTTAAGCTAGGACAAATGTTCGGCACAACATCGTGGGCCGAAGGGCCTGTTCTGTGCTGTATTGTTCTATGTTCTATGTTCTATGTACTGGACCAAGCAGTCCAGACGGGATAAACGCTCCGAGCCCTTAGCTAACCTTTCATCAAAGTTTGAAGGTGACTTATGGAAACGTTGAGGGAGGCAGATTCAAGTATATTGGGTGCCCAGAAACGTGAATGCGAATTAATACTGACACTTTGTGTTCAGCATGATAGACCAAAACCCATTACTGATGTCTTGGATTGTGAAGTAATTAATGCTTGGCATCAGCTTGAACATAGTGTTTGGGCTATTTGCCATGTGGGGGCAGTGAAGCGTCGGGGGACAGAGGTGGTAGGGGGACCTAATTCAGTGACAGGAACTAACCATTTCCTAACAGGTCAGGGAGGGCTGTTGTTCATGGAGGTCATCGGTTACAACAGTCCCTGCTGTAAGAGGCTCCCAATAACTTTGGCTATCTCAGTTTCTGCTCTTTTCGGATATGGATATTGAATTGAATTGAGTTGAATTTATTGTCACGTGTACCAATGCACAGTGAAAAGCTTTGTCTTGCAAGCAATACAGGCAGATCACAGAGTTAAGTAACATAGATAAATAAATAATAGGTAAACAGCGGCAAAACAGAAACACAGGTACAGGCGAATGTTAAGAGTTTGTGAGTCCATTCAGTATTCTAACAACAGTAGGGTAGATACTGTTACAAAACCAGCTGGTCCATGTGTACCGTCTCCCCGATGGTAGAGGTTGTAGAAAAACATTGCCAGGGTGGGATGGATCTTTAAGAATGATAGCGGTCTTTCCTTGACAGCGGGTCTGGTAGATGGATTCTATTGATGGGAGGTTGGCCTTTGTGATTGTCCGGGCCGAGTTCACCACTCTCTGTAACCGTCTCCGATCTTGAATGGTACAGTTGCCGTACCAGGTAGTGATACATCCAGACAGAATGCTCTCGATGGTGCACCTATAAAAGTTGGACTTGTCGAAATAGGTGTTACCTCTCCGCCGAAATTCTGCTCAAAGTGAGCATAGAAGGCATTGAGACGATCTGGGAGGGATATGTCATTGTCTGCTATCTCGCACTGTCTCTTTTTAGAACCTGTGGTGTCATTCAGTCCTTGCCATCGACACCGGATGTCTGTCTGGGTCTCTAGTTTGGATCAGTATTGGTCCTTGGCTGTCTTAATGGCTCTGCGAAGGTCACACTTGGATTCCTTATATTTGAGTGGCTCTCCTGATCTGAAAGCCTCATGCCTGTTTTTTAGCGGGTTCTATATGTCCTGATTCATCCAGGGTTTCCTGTTGGGAAACACCCGGATTGACTTCCTCGGTATGCAGTCCTCTGCACACTTGCTGATAGAGTCTGTGACGGTGGTGGCGTACCCGTCCAAGGTACCTGCGGCCTGTTTGAACACGGCCCAATCAGCCAATTCCAGACAGCACTGGAGTTGATCCTCTGCCTCTTCCGACCAGCACTGGACCTGTATCAGCGAGGGGGGTCTCTTGTTTGAGCTTTTGCCTGTAAGCCAGGAGAAGAAATAAGGCATTGTGGTCAGAGTTCCTGAAATAAGGGTGGGGGATGGGGCGGTAGCAGTGGTGTAGCAGTGGTCTAAAATGTTTGGGCCCCTGGTAGGGCAGGTAATGTTCTGGTGGTACTTGGGCAACACCTTCCTTAGATTGACTTGATTGAAGCCACCAGGTACAATAAACAGGACCTCAGGGTGTTCCATTTCCAGGGTGTTAGTAGCGGAGTACAGCACATCCAAAGCTTCCTCAACCATTGCTTGGAGCGGGATGTACACAGCAGCTAGTATAGCAGTGGGAAATATCCATGATAGTGGATAGATGCAAGATGGTGCCAGATATGGTTGACTCCTTGCGAGCTCCTGTGTGCAGATCTAAGTTTCCTATTTCCTACATTGTTCTACACTCTTTAAACTTAACAGTGTGCTTTTAAAAGTTACTAATAACTTTGTTTTATCTAAAGTCACACGCTTGAAGCTCCTCGGATCCTCAAAGCCAGCTTACGGGATGAAGGCAGCACACCATGTGGTACCCACGACCCACGACCCATCCGACCACCCCGGAAGAAGGCCAGGCCAGCTGGAGTTAGCCTAGCCGGAAAATGCAGGGACCCAAGAGACCTGCCCCAGGAAGGAAAACCGACACAAAACACTCCCAACTCCATAAGTCACCTGCCTGACACGGAATCTATCAGAACGTACCTGGAGAGCAGCCCAAACACTTCTGCAAAAACGTAGCTGTACCTGGGGGGAAAAAACACAGTAAATTACCTGCTTCACTGGGTCCTCAGCAGACCCTCTGCAAAAATACACTAAACTGCAACCTACCTGCTCCACAAGATCCTAGGAAGGATCACTTAACTGGAAGCAGTCACAATCCACTCCACCAGACCACCGGACCACTCAGATGTAAGAAACCTGTGAGGAAGCAGGGTAAGCGTGCCGGCCTGCTAGTAAGACTGAAACTACATGGTTCCTAGCTCACTCCTAGCAAATGTACAATCTCTGGAGAACAAGACGGACAAACCCAGATCACGTCTCAGCTTCCAGAGTGAACTGCGAGACTACTGCGCATTCTGCTTCAATGGATATTGTTTCAGCATCTCCCACCATCTCACAGTCGTGTTTATGTTGGGCAAACATAGTCTCATTCTGCTGAATGACCTTTTAGTCTCCTGATTGATCAGCATGCCCTCTGGTCTGACCCGGAAGGGTTTATTACAGCGGACCCTGCCGATATAGTTTCCTATTTTGGATGACTGTCTCCAGATATGTGACAGCCTTAAAAGCCCAAATGCAGTCCCTGACTCAATCCCAAGCCAGTCCTGCCATCTGCATATAATCTGTCCCAAAGAGATGCTCTCCCCTCCTGTCCAAGTGCATTAAAATAACCTGATGGGGAACAATTTCCAATTTCAGTTTCAATTGACTTTGTCTCCACCCCTTGTTTGGAATGACTGGGAAATCCATTCAACCTTATGATATTGCAGGTTTGACAGGACCTATCTTATAAACTGCTGTGAGTAATAGTGGTGTGGGAGCCCCTCCCTGTCCAATAACATTGTAACCCAGTGGCTTCCAATCGAGTGAGGGACAATCAGTTGACTCACTGTATCTCCTGTGATCCTTCAAACCCATTTGTCTGCATTTGTCCGACAGCCTTCTAAACCTTTCCTATCCATGGACCTGTCCAAATCTCTTTTAAATGTTGCAATTGTACCCACCTCCACCAGTTCCTCTGGCAGTTCATGCTATTTACCCACCAGCCTTTGTGTGAAACGTTGTCCCTCAGGTCCTTCATAAATCTTTCCCCTCTCTCCTAAAGCCCTCTAGTTTTGGACTCCAAGTACCCTCCCTGTCCACATATAAAGCACAAATTATCACCTCGGCTGTCACTTGGTTTGCATAGCCATGAGCTGCTTGGGGCAGACTTTGAGAAGAAGACGTATTCATTTCCTTATTCTCTGCCGTGCCCTTCTTGCCTCCAGGCCACGGGGGCCATCAGTGGGGTTGTTTTTCTCTTTAAATCTCCTGCATTTGCATTTCCCAGGTCCTGGACATCCGACATAAGATCCGTGCTTCTATCTGATCATTATCATTGGGATTGAAATGGTCGCATGTTGCCTGAGCCTGTGGTGGGCTGTGGGAAATCTGGATTCTGGGCCAAATGAACATTCTTTCCTGTAGGTTCTCCCATTCAAGACCTGCCCCCCAGGGAATTGGAAACAGCAAACCAACAGACTGAAAAAGCCACGGGATGTTCTCCCTTCCTCTGTCCTGCTTTATGAGGATTCTCAGCTGGATCACTCTGAACGTACCCTACCTTAATGGCTGTTTTCAGCTCCTCTAAAGTCCCTGTACCTGTGTTTGAGTCCCTGAAAGGGCAAGACAAGTTCCTTTTTCTCATGATCATACAACCCATTCTGGGCAGACCTGATACATTTGGTGGAAAAATTCTTCTACTGGATCACGCAGATTAAAAAGGTGCTTTTGTCACATTCCTCAACTGCTTTCTATTAAAGAGCTGACTGTATCATAGGGAATGTTCAACATTTCCCTCAGCCCTGGACTTGACGGTAACTGTGAGGTTCATTGGCTAGGTATCAGGGACAATGCATTTTTTAGGGGGTGCAGAGGGGAGGTTGGATTCATATGCTGGAGTTGGGTCTGTGTCCAGTGGCTCACACCCATCTCTGTTACCCATCTGTCACCCGGATTGCCAGACTGCCTCAGAGTACCCCGATGGGTCTCATTCTCACTGCTTTTGTTTGAAAAAGCACCAACTATGTCACACTCTGCTGTTAGCTGTGGTTTTAACTGTTCAATCTCCCTTTAGCATTTAATGTGGTCCACTGCATTTCCTTGTTAGGTTATGGTAGACGTGTGGTGTACTACCCATATCCCACTGTAGATCTTCACACTGGTCTCACAACTGGGTGGTTTGCTGCTGGAGCATGCTGTCTTCATACTTCTACCCTTTCGTTCTGATGACCCAATGCTGATCCTCCAACTGGGTCACATATCCTCCTCGCTGTGTACCATATGAAGGGGAAAATGTGATGGGCAAATGTGTCAAAGCAGGCTTGGAGGGCCGAAGGGCCTGTTGTGCTGTATTGTTCTTTGTTATCTATTTGTCCTTTACCTCCTTTTGTCAATTCTCCAATGTTACTGTCAGTCAAGGTTTTCACCTCCCACAGGATTCTGAAAGCCCACCGCACGATTTCAATTTCAGTTACTGTGAGAAATTCCCTTTCTCACTCTATCCTTTACTCTACTCTTAGTGTGTACTGTCCCCACAACTTAACCTGGCTCCTGGACCCTCTAGGGAAAGTACAGAACTTTCTAAACACGGTGGCTCAGTGGTTAGAAGCGCTGTGTCACAGCGCCAGGGACCCAGGTTTGATTCCTCCTGTGTGGATTTTGAATGTTTGCCCCGTGTCTGTGTGGGTTTCTGCTGGATGCTCCGGTTTCCTCCCAAAGTCCAATGATGTGCAGGTTAGGTGGGTTAGCCATGGGAAGTGCAGGGAGAGGGTAGGGGATGGGTCTGGGTGGGATGCTCTTCAGAGGGTCGGTGTGGACCTGTTGGGCTGAATGGCCTGTTTCCACACTGTAGGGATTCTATGAACTGATCTTCCACAGACCCCACCATTTCGCAGAGTGCTTGTGGATGAACATAAATCATATCTCATGTTCTTTTGGTGCCATTATTTTGTTACAGATACACGACCAGTTTAATACTAAGGAAGGCATTGTACTCTGGTGGTCTCACTCTATAAACCACTCTTACTAGGTGAAACCGACAGAGGAATATGGTTTGCTATTCTGCTGTCCTGGGTCCCTGATCCTAATGTCACCCTGAGAGAAAGTGAGGACTGCAGATGCTGGAGAGTCAGAATCAAAACATGTGGCACTGGAATGATGAACGGCTTCTACCCCAAAACATCAACTGTCCTGCTCCTTGGATGCTGCCTGACCAGCTGTGCTTTTCCAGCACCACACTTCCAACCCTAATGTCACCCTCTCTCCCTCTATTACTCCCTCACTCTATATCCAGCTTCTTTTACTCTGGGTCAGTAACCCAATGTCTGGTTCTAATCCTACTTTATCAAGGATATAGGAATTGACTATGTTTAGAGTCTGGCTTCCACTATCTTCCTGTTCCAGTCCCTTGAAATCTGAGGTGTGTCAAGGAAAAGGTTTGTTTGACCCTTCTGACACTACCGGGAGAAGGATTTTATTTCCTGTCTTGACCCTAAAGTTTGCCACACCTCTTTCCCAGCTTCTCCCAGTTATTTATCCTTAAGATGGGCCAACGGGCTGAGAAATGGCAGATGGAGTTTAATTTAGATAAATATGAGGTGCTGCATTTTGGGAAAGCAAATCTTAGCAGGACTTATACACTTAATGGTAAGGTCCTAAGGAGTGTTGCTGGACAAAGAGACCTTGGAGGGCAGGTTCATAGCTCCTTGAAAGTGGAGTCGCAGGTAGATAGGATAGTGTAGCAAGTGTTTGGTATGCTTTCCTTCATTGGTCAGAGTGTTGAGTACAGGTGTTAAGAGGTCATGTTGTGACTGTACAGGACATTGGTTAGGCCACTGTTGGAATTTTGCGGGCGATTCTGGCTCTTTCCTATCGGAAAAATGTTTTGAAACTTAAAAGGGTTCAGAAAAGGTTCACATGGATGTTGTCATGGTTGGAGGATGTTGTACAGAAATTATATTACCCCAGCTACCGTACAGAAGTTTATATTACCCCAGTTCCAGTACAAAAGTTTATATTACCCCAGTTCCAGTACAGAGGTTTATATTATCCCCATTACAGTACAGAAGTTTATATTATCCCCATTACAGTACAGATGTTTATATTACCCCAGTTCCAGTACAGAGGTTTATATTATCCCCATTACAGTACAGAAGTTTATATTATCCCCGGTACAATACAGAAATTTATATTACCCCAGTTCCAGTAGAGAAGTTCATATTACCACAGTTCCAGTACAGAAGTTTATGTTACCCCAGCTACATTACAGAAGTTTATAATCCCCAGTTTATATTATCCCCATTACAGTACAGAAGTTTATATTACCCCAGTTCCAGTACAGATGTTTATATTACCCCAGTGACAGTACAGAAGTTTATATTGTCCCAGTTCCAGGACAGATGTTGATGTTACCCACAGTTACAGTACAGAAGTTTATATTAACCCAGATCCAGTACAGAAGCTTATATTATCCCCAATGCCAGTACAGAAGATTATATTACCCCAGTCTGGTACAGAAGTTTATATTATCCCTGTTCCAGTACAAAAGTTTATATTATCCCTGTTCCAGTACAGAAGTTTATATTATCCCCAATTCCAGTACAGAAGATTATATTACCCCAGTCTCGGTACAGAAGTTTATATTATCCCTGTTCCAGTACAGAAGTTTATATTAACCCAGTGACAGTACAGAAGTTTATATTACCCGAGGTACAGTATAGAAGATTATATTATCCCCGTTCCAGTACAGAAGTTTACATTATCCCAGTTACAGTACAGAAGTTTATTTTACCCCAGCTACAATACAGAAGTTTATATTATCCCCGTTACAGTACAGAATTTTATATTATCCCCAGTTTCAGTACAGAAGTTTATATTACCCCAGTTCCAGTACAGAAGTTTATGTTACCCCAGCTACATTACAGAAGTTTATATTGTCCCCATTCCAGTACAGAAGTTAAAAATTACCCCAGCTACATTACAGAAGTTTATATTACCCCAGCTACAGTACAGAAGTTTATATTATCACCGTTACAGTACAGAAGTTTATGTTTCCCCAGTTCCAGTACAGAAGTTTATATTACCCAAGCTACAGTACAGAAGTTTATATTACCCCAGTTCCAGTACAGAAGTTTATATTATCCCAGTTCCAGTACAGCAGTTTATATTACCCCCAGTTTCAGTACAGAAGTTTACATTACCCCAGTTCCAGTACAGAAGTTTATGTTACCCCAGCTACATTACAGAAGTTTATATTGTCCCAGTTACAGTACAGAAGTTTATATTACCCCTGTTCTAGTACAGAAGTTTATATTAACCCAGTGACAGTACAGAAGTTTATATTACCCGAGGTACAGTATAGAAGTTTATATTATCCCCGTTCCAGTACAGAAGATTACATTATCCCAGTTACAGTACAGAAGTTTATATTACCCAGCTACAGTACAGAAGTTTATATTATCCCCGTTACAGTACAGAAGTTTATATTATCCCCGGTACAATACAGAAGTTTATATTACCCCAGTTCCCAGTACAGAAGTTTATATTATCCCCATTACAGTACAGAAGTTTATATTAACCCAGATCCAGTACAGAAGCTTATATTATCCCCAATTCCAGTACAGAAGATTATATTACCCCAGTCTCGGGACAGAAGTTTATATTATCCCCGTTCCAGTACAGAAGTTTATATTAACCCAGTGACAGTACAGAAGTTTATATTACCCGAGGTACAGTATAGAAGATTATATTATCCCCGTTCCAGTACAGAAGTTTATATTATCCCCAATTCCAGTACAGAAGATTATATTACCCCAGTCTCGGTACAGAAGTTTATATTAACCCAGTGACAGTACAGAAGTTTATATTACCCGAGGTACAGTATAGAAGATTATATTATCCCCGTTCCAGTACAGAAGTTTACATTATCCCAGTTACAGTACAGAAGTTTATTTTACCCCAGCTACAATACAGAAGTTTATATTATCCCCGTTACAGTACAGAATTTTATATTATCCCCAGTTTCAGTACAGAAGTTTATATTACCCCAGTTCCAGTACAGAAGTTTATGTTACCCCAGCTACATTACAGAAGTTTATATTGTCCCCATTCCAGTACAGAAGTTAAAAATTACCCCAGCTACATTACAGAAGTTTATATTACCCCAGCTACAGTACAGAAGTTTATATTATCACCGTTACAGTACAGAAGTTTATGTTTCCCCAGTTCCAGTACAGAAGTTTATATTACCCAAGCTACAGTACAGAAGTTTATATTACCCCAGTTCCAGTACAGAAGTTTATATTATCCCAGTTCCAGTACAGCAGTTTATATTACCCCCAGTTTCAGTACAGAAGTTTACATTACCCCAATTCCAGTACAGAAGTTTATGTTACCCCAGCTACATTACAGAAGTTTATATTGTCCCAGTTACAGTACAGAAGTTTATATTACCCCTGTTCTAGTACAGAAGTTTATATTAACCCAGTGACAGTACAGAAGTTTATATTACCCGAGGTACAGTATAGAAGTTTATATTATCCCCGTTCCAGTACAGAAGTTTACATTATCCCAGTTACAGTACAGAAGTTTATATTACCCAGCTACAGTACAGAAGTTTATATTATCCCCGTTACAGTACAGAAGTTTATATTATCCCCGGTACAATACAGAAGTTTATATTACCCCAGTTCCCAGTACAGAAGTTTATATTATCCCCATTACAGTACAGAAGTTTATATTAACCCAGATCCAGTACAGAAGCTTATATTATCCCCAATTCCAGTACAGAAGATTATATTACCCCAGTCTCGGGACAGAAGTTTATATTATCCCCGTTCCAGTACAGAAGTTTATATTAACCCAGTGACAGTACAGAAGTTTATATTACCCGAGGTACAGTATAGAAGTTTATATTATCACCGTTACAGTACAGAAGTTTATATTTCCCCAGTTCCAGTACAGAAGTTTATTTTAGCCCAGCTACAGTACAGAAGTTTATATTATCCCGATTCCAGTACAGAAGTTTATATTACCCCAGTTACAGTACAGAAGTTTATGTTACCCCAGATACATTACAGAAGTTTATATTGTCCCCATTCCAGTGCAGAAGTTAAAAATTACCCCAGCTACATTACAGAAGTTTATATTATCACCGTTACAGTACAGAAGTTTATATTTCCCCAGTTCCAGTACAGAAGTTTATATTACCCCAGTTACAGTACAGAAGTTTATGTTACCCCAGATACATTACAGAAGTTTATATTGTCCCCATTCCAGTGCAGAAGTTAAAAATTACCCCAGCTACATTACAGAAGTTTATATTATCCCCGTTACAGTACAGAAGTTTATATTATCCCCGTTACAGTACAGAAGTTTATATTACCCCAGCTACAGTACAGAAGCTTATATTACCCCAGCTACACTACAGAAGTTTATATTATCCCGATTCCAGTACAGAAGTTTATATTACCCCAGTTCCAGTACAGAAGTTTATATTACCCCAGCTACACTACAGAGGTTTATATTACCCCAGTTACAGTACAGAAGTTTATATTACCCCAGTTACATTACAGAAGTTTATACTACCCCAGTTCCAGTACAGAGGTTTATATTACCCCAGTTACAGTACAGAAGTTTATATTACCCCAGTTACAGTACAGAAGTTTATATTACCCCAGTTACATTACAGAAGTTTATACTACCCCAGTTCCAGTACAGAGGTTCATACTACCCCAGTTCCAGTACAGAGGTTTATATTATCCAATTACAGTACAGAAGCTTATATTACCCCAGCTACATTACAGAAGTTTATATTATCCCCATTACAGTACAGAACTTTATATTATCCCAGTTCCTGTAAAGGAGCTTATATTATCCACAGTTCCAGTACAGAAGTTTATATTGTCCCAGTTACAGTACATAAGTTTACATTATCCCCGTTCCAATACAGAAGTTTATATTAACCCAGTGACAGTACAGAAGTTTACATTATCCCCGTTACAGTACAGAAGTTTATATTATCCCCGGCACAGTACAGAAGTTTATATTATCCCCGGCACAATACAGAAGTTTATATTACCCCAGCTACAGTACAGAAGTTTACACTGTCCCAGTTCAAATACAGAAGTTTATGTTACCCCAGCTACATTACAGAAGTTTATATTACCCCAGTTCCAGTACAGAAGTTTATATTACCCCAGTTACAGTACAGATGTTTATATTATCTCAGTTCCAGGACAGAAGCTTATATTATCCCCATTCCAGTACATAAGTTTACACTACCCCAGTTCCAGTACAGAAGTTTACATTACCCCAGTTACAGTACAGATGTTTATATTATCCCAGTTCCAGTACAGAAGCTTATATTATCCCCAGTTCCCAGTACAGAAGTTTATATTATCCCCATTACAGTACAGAAGTTTATATTAACCCAGATCAGTACAGAAGCTTATATTATCCCCAATGCCAGTACAGAAGTTTATACTACCCCAGTTCCAGTACAGAGGTTAAAATTACCCCAGTTACAGTACAGAAGTTTATATTATCCCCATTACAGTACAGAAGTTTATATTATCCCTGTTCCAGTACAGAAGTTTATATTACCCCAGTTCCAGTACAGAAATTTATGTTACCCCAGTTCCAGTACAGAAGTTTATGTTATCCCCGTTCCAGTACAGATGTTTATACTACCCCTTTTCTAGTACAGAAGTTTATATTATCCCATTTACAGTACATAAGTTTATACTACCCCAGTTCTAGTACAGAAGTTTATATTATCCCAGTTCCAGTACAGCAGTTTATATTACCCCCAGTTTCAGTACAGAAGTTTATATTACCCCAGTTCCAGTACAGAAGATTATATTACCCCAGTTCCAGTACAGAAGTTTATATTATCACCTTTCCAGTACAGAATTTTATATTGTCCCAGTTCCAGTACTGAAGTTTATATTACCCCAGTAACAGTACAGAAGTTTATATTATCACCTTTCCAGGACAGAATTTTATGTTGTCCCAGTTCCAGTACACAAGTTTATATTACCCCAGTAACAGTACAGAAGTTTGTATTGTCCCAATTCCAGTAGAGAAGTTTATATTATCCCCATTACAGTACAAAAGTTTATATTACCCCAGTTCCAGTACAGAAGTTTACATTATCCCGTTACAGTACAGACGTTTATATTACGCCAGTTCCAATACAGAAGTTTACATTATCCCCAAATACAGTACTGAAGTTTATATTATCCCAGTTCCAGTACAGAAGTTTATATTATCCCCATTACAGTACATAAGTTTATATTATCCCCGTTCCAGTACAGACGTTTATGTTACCCCAGTTCCAGTACAGAAATTTATATTACCCCAGTTCCAGTACAGAAGTTTATATAGTCCCAGTTCCAGCACAGAAGTTTATGTTACCCCAGTTCCAGTACTGAAGTTGATATTGCCCCAGTTCCAGTACACAGGTTTATATTGCCCCAGTTCCAATACAGAAGTTTATATTACCCCAGTTCCAGTACACTTTATATTACCCCAGTGACAGTACAGAAGTTTATATTGTCCCAGTTCCAGTCCAGATGTTGATGTTACCCACAGTTACAGTACAGAAGTTTATATTACCCCAGCTACAGTACAGAAGTTAATGTTACCCAGTTACAGTGCAGAAGTTAGATTATCCCCATTCCAGTACAGAAGTTTATATTGCCCCAGTTCCAGTACAGAAGTTTATATTACCCCAGTGACAGTACAGAAGTTTATATTGTCCCAGTTCCAGGACAGATGTTGATGTTACCCACAGTTACAGTACAGAAGTTTATATTACCCCAGCTACAGTACAGACGTTAATGTTACCCAGTTACAGTGCAGAAGTTAGATTATCCCCATTCCAGTACAGAAGTTTATATTGCCCCAGTTCCAGTACAGAAGTTTATATTACCCCAGTGACAGTACAGAAGTTTATATTGTCCCAGTTCCAGTCCAGATGTTGATGTTACCCACAGTTACAGTACAGAAGTTTATATTACCCCAGCTACAGTACAGAAGTTAATGTTACCCAGTTACAGTGCAGAAGTTAGATTATCCCCATTCCAGTACAGAAGTTTATATTGCCCCAGTTCCAGTACAGAAGTTTATATTACCCCAGTGACAGTACAGAAGTTTATATTGTCCCAGTTCCAGGACAGATGTTGATGTTACCCACAGTTACAGTACAGAAGTTTATATTACCCCAGCTACAGTACAGACGTTAATGTTACCCAGTTACAGTGCAGAAGTTAGATTATCCCCATTCCAGTACAGAAGTTTATATTGCCCCAGTTCCAGTACAGAAGTTTATATTACCCCAGTGACAGTACAGAAGTTTATATTGTCCCAGTTCCAGGACAGATGTTGATGTTACCCACAGTTACAGTACAGAAGTTTATATTACCCCAGCTACAGTACAGACGTTAATGTTACCCAGTTACAGTGCAGAAGTTAGATTATCCCCATTCCAGTACAGAAGTTTATATTGCCCCAGTTCCAGTACAGAAGTTTATATTACCCCAGTTCCAGTACACTTTATATTACCCCAGCTACAGTACAGAAATGTATATTGTCCCAGTTCCAGTACAGAAGTTTATATAATCCCAGTTCCAGGTCAGACGTTTATATTATCCCAGTTACATTACAGAAGTTTATATTACCCCAGTTCCAGTACAGAAGTTTATATTACCCCAGCTACATTACAGAAGTTTATATTATCCCGATTCCAGTACAGAAATTTATATTACCCCAATTACAGTACAGAAGTTTATATTACCCCAGTTCCAATACAGAAGTTTACATTACCCCAGTTCCAGTAAAGACGTTTATATAGTCCCAGTTCCAGCACAGAAGTTTATGTTACCCCAGTTCCAGTACAGAAGTTGGTATTGCCCCAGTTCCAGTACACAGGTTTATATTATCCCAGTTACAGTCCAGAAGTTTATATTGTCCCAGTTCCAGGACAGAAGTTTATATTATCCCTGTTACAGTACAGATGTTTATATTACCCCAGTTCCAGTACAGAAGTTTATATTACCCCAGTTACAGTACAGAAGTTTATATTATACCAGTTCCAGTGCAGAAGTTTATATTACTCCAGCTGCAGTACAGAAGTTTACATTACCCCCAGTTACAGTACAGAAGTTTATATTACCCCAGCTGCAGTACAGAAGCTTATACTGTCCCAGTTCCAGTACAGAAGTTGATATTACCCCAGTTCCAGTACAGAAATTTACATTATCCCCAGTTACAGTACAGAAGTTTATATTACCCCAGTTCCAATACAGAAGTTGACATTATCCCCAGTTACAGTACAGAAGTTTATATTACCCCAGCTGCAGTAGAGAAATTTATATTGTCCAAGTTCCAGTACAGAAGTTTATATTACCCCAGTTCCAGTACAGAAGTTGATATTATACCCATTACAGTACAAAAGCTTATATTATACCAGCTACAGTACAGAAGTTATATTACCCCAGATACAGTAGAGAAGTTTACATTACCCCCAGTTACAGTAGAGAAGTTTATATTACCCCAGTTCCAGTACAGAAGTTTATATTACCCCAGCTGCAGTCCAGAAGTTTATACTGTCCCAGTTCCAGTACAGAAGTTTATATTACCCCAGCTACAATACAGAAGTTGATATTACCCCAGTTCCAGGATAGAAGTTATATTATCCCCATTCCAGTACAGAAGTTTATATTACCCCAGTTCCACCACAGAAGTTTATATTACCCCAGTTCCACCACAGAAGTTTATATGACCCCAGTTCCAGTACAGAAATTTATATTCTCCCAGGTCCAGAACAGAAGTTTATAATTCCCCAGTTCCAGTACAGAAGTTTTTATTACCCCAGCTACAATACAGAAGTTGATATTACCCCAGTTACAGTACAGAAGTTTATATTATCCCAGTTGCAGTACAGAAGTTTATATTATCCCCATTACAGTAAAGAAGTTTATATTACCCCAGTTCCAGTACAGAAGTTTACATTACCCCAGCTACAGTACGTAAGTTTATATTATCCCAGTTGCAGTACAGAAGTTTATATTATCCCCATTACAATACAGAAGTTTATATTACCCCAGTTCCAGTACAGTTTATATTATCCCAGTTACAGTACAGAAGTTTAAATTACCCCAGTTCCAGTACAGAAGTTTATATTACCCCAGCTACAGTACAGAAGTTTATATTACCCCAGTTCCAGTACAGAAATTTACATTATCCCCAGTTACAGTACAGAAGTTTATATTACCCCAGCTGCAGTAGAGAAATTTATATTGTCCCAGTTCCAGTACAGAAGTTTATATTACCCCAGTTCCAGTACAATTTATACTACCACAGTTACAGTACAGAAGTTTATATTACCCCAGTTGCAGTACAGAAGTTGACATTACCCCAGTTCCAGTACAGAAGTTTATATAGTCCCAGTTCCAGCACTGAAGTTTATGTTACCCCAGTGACAGTACAGAAGTTGATATTGCCCCAGTTCCAGTACACAGGTTTATATTATCCCAGTTACAGTACAGAAGTTTATATTGTCCCAGTTCCGTACAGAAGTTTATATTACCCCAGTGACAGTACAGAAGTTTATATTGTCCCAGTTCCAGTACAGATGTTTATGTTACCCACAGTTACAGTACAGACGTTTATATTACACCAGCTACATGACAGAAGTTTATGTTACCCAGTTACAGTGCAGAAGTTAGATTATCCCCATTCCAGTACAGAAGTTTATATTGCCCCAGTTCCAGTACAGAAGTTTATATTACCCCAGTTCCAGTACACAGGTTTATATTAACCCAGTTACAGTACAGAAGTTTGTTGTCCCAGTTCCAGTACAGATGTTTATGTAACCCACAGTTACAGTACAGAAGTTTATATTATCTCCATTCCAGTACAGAAGTTTATATTACCCCAGTTCCACTACAGAAGTTTATATTACTCCAGTTACAGTACAGAAGTTTATATTACCCCGTTACACTACAGAAGTTTATATTACCCCAGTTCCAGTACAGAAGTTTATATTATACCCATTACAGTACAAAAGCTTATATTATACCAGCTACAGGACAGAAGTTATATTACCCCAGCTACAGTAGAGAAGTTTACATTACCCCCAGTTACAGTACAGAAGTTTATATTACCCCAGTTCCAGTACAGAAGTTTATATTATCCCAGCTACAGTACAGAATTTTACATTACCCCCAGCTACAGTACAGAAGTTTATATCGTCCCCATTCCAGTACAGAAGTTTGTATTAACCCAGCAACATTACAGATGTTTATATTACCCCAGCTACAGTACACAGGTTTATACTATCCCCGTTACAATTCAAAAGTTTATATTACCCCAGTTCCAGTACAGACGTTTATATTACCCCAGCTACAGTACAGAAGTTTATATTACCCCAGTTCTCGTACAGAAGTTTGTATTACCCCAGCTACAGTACAGAAGTTTATATTACCCCAGTTCCAGTACAGAAATTTATGTTACCCCAGCTACATTACAGAAGTTTATATTATCCCGATTCCAGTCCAGAAGTTTCTATTATCCCAGTTACAGTACAGAAGTTTATATTATCCCAGATCCAGTACAGAAGCTTATGTTATCCCCAGTTCCAGTACAGAAGTTTATATTGTCCCAGTTCCAGTACAGAAGTTTATATTATCCCAGGTCCAGTACAGAAGTTTTTAATTCCTCAGTTCCATTACAGAGGTTTTTATTACCCCAGCTACAATACTGAAGTTTATATTACCCCAGTTCCAGTACAGAAGTTTATATTATCCCAGTTGCAGTACAGAAGTTTATATTACCCCAGTTCCAGTACAGAAGTTTATATTACCCCAGTTACAGTACAGAGGTTTATATTGTCCCAGTTCCAGTACAGAAGTTTATATTACCCCAGTTCCTGTACAGAAATTTATATTACCCCAGCTACATTACAGAAGTTTATATTATCCCGATTCCAGAACAGAAGTTTATATTCTCCCAGTTACATTACAGAAGTTTATATTATCCCAGATCCAGTACAGAAGCTTATGTTATCCCCAGTTCCAGTACAGAAGTTTATATTGTCCCAGTTCCAGTACAGAAGTTTACATTACCCCAGTTCCAGTACAGAAGTTTATATTATCCCAGGTCCAGTACAGAAGTTTATAATTCCTCAGTTCCAGTACAGAGGTTTTTATTACCCCAGCTACAATACAGAAGTTTATATTACCCCAGTTACAGTACAGAAGTTTATATAATCCCAGTTGCAGTACAGAAGTTTATATTATCCCAGTTGCAGTACAGAAGTTTATATTACCCCAGTTCCAGTACAGAAGTTTATATTACCCCAGCTACAGGACAGAAGTTTATATTACCCCAGTTCCAGTACAGAAGTTTACATTATCCCAGCTACAGTACAGAAGTTTATATTATCCCAGTTCCAGTACAGAAGTTTATATTATCCCAGTTCCAGTACAGAAGTTTATATTACCCCAGTCCCAGTACAGATGTTTATATTACCCCAGTTGCAGTACAGAAGTTTAAACTGTCCCAGTTCCAGTACAGAAGTTTATATTACGCCAGTTCCAGTACAGAAATTTATGTTACCCCAGCTACATTACAGAAGTTTATATTATCCCGATTCCAGTCCAGAAGTTTCTATTATCCCAGTTACAGTACAGAAGTTTATATTATCCCAGATCCAGTACAGAAGCTTATGTTATCCCCAGTTCCAGTACAGAAGTTTATATTGTCCCAGTTCCAGTACAGAAGTTTATATTATCCCAGGTCCAGTACAGAAGTTTTTAATTCCTCAGTTCCATTACAGAGGTTTTTATTACCCCAGCTACAATACTGAAGTTTATATTACCCCAGTTCCAGTACAGAAGTTTATATTACCCCAGTTCCAGTACACAGGTTTATATTAACCCAGTTACAGTACAGAAGTTTGTTGTCCCAGTTCCAGTACAGATGTTTATGTAACCCACAGTTACAGTACAGAAGTTTATATTATCTCCATTCCAGTACAGAAGTTTATATTACCCCAGTTCCACTACAGAAGTTTATATTACTCCAGTTACAGTACAGAAGTTTATATTACCCCGTTACACTACAGAAGTTTATATTACCCCAGTTCCAGTACAGAAGTTTATATTATACCCATTACAGTACAAAAGCTTATATTATACCAGCTACAGTACAGAAGTTATATTACCCCAGCTACAGTAGAGAAGTTTACATTACCCCCAGCTACAGTACAGAAGTTTATATCGTCCCCATTCCAGTACAGAAGTTTGTATTAACCCAGCAACATTACAGATGTTTATATGACCCCAGCGACAGTACACAGGTTTATATTACCCCAGCTACAGTACACAGGTTTATACTATCCCCGTTACAATTCAAAAGTTTATATTACCCCAGTTCCAGTACAGACGTTTATATTACCCCAGCTACAGTACAGAAGTTTATATTACCCCAGTTCTTGTACAGAAGTTTGTATTACCCCAGCTACAGTACAGAAGTTTATATTACCCCAGTTCCAGTACAGAAATTTATGTTACCCCAGCTACATTACAGAAGTTTATATTATCCCGATTCCAGTCCAGAAGTTTCTATTATCCCAGTTACAGTACAGAAGTTTATATTATCCCAGATCCAGTACAGAAGCTTATGTTATCCCCAGTTCCAGTACAGAAGTTTATATTGTCCCAGTTCCAGTACAGAAGTTTATATTATCCCAGGTCCAGTACAGAAGTTTTTAATTCCTCAGTTCCATTACAGAGGTTTTTATTACCCCAGCTACAATACTGAAGTTTATATTACCCCAGTTCCAGTACAGAAGTTTATATTATCCCAGTTGCAGTACAGAAGTTTATATTACCCCAGTTCCAGTACAGAAGTTTATATTACCCCAGTTACAGTACAGAGGTTTATATTGTCCCAGTTCCAGTACAGAAGTTTATATTACCCCAGTTCCTGTACAGAAATTTATATTACCCCAGCTACATTACAGAAGTTTATATTATCCCGATTCCAGAACAGAAGTTTATATTCTCCCAGTTACAGTACAGAAGTTTATATTATCCCAGATCCAGTACAGAAGCTTATGTTATCCCCAGTTCCAGTACAGAAGTTTATATTGTCCCAGTTCCAGTACAGAAGTTTACATTACCCCAGTTCCAGTACAGAAGTTTATATTATCCCAGGTCCAGTACAGAAGTTTATAATTCCTCAGTTCCAGTACAGAGGTTTTTATTACCCCAGCTACAATACAGAAGTTTATATTACCCCAGTTACAGTACAGAAGTTTATATAATCCCAGTTGCAGTACAGAAGTTTATATTATCCCAGTTGCAGTACAGAAGTTTATATTACCCCAGTTCCAGTACAGAAGTTTATATTACCCCAGCTACAGGACAGAAGTTTATATTACCCCAGTTCCAGTACAGAAGTTTACATTATCCCAGCTACAGTACAGAAGTTTATATTATCCCAGTTCCAGTACAGAAGTTTATATTATCCCTGTTACAGTACAGAAGTTTATATTACCCCAGTCCCAGTACAGATGTTTATATTACCCCAGTTGCAGTACAGAAGTTTAAACTGTCCCAGTTCCAGTACAGAAGTTTATATTACGCCAGTTCCAGTACAGAAGTTTATATTATCCCCATTAATGTACAGAAGCTTATGTTATCCCCAGTTACACTATCGAAGTTTATATTACCCCAGTTATAGTACAGAGGTTTATATTGTCCCAGTTCCAGTACAGAAGTTTATATTACCCCAGTTCCAGCACAGAAATTTATGTTACCCCAGTTCCAGTGCAGAAGTTTATATTATCCCCGTTCCAGTACAGAAGTCTATATTGTCCCAGTTCTAGTACAGAAATTTATATTATCCCAGGTCCAGAACAGAAGTTTACAATTCCCCAGTTCCAGTACAGAAGTTTTTATTACCCCAGCTATAATACAGAAGTTGATATTATCCCAGTTCCAGTACAGAAGTTTATATTATCCCCATTACAGTACAGAAGTTTATATTACCCCAGTTCGAGTACGGAAGTTTATATTACCCCAGCTACAGTACAGAAGTTTACATTGTCCCAGTTCCAGTACAGAAGATTATATTATCCCCAGTTACAGTACAGAAGTTTATATTATCCCCATTACAATACAGAAGTTTATATAACCCCAGTTCCAGTACAGTTTATATTATCCCAGTTACAGTACAGAAATTTATATTGTCCCAGTTCCAGTACAGAAGTTTATATAATCCCAGTTCCAGTACAGAAGTTTATATTATCCCAGTTACATTACAGAAGTTTATACTATCCCGATTCCAGTACAGAAATTTATATTACCCCAGTAACAGAACAGAAGTTTATATTGTCCCAGGTCCAGTACAGAAGTTTATATAGTCACAGTGACAGGACAGAAGTTTATAGTTTCCCAAATACAGTACAGAAGTTTATATTACCCCAGCTACAGTACAGATATTGTCCCAGTTCCAGGACAGAAGTTATATTATCCCCATTCCAGTACAGAAGTTTATATTACCCTAGTTCCACGACAGAAGTTGATATTACCCCAGCTACAGGACAGAAGTTTATATTACCCCAGTTATAGTACAGAAGTTTATATTATCCCAGTTACAGTACAGAAGTTTATATTACCCCAGCTACAGTACAGAAGTTTATATTGTCCCAGTTCCAGTACAGAAGTTTATATTACCCGAGCTACAATACAGAAGTTGATATTACCCCAGTTCCAGTACAGAAGTTTATATTATCCCAGTTCTAGTACAGAAGTTTATATTACCCCCAGTTACAGTACAGAAGTTTATATTATCCCAGTTCCAGTACAGAAGTTTATATTATCCCCAGTTACAGTACAGAAGATTATGTTACCCCAGCTACATTACAGAAGTTTATATCGTCCCCATTCCAGTACAGAAGTTTGTATTACCCCAGCTACATTACAGATGTTTATATTACCCCAGCTACAGTACACAGGTTTATATTACCCCAGCTACATTACAGTTGTTTATATTACCCCAGCTACAGTACACAGGTTTATACTATCCCCGTTACAATTCAAAAGTTTATATTACCCCAGTTCCAGTACAGACGTTTATATTACCCCAGCTGCAGTACAGAAGTGTATATAACCCCAGTTCTAGTACAGAAGTTTGTATTGCCCCAGCTACAGTACAGAAGTTTATATTACCCCAGTTCCTGTACAGAAACTTATATTACCCCAGCTACATTACAGAAGTTTATATTCTCCCGATTCCAGTTCAGAACTTTATATTACCCCAGTTACAGTACAGAAGTTTATATTATCCCAGATCCAGTACAGAAGCTTATGTTATCCCCAGTTCCAGTACAGAAGTTTATATTGTCCCAGTTCCAGTACAGAAGTTTACATTACCCCAGTTCCAGTACAGAAGTTTATATTATCCCAGGTCCAGTACAGAAGTTTATAATTCCTCAGTTCCAGTACAGAGGTTTTTATTGCCCCAGCTACAATACAGAAGTTTATATTACCCCAGTTCCAGTACAGAAGTTTATATTACCCCAGTTGCAGTACAGAAGTTTATATTTCCCCAGTTCCAGTACAGAAGTTTATATTACCCCAGTTCCAGTACAGATGTTTATATTACCCCAGCTAGAGTACAGAAGTTTATATTATCCCAGTTCCAGTACAGAAGTTTATATTACCACAGCTACAGTACAGAAGTTTATATTACCCCAGTTCCAGTCCAGAAGTTTATATTATCCCTGTTACATAGAACATAGAACATAGAAGAATACAGCGCAGTACAGGCCCTTTGGCCCTCGATGTTGCGCCGATCCAAGCCCACCTAACCTATACTAACCCACTATCCTCCATATACCTATCCAATGCCCGCTTAAATGCCCATAAAGAGGGAGAGTCCACCACTGCTACTGGCAGGGCATTCCATGAACTTACGACTCGCTGAGTGAAGAACCTACCCCTAACTTCAGTCCTATATCTACCCCCCCTTAATTTAAAGCTATTAAAGTTACAGTACAGATGTTTATATTACCCCAGCTCCAGTACAGAAGTTTATATTACCCCAGTTCCAGTACAGAGGTTTATATTACCCCAGCTACAGTACAGAAGTTTATATTACCCCAGTTCCAGAACAGAGGTTTATATTACCCCAGCTACAATACAGAAGTTGATATTACCCCAGTTCCAGTACAGAAGTTTATATTACCCCAGTTCCAGTACAGAGGTTTATATTACCCCAGCTACAATACAGAAGTTGATATTACCCCAGTTCCAGTACAGAAGTTTATATTACCCCAGTTCCAGTACAGAGGTTTATATTACCCCAGCTACAATACAGAAGTTGATATTACCCCAGTTCCAGTTCAGAGGTTTATATTACCCCAGCTACAGTACAGAAGTTTATATTGTCCCAGTTCCAGTACAGAAGTTTATATTATCCCCATTACAATACAGAAGTTTATATTATCCCAGTTACAGTACAGTTTATATTACACCAGCTACAGTACAGAAATTTATATTGTCCCAGTGCCAGCACAGAAGTTTATATAATCCCAGTTCCAGTACAGAAGTTTATATTATCCCAGTTACATTACAGAGGTTTATATTACCCCCAGTTCCAGTACAGAAGTTTATATTACCCCAGTTCCAGTACACAAGTTTGTATTACCCCAGCTACAGTACAGAAGTTTATATTGTCCAAATTCCAGTACAGAAGTTTATATTGTCCAAATTCCAGTACAGAAGTTTATATTACCCCAGCTACAGTACAGAAGTTTATATTATCCCCGTTACAGTACAGAAGTTTATATTACCCCAGTTACAGTACAGAAGTTTATATTATCCCCATTCCAGTACAGAAGTTTATTTTACCCCACTTCCACTACAGAAGTTTATGTTACCCCACTTCCAGTACAGAAGTTTATATTACCCCAGTTCCAGTACAGACATATATATTACCCCCGTTCCAGTTCAGAAGTTTACATTATCCCCGGGTACAGTACAGAAGTTTATATTATCCCCAAGCAAGTACAGAAGTTTATATTGTCCCAGTTCCAGGACAGAAGTTATATTACCCCCATTCCAGTACAGAAGTTTATATTACCCCAGTTCCACTACAGAAGTTTATATTACCCCAGCTACACTACAGAAGTTTATATTACCCCAGTTACAGTACAGAAGTTTATATTATCCCAACTACAGTACAGAAGTTTATATTACCCCAGCTACAGTACGGAAGTTTATATTGTCCCAGTTACAGTACAGAGGTTTGTATTACCCCAGCTACAGTACAGAAGTTTATATTGTCCCAGTTACAATACTGAAGTTTATATTGTCCCAGTTCCAGTACAGATGCTTATATTACCCTAGCTACAGTCCTAAAGTTTATATTATCCCAGCTCCAGTACAGAAGTTTATATTATCCCCAGTTACAGTACAGATGTTTATATTACCCCAGCTACAGTCCAGAAGTTTATATTATCCCAGCTCCAGTACAGAAATTTATATTATCCCAGTTCCAGTACAGAAGTTTATATTGTCCCCGTTACAGTACAGATTTTTATATTACCCCAGTTCCAGTACAGAAGTTTATATTATCCCCATTACAGTACAGAAGCTTATATTATCCCCAGTTACAGTATCGAAGTTGATATTACTCCAGTTACAGTGCAGAAGTTTATATTGTCCCAGTTCCAGTACAGAAGTTTATATTACCCCCGTTCCAGCACAGAAGTTTATGTTACCCCAGTTCCAGTGCAGAAGTTTATATTATCCCCGTTCCAGTACAGAAGTTTACATTACCCCAGTTCCAGTACAGAAATTTATATTATCCCAGGTCCAGTACAGAAGTTTATAATTCCCCAGTTCCAGTACAGAAGTTTTTATTACCCCAGCTACAATACAGAAGTTGATATTACCCCAGTTCCAGTACAGACGTTTATATAATCCCAGTTCCAGTACAGAAGTTTATATTATCCCAGTTACATTACAGAAGTTTATATTACCCCAGCTACATTACAGAAGTTTATATTACCCCAGCTACATTACAGAAGTTTATATTACCCCAGCTACATTACAGAAGTTTATATTATCCCGATTCCAGTACAGAAATTTATATTACCCCAGTTCCAACACAGAAGTTTATATTACCCCAGTTCCAGAACAGAAGTTGATATTGCCCCAGTTCCAGTGCACAGGTTTATATTATCCCAGTTACAGTACAGAAGTTTATCTTGTCCCAGTTCCAGTACAGAAGTTTATATTACCCCAGTGACAGTACAGAAGTTTATATTGTCCCAGTTCCAGTACAGAAGTTTACATTATTCCCAGTTACAGTACAGAAGTTTATATTGTCCCAGTTCCAGTACAGAAGTTTACATTATCCCCAGTTACAGTACAGAAGTTTATATTACCCCAGCTACAGTAGAGAAATTTATATTGTCCCAGTTCCAAAACAGAAGTTGATTAGATTAGATTAGATTAGATTAGATTAGATTAGATTAGATTAGATTACAGTGTGGAAACAGGCCCTTCGGCCCAACAAGTCCACACCGACCCGCCGAAGCGAAACCCACCCATACCCCTACATTTACCCCTTACCTAACACTACGGGCAATTTAGCATGGCCAATTCACCTGACCCTGCACATCTTTTGGACTGTGGGAGGAAACCGGAGCACCCGGAGGAAACCCACGCAGACACGGGGAGAACGTGCAAACTCCACACAGTCAGTCGCCTGAGGCGGGAATTGAACCCGGGTCTCAGGCGCTGTGAGGCAGCAGTGCTAACCGCTGTGCCACCGTGCCGCCCACGGTTGATATTTCCCCAGTTCCAGTACACTTTGTATTACCCCAGTTACAGTACAGAAGTTTATATTACCCCAGCTACAGTACAGAAATGTATATTGTCCCAGTTCCAGTACAGAAGTTTATATTATCCCCATTACAATACAGAAGTTTATATTATCCCAGTTACAGTACAGTTTATATTACCCCATCTACAGTACAGAAGTTTATATTGTCCCAGTTCCAGTACAGAAGTTTATATTATCCCCAGTTACAGTGCAGAAGTTTATATTACCCCAGTTCCAGTACAGAGGTTTATATTACCCCAGCTACAGTACAGAAGTTTATATTACCCCAGTTCCAGTACAGAGGTTTATATTACCCCAGCTACAATACAGAAGTTGATATTACCCCAGTTCCAGTACAGAAGTTTATATTACCCCAGTTCCAGTACAGAGGTTTATATTACCCCAGCTACAATACAGAAGTTGATATTACCCCAGTTCCAGTACAGAAGTTTATATTACCCCAGTTCCAGTACAGAGGTTTATATTACCCCAGCTACAATACAGAAGTTGATATTACCCCAGTTCCAGTACAGAAGTTTATATTACCCCAGTTCCAGTACAGAAGTTTATATTGTCCCAGTTCCAGTATAGAAGTTTATATTATCCCCAGTTCCAGTACAGAAGTTTATATTATCCCCATTACAATACAGAAGTTTATATTATCCCAGTTACAGTACAGTTTATATTACACCAGCTACAGTACAGAAATTTATATTGTCCCAGTTCCAGCACAGAAGTTTATATAATCCCAGTTCCAGTACAGAAGTTTATATTACCCCAGTTCCAGTACACAAGTTTGTATTACCCCAGCTACAGTACAGAAGTTTATATTGTCCAAATTCCAGTACAGAAGTTTATATTGTCCAAATTCCAGTACAGAAGTTTATATTACCCCAGTTCCAGTACAGACGTATATATTACCCCCGTTCCAGTTCATAAGTTTACATTATCCCCGGGTACAGTACAGAAGTTTATATTATCCCCAAGCAAGTACAGAAGTTTATATTGTCCCAGTTCCAGTACAGAAGTTTATATTACCCCAGCTACAATACAGAAGTTGAAATTACCCCAGTTCCAGGACAGGAGTTATATTATCCCCATTCCAGTACAGAAGTTTATATTACCCCAGTTCCACTACAGAAGTTCATATTAGATAAGGAAATGTGTTGCTGGAAAATCGCAGCAGGTCAGGCAGCATCTCGGGAACAGGAGAATCGACGTTTCGGGCATTAGCCATTCTTCAGGAAGGGCACAGCACAGAAGTTTACATTACCCCAGTTCCAGTTCAGAAGCTTATATTGTCCCCATTCCAGTACAGAAGTTTATATTACCCCAGTTACAGTACAGAAGTTTATATTATCCCAGCTACAGTACAGAAGTTTATATTACCCCAGCGACAGTACAGAAGTTTATATTGTCCCAGTTACAGTACAGAGGTTTATATTATCCCAGTTACAGTACAGAAGTTTATATTGTCCCAGTTCCAGAACAGAAGTTTATATTGTCCCAGTTCCAGTACAGAAGTTTATATTACCCCAGCTACAGTACAGAAGTTTATATTGTCCCAGTTACAGTACAGAAGTTTATATTGTCCCAGTTCCAGTATAGAAGTTTATATTACCCCAGTGACAGTACAGAAGTTTATGTTATCCCAGTGACAGTACAGAAGTTTATATTGTCCCAGTTACAGTACAGATGTTTATGTTACCCACAGTTACAGTACAGTTTATATTATCCCCATTCCAGTACAGAAGTTTATATTAACCCAGTTCCACTACAGAAGTTTATATTACCCCAGTTACAGTACAGAAGTTTATATTACCCCCAGTTACAGTACAGATGTTTATATTACCCCAGCTACAGTCCAGAAGTTTATATTATCCCAGCTCCAGTACAGAAGTTTATATTATCCCAGCTCCAGCACAGAAGTTTATGTTACCCCAGTTCCAGTGCAGAAGTTTATATTATCCCAGTTACAGTACAGAAGTTTATATTGTCCCAGTTCCAGTACAGAAGTTTATATTACCCCAGTGACAGTACAGAAGTTTATATTGTCCCAGTTCCAGTACAGAAGTTTACATTATTCCCAGTTACAGTACAGAAGTTTATATTGTCCCAGTTCCAGTACAGAAGTTTACATTATCCCCAGTTACAGTACAGAAGTTTATATTACCCCAGCTACAGTAGAGAAATTTATATTGTCCCAGTTCCAAAACAGAAGTTGATTAGATTAGATTAGATTAGATTAGATTAGATTAGATTACAGTGTGGAAACAGGCCCTTCGGCCCAACAAGTCCACACCGACCCGCCGAAGCGAAACCCACCCATACCCCTACATTTACCCCTTACCTAACACTACGGGCAATTTAGCATGGCCAATTCACCTGACCCTGCACATCTTTTGGACTGTGGGAGGAAACCGGAGCACCCGGAGGAAACCCACGCAGACACGGGGAGAACGTGCAAACTCCACACAGTCAGTCGCCTGAGGCGGGAATTGAACCCGGGTCTCAGGCGCTGTGAGGCAGCAGTGCTAACCGCTGTGCCACCGTGCCGCCCACGGTTGATATTTCCCCAGTTCCAGTACACTTTGTATTACCCCAGTTACAGTACAGAAGTTTATATTACCCCAGCTACAGTACAGAAATGTATATTGTCCCAGTTCCAGTACCGAAGTTTATATTATCCCCATTACAATACAGAAGTTTATATTATCCCAGTTACAGTACAGTTTATATTACCCTATCTACAGTACAGAAGTTTATATTGTCCCAGTTCCAGTACAGAAGTTTATATTATCCCCAGTTACAGTGCAGAAGTTTATATTACCCCAGTTCCAGTACAGAGGTTTATATTACCCCAGCTACAGTACAGAAGTTTATATTACCCCAGTTCCAGTACAGAGGTTTATATTACCCCAGCTACAATACAGAAGTTGATATTACCCCAGTTCCAGTACAGAAGTTTATATTACCCCAGTTCCAGTACAGAGGTTTATATTACCCCAGCTACAGGACAGAAGTTGATATTACCCCAGTTCCAGTACAGAAGTTTATATTACCCCAGTTCCAGTACAGAGGTTTATATTACCCCAGCTACAATACAGAAGTTTATATTGTCCCAGTTCCAGTACAGAAGTTTATATTATCCCCAGTTCCAGTACAGAAGTTTATATTATCCCCATTACAATACAGAAGTTTATATTATCCCAGTTACAGTACAGTTTATATTACACCAGCTACAGTACAGAAATTTATATTGTCCCAGTTCCAGCACAGAAGTTTATATAATCCCAGTTCCAGTACAGAAGTTTATATTACCCCAGTTCCAGTACACAAGTTTGTATTACTCCAGCTACAGTACAGAAGTTTATATTGTCCAAATTCCAGTACAGAAGTTTATATTGTCCAAATTCCAGTACAGAAGTTTATATTACCCCAGCTACAGTACAGAAGTTTATATTATCCCCGTTACAGTACAGAAGTTTATATTACCCCAGTTACAGTACAGAAGTTTATATTATCCCCATTCCAGTACAGAAGTTTATTTTACCCCACTTCCAGTGCAGAAGTTTATATTACCCCAGTTCCAGTACAGAAGTTTATATTACCCCAGTTCCAGTACAGACGTATATATTACCCCCGTTCCAGTTCATAAGTTAACATTATCCCGGGGAACAGTACAGAAGTTTATATTATCCCCAAGCAAGTACAGAAGTTTATATTGTCCCAGTTCCAGTACTGAAGTTTATATTGTCCCAGTTCCAGTACAGAAGTTTATATTACCCCAGCTACAATACAGAAGTTGAAATTACCCCAGTTCCAGGACAGGAGTTATATTATCCCCATTCCAGTACAGAAGTTTATATTACCCCAGTTCCACTACAGAAGTTCATATTAGATAAGGAAATGTGTTGCTGGAAAAGCGCAGCAGGTCAGGCAGCATCTCGGGAACAGGAGAATCGACGTTTCGGGCATTAGCCATTCTTCAGGAAGGGCACAGCACAGAAGTTTACATTACCCCAGTTCCAGTTCAGAAGCTTATATTGTCCCCATTCCAGTACAGAAGTTTATATTACCCCAGTTACAGTACAGAAGTTTATATTATCCCAGCTACAGTACAGAAGTTTATATTACCCCAGCGACAGTACAGAAGTTTATATTACCCCAGTTACAGTACAGAGGTTTATATTATCCCAGTTACAGTACAGAAGTTTATATTGTCCCAGTTCCAGAACAGAAGTTTATATTGTCCCAGTTCCAGTACAGAAGTTTATATTACCCCAGCTACAGTACAGAGGTTTATATTGTCCCAGTTACAGTACAGAAGTTTATATTGTCCCAGTTCCAGTATAGAAGTTTATATTACCCCAGTGACAGTACAGAAGTTTATGTTATCCCAGTGACAGTACAGAAGTTTATATTGTCCCAGTTCCAGTACAGATGTTTATGTTACCCACAGTTACAGTACAGTTTATATTATCCCCATTCCAGTACAGAAGTTTATATTACCCCAGTTCCAGTACAGAAGTTTATATTACGCCAGTTCCAGTACAGAAGTTTATATTACCCCAGTTCCAGTACAGAGGTTTATATTACCCCAGCTACAATACAGAAGTTGATATTACCCCAGTTCCAGTTCAGAGGTTTATATTACCCCAGCTACAGTACAGAAGTTTATATTGTCCCAGTTCCAGTACAGAAGTTTATATTATCCCCAGTTCCAGTACAGAAGTTTATATTATCCCCATTACAATACAGAAGTTTATATTATCCCAGTTACAGTACAGTTTATATTACACCAGCTACAGTACAGAAATTTATATTGTCCCAGTTCCAGCACAGAAGTTTATATAATCCCAGTTCCAGTACAGAAGTTTATATTACCCCAGTTCCAGTACACAAGTTTGTATTACCCCAGCCACAGTACAGAAGTTTATATTGTCCAAATTCCAGTACAGAAGTTTATATTGTCCAAATTCCAGTACAGAAGTTTATATTACCCCAGCTACAGTACAGAAGTTTATATTATCCCCGTTACAGTACAGAAGTTTATATTACCCCAGTTACAGTACAGAAGTTTATATTATCCCCATTCCAGTACAGAAGTTTATTTTACCCCACTTCCAGTGCAGAAGTTTATATTACCCCAGTTCCAGTACAGAAGTTTATATTACCCCAGTTCCAGTACAGACGTATATATTACCCCCGTTCCAGTTCATAAGTTTACATTATCCCCGGGTACAGTACAGAAGTTTATATTATCCCCAAGCAAGTACAGAAGTTTATATTGTCCCAGTTCCAGTACTGAAGTTTATATTGTCCCAGTTCCAGTACAGAAGTTTATATTACCCCAGCTACAATACAGAAGTTGAAATTACCCCAGTTCCAGGACAGGAGTTATATCATCCCCATTCCAGTACAGATGTTTATATTACCCCAGTTCCACTACAGAAGTTCATATTAGATAAGGAAATGTGTTGCTGGAAAAGCGCAGCAGGTCAGGCAGCATCTCGGGAACAGGAGAATCGACGTTTCGGGCATTAGCCATTCTTCAGGAAGGGCACAGCACAGAAGTTTACATTACCCCAGTTCCAGTTCAGAAGCTTATATTATCCCCATTCCAGTACAGAAGTTTATATTACCCCAGCTACAGTACAGAAGTTTATATTACCCCAGCTACAGTACAGAAGTTTATATTGTCCCAGTTACAGTACAGAAGTTTATATTGTCCCAGTTCCAGTATAGAAGTTTATATTACCCCAGTGACAGTACAGAAGTTTATGTTATCCCAGTGACAGTACAGAAGTTTATATTGTCCCAGTTCCAGTACAGATGTTTATGTTACCCACAGTTACAGTACAGTTTATATTACCCCCATTCCAGTACAGAAGTTTATATTAACCCAGTTCCACTACAGAAGTTTATATTACCCCAGTTACAGTACAGAAGTTTATATTACCCCCAGTTACAGTACAGATGTTTATATTACCCCAGCTACAGTCCAGAAGTTTATATTATCCCAGCTCCAGTACAGAAGTTTATATTATCCCAGCTCCAGCACAGAAGTTTATGTTACCCCAGTTCCAGTGCAGAAGTTTATATTATCCCAGTTACAGTACAGAAGTTTATATTGTCCCAGTTCCAGTACAGAAGTTTATATTACCCCAGTGACAGTACAGAAGTTTATATTGTCCCAGTTCCAGTACAGAAGTTTACATTATCCCCAGTTACAGTACAGAAGTTTATATTACCCCAGCTACAGTAGAGAAATTTATATTGTCCCAGTTCCAAAACAGAAGTTGATTAGATTAGATTAGATTAGATTAGATTAGATTACAGTGTGGAAACAGGCCCTTCGGCCCAACAAGTCCACACCGACCCGCCGAAGCGAAACCCACCCATA
This sequence comes from Chiloscyllium plagiosum, assembly GCF_037043375.1. Classification (NCBI taxonomy): domain Eukaryota; kingdom Metazoa; phylum Chordata; class Chondrichthyes; order Orectolobiformes; family Hemiscylliidae; genus Chiloscyllium; species Chiloscyllium plagiosum. The sequence goes on along the minus strand of NW_028270170.1, from coordinate 46,837,919 downwards.
CCCCTACATTTACCCCTTACCTAACACTACGGGCAATTTAGCATGGCCAATTCACCTGACCCTGCACATCTTTTGGACTGTGGGAGGAAACCGGAGCACCCGGAGGAAACCCACGCAGACACGGGGAGAACGTGCAAACTCCACACAGTCAGTCGCCTGAGGCGGGAATTGAACCCGGGTCTCAGGCGCTGTGAGGCAGCAGTGCTAACCGCTGTGCCACCGTGCCGCCCACGGTTGATATTTCCCCAGTTCCAGTACACTTTGTATTACCCCAGTTACAGTACAGAAGTTTATATTACCCCAGCTACAGTACAGAAATGTATATTGTCCCAGTTCCAGTACAGAAGTTTATATTATCCCCATTACAATACAGAAGTTTATATTATCCCAGTTACAGTACAGTTTATATTACCCCATCTACAGTACAGAAGTTTATATTGTCCCAGTTCCAGTACAGAGGTTTATATTACCCCAGCTACAATACAGAAGTTGATATTACCCCAGTTCCAGTACAGACGTATATATTACCCCCGTTCCAGTTCATAAGTTTACATTATCCCCGGGTACAGTACAGAAGTTTATATTATCCCCAAGCAAGTACAGAAGTTTATATTGTCCCAGTTCCAGTACTGAAGTTTATATTGTCCCAGTTCCAGTACAGAAGTTTATATTACCCCAGCTACAATACAGAAGTTGAAATTACCCCAGTTCCAGGACAGGAGTTATATTATCCCCATTCCAGTACAGATGTTTATATTACCCCAGTTCCACTACAGAAGTTCATATTAGATAAGGAAATGTGTTGCTGGAAAAGCGCAGCAGGTCAGGCAGCATCTCGGGAACAGGAGAATCGACGTTTCGGGCATTAGCCATTCTTCAGGAAGGGCACAGCACAGAAGTTTATATTACCCCAGTTCCAGTTCAGAAGCTTATATTATCCCCATTCCAGTACAGAAGTTTATATTACCCCAGCTACAGTACAGAAGTTTATATTACCCCAGCTACAGTACAGAAGTTTATATTGTCCCAGTTACAGTACAGAAGTTTATATTGTCCCAGTTCCAGTATAGAAGTTTATATTACCCCAGTGACAGTACAGAAGTTTATGTTATCCCAGTGACAGTACAGAAGTTTATATTGTCCCAGTTCCAGTACAGATGTTTATGTTACCCACAGTTACAGTACAGTTTATATTATCCCCATTCCAGTACAGAAGTTTATATTAACCCAGTTCCACTACAGAAGTTTATATTACCCCAGTTACAGTACAGAAGTTTATATTACCCCCAGTTACAGTACAGATGTTTATATTACCCCAGCTACAGTCCAAAAGTTTATATTATCCCAGCTCCAGTACAGAAGTTTATATTATCCCAGCTCCAGTACAGAAGTTTATATTGTCCCAGTTCCAGTACAGATGTTTATGTTACCCACAGTTACAGTACAGTTTATATTATCCCCATTCCAGTACAGAAGTTTATATTACCCCAGTTCCAGTACAGAAGTTTATATTACCCCAGTTCCAGTACAGAGGTTTATATTACCCCAGCTACAATACAGAAGTTGATATTACCCCAGTTCCAGTTCAGAGGTTTATATTACCCCAGCCACAGTACAGAAGTTTATATTGTCCCAGTTCCAGTACAGAAGTTTATATTATCCCCAGTTCCAGTACAGAAGTTTATATTATCCCCATTACAATACAGAAGTTTATATTATCCCAGTTAAAGTACAGTTTATATTACACCAGCTACAGTACAGAAATTTATATTGTCCCAGTTCCAGCACAGAAGTTTATATAATCCCAGTTCCAGTACAGAAGTTTACATTACCCCAGTTCCAGTACACAAGTTTGTATTACCCCAGCCACAGTACAGAAGTTTATATTGTCCAAATTCCAGTACAGAAGTTTATATTGTCCAAATTCCAGTACAGAAGTTTATATTACCCCAGCTACAGTACAGAAGTTTATATTATCCCCGTTACAGTACAGAAGTTTATATTACCCCAGTTACAGTACAGAAGTTTATATTATCCCCATTCCAGTACAGAAGTTTATTTTACCCCACTTCCAGTGCAGAAGTTTATATTACCCCAGTTCCAGTACAGAAGTTTATATTACCCCAGTTCCAGTACAGACGTATATATTACCCCCGTTCCAGTTCATAAGTTTACATTATCCCCGGGTACAGTACAGAAGTTTATATTATCCCCAAGCAAGTACAGAAGTTTATATTGTCCCAGTTCCAGTACTGAAGTTTATATTGTCCCAGTTCCAGTACAGAAGTTTATATTACCCCAGCTACAATACAGAAGTTGAAATTACCCCAGTTCCAGGACAGGAGTTATATTATCCCCATTCCAGTACAGATGTTTATATTACCCCAGTTCCACTACAGAAGTTCATATTAGATAAGGAAATGTGTTGCTGGAAAAGCGCAGCAGGTCAGGCAGCATCTCGGGAACAGGAGAATCGACGTTTCGGGCATTAGCCATTCTTCAGGAAGGGCACAGCACAGAAGTTTACATTACCCCAGTTCCAGTTCAGAAGCTTATATTGTCCCCATTCCAGTACAGAAGTTTATATTACCCCAGTTACAGTACAGAAGTTTATATTATCCCAGCTACAGTACAGAAGTTTATATTACCCCAGCGACAGTACAGAAGTTTATATTACCCCAGTTACAGTACAGAGGTTTATATTATCCCAGTTACAGTACAGAAGTTTATATTGTCCCAGTTCCAGAACAGAAGTTTATATTGTCCCAGTTCCAGTACAGAAGTTTATATTACCCCAGCTACAGTACAGAGGTTTATATTGTCCCAGTTACAGTACAGAAGTTTATATTACCCCAGCTACAGTACAGAAGTTTATATTACCCCAGCTACAGTACAGAAGTTTATATTGTCCCAGTTACAGTACAGAGGTTTATATTGTCCCAGTTACAGTACAGAAGTTTATATTGTCCCAGTTCCAGTATAGAAGTTTATATTACCCCAGTGACAGTACAGAAGTTTATGTTATCCCAGTGACAGTACAGAAGTTTATATTGTCCCAGTTCCAGTACAGATGTTTATGTTACCCACAGTTACAGTACAGTTTATATTATCCCCATTCCAGTACAGAAGTTTATATTAACCCAGTTCCACTACAGAAGTTTATATTACCCCAGTTACAGTACAGAAGTTTATATTACCCCCAGTTACAGTACAGATGTTTATATTACCCCAGCTACAGTCCAAAAGTTTATATTATCCCAGCTCCAGTACAGAAGTTTATATTATCCCAGCTCCAGTACAGAAGTTTATATTATCCCAGTTCCAGTACAGAAGTTTATATTGTCCCCGTTACAGTACAGATGTTTATATTACCCCAGTTCCAGTACAGAAGTTTATATTACCCCAGCTACAGCACAGAAGTTTGTATTACCCCAGTTCCAGTACAGAAGTTTATATTATCCCAGTTCCAGTACAGAAGTTTATATTGTCCCCGTTACAGTACAGATGTTTATATTACCCCAGCTACAGTACAGAAGTTTATATTACCCCAGATCCAGTACAGAAGTTTATATTACCTCAGTTATATTACAGAAGTTTATACTGTGCCAGTTCCAGTACAGAAGTTTATATTACGCCAGTTCTAGTACAGAAGTTTATATTATCCCCATTACAGTACAGAAGCTTATATTATCCCCAGTTACAGTGTCGAAGTTTATATTACCCCAGTTACAGTACAGAAGTTTATATTGTCCCAGTTCCAGTACAGAAGTTTATATTACCCCCGTTCCAGCACAGAAGTTTATGTTACCCCAGTTCCAGTGCAGAAGTTTATATTATCCCCGTTCCAGTACAGAAGTTTACATTACCCCAGTTCCAGTACAGAAATTTATATTATCCCAGGTCCAGAACAGAAGTTTATAATTCCCCAGTTCCAGTACCGAAGTTTTTATTACCCCAGCTACAATACAGAAGTTGATACTACCCCAGTTCCAGGACAGAAGTTTATATTACCCCAGTTACAGTACAGAAGTTTATATTATCCCAGCTACAGTACAGAAGTTTATATTATCCCCATTACAGTACAGAAATTTACATTATCCCCAGTTACAGTACAGAAGTTTATATTACCCCAGTTACAGTACAGAAGTTTATATTACCCCCAGTTACAGTACAGATGTTTATATTACCCCGGCTACAGTCCAGAACTTTATATTATCCCAGCTCCAGTACAGAAGTTAATATTATCCCAGCTACAGTACAGAAGTTTATATTATCCGCCGTTCTAGTACAGAAGTTTATATTGTCCCCGTTACAGTACAGAAGTTTATATTACCCTAGTTCCAGTACAGAAGTTTATATTACCCCAGCTACAGCACAGAAGTTTGTATTACCCCAGTTCCAGTACAGAAGTTTATATTACCCCAGGTACAGTACAGAAGTTTATATTACCCCAGATACAGTACAGAAGTTTATATTACCTCAGTTATATTACAGAAGTTTATACTGTCCCAGTTCCAGTACAGAAGTTTATATTACCCCAGTTCCAGTACAGAAGTTTATATTATCCCCATTACAGTACAGAAGCTTATATTATCCCCAGTTACAGTATCGAAGTTTATATTACCCCAGTTACAGTACAGAAGTTTATATTACCTCAGTTATATTACAGAAGTTTATACTGTCCCAGTTCCAGTACAGACGTTTATATTACCCCAGCTACAGTACAGAAGTTTATATCGTCCCAGTTACAGGACAGAAGTTTACATTGTCCCAGTTCCAGTATAGAAGTTTATATTACCCCAGTGACAGTACAGAAGTTTATGTTATCCCAGTGACAGTACAGAAGTTTATATTGTCCCAGTTACAGTACAGATGTTTATATTACCCCAGCTACAGTCCAGAAGTTTATATTATCCCAGCTCCAGTACAGAAGTTTATATTATCCCAGCTACAGTACAGAAGTTTATATTATCCCAGTTCCAGTACAGAAGTTTATATTGTCCCCGTTACAGTACAGATGTTTATATTACCCCAGCTACAGTCCAGAAGTTTATATTATCCCAGCTCCAGTACAGAAGTTTATATTATCCCAGCTACAGTACAGAAGTTTATTTTATCCCAGTTCCAGTACAGAAGTTTATATTGTCCCCGTTACAGTACAGATGTTTATATTACCCCAGTTCCAGTACAGAAGTTTATATTACCCCAGCTACAGCACAGAAGTTTGTATTACCCCAGTTCCAGTACAGAAGTTTATATTACCCCAGCTACAGTACAGAAGTTTATATTACCCCAGATCCAGTACAGAAGTTTATATTACCTCAGTTATATTACAGAAGTTTATACTGTCCCAGTTCCAGAACAGAAGTTTATATTACGCCAGTTCCAGTACAGAAGTTTATATTATCCCCATTACAGTACAGAAGCTTATATTATCCCCAGTTACAGTATCGAAGTTTCTTTAACCCAGTTACAGTACAGAAGTTTATATTGTCCCAGTTCCAGTGCAGAAGTTTATATTACCCCAGTTCCAGTACAGAAATTTATATTATCCCAGGTCCAGAACAGAAGTTTATAATTCCCCAGTTCCAGTACAGAAGTTTTTTTTTGATTAGATTAGATTAGATTAGATTACTTTACAGTGTGGAAACAGGCCCTTCGGCCCAACAAGTCCACACCGACCCGCCGAAGCGCAACCCACCCATACCCCTACATTTACCCCTTACCTAACACTACTGGCAATTTAACATGGCCAATTCACCTGACCTGCACATCTTTGGACTGTGGGAGGAAACCGGAGCACCCGGAGGAAACCCACGCAGACACGGGGAGAACGTGCAAACTCCACACAGTCAGTCGCCTGAGGCGGGAATTGAACCCGGGTCTCAGGCGCTGTGAGGCAGCAGTGCTAACCACTGTGCCACTGTGCCGTCCACTTATATTACAGAAGTTTATACGGGCCCAGTTCCAGTACAGAAGTATATATTACGCCAGTTCCAGTACAGAAGTTTATATTATCCCCATTACAGTACAGAAGCTTATATTATCCCCAGTTACAGTATCGAAGTTTATATTACCCCAGTTACAGTACAGAAGTTTATATTGTCCCAGTTCCAGTACAGAAGTTTATATTACCCCCGTTCCAGCACAGACGTTTATGTTACCCCAGTTCCAGTGCAGAAGTTTATATTATCCCCGTTCCAGTGCAGAAGTTTATATTATCCCCGTTCCAGTACAGAAGTTTATATTGTCCCAGTTCCAGTACAGAAGTTTACATTACCCCAGTTCCAGTACAGCAATTTATATTATCCCAGGTCCAGAACAGAAGTTTATAATTCCCCAGTTCCAGTACAGAAGTTTTTATTACCCCAGCTACAATACAGAAGTTGATACTACCCCAGTTCCAGGACAGAAGTTTATATTACCCCAGTTACAGTACAGAAGTTTATATTATCCCAGTTGCAGTACAGAAGTTTATATTATCCCCATTACGATACAGAAATTTATATTATCCCCATTACGATACAGAAGTTTATACTACCCCAGTTCCAGTACAGAAGTTTATATTACCCCAGCTACAGTACAGAAGTTTACATTGTCCCAGTTGAAGTACAGAAGTTTATATTATCCCCAGTTACAGTACAGAAGTTTATATTATCCCCATTACAATACAGAAGTTTATATTACCCCAGTTCCAGTACAGAAATTTATATTGTCCCAGTTCCAGTACAGAGGTTTATATTACCCCAGTTCCAGTACAGAAGTTTATATTACCCCAGCTACATTACAGAAGTTTATATTATCCCGATTCCAGTACAGAAATTTATATTGCCCCAGTTACATTACAGAAGTTTATATTATCCCAGTTCCAGTACAGAAGTTTATATTACCCCCAGTTTCAGGACAGAAGTTTATATTACCCCAGTTACAGTGCAGAAGTTTATATTACCCCAGCTACAGTACAGATGTTTATATTATCCTCGTTACAGTGCAGAAGTTTATATTACCCCAGCGACAGTACAGAAGTTAATATTACCCTAGTTACAGTACAGAAGTTTATATTACCCCAGCTACAGTACAGAAGTTTATATTGTCCCAGTTCCAGTAGAGAAGTTTATATTGTCCCAGGTCCAGTACAAAGGTTAAATAGTCCCAGGTCCAGTACATAAGTTTATATAGTCCCAGTTACAGTACAGAAGTTTATATTGTCCCATGTCCAGTACTGAAGTTTATATAGTCGCAGTTACAGTACAGAAGTTTATATTATCCCAGTTACAGTACAGAAGTTTACATTATCCCCAGTTACAGTACAGAAGTTTATATTACCCCAGTTCCAGTACAGAAGTTTACATTTATCCCCAGTTACAGTACAGAAGTTTATATTACCCCAGTTCCAGTACAGAAGTTTATATTATCTCCATTCCAGTACAGAAGTTTATATTACCCCAGTTCCACTACAGAAGTTTATATTACTCCAGTTCCAGTACAGAAGTTTATATTATACCCATTACAGTACAGAAGTTTATATTATACCAGCTACAGGACAGAAGTTATATTACCCCAGCTACAATAGAGAAGTTTACATTAACCCCAGTTACAGTACAGAAGTTTATATTACCCCAGCTACAGTACAGAAGTTTATATTGTCCCAGTTCCAGTACAGAAGTTTATATTATCCCAGTTACAGTACAGAAGTTTACATTACCCCAGTTACAGTACAGAAGTTTATATTATCCCAGCTACAGTACAGAAGGTTATATTACCCCAGCTACAGTACAGAAGATTATATTACCCCAGCTACAGTACAGAAGTTTATATTGTCCCATTTACAGTACAGAGGTTTATATTATCCCAGTTACAGTACAGAAGTTTATATGGTCCCAGTTCCAGTACAGACGTTTATATTACCCCAGCTACAGTACAGAAGTTTATATTGTCCCAGTTACAGTACAGAAGTTTATATTGTCCCAGTTCCAGTATAGAAGTTTATATTATCCCAGTGACAGTACAGAAGTTTGTTATCCCAGTGACAGTACAGAAGTTTATATTGTCCCAGTTCCAGTACAGATGTTTATGTTACCCACAGTTCCAGTACAGAAGTTTATATTACCCCAGTTCCAGTACAGAAGCTTATATTACCCCAGCTACAGTACAGATGTTTATATTACCCCAGCTACAGTACAGAAGTTTATATTATTCCAGCTCCAGTACAGAAGTTTATATTATCCCAGTTCCAGTACAGAAGTTTAAATTTCCCCAGTTCCAGTACAGACGTTTATATTATCCCAGCTGCAGTACAGAAGTTTCTATTGTCACAGTTCCAGTACAGAAGTTTATTATCCCAGGTCCAGTACAGACGTTTATAATTCACCAGTTCCAGTACAGAAGTTTTTATTACCCCAGCTACAATGCAGAAGTTGATATTACCCCAGTTCCAGGACAGAAGTTTATATTACCCCAGTTACAGTACAGAAGTTTATATTATCCCAGTTGCAGTACAGAAGTTTATATTATCCCCATTACAGTACAGAAGTTTATATTACCCCAGTTCCAGTACAGAGGTTTATATTTCCCCAGCTACAGTACAGAAGTTTACATTACCCCAGTTCCAGTACAGAAGTTTACATTATCCCCAGTTACAGTACAGAAGTTTATATTATCCCAGTTGCAGTACAGAGGTTTATATTATCCCCATTACAGTACAGAAGTTTATATTACCCCAGTTCCAGTACAGAAGTTTACATTATCCCCAGTTACAGTACAGAAGTTTATATTATCCCCAGTTACAGTACAGAAGTTTATATTACCCCAGTTACAGTACAGAAGTTTATATTATCCCCATTCCAGTACAGAAGTTTATATTACCCCAGTTCCAGTACAGAAGTTTATGTTACCCCAGTTCCAGTACAGACGTATATATTACCCCCGTTCCAGTTCAGAAGTTTACATTATCCCCAGGTACAGTACAGAAGTTTATATTATTCCCAATCAAGTACAGAAGTTTATATTGTCCCAGTTCCAGTAGAGAAGTTTATATTATCCCCAGTTACAATACAGAAGTTTATAATACCCCAGTTCCAGTACAGACGTTTACATAATTCCCATTCAAGTACACAAGTTTATATAGACCCAGTTCCAGTACACACGTTTATATTATCCCAGTTCCAGTACAGAAGTTTACATTATCCCCAGTTACAGTACAGAAGTTTATATTATCCCCAGTTACAGTACAGAAGTTTATATTATCCCCATTGCAATACAGAAGTTTATATTATCCCAGTTACAGTACAGTTTATATTACACCAGCTACAGTACAGAAATTTATATTGTCCCAGTTCCAGTACAGAAGTTTATAATACCCCAGTTCCAGTACAGACGTTTACATAATTCCCATTCAAGTACACAAGTTTATATAGACCCAGTTCCAGCACAGACGTTTATGTTACCCCAGTTCCAGTACAGAAGTTTATATTGCCCCAGTTCCAGTACACACGTTTATATTATCCCAGTTACAGTACAGAAGTTTATATTGTTCCAGTACAGAAGTTTATATTCCCCCAGTGACAGTACAGAAGTCTATATTGTCCCAGTTCCAGTACAGATGTTTATGTTACACACAGTTACAGTACAGAAGTTTATATTATCCCCATTACAGTACAGAAGTTTATATTACCCCAGTTCAAGTACAGAAGTTTACATTATCCCCAGTTACAGTACAGAAGTTTATATTATCCCCATTACAATACAGAAGTTTATATTATCCCAGTTACAGTACAGTTTATATTACACCAGCTACAGTACAGAAATTTATACTGTCCCAGTTCCAGCACAGAAGTTTATATAATCCCAGTTCCAGTACAGAAGTTTATATTATCCCAGTTCCATTACAAAAGTTTATATTACTCCCAGTTTCAGTACAGTAGTTTATATTACCCCAGTTCCTGTACACAGGTTTGTATTACCCCAGCTACAGTACAGAAGTTTATATTGTCCAAATTCCAGTACAGAAGTTTATATTACCCCAGCTACAGTACAGAAGTTTATATTACCCCAGTTCCAGTACAGAAGTTTATATTATCCCCAGTTACCGTACAGAAGTTTATAATACCCCAGTTCCAGTACAGAAGTATATATTGTCCCCATTCCAGTATAGAAGTTTATATTACCCCAGTTCCAGTACAGAAATTTACATTATCCCCAGTTACAGTACAGAAGTTTAGATTACCCCAGTTCCAATACAGAAGTTTACATAATCTCCATTCAAGTACACAAATTTATATAGACCCAGTTCCAGCACAGACGTTTATGTTACCCCAGTTCCAGTACAGAAGTTTATATTGCCCCAGTTCCAGTACACACGTTTATATTATCCCAGCTACAGTACAGAAGTTGATATTGTCCCAGTTCCAGTACAGAAGGTAATATTACGCCAGTTCCAGAACAGAAGTTTATATTATCCCAGTTACAGTACAGAAGTTTATATTGTCCCAGTTCCAGTACAGAAGTCTATATTGTCCCAGTTCCAGTACAGATGTTTATGTTACCCACAGTTACAGTACAGAAGTTTATATTATCCCAGTTACAGTACAGAAGTTTATATTGTCCCAGTTCCAGTACAAAAGTTTATGTTACCCCAGTTCCAGAACAGAAGTTTATATTGTCCCAGTTCCAGTACAGAAGTTTATATTACTGCAGTGACAGTACAGAAGTTTATATTGTCCCAGTTCCAGTACAGAAGTCTATATTGTCCCAGTTCCAGTACAGATGTTTATGTTACCCACAGTTACAGTGCAGAAGTTTATATTATCCACATTCCAGTACAGAAGTTTATATTACCCCAGTTCCACTACAGAAGTTTATATTACCTCAGTTACAGTACAGAAGTTTATATTACCCCAGTTACAGTACAGAAGCTTATATTATCCCATTTACAGTACAGAAGTTTATATTATCCCCAGTTCCTGTACAGAAGTTTATATTGTCCCAGTTCCAGTACAGAAGTTTATATTATCCCATTTACAGTACAGAAGTTTATATTATCCCCGTTACAGTACAGAAGTTTATATTACCCCAGGTCCAGTACAGAAGTTTATATTACCCCAGTTCCAGTACTGAAGTTTATATTACTTCAGTTCCTGTACAGAAGTTTATATTGTCCCAGTTCCAGTACAGAAGTTTATATTGTCCCAGTTCCAGTACAGAAGTTTATATTGTCCCAGTTCCAGTACAGAAGTTTATATTATCCCATTTACAGTACAGAAGTTTATATTATCCCCGTTACAGTACAGAAGTTTATATTATCCCAGTTCCAGTACAGAAGTTTATATTATCCCATTTACAGTACAAAAGTTTATGTTACCCCAGTTGCGGTACAGAAGTTTATATTATCCCCGTTACAGTACAGAAGTTTATATTACCCCAGGTCCAGTATAGAAGTTTATATTATCCCAGCTACAGTACAGAAGTTTATATTACCCCAGTTCCAGTACAGAAGTTTATATTACCCCAGTTCCAGTACAGAAGTTTATATTACCCCAGCTACAGTACAGAAGTTTTCTTGTCCCAGTTCCAGTACAGAAGTTTATATTATCCCATTTCCAGTACAAAAGTTTATATTACCCCAGTTCCAGTACAGAAGTTTATATTATCCCCAGTTCCAGTTCAGAAGTTGATATTACCCCAGTTCCAGTACAGAAGTTTATATTATCTCAGTTACAGTACAGAAGTTTACATTATCCCAGGTCCAGTACAGAGGTTTATATTACCCCAGTTCCAGTACAGAAGTTTATATTGTCTCAGTTACAGTACAGAAGTTGATATTTTCCCCATTCCAGTACAGAAATTTATATTACCCCAGTTCCAGTACAGACGTTTATATTACCCCAGTTCCAGTACAGACGTTTACATTAACCCCAGTTCCAGTACAGAAATGTATGTTACCCCAGCTACAGTACAGAAGTTTCTATTGTCCCAGATCCAGTACAGAAGTTATATTATCCCAATTCCAGTACAGAAGTTTATGTTACCCAAGTTACAGTACAGAAGTTTACATTACCCCAGTTCAAGTACAGAAGTTTATATTACCCCAGTTCCAGTACAGAAGTTTATATTGTCCCAGTTCTAGTACAGATGTTTATGTTACCCACAGTTACAGTACAGAAGTTTATATTATCTCCATTCCAGTACAGAAGTTTATATTATCCCCATTACAGTACAGAAGTTTATATTACCCCAGTTCCAGTACAGAAGTTTATATTATACCCATTACAGTACAGACGTTTATATTATACCAGCAACAGTACAGAAGTTTATATTACCCCAGCTACAGTTGAGAAGTTTACGTTTCCCCCAGTTACAGTACAGAAGTTTATATTACCCCAGCCACAGTACAGAAGTTTATATTATCCCAGTTACAGTACAGAAGTTTACATTACCCCAGTTCCAGTACAGAAGTTTATATTATCCCAGCTACAGTACAGAAGTTTATGTTACCCCAGTTCCAGTACAGAAGTTTACTTTATCGCCAGTTACAGTACAGAAGTTCATATTACCCCAGTGACAGTACGGAAGTTTATATTGTCCCAGTTCCAGTACAGATGTTTATGTTACCCACAGTTTCAGTACAGAAGTTTATATTACCCCAGTTCCAGTACAGAAGTTTATGTTACCCAGTTACAGTACAGAAGTTAGATTATCCCAGTTACAGTACAGAAGTTTATATTACCCCAGCTGCAGTACAGAATTTTATATTGTCCCAGTTCCAGTAGAGAAGTTTATGTTACCCACAGTTCCAGTACAGAAGTTTATATTGTCCCTGTTCCCGTACAGAAGTTTATGTTACCCCAGTTCCAGTACAGAAGTTTATATTGTCCCAGTTCCAGTACAGAGGTTTATATTATCCCAGTTACAGTACAGAGGTTTATATTATCCCAGTTGCAGTACAGAAATTTGTATTACCGCAGTGACAGTACAGAAGTTTATATTGTCCCAGTTCCAGTACAGAAGTTTATATTACCCCAGTTCCAGTACAGAAGTTTATACTATACCCATTACAGTACAGAAGTTTATATTATACCGTCTACAGTACTGAAGTTTATATTACCCCAGCTACAGTAGAGAAGTTTACATTATCCCCAGTTAGAGCACAGAAGTTTATATTACCCCAGCTACAGTACAGAAGTTTATATTGTCCCAGTTACAGTACAGAAGTTTGTATTATCCCCATTCAAGTACAGAATTTTATATTGTCCCAGTTCCCGTACAGAAGTTTATGTTACCCCAGTTCCAGTACAGACGTTTATATTGTCCCAGTTCCAGTACAGAGGTTTATATTATCCCAGTTCCAGTACAGAAGTTTCTATTACTGCAGTGACAGTACAGAAGTTTATATTGTCCCAGTTACAGTACAGAAGTTTATGTTACCCACAGTTACAGTACAGAAGTTTATATTACCCCAGTTCCACTACAGAAGTTTATATTACCCCAGTTACAGTACAGAAGTTTATATTACCCCAGTTCTAGTAGAGAAGCTTATATTAGCCCAGCTACAGTACAGAAGTTTATATTACCCCCCAGTTACAGTACAGAAGTTTATATTACCCCAGTTCTCGTAGAGAAGCTTATATTAGCCCAGCTACAGTACAGAAGTTTATATTACCCCCCAGTTACAGTACAGAAGTTTATATTACCCCAATTCCAGTACAGAAGTTTATATAACCCCAGCTACAGTTCAGAAGTTTACATTCTCCCAGTTCCAGTACAGAAGTTTATATTACCCCAGTTCCAGTACAGTTTATATTATCCCATTTACAGTACAGAAGATTATATTACCCCAGCTACAGTACAGAAGTTTATATTGTCCCAGTTCCAGTACAGAAGTTTATATTATCCCATTTACAGTACAGAAGTTTATATTACGCCAGTTACAGTACAGAAGTTTATATAGTCCCAGTTCCAGTACAGAAGTTTACATTATCCCAGTTCCAGTACAGAAGTTTATATTACCCCAGTTACCGTACAGAAGTTTATATAGTCCCAGTTCCAGTACAGAAGTTTACATTATCTCAGTTCCAGTACAGAAGTTTATATTATCCCATTTACAGTACAGAAGTTTATATTACCCCAGTTACAGTACAGAAGTTTATATTATCCCAGTTCCAGTACAGAAGTTTATGTTACCCACAGTTACAGTACAGTAGTTTATATTGTCCCAGTTCCAGTACAGAAGTTTATATTATCCCCGTTCCAGTACAGAAGTTTATATTACCCCAGTTCCAGTACAGAAGTTTATATTACCCCAGTTCCAGTACAGAAGGTTATATTATCCCCGTTACAGTACAGAAGTTTATATTACCCCAGTTCCAGTACAGAAGTTTATATAGTCCCAGTTCCAGTACAGAAGTTTATATTACCCCAGTTGCAGTACAGAAGTTTATATTACCCCAGTTCCAGTACAGAAGTTTATATAGTCCCAGTTCCAGTACAGAGGTTTATATTACCCCAGTTACAGTACAGAAGTTTATATTATCCCAGTTCCAGTACAGAAGTTTATGTTACCCACAGTTACAGTACAGAAGTTTATATTGTCCCAGTTCTAGTACAGAAGTTTATATTGTCCCAGTTACAGTACATAAGTTTATGTTACCCCAGTTCCAGTACAGAAGTTATATTATCCCAATTCCAGTACAGAAGTTTATGTTACCCAAGTTACAGTACAGAAGTTTATATTGTCCCAGTGACAGTACAGAAGTTTACATTATCCCCAGTTCCAGTACAGAAGTTAATATTACCCCAGTTCCAGTACAGAAGTGTATGTTAATCCAGTTAAAGTACAGAAGTTTACATTATCCCCAGAAGATTATATTACCCCAGCTACAGTACAGAAGTTTATATTATCCCCAGTTCCAGTGCAGAAGTTTATATTACCCTAGTTACATTACTGAAGTTTATTTTATCCCAGTTACAGCACAGATGTTTATAGAACATAGAACAATACAGCACAGAACAGGCCCTTCGGCCCACGATGTTGTGCCGAACATTTGTCCTAGCTTAAGCACCCATCCATGTACCTATCCAATTGCCGCTTAAAGGTCACCAAAGATTCTGACTCTACCACTCCCACAGGCAGCGCATTCCATGCCCCCACCACTCTCTGGGTAAAGAACCCACCCCTGACATCTCCCCTATACCTTCCACCCTTCACCTTAAATTTATGTCCCCTTGTAACACTCTGTTGTACCCGGGGAAAAAGTTTCTGACTGTCTACTCTATCTATTCCTCTGATCATCTTATAAACCTCTATCAAGTCACCCCTCATCCTTCGCCGTTCCAATGAGAAAAGGCCTAGCACTCTCAACCTATCCTCGTACGACCTGTTCTCCATTCCAGGCAACATCCTGGTAAATCTTCTCTGCACCCTCTCCAAAGCTTCCACATCTTTCCTAAAGTGAGGCGACCAGAACTGCACACAGTACTCCAAATGTGGCCTAACCAAAGTCCTGTACAGTTGCAACATCACTTCACGATTCTTGAATTCAATCCCTCTGCTAATGAACGCTAATACACCATCGGCCTTCTTACAAGCTCTATCCACCTGAGTGGCAACTTTCAAAGACCTATGGACATAGACCCCAGGATCCCTCTGTTCCTCCACCTCACTAAGACCCCTACCGTTAACCCTGTATTCCGCATTCTTATTTGTCTTTCCAAAATGGACAACCTCACACTTGGCAGGGTTGAACTCCATCTGCCACTCCTCAGCCCAGCTCTGCATCATATCCAAGTCCCTTTGCAGCCGACAAGAGCCCTCCTCACTATCCACAACTCCACCAATCTTCGTATCATCTGCAAATTTACTGACCCACCCTTCGACTCCCTCATCCAAGTCATTAATAAAAATTACGAACAGCAGAGGACCCAGAACTGATCCCTGCGGAACTCCACTTGTAACTGGGCTCCAGGCTGAATATTTACCATCTACCACCACTCTCTGCCTTCGACCGGTTAGCCAGTTTTCTATCCAATTGGACAAATTTTCCACTATCCCATGCCTCCTGACTTTCCGCATAAGCCTACCATGGGGAACCTTATCAAAGGCCTTACTAAAATCCATGTATACTACATCCACTACTCTACCCTCATCCACATGCTTGGTCACCTCCTCAAAGAATTCAATCAGACTTGTAAGGCAAGACCTACTCTTCACAAATCCGTGCTGGCTGTCCCTAATCAAGCAGTGCCTTTCCAGATACTCATAAATCCTATCCCTCAGTACCCTTTCCATTACTTTGCCTACCACCGAAGTAAGACTAACTGGCCTGTAATTCCCGGGGTTATCCCTATTCCCTTTTTTGAACAGGGGCACAACATTCACCACTCTCCAGTCCGCTGGTACCACCCCCGTTGACAATGAAGATGAAAAGATCATTGCCAACGGTACTGCAATTTCCTTTCTTGCTTCCCACATAATCCTCGGATATATCCCATCAGGCCCGGGGGTCTTGTCTATCCTCAAGTTGTTCAAAATGTCCAACACATCTTCCTTCCTATCATGTATCTCCTCTAGCTTACAAGTCCGTTTCACACTCTCCTCTTCAACAATATGGTCCCTCTCATTCGTAAATACTGAAGAAAAGTACTCCTTCAAGACCTTTCCTATCTCTTCCGACTCAATACACAGTCTCCCACTACTGTCCTTGATTGGACCTACCCTCGTTCCCGTTATATTACCCCAGTTCCAGTACAGAAGTTTATATTATCCCAGTTCCAGCACAAAAGTTTATAGTACCCCAGTTCCAGTACAGAAGTTTACATTACCCTAGTTACATTACAGAAGTTTATATTATCCCAGTTACAGCACAGAAGTTTATATTATCCCAGTTACAGCACAGAAGTTTATATTACCCTAGTTACATTACAGAAGTTTATATTATCCCAGTTCCAGCACAGAAGTTTATATTACCCCAGTTCCAGTACAGAAGTTTACATTACCCTAGTTACATTACAGAAGTTTATATTACCCTAGTTACAGTACAGAAGTTTATATTACCCCAGTTCCAGTACAGAAGTTTACATTACCCTAGTTACAGTACAGAAGTTTATATTACCCCAGTTACAGTTCAGAAGTTTATATTACCCTCGTTACAGTTCAGAAGTTTATGTTACCCCAGTTACGGTACAGAAGTTTATATTACCCCAGTTACAGTACAGAAGTTTATATTATCCTAGTTACAACACTGAATTTTATATTACCCCAGTTCCAGCACAGAAGTTTATATTACCCTAGTTACATTACAGAAGTTTATATTATCCCAGTTACAGTACTGAAGTTTATATTACCCCATTTACAGTACAGAAGTTTATATTATCCCCATTACAGTACAGAAGTTTATATTACCCCAGTTACAGTACAGAAGTTTATATTATCCTAGTTACAACATTAAATTTTATATTACCCCAGTTCCAGTACAGAAGTTTATATTACCCTAGTTACAGAAGTTTATATTACCCCAGTTCCAGTGATCGGCCTGAGGTTGAGACGTCTTTCTCACTCCCTAAGTTCCTGCTTCTAGGGCTGACATTGTCTGCAGAGTGTCAGTCTCTCTGATTCAAGTCGCCCCTTCCAGTCCAGTTCTCCACGTCATCCCCTAGTGCCTTACAAGTGTTTACTATGTTGATATAGTAACTTACATACAGTTACTCCATGTGAATGAGTATCTGTCCCATGATGGGTGTTACAAAAGGAATTGGATATTGTAACTTCCCTATTGAATGAGCTGACCCTAGGTGCTGGGCTGTCTCAGAAACAGTTCAACCGAAACTCTGAACCTTGCAAAGTTGTCTCAACAACAGCTGTTCAATATAATCAATCAGGGTAAATGCCCTGCATAGCTGTCTGTTCTGATATAATTTGGCAGTGAATTCTGCAAGCTTCCTGGCTTACTATCTTGTTTCCCTTCCCAGCATGCTGTTCAGCTGGCCAATTTCAGCTTTAGTTGCTCTGAAATCCTGTTATTTATTTGAAAGGTCTATTTGAAGGTACAAACGTTTGGAACGCTGCTCCTCTGAAAGCTAGTATTTCCAAATAAACCTGTTACTATAACCAGGTGTGGTGTGATTTTTAACTTTGTCCACCTCAGTCCAACACCAGCATCTCCACATCTTATTCAGAAGGGATATTCCACTGCCTACAATAGAAAATCAGAAAAGATTCATAAAAACAGCTCCAGGAATTAACAACTTCAGACATGCAGCTTGATGATTGAAATTGGGATTCTTATCCTGAAGACGATTGAGGGAAAATTTCATTGAGGTGTTCAAAATTATGTAGGGTTTGGACAGCGCAGATAGGGGGATGCTGAAGGAGCAAAAACCACAACATAGGTTTAAGGCAGGCAACAGAAGAAGCAATGGCAACATGATGAAACTATTTCTTTAGACATTGTTTAAGGACCTGGAATATGCTGACTGAGAGTGTGGAAGAGGTGTGAGGTATTCTGGAGGGAATTGCACTATTACCTCAAAGAGAAGATCATAATGATTTACAGGGAGTTGCACTTGCTCTTTCAGAGATTTGTCACAGACATGGTGGGTACTCTGTGATTATCAGTCAGAACAAGGCTATGAGAAGATCTGGAACTGAATGCATGACCAGAGCTTAGTGTCAGGGAACAGCCTATTGGTGAGTATAAGTTCTTAACTGAATGACTCGTGATTCAGTTCTTCATTCTGCTTGATATGGTGGTATCCAGCTGGGTTAGATTTGTTGTTTTTTTTGTGGATGGCACATTACTGACAATCACCCGCATTTTCGGATAGGTGTCAGTGTCATGACTGCAAAGCAATAGTCTGGATATGGGAGCAATCATGTGAGTCATCAGCACTATTGCCAGGATACTGTCAAAATTTGTGGTTGCTGCTCTGTCCAATTCACTCAGCCACTCAGTAACATATTTGGTGAACTAAACCTCTGTGCAATACAGTGTCTCCATAAGGAAGAAAAGCCATAAATCTGCTTATGGTTCATGAATATCCTTTTCCTGTTTGAATGTCACAATTTGCTCCTCATGGAGTCATTATTGTCTTTACTCTTGGGTGCAGAACAAGTCCCTCAAGCCTATAGTGTACAAAGAAATGTTGCAGAATCCAACTGACTTCACTCACACAATGGCCCTCGGTTCTTTCTTGTAAATATTTAAAATGTAGCCTTGATCCCATTCAGATTGAATCAGACCAATGTGAGATGAATGGCAGTTCTCTGAGGCTTGTACACAGTGACAGATACACTCAACTTACCAACTCACTGAATGAGGCACCCTGTGCCTTCAGAACAGAAAGTAACCAAGTGTTCATTTTAGTGCAGAGCTTGGGTCAATGCTGAGGGGAAACAAAGAACAGTCCTTTTACAAATTACTAGCAGTCCAGTCCTTCACCCTGCTCAACCATTTCATGTCAACTTGCCACAAAAAGTTCTGCACTTTGTTTTAAAGTTTTGGATTTTCTTGTTGCCTGCTGTGCTTATCGCTGACCTTGCTGATGATATTGGGAGCAGGCCTTCAGGCAAAAGATTATCAAGTGAAAGAAAGATTTTCACAACATCTCAATGTGCATTACAGTCAATTTTCAAAATATAGTCACAGTTGTAATGTCGGGAATACTGTAGCCGATTTGTGCACAGTAAACTCCACAAACAGCAAAGAGGTAATGATCAGTTCACCTGCTTAGGTTGCTGTTTGAGGAATACAGGAATGGAACTGATAGCAGGCGTGTCTAATGCTGATTTCAATTCCCCTGAGAAAGACAGCGCCTCTGGCAGTGCAGCAGTCCCTCAGCACATTCCAGCACAATACTATGTGCTTATGCCTCTGGAGTGACTTTCTAAACCAGAGTTGAGAGTGAAAGCACTGAACCAGTGCAATTTGATGTGTAGGAGAAAGTGAGGACTGCAGATGCTGGGGATCAGAGCTTAAAAATGTGTTGCTGGAAAAGTTTGAAGAAGGGCTTATGCCCGAAACGTCAATTCTCCTTCTCAATTTGATGTGTATTCAGCATGTACCTGCTGTGCTGTGAATATTGGAATTCCTTTGTGTTTCAAAATGTTGGCTCCTCTTCAAAGAGACTCCGACTGTCCAGCATCTGCAGTCTCCACTTTCTCTCACGTCTTAACACATCTCTGGCACAGGTGTGCCTTGAACTGAGACTGCCTGGTTCAGAGGAAGGAACACTATCACTCTGCTGGAAGATCCCCTCACAAAACAATGGCCACTTCACTCTTAAAACCCGTGAATTTGCACTATACATAGAGCAATTGTGGGCAAGTTTGGGGTCAATGGCAATAACACCTTAAAATTGAAAAACCTTAGAAAATGCACGACATAGGCCCATCCACAAGGATTAGTTAAAGAAGATCGATGAGCATCAGTACTGTTCCATCTGCTCTTGTTCTCGGCCCACTCAAATACTTTGCTTTTAAGCACATGGTCATCAGGTAGTGGCTGGAAACAGGTACATTGGTTGACTCCCTCCCTCACTGCCACCCAGATGCTATACACCCTAACATCTGTTCTGGTTGTTGATTCAATGCGTATTTTAATCAGAACAATCATGACAAGTATGGTATATCTCAGCATTCAGTGCTTTCAACTTTCTTCTCCTCATTGCAATATTCCTCGCACAGTCATATACCTCTGGAAGCTTTGCTTAAGGTGGTAGTGGGGGGTGGGGGGGGGGGGGGGTGGGGGCAAGGGCTATAGAAATTTTTAGGGCAAAGGTTAATTGATTCCTGTTAGGCAAATAAATCAAAGTAAATGGAAATGTGGAATTAAAAACACAAAAAAACATGATCCTCTTGAATGGTAGAGTAGGTTGAGCCGTTGAATATCTATGTCTGTTCCTAATTCATATGCTCATAGGTATCTCAGTCCTCCTTCACATAGTTCCAATCTCTATTGCATGAAGAGATCCCATTAAAACTTTGACCTTACTGGAATGGAAACAAATTGAATGGTGTCAAGGCAAGCTGCTTAAAAACTCAAGGTCACCTTCCATTACAGAAGTGAGAAACTAACTGAATCATTCTTGGCAAGAAGGGTCTATTGCCAATGAGGGACAATCCAGACACCAATAAAACCCTTGCATGGCTTCAGGGCATTAGCACAATTACTGTTTCGATATAAACTCTGAGTTATAAATTTTTTAAACTTTGTTTACGTTAATTTTAGGTTTTGAATTTGGAGCTAGTTAACATACAAGCTTTTTTTGTCTCTGAAGTTAGTAATTAACTAAGAAGTATTTCTGTAGCCATGGTGATTTCTTTTAAAACAGTTTGTGAGGTCTACTTTGGCAGCGTATTGGGTTTTTGTTATTTTAGGATTTTCTGACCTAATAGGATAGACAACTGTGCCTCCAGGTTTTTGTTAGAAGTTCTTTTTAAGCTTCAGGAAAATCCCAGAACAGAGAGACTTCAGTTTTACTTTGAGTGGTGAGGTTTTGCATGGAGGTGCATGTATACAGCAGTGCTCCTGAGAAGGGGAGAATATAGTAAACTGGATTACTTTACAAGATAGTGATAATCCCAGCCTGAAAGTGTTGGGATTAGGACTGGAAGCTGAGTTTGTTTAAACTCAGGTATATGATAGCTGTCAGAGGTTCCAGTTGAAGAGTTAGTTACTTTAAACCTATTGAGATGATAAGTGAAATTAATTCTGGTGTGAAGATTGTACAAGGGATTTTTCTTGAAACTTGCAAAGCAATGTTTTGGGATTATACTTTCATGGTGTGTTTAAAACTGAATTTCTGATATAAGTAGATTTTAAAAAGATCTTAATTTGTTTTTCTTACCAAATATCCGTAATATTGCGTGTTTGTGTCTCAGTGAGACCACCTGACTTATCCAGTAATAATACCAACTGGAAACAGTCAGAGACAGACCCAGCCAAAATAACCTCTTGGAAATACAAATTGGGACCAGTATTCATGGGAAGTTCTAAATGCATTTTGGCAGAAAATTGAAGAGAAGTCACTGTCTCCATTTTCCTTCTCCAAGGAAGAAATGGGTACCGGTTCCCAGCCCAGGGAAAATCATGAAGGAGCTGAGAATTTTCATAATTTGTGACAAACGATGCATTCAAGAAATTAGAAACAAATATTGGTCTCAGATTAAAACCCAATCCTTAAAAGACAAAGGAGGGGAAATGCAGGAAAAATGGGCAGAATTACAGGCAGTTATCTGGAGAACCATACCCTGACTGGGACAGGAAGGGACACAGGACATAAACAGAAAAACAGCAGTACATAGGGTCAAAAGCGGAAATAATGGTTGAAAAAAATCACCATTAGTGGTTCTTTAATTGAATGCACATAGTATTCAGAACAAAATTAATGAAATAAACACCCAATTACAGGTTAATAGGTATGATATTATAACTATTACAGAGAAGGGTTACAATGACATTTCCAAAAGGACAGGCAGGAATGGGATGTGTAGTGGGGTAACATTGCTGTAACACAATTGAACAAGTACAATAAGCAAGAAATTGAATCAGGTAAGAAATAAAAAGGGAAAGGAAACATTGGTAATAATGGTCTACAGGCCCCCTAATAGTCGCTATACAGTGGGACAGAGAATACATCAGGAGATAATAAAGGCAGGACATTGACTAGGGGTGAATTTAATCTTCATTAAGATTGGGTTACTTAGATTGGCAAAGGAAAACACGGGGAAGAATTCAGAGAGTATACCGGATCAGTTCCTATGATAATATGTTGTAATTCCAACCAGGAATCTCCTCAGAAACAGTGACCATAAGTTGGTAGAATTTAGCATTCAGTTTGAGAGGGAGGAAATTGGGTCAGAAACAACTATATTAAGCTCAAATAAGGCTAATTACATAGGAATGAAGGCAGATCTGGCTGGAATGGACTGGGAAAGGAGTTTAGTAGCAAAAACAGTTGAGCATTATTCCAGATATTAAAGAATATAGTTAATGACTTATAGCAAAGGTATATCCCAGTGAGGAAGGAGGATTCGAGGAAGGGGATAAACCAACCATGGTTAACCGGGGAAATTAAGGATAATATTAGACTGAAAGAAGAAAACATTTAATATGGCAAAGATTAGTGATAAGCTGGAGGACTGGGAAAGTCTTAAAAACCAACAGAAAGCAGTCAACAACCAAATAAAGTGTTGATAAACTGACAAGTAATTTCAAGACGGACAGAAAGTTTCTTTAAAAACATAAAAAGGAAGACAGAAATATAAAATGTGAACATAGGCCCCTGAGAGACCGAAACTGGATAAATAGTAATAGGAACTAGAGATGGCAGAGGAGCTGAATAAATATGTGCATCAGTCTTCACAGTAGAAGACACTGAATACATCCCAAAAATTAAACAAGCAAGGATCAAAAAGACAGTAAATAAATGTAATAACTGTCACCCTACAGAAAAAGTGTTAAGAAAATTAATGGGTCCAAAGACTGAAAAGCTGCCTGGATCTGATGAGATGCATCCTAGGATACTGCAAAGGTAGTGGATGCACTGGTAGTTATTATCCAGGAATCCTTAAATTCCGGAAAAAGTCCCAGAGGATTTGAAAATGCCAATATAACATCTTTATTTTAAAAGTGAAACGGACAAAGAAAAAGACAAATATAGGCCAGTTAGGTTAACGTCTGTTATTGGGAAAATGTTAGAGTCTATTATAAAGGATATAATAGCAGAGCATTTAGAAATGCATAATGTAATCAAGCAGTCAGTATTACTTCAAGAAGGGAAATCATGCTTGACAAATTTACAGGAATACTTTGAGGAGATAACAAGTGAGATAGCTAAAGGAAATTCAGTGGATGCAATATATTTGGATTTTCAAATGTGTTTGATAAGGTACCACTTAGTGAGTTTTGAGAAGATTTGTAGCTCAGGTTGAGGTTCTGGATGTAGGTTTGCTCACTGAGCTGGAAGGTTCGTATTCAGATGCTTCGCCACCACACTAGATAACATCTTCAGTGAGCCCTCGAATGAAGGTACCACCCATTAGGCCACTTTAGAAGATATTTGAAGTAGTGCATTAGCATGTATAAAGGATTGGCTAATTAATAGATGACAGAAAATTGACCAAAAAGGGGGTACTTTCAGATGGCAACCTGTAACTAATTGTGTGCCACGAGGATCAGTGCTTATCAGTAATTATTTACAATATAGATTCAGGACTTGGATGAGGAAAAAGTGAATGTCCTATGACCATGTTTGTGCTGACACAAAGGTAGTTGGGAAGACAACTGATGACAATAACAGAAGAGACTGCAGAGAGATAGGGACAGCTGAAGAGACTGGACAAAAATCTTGGCAGACAGAATACAATGTCACAAAATGTAAAATTATCCAAGTTTGAAGAATAGATTTTGAATATTATTTAAATTGAGAAAGATTGCAGAAAGCTACAGAATAGAGGGATTTGGTGTCTTCATCCATGAATCACAAAAAGTTAGTATGCAAGTTCAGCAGGTAATAGGAAAGGCAAACAGAATGCTAGCATTTATTTCAAAGGGAACGGAAAGTAAAACTTTTGCTAAAACTATCCAAGGCACTACTCAGGCCATAGCTGGAATACTGTGAACACTTTGGGCCTTTGATCCAAGGAAAGATATACTGGTCGTGCAGCTGGTCCAGAGGAGGTTCACAATGCTGATACCAGGTATAGAGGCACTGTCTTATGAGGAGAGGTTGAGTAGATTGGGCCTTTACTTGGTTGAAAATGGAAGAATGAGAGGTGACCTTCTTGAAACATACAAGATTCTTAGAGGAAGTGACAAGATAGATGCGGAAAGGTGGGAGACTCAAGGGATAGAGGACATAACCTCAGAATAAGGAGTTACAAAACAAAGCTGAGGAGAGGATTATGAATATTTAGGATTCATTACCATTAACTATATTCAAGGCTGAGATAGGTTTTTAACCAGTAAGGGAATCAGGAGGTACGGGAGGGGGGGGGGGGGGGGGGGGGGGGAGAGAGTTGAGTTGAGGATTTTCAGATCAGCCATGAATTAAACCAGCAAACTTGATGAGCTAAATGGACAACTTCTCCTTCTATGTCTCATCAGTATCTTCTTTCCAATTTTACATTCAGTTTCAGTTTTACATTCTGTTTTCAGGAGTGTGGACTCACATTATAGCACAAAGGTTGGATCTTTGAATTGATTTTTTTTGTTTCCTGAGGTTCAACAGTGGTTAGCACTGCTGCCTCACAGCACCAGAGACCCGGGTTCAATTCCCGCCTCAGGCGACTGACTGTGTGGAGTTTGCACATTCTCCCCATGTCTGCATGGGTTTCCTCCGGGTGCTCCGGTTTCCTCCCACAGTCCAAAGATGTGCAGGTCAGGTGAATTGGCCATGCTAAATTCCCCGTAGTGTTAGGTGAAGGAGTAAATGTAGGGGTATGGGAGGTTTGCGCTTCGGCGGGTCGGTGTGGACTTGTTGGGCTGAGGGGCTGTTTCCACACTGTAAAGTAATCTAAATCTAATCTAAAAAAAATCTAAAGTAATCTAATCTAATCTAAAACAGTTAACAAATTTGCTTTTCCTTTGACTCATGAAAACATTGTTATTTGTTGTTCATAGCAAAAACAGTTAACTATATTTTCAAATTTGACACAACTAAAGGTTTGTGCATGGTTATGTCATAGACATTTACCTTTAATCTCAGAGATGATCTTTAAGGCTGGTTCAACCTCATTGAATTACGACCAACTGGATTATAACCATCCTACTAATGGCTATGTCAAGGAGCTCACACGAGTTGAGTGGACAGACCCAAATAAAACAGTGCTCGAGAAACTCAACAGGTCTGACGTGTGGAGAGAGAAATAATTTCATTGTACTTGAAATATTAATTCTGGTTCTATTTCCACAGTTGCTGTGAAACTGTTTCATCAGCATTTTCTGTTTTTAATTCAGTTCCCCAGCATCTGCAATACTTTTATTTGAGACAACCTATGCTGGCTGTTCCAAGGATGGCTAAACAACATAAAAGCTTATATGGAAAAGGCAAGAATTCAGCACTAAATCAAAATATTCAGAGCTGGTCAGCTGCAGATATGGATGCTGAGAGTGGGAGAAGGCAGGGCAAAGCTGCTGGGGCAGGTGGGGCCCTTGTGAGGAATGCAAAGCCAGCATAGACAGACTGTGGTGTTGAACTGTCAACTGTGTTTCTTTGTTTTTCTACTTTTTAGTAATGTTTAACTTAAAATTTGTTTTCGTTATTTTTCTGCTTTGTTACCAAGATTCTGTACCTAGGGCAACAAGTGGCGACTTGTAAACTTTTTACTGTACTCACTTGAGTACGTGTGACAATAAAGTTAATTCGATAGCCTCCTTCTGACTGTAACAATTCTGTGAATCTGCAAAACAGTCTTGCTGAAACTGAGATTGCCACTTAGCACTGTCAGGAACTGGATTAAGACTCTCCAAAGTAACATAGGTTCAGCCAGCAGAACTTGGCTAGCATACAATTACATTACAATCAGGTTTTTTTTTTAAAAAATGAAGCAAAGTCTTAGTAACTGAGGTACCTTACAGATTGTGTTGGAAGCAGTTCAGAGAGGTTTTACTCGACTGATACCTGGACAACATTTAAAAGGCATCTGGATAAGTAAATGAATAGAAGCGTTTAGAGGGATTGGGGCCAAATACTGGCAAATAGGAATAGGTTTATTCAGGATATCTGGTCGGCACGGACAAGTTAGACTGAAGGGTCTGTTTCCGCTCTGTACAGCCTACGGCTCCATATCAGTTTTAGCAAGGAGTGGGTATGCTTGCACACCACAGTTATTATGCAAGTGCAAAGTTTCTCTCTCTCCACTGTCAAGGTACAGTTCCATGGACTATAGTGCAAAACATTACATTACAACCAGGTTTTTTAAAAAAATGAAGCAGTCTCAGTGACTGAGGTACGGTGGGCGGCACAGTGGTTAGCACTGTTGCCTCACAGCGTCAGAGACCCGGGTTCAATTCCTGCCTCAGGCAACTGTCTGCGTGGAGTTTGCACATTCTCCCCGTGTCTGCGTGGGTTTCCTCCGGGTGCTCCGATTTCCTCCCACAGTTCAAAAATGTGCAGGTTAAGTGAATTGGCCATGCTAAATTACCCGTAGTGTTAGGTGAAGGGGTAAATGTAGGGGAATGGGTCTGGGTGGGTTGCTCTTAGGAGAGTCGGTATGGACTTGTTGGGCCGAAGGACCTGTTTCCACACTGTAATTAATCTAATTTAATCTAATCTAATCACTTTACTAAAATGACACACTTCATGCCTAAGCAAAGCCTCACAATAGGAAATTCAACCACTGTCATAATCTTCATAGTTCCAAGAAATGCGCTGATCAGGGTCACCAACTTTGGCTGGTCTCTCCTTCCTAAATCAAAATAAGCAGACCCAGGTAGAATGTGAGACTTTCCAGGTGAGATTAAATAGCCAGTACCGATAGAGGAATGGTCATGGCATAGTGGAAACATCACAGGACACAAGTAACACTCACACTATAGAAACTGGTGGAACTTAGGGAAGAAACCTACTACCCTTACCCTAGTTTGCTCCACATGCACCTCCAAACCCACATCAATTTGGTCGACTTTTAATTGCCCCTGAAATGATCCAGCAAGCCACTCAGTTGTACCAAATCACTAGAAAGTCAAAAACCTTGGTATCAGAAATGACAACTGCACAGCCAGCACTGTCAATTCTCAACACCCTCCTTTCTAACATCCAGAGACTTGTACTAATATTAGAAGAGTTCACTCACAGATTACAAACAATGGCAGGCCGTTTCTTGACTAAAGTGTGTTTCTACGGATATGATGGTAAAGGGGGGGGGGAGGGAAGAGTTAAAAAAAAAATCCATGGCTAAACAAGGAGGTCAAGGACAACGTAAAGTCAAAAGCTAAGGTACGCCATATTGCAAAGGCCAGTGGCTGGCTGGAAGATTGGAAAATTTTCAAACACAAAGGGGTACTAAAAAAAACTAAAGAAACTAACACAAAATATCAAGAAGGATAGCAAAAGATTCTATACATATATAAAAGGGAAGAGAGTCACTAATGTGAATGTTGGTCCCTTGGAAGATGAAAGCAGAGTGTTAATAGTGGGTTACACTCAAATGGTAGAGATGCTAAATCAATACTTTGCCTCAGTTTTCATGGTGGAGGACAATAGTACTGTTCCTATTAGAACAGGCAAGTCAGAGGCAATATAAAGGGTAGAACTTAGAATAATCAACTTCAATAGGGAAAAAGTACTGAGCAAACTATTAGGATTGAGGACAGACAAGTCCCCCAGGCCTGATGGCCTACATCCTAGGTTATTAAAGGAAATAGCAGTGGGGATAGTAGATCCATTTGGTTACAATATTCCAAATTTCCTGGACATAGAAAAAGTTCTGGTAGATTGGAAAATGGCTAATATAACACCCTTATTCAAAAAGGGAGGGAGATAAGATGTGGGAAATTACAGACCAGTTAGTCCACCATCTGTTGTTGGGAAAGGTTAGAATCAATTATCAAGAAAGCAATATCAAGAGATTTGAAAAGACAAAACACTATCCATCAGAGTCAGCATGGTTTTTTTAAGGTCAAATCATGTTTGACAAATTTGCTAGAGTTTTTTGAAGATGTAACATGCAAAGTAGATAATGGGGATGCTGTAGATATTATATATTTGAATTTATGGAAAGGATTTGATAAGGAGTCACACAACAGGTTAATTCATAAGGTTGGATCATATGGGATTAGGGGTAATTTATTAGCATGGACAGATGAGTGGCTGAAGGAGAGAAGATCGCGTCAGGACAAAAGGGTTTTTTTCTGGATGGCTGGATGTAACTAGTGGGCTGCCACTGGGTTCAGTGCTTGGACCCCAGCTATTTATAATCTACATTAAAGACTTGGATACAGGGATAGAAGGTTCAGTAGCCAGATTTGCAAATGACAAAAATAGGCAGGATGGTAAATTTCGATGAGAAAATAAGAACCTGACAAATGGATATGGATAAGTTAGGAGAGTGGGCCAAAATGTGGCAGTTGCAGTTTAAAGTGGCTAGGTATGAGGTCATGCATTTGGGTTGAAAAAATTGGAAGGCAACCGATGATGGGGAAAGACATCAGGGTGCTCCAGTGCAGGGGCATCTAGGTGTACTCAGTCATGAGTCTCAGAAAACTAGCATGCAGGTATAGCAGATAATAAAGAAAGTGAATGGAATGTTGGCTTTTCCAGCTAAAGGAATAGAATACAAAGGTAAGGAAGTATTGTTGCAACTATACAAAGTATTGTTGAGACCGCACCTGAAGTATTACGCACAGTTTTGGTGCCCTTATTTGAGGGAAGATGAAGGGGTATTGGAGGCAGTTCAGAGGAGGTTCACTAGATTGATCCCAGAGATGAGGGCTTTGTCATATGAAGAGAGATGGAACAGTTTAGGCCTACACTCTCTGGAATTTAGAAGAATGGGGGTTGGGGGGGATCAAATTGAGGTGTTCAAGATGATAAAAGGTGTGGATAAAAAGATGTGGAGCAGATGCTTCCTCTTGTGGGGCATTCTAGAACAAGAGCTTGTAGCCTTATGATAAGGGACAGCAAATTTAAAATAGAGTTGAGGAGAAACTCAAAGGGTTGTGAATCTGTGGAATTCACTACCCCAAAGTGCCCTGGATGCTGATACCATGAGTAAGTTTAAGGAGGAGTTAGACAGATTTTTAATTGGTAATGGGATGGAGGGCTATGGGGAAAATGGGAGTGAGGAACCTATCAGCCATGACTGAATGGCAGAGCAGACTTGATGGGCCGAGTGGCCAAATTCAGGTCCAATATCTTTTGAAATTATAAAGTCTTGAAAAATAAATGTACAACATTGATATAACTATTGTTAGGATCTGAGACCAGATCATCAGATTGTAAACCTTCTGTTCAGGGTACAGGCTCTCTGATGAGAAAGTTAAGGAATGGCAAGATGTCATGAGGGGTGTGCCACAAGGATCAGTGCTGGGGCCTCAATTCTTTACAACTTATATACATGACTTAGATGAAGTAATTGAAGGTATGATAATTACTGATGACAGAAAGATGGCTAAGGTGCTGAGTTGTGAAGTGTACATGTGGAGCCTATAATGGGATGCAGAAAGTTTAAGTGAGTGGGCAAAGAGGTGTCAAATGAAGTACGTGGGAAAGTGTTAAATTTTTCATTTTGGTAGAAAGAATAAAGGAAAGCATATTAGAATTTGAATAAGATTTTATTGTCACATGTATCCAAGTACAGAAGTACATGAGTACAGTGAAAAGTGCTCGCCATTCCAGCATCATTTAGGTACCGAGGTACAAAATCTTAGTGCAATGTAGAAAATAAAGAAACAAAGTTAAAAGTTAAACATTACAGTCCTTCTTAGAATAACGTAGAAAAATAAAGAAATAAACTTAAAAGTTCAACAGTCTAAATGGTGAGATGTTGCAGAGCTCTGAGATGCAGAGATATCTGGGGATCCTCGTGCATGAATCTCAGAAGGTTAATATACAAGTACAGCAACTCATCAGGAAGCTAGATTAGATTAGATTACTTATAGTGTGGAAACAGGCCCTTCGGCCCAACGAGTCCACGCTGACCCGCCAAAGCGCACCCACCCAGACCCATTCCCCTACACTACGGGCAATTTAGCATCGCCAATTCACCTAACCTGCACATTTTTGGACTGTGGGAGGAAACTGGAGCACCCGGAGAAAATCCATGCAGACACAGGGAGAATGTGCAAACTCCACACAGTCAGTTGCCTGAGGCGGGAAGTGAACCCGGATCTCTGGCGCTGTGAGATAGCAGTGCTAACCACTGTGCTAATAGAATGTTACGTTTTATTGCAAGGAGATTTGAAGAATAGGGAGGTTATGTTTCACTTATGGTATTGGTGAAACCGCATCTGCAATACTGGTCACTATTTGTGGTAAGGATATAATGTAGTGGAAGCAGTTCAGAGATGGTTTACGAGCTAATACCTGGAATAAGCAGATTGCCTCGTAAAGACAGACTAGGAAGGCTAGGTCTTCGTTCTCTCTAGTATAGAAGACTTAGAGGTGACTTAATTAAAACATATAAAATCCTGAGGGGACTTAACCAGATAGATGTTGAAAGGATCTTATGGGAGAATCTAGAACCAAGAGACATAGTTTAAAAATAAAGAGTTGCCAAATTTAAAACCGAGATAAGGACCTTTTTTTCCTTCTGGCGGATTGAGAGACTTTGCAATCCCCTTCCGAAAAGACACTGGATGCAGAATCTTAAAATATTTTTAAGGCAGAATATAGAACACATAACAGCACAGTACAGGTCCTTCGGCCCTCAATTTTGCGCCAACCTGTGAAACCAGTCTGAAGCCCATCTAACCAACACTATTCCATTTTTATCCATACGTTTGCCCAGTGACATTTAAATGCCATTAAAGTTAGCGAGTCTACTACTGTTGCAGACAGGGCATTCCATGCCCCTACTACTCTCTGAACAAAGACACTACCTCTGACATCTGTCCTATATCTATCACCCCTCAATTTAAAGCTATGTCCCCTCATGCTAACCATCACCATCCAAGGAAAAAGGCTCCCACAGTCCACTGATCACACTGTCTCTGATCATCCTGTATGTCTCTATGAAGTCACTTTTTAACCTTTTTCTCACTAACAAATACAGCCTCAAGTCCCTCAGCCTTTTCTCGTAAGACCTTCCCTCCCTTTCAGGCAACATCCTGCTAAATCTCCTCTGAACCCTTTCCAAACCTTCCACATCCTTCCTATAATGCGGCTACCAGAACTGTATGCACTACTGCAAGTGCAGCTGCATCAGATTTTGTACAGCTACAAGATGACCTCCAAAACTCAATCTGTCTACCAAAAAAGCCAACACACCGTATGCCTTCTTTACAACCCTGTTAACCTGGGGGGCAACTTTCAGGGATCTATGCACATGGACATGGAGATCTCTCTGCTCATCCACACTACCATTAGCCCAGTACTATGTATTCCTGTTACTCCTTCCAAAGTGAATCACCTCTTTTCCGCATTAAACTCCATTTGCCACCTCTCAGCCCATCTCTGCAGCTTATCTATGTCCCTCTGTAACCTGCAACATCCTTCCGCACTATCCACAACTCCACTGACCTTATTGTCATCTGCAAACTTACTAACCTATCCTTCTACACCCTCATCCAGGTCTTTTATAAAAATGACAAAAAGCAGTGGCCCCAAAACAGATCTTTGTGGTACACTTCAAGTAACTGAACTCCAGGATGAACATTTCCCATCAACCACCACCCTGTCTTCTTTCAGCTAGCCAGTTTCTGATCCAAACCACTAAATCACCCTCAATTCCATGCCTCCGTATTTTCTACAATAGCTTACTGTGGGGAACCTTATCAAGCGCCTTACTGAAATCCATACATACCACATCAACCGCTTTATCCAGCTGTTTGGTCACCTTCTCCAAGAACTCAATAAGGTTTGTAAGGCACAAACTACCCTTCACAAAACTATGTTGACTATCCCTAATCCAACTATTCCTTTCTCAATGATTATAAATTCTACCTCTTGTAATCCTTTCCAGCACTTTACCCACAACCAAAGTAAGGCTCACTGGTCTCTAAATACCAGGGTTGCCTCTACTTCCCTTCTTGAACAAGGGGACATTTGCTATCCTTCAGTCTTCTGGCACTATTCTTGTAGACAATGACAACATAAAGATCAAAGCCAAAGGCTCTGCAATCTCCTCCCTAGATTCCCAGAGAATCCTAGGATAAATCCCACCCAGCCCAGGGGACTTATCTATTTTCACACTTTCCAGAATTGCTAACACCTCCCCCTTATGAACCTCAATCCCGCCTAGTCTAATAGCCTCTACCTCAGTAATCTCCTCAACAGCATGGTCTTTTTCCTGTGTGAATACTGATGCAAAATATTCATTTAGCACCTCTCTTATTTCTTCGAAGTCCATGCACAACTTCCCACTATTGTCCTTGAGCTAATCTTACTCTAGTCATTATTTTATTTCCGATATACCTGTAGAAAGTTTTAGGGTTTTCCTTGCTCTACCTGTTCCCTCCTGGTTCTTCTTAGCTCTCTCTTTAGGTCCTTTCTGACTAACTTGTAACTCTCAATTGCCCTAACTGAGCCTTCACATCTCACCTTTACATAAGCCTCCTTCTTGCTCTTGACAAAAGATTCAACTTCTTTAATAAACCACGGCTCTTTGCCTGACAGGTACATACTTATCAAGGATACATAGTAACTGTTCCTTGATAAGCTCCACATTTCAATTGTGCCCATCCCCTGCAGTTTCCATCCCCATCCTATGCATCCTAAATCTTGCCTAATTGTATCATAATTGCCTTTCTGCCCCAGCTATAACTCTTACCCTGCGGTGTTTACCTATCCCTTTCCATTGTTAAAGTAAGCATAACTGAATTGTAGTCACCATCACCAAAATGCTCACCTACCTCGAAATCTAACATCTGGCTGGGTTTATTACGCAGTACCAAATCTAATGTAGCCTCATCTTTTGTTGGCTTGTCTACATACTGTCTGGAAACCATCTTGCACACATTGGACAAAAACTGACCCATCTAAAGTACACAAACTATAGCGTTTTGAGTCAATATTTGGAAAGTTAAAGTCCCCCTTAACAACTACCCTGTTACTCTCACTCCTGTCAAGAATCGTGTTTGCTATCCTTTCCTCTACATCTCTGGGACTTTTCAGAGGCCTATAGAAAACTCCCAGGGTGACCTCTCCCTGTTTCTAACCTCAGCCCATATTTCCTCAATAAACGAGTCCTCATCGAACGTCCTTTCTGCTACTGTAATTGTATCCTTGACTAACAATGTCACATCTCCCCCTCTTTCACCATCTTCTCTGTTCTTACTGAAACATCTAAACCTCCAGTCCCTGCTCTATCCATGTCTCCGAAATGGCGACATCAAACTTCCAGGTACCAACCCATGCTGCAAGTTCACCCAACTTATTCCAGATGCTCCTAGTGTTAAAGTAGACACACTTCAAACCACCTTCCTGCCTGGAGGAACACTCCTGCGACCTTGAAACCTTATTCATGACCTCACTACTCTCAACCTCCTGTACACTGGAGCTACAATTCAGGTTCCCATCCCCCTGCTGAATTAGTTTAAATCCTCCTGAAGAGCATTAGCAAATTTCCCCCCCAGGGATATTGGTACCCCTCTGGTTCAGGTGTAGACCATCCCATTTGTAGATGCCCCACCTACCCCAGAATGAGCCCTAATTATCCAGGTATCTGAAACTCTCCCTGCTGCACCATCCCTGTGTTCAATTCCTCTCTCTCCCTAGCACGTAGCACAGGTAACAAACCAGAGACAACAACTCTGTTTGTTGTAGCTCTAAGTTTCCACCCTAGCTTCCTGAATTTTTGCCTTACATGCCCAACCCTATTCCTATGTCGTTGATGACTATGTAGATCATGATCTGGGGCTGCTCCCCCTCCGCCTTAAGGAACCCAAAACCACAATCCGAGGCATCACAGACCCTAGCATCTGGGAGGAAATACATCAACCGCGAGTCTCTCTCGCTCCTACAGAATTTCCTATCCGTCCCCCTACCAATGGAGTCCCCAATGACTAATGCTCCACTCCTCTACCCCCTTCCCTTCTTAGCAACAGGGACAGACTTTGTGCCAGAGACCTGTACCCCATGGCTTACCCCTGGTTAATTGTACTTCCCCAACAGTATCCAAAACAGCATATTTGTTTGGGGGGGAGAATCGGCTACAGGGAATCGCTGCACTGACTGCTTCTTGCCCTTCTAACAGTCACCCAACTATCTTCATTTCTAGGAGTAACTACCTCCATGTAGCTCTTATTTATTTTTAAACATTTTTTAAGGCAGATGTAGATAGAGCCTTGATTATCAAGGGAGTAAAAGATTATTGGAGATATGCAGGTTCACAATGATTTTTTGAATAACTGAGTGGCCAACTCTTGTTCCTTATTCATAAAGTCATACAGCATGGAAACAGGCCCTTTGGGTCAAGAAAACCAGATACTCCAATCCGACCTTGTCCCATTTGCCAGCATTTGACCCATGTCTCTCTGAACCCATCCTATTCATATCCCCTTCCAGGTGCCTTTTAAATGTTTTAATTGTACTCACCTCTGTCACTTCGTCTGGCAGTTCACTCCACATATGCAACACCTTCTGTGTGAAAATGTTGCCTTTTAAATCCCTTTCACCTTAAACCTATGCCATCTATTTTGGCCTTCCAAACACATGTAAATCCTGTACCTCAGAATCCCCTCCAACAACTTACTGTATTTGTTTTAATGGGTTTCTTGAAAGGGTGACACAAGTAGATTCTGCTGTAATTTCGGAAATGAATGGGATTTTATACTTGACATGGATAAACTTCCGGGGAAACGAAGGAAAGAGCTGAAGAGTATGGCTAATTGGGTAAGCTCTTTCAAAAATCCGATGTAAACATTTCTGCTACTCATATCTTGCTGAATCATATCTAAAATAGTGAAGCATGTGCACTGAAATATTACAAAAAAGAACACATGGAACAGCACAGACCCAAACATCAGCTTCACTGATTCCAAGGCGAGATGCAATTTATTAAATTTCTCGGTTAGGTATGTTGTGCATCATGGTGACTAAAAGTAAATGGAGAAAGTACCAAAGTACTTACCTTTCCATAGTTGCTTTCACAACCAATTAAATAAATTCTCAGTAACATGGCAACAGGATCTGCATATTTGAATGAGATAATGAACTGATAGTCTAAATTAGTGAGGCCATTGATTGATGAATAAATATTGACCTGAAGAATCTGCTGTATCCATGGCCTAGTCAAGCTCCAGATGTACAAGTACCCTGTTTCAGCGTGGGCCCAATGCATGAATAAAGAGTCAGTCTATGGTCATGATAGTGCTCAGACATCAGTTGGGAATCGAGATGGTGACATGCCTGCTTGCTCTTGTGAATGGGGCAGTGTGGGTTTCCTCTAGGTACCCCAGTTTTCTCCCACATTCCAAAGACCTGCAGGTTAGGTGGTTTGGCCATGCTAAACTGCCCAGTGTCTAGTGGTGTGTAGACTAAGTGGATTGGCCATGGGAAATATAGGGTTACAGGGCTAGGGTAAGGGGAAATGTTCTTGGGAGGGTCAGTGCGGACTTGATGGGCTGAATGGCCTGCTTCCACACTGTAGGGATTCTATAATTCTAATGTGAAACACCCACAAAATGATAAGGGAGCTCTCCACTTGTTCTTGCTACTCTTTATATTAACAGCTACAGAAACAGAACATTTTTCCTTTACTTGCTGTACGCAAATTAGAAAACACCTTTCCCTGTAATGCAATAAATGAAAACAGTTCACTGGCTGTAAGGAGTTTTGAGACTCCTTCAGCAGAAGACAAATGATAACTGTTTAGCCTGAGCTGTGATTTGTCATGATATATGTGAAACTCTCGGTGTTTGCAGTATTCAGTGTCTGGCCCAGCTAAGCTGCAGAAGGAGGTCATTGAATGAAAGCTAGCCACCGGGAGTTCAGCAAAACTGGGACTTAGTACTGAGGAGAAATGGTCAACACAACTTCTTAGCATTGAAGCTCGTCCCATTGGCTGTTCTTTCAGCATGGCATTGATAATGTGGCCTGCCTACAGCACTTTGATCTGATTACACAGCTGACCTTGCCCTGTTGTTACTCTCAAGGGAAAGAAAGTGCCAAATGTCATCAGCTCACAACAGTTCAAAATGTTATCCACAATGTCAGATACTGCAGGAGGCAGTTTCTTAAATATTAGTTTAAAACGAATGACATCAGCAAAATGCAAAATAATTTCAACAAATCTTTCAGCCTCAAATTCCATTCCTTTCAAATTGATTCAAACTCAGGACAATGCTGGTTTATTTATACATGTCAGACATTTTACAAAGACAAATTTAGGGAAAGAAACTCAATTAAAAATTTCCTATGATGGCAATTACAGCGAATGCACATGTGGGAAACAGGTCGATGTCTCTATACACTTAGGATATTGTGGGGCTTAAAGTAGATTGACAGAAACTGAAGCAGTAAAGCCCTAATGTTTGATTTTAATCTCTGTCTGTCATTTGTCCTGAAACCAAGAATGGTGCTTGAAATGGCAAGGACACTCGTTATCTCTGGGGATATTCCACTTGAGCACATTTTGACAATTCAGGTCTTTTGACTTTGACTGCAAATGGGCCGTCTTATGAATGAGAAGTCATACAGCCGTGTTATTTCAGGGAAGCAAAAAATGTTCCTACTCAAAAATACCTGAGTTAGTGCAAGTAGAGATAGTCAATTTCAGCTAGCAGGCAATGATGTTACCACAGACACCAACTTCCCTGGTGCTTGGGGTGCTGGTGGGGGTGGGCAGTGTTCGAATAACCGTTACTTTGGACCCCATTCCGATGTTAGCCAATAACAACATGGCAGTCTGATGTGAAATTGCCTACATTTGACTAGGTGGCAATCACAACTCAGATTAAGAATGATTACTTGGGCATGTAATTGGAGAGTGATAGTACCTGGGAAGCCACTTCTGAGCACTAGTTCAGGGGGAAGGAAAACCCTGGAGACAGTGGCAGCAGAAGGGAAGTAACTTGCTGAAAAGATCCAGATGTATGTATAAATCTTTATCTGATTGGAGACCTGTAGATTTTATCCAGCCTATTATCCAGTCTGAACAAAAACACCATTACAGATAGTCAGTAGACTGATACAATGAATAGAAATCCTCCAAGAAACTTTAGATGTGAAACTGGCAATAGGGTAAACTTGACAATGGCAGGCTGGCAGCCTGTTTTTCACTTAGCCTGATTTGCATCAACGTTAATGGATAGAGTAAATCAGGGCTTGGGCCTTGATGTTATTGCCAAAGGTCAACAGCACCCACTATATTTGCATAACATTAACTCAACAGAAAGATGCATGTCAGGGCTTTCCACATCATTTTTAAAAATGAAACATCAAAAGAGAATTCTTCCATATATTACAACATTGTTCATTTAGTATGTGATTGTTGTTGCTTATTCCACACTATTTGGAGGAATTAGCATACTGCTGATCCAATGTATAGTGACAGAGAATTTAGAAAACATATTCATTTTTCTGATTTCTCATAAAGTAAAATTGCACATTTTGAGTGGACATTACTAGATTGAAACCCAATGGATAAAATAAAGCCCAGCACTTAAAATGAATCATCACGATCTGAGAACACCTACCTTGCTTGACTGGCAAATGTATATGACAATAGTGAACTAGAAAGAAAGCACAGCAATTGTGGTTAAGTGACAATTCCCACACCGTGCCACCATATGCATTATATATGCCCCGAGCAAGTTGCACTTCTTTTATAATAAACTGGCAATACGTTGAAAGTTCCAGTTTTCACTTGCTGCGATAACATTGTCTTGCCTCAGATTCATCTCAGTTATTACAGTTAAAGAAGCAGCAATGGTGCCCATTCTCAACGGATCACAGAGTGCAACTTACTGAAGATCAGATTTCAGAAACATCCCTCAAGTGCTCACTCAGATTAAACAAAGTAAACAACAGCCAGTCACTTGCCTTTGATATCCGTAAAAGTTGCAGTGAACAGCAATACTGCAAGAAAGTCTATACCCTAAAAAATCCATTACTTGATTGCTTTTTCTGAAGCACCAAAATTTGAAGCAGGATTCTGACTATCCATAATTTAGGCAATGGTCTTGTCAGTGTTGGTCTCTGCAGTGTTGGAGATAGATAATGGTAATGACAATTATCATGAGGAGAAAGGGAAAGAGAGGTATAACTGAAGATCATTCAGTAAGCAGCACTTCCAACCAGTGTTTCATTCTCCAGTCTTACAAAGGATCTTCTCACAGGAAAACGAAGCATCTGCCCTGACCTTAGCTCGGTCTGGAGCAAATCTTCATATTAAAAAATGCACCTTTTCATAAATATGCAGAGGAGGCCTCCGATTCCTGTCAGAGTGACTAAAGCTAGTAAGCGGACCGCTAAGAAGTCCAGCGAGTCTTCAAGCTGAGAGTGCAGTTTGCAAACCTGCCGGTAAGTACTGGCACTGTCACCAGAGTTATCAATCACGTGGTTTGCCAGCTTCCGCTTCTGCTCCAATGGCATTTGCGCACCAATGCGGCGCTCTGCCTCCGCCTGCGTCAAATGATTTCGTTTCATCAACCGGGTCAGCTGGCTCTGAGGGTCACTGCGACACAATAAACAAAGCAGTCAGCCAAATGTCATAAGCATAACCATACTGACACAAGACATCACCAAAAGGGCTAGGCAATTGGATTTTATTTTGCTTTACAAGGAACAAGATGCTATGATATGGAAGGTTAAGCTACAATTCCCACACTATGCCACTATAGGCATAGCCTGAAAGCACTTTCAGTAATAACTTTCAAACATCAAGTGGATAAATACTTGGGTTCTATACTTGAAAAGAATTGCAAGACTATGGAAAAGAACAGGAGGAAGTGGCAATACTGCTTTACAAAGAGATACAATTATAAAGCACAGATACAACAGGTTAAGTTGCCACGTTTTGCACTGTATTATTCTACAAATTACTCATCACTTTTGATTATGTTATCTGAGTCAATCAACAAGTAATTTGAGTG
Source organism: Chiloscyllium plagiosum (assembly GCF_037043375.1). Classification (NCBI taxonomy): domain Eukaryota; kingdom Metazoa; phylum Chordata; class Chondrichthyes; order Orectolobiformes; family Hemiscylliidae; genus Chiloscyllium; species Chiloscyllium plagiosum. The sequence goes on along the minus strand of NW_028270170.1, from coordinate 46,798,233 downwards.
GTGTGGTACTAAGCTTTATCAAGCAGGAAAAACCAAGTCTCCTTCCTGGTCTGTGTTGTGTGATCTGTGCAAAAACTAACAGTTGAAGCATTTAGTGAAGAAAAGGGAAAAATTAAGACTTAGACAGGTTTCCTATTCCCACTTGTTTTGTATCATCCCCAATTTTCAATGGCCCATCCTGTAAAGTGCTTTGTGCAGTATTTTTCATGCATTAAAGACCAGCTGACACGCACTCCCTGGGCATGGAGAATAGTGTTCACGCTACAATGCCTCATAGAACCTTCATACTGACCCCAAAATTATGACCCCCAATAGTTTGCTTTTAAAATAGTCAATGTATTGGACACCATTTTAAATATCAATTGCAACTAGGGGAAATGTCAGAGACAAAGTATAGAGTGTTCATAATTCTTTGGCATATAGACTACTGAGTATGATCAATGACAATACTAGTAGGTTTAAGCAGATTTACATAAACTTACCAATAAACAACAACAGTATGCTTCATAAACCTGAGCAACTTGTTTGTCTCAAACAAGAGTGGAACATCAAGGATAACATACCGGTATCCTGCAGATAAAAAAAAGGTCACACTACTATTTCGTATGCTCACTCCTGTACTATGCCAGGCAAAATGAATCAGTTTTTAGCCTGTGCGGTCTCAGACACCATTGTCTATCAACAGATTACAATTTAAGACAGAAAATCCAAACAGAATGGTAGATTGATGAGGAGACTCAGCAGCATTGTGGCCTTTTTGCCACTTTCACGAGTTAGAATCAAGACTGCGGCCTCAACTTTGCATTCAAGAACATGTGCAATACCCTTTGACTCGCTTCTTAATCAAGTATCCATCTACCTCTGTATTAAAAATATCCTATGATCTATCCTTCACCATTCTCTGAGGAACGAGAGTTCCACAGACTCTCGGAAAAAAATTCTCATCTCTTTCTTCAATAGGAGACCTTTTTCCTTTTAAACTCTCCCCTATTCTAGATCTCCACACGGAAAACATCCTTTCAGATTTAAAATATCTCCAGCATCTTCTGTGTTTCAATAAGGCCAGCTTTCATTCTTCTAAACTCCAATGGTTAAAAACTAAGCTCGTCCAAACTTTCCTCTTAAATAATCCCCTCACTCCAGGAGTCAGTCGAATGAACTTCTGAAAAACTTCTGTTGCAATTGTGCCCTTTCTTAAATAAGGAGACAAAAACTGTGCACATTGTTCAGACTTGGTTTCACCAATATCATGTCAAACTGTCGTAAAACATCCGTACTTTTACACTCCATTCCCCTTGCAAGGGGCATTTTGCCTTCTTAATCACTTGCTGTACCTGCATACTAATGCTGAGAAATTAATGTACCAAACATATAGATCCCTCAGTACCTCAGAGTTCTACAATTTAAATAATATGCTACATTTTTATTCTTCTTGACAAAGTATGCAAGTTCACATCTTCTGACATTATATTTCATGTGCCCAAACTTTCAGCTATTCTCAATGTATTTACACACTTAGCAGACTCACAACTTAATCTCCTACGCATCATGATGCCTTCAGCAAATTTAGCTACCATATATTTAGTTCCTTCAACCCAGTCACTGGCATCAATTGTAAATAGTTGAGGTCACAGCACTGATCCCTATGGCAGTTCATTTATTACATCTTGCTAACCTAAATATGACACATCTGTACAGACTTTTCTTCCTGTCTGATCCACATTGCCAATGGTTTCCTGCAAGCCCAAACATCCCAAATTCCTTTATCTGTCTCTGTAGCATTAGTCGTCAGCATGTTCAGCTGTTATCTGAAAATTTGATGACTCGAGACCACCTAGGAACAGAGGTTTCGGTGGCACGGTGGCTCAGTGATCAGCACTGCTGCCTCACAATGCCAGGGAACTAGGTTCAATTCCAGCCTTAGGTGACTGTCTGGGAGAGATTTGTACATTGTTCTCGTTCTGTTTGGGTTTTTGCCAAATGATCCAGTTTCTTCCCACAGTCCAAAGGTAAGCAGGTTAGGTGGATTGGCCATGCTAAATGGCCCATAGTCACCAAGGTTCTGCAGGCTAAATGGATTAACCATGAGAAATGCTATTGGGTTATGAGAAAAGGGTGGGAGGGCTGGGTCTGGATGGGATGCTCTTCATAGGGTTAGTACAGACTTGATGGGCTGAATGGCATCCTTCTGTACTGTAGGGACTCTGTGATTGAAAATGTTTAACAACTTGGTAGTCACAACTCTATGGGACCAATCCGGATCCCAGGAAGCCTCATAGCTTCAGGTTAAACACGGGCAAGGAGACTTCTGATTATCACGTACTGTCCTCCCTCTGCTGGTAAATCGGATAGGCGATGGCTTAGTGGCAATATCACTAGATTATTAATCCAGAAAGTCAGATAATGTTCTGGGGGCTCAGGTTTGAATCCCACCACGACAGAGTGTGGAATTTAAATCAATAATAAAAAAAACTGGAATTAAGAATCCACTAATCACTATGAAATCACTGTCAATAGTCAAAAAAACCCATCTGACTCAAGCTGAAAGAGGGGATGGAGGGGTGTGTGGGAAATATAAGCGCCCTCTGTGGGCAGGAGGTAGAATCCCCCATTAAGTGCTTTGTGTGTTTTGTAGTTAGTTTTTTTTGGTAAATAGAGTCTATAAGTCTCCTTTCGAGTATGCTCAATGTGTTGCAAGATTAATTCTTCCTCTCAGCAAGTCAAAGGTGATTGGAGAGGATCATGGTTAGCAGCATTCTTAAAGGATGCACCTGGAATATCAGAGGAATTCATTCGGCAAGTTAAAAGAGAAAAGGTGTCGTTGAGCCTTCCAAAGTAGAGAGTGGATGTTGCCCTGTTGCTGGAGACTCATCTCAATGACAAGGAACACTTGAAGTTACAGCAGGGCGGGTTTGATTGGGTGTTTTTCTCAGCTTTTAGTATTTGAGCAGGGGAGTGGCAATACTCATCTAGAGAGGTCTCCCATTTAATTTAATGGATTGTATTAAAAATGAGCATGGTCAGTTTGTTATTCTTAAAGCCCTTATGCATAGCGAGGAATATGATATTTTGAGTGTCTACTGTCCTCCGGCCCACCTTGTTACATTTCTGAATGATGCACTAAGCTGATGGCCTTGGCATCCTGGCATATAATTGTGTGTGTGTGTGTGTGTGTGTGTGTGTGTGTGTGGGGGGGGGGGGGGGGAGAAGAGAGCTGGTGATGGGGGGAAAGAGACTTTAAATCCGTTTTGGATCCTGTGCTGGAGAAAATGCCCAAAGGCCCCGTGGACCTTTCTTCACAATCTAAGCAGTTGGGTGGTTTGTGTGTGGAACTGGTTGGTAGACGTTTGGAGACGTTTACACCCTATGGGCAGAGATTTTACATTGTTTTCCAATTCTCATAAATGCCATACAAGGATTAGCAACTTTCCCTTGTGAAGCAGAGGCTGTTTGAGCATGGTGATAGGCCAGGTAAATATTTGGCATATTTGGTCAGGAAGAAAAATGCCTCCCAGTCTATTGCTTCTATTCGGGATGGGAATGGGACTCTTACTTACTATGCTAAAAAGATCACTAAGGTGTTTCGGAGGTTTTACTCTGAACTTTACCAGTCTGAATGCTGTGAGGATAGATGAGGTAAGATGGAGTTTTTTTTAGGAATCTGGATCTTCCTGGTGCGTCTGCTAAACAGGCATCTCTCCTTAGTGCTAGGTTAACTGCCCAAGAGATACAGGAGGCAGTGAGGCAACTTCAAAGTGGTAAGCCACCTGGTCCTGATGGTCTTCCCAGTGAGTTTTATAAAGAATTTGTAAAGATACTATCAGGACCGATGCTAAACATGTATAACTATTCATAGTTGGGACTGCCTCCCTCCATCCTTAAGACAGGCGGATACCTCTCTTATCCTCAAGAAAGGGGAGACCTTGGAAGACTGTGCTTCTTAAAGACCCATCTCATTTTTAAACTCTGATTTTTAAAATTTTATCAAAGACTCTGGCATTGAGGTTGGAAAGGATGCTGCCCTCTATTGTTAAGGAGAATCAGCCAGGGCTTTTGATCTTCTAAAAATGTTAGGAGACTGCTTAACGTGATTCAAGTGTGCCAGCAGCAATCGGATCAAGGGTTGCTGATTTCCATGGATGTGGAGAAGGCATTTGACCAGGTGGAATGGTCGTATCTGTTTTAAACCATGGAGCGGTTTCGCCTGGGTGAAGTGTTTACTAGATGGGTAAGGATCCTTTACAGTGATCCTCTGGCTGTGGTTCTCACTAATGGTATACGGTCTGATCATTTTAACATTGGTAGGGGCAGTGGGCAAGCCTGTTCCCTCTAAAGTTTGCTCATCACATTGGTGATTGAGCCACTGGCAGAGGCCATTCGTTGGGACCCTTACATAGCTGCCCCAAAGGTGGGCTCGAAGGTGCATTAGGTCACATGATATGCGGATGATGTTCTCATTTCTCTTTCGAACCCGGCAGTTTCGGTGCCCTATTTGATACAGTGTTACAAGACAAATTTTTCAAAATCTGAGGCTATGCCTATTGGGGCCGGGGGGGGGGGGGGGGGGGGGGGGTCTTAGAGGAATACCGGATGTTGAAGGTGGGTCCCCCTTTAAGTGGGCAAAGGGAGGCTCTCTTTATATGGGCCTTTCTGTTACCCCTCATTTTGATCAGTTATTCAAGGCTAATTTTGTTCATTTGTTTGACAACATTAAACAAAACCTTCAAAGATGGGGAGCCGTTTCCAATATCATGGCTAGGTCGAGTTGTTCTTATTACAATGAATATTCTTCCTCGCTTATTATACCCTCTGCGGATGCTTCCATTGCTTTTTCCTAGACAAACGTTTCGGAAATTGAATGGTTGGTTTAGTTCTTTCCTATCTGACACCATAAGTGGCCCCTTATCAAGCTTACAAAATTGCAAATGCCCGAGGGGTTGGGAGGAGTGGACCTCCCGGATATCAGAACACTTCAATTGAGCTCCCTTCTATTTTTTGAATGTGATTGGGCCTGTGAGGACTCGACTTCGATGTGGTTGGACGTTAAGGCCTCCCAGGCAAAGTGTCCTCTTATTAACCTGTTGTTTCTGGACAAAATGAGGATAGTTGCGGAACACTGCCGTTTTGGGCATCAACATGAAGGGCTTATGTCCGAAACATCAATTCTCCTGCTCCTCGGATGCTGCCTGATCTGCTGTGCTTTTTTAGCACCACACTCTCAACTCTGATCTCCAGCATCTGCAATCCTCACTTTCTCCAAGTACGTCCTGTCCATAAAAAGCAGGGCAAATCCAACCGGGCCAATTATTGCCCCATCAGCCTACTCTTGATCATCAGTAAAGTGATGGAGGGTGTCATCAACAGTGCTAATCAAGCAGCACCTGCTCAGCAATAACGTGTGCAGTGATGCCCAGTGTGGGTTTCGCCAGGGCCACTCAGCGTCATTCCAGCCTTGGTTCAAACATAGACAAAAAAGCTGAATTCAGAGGGGAGGTGAGAGTGACAGCCCTTGACATCTAGGTTGCATTCAACCAAGTGTGGTTTCAAGGAGCCCTAGCAAAGCTGGAATCAATGGATATCGTGAGGGGGGGGGGGGGGGGGCAAACTCTCCAGTGGTCAGAGTCATACCTGACACATTGGAAGATGGTTGTGGTTGTTGCAGGTCAGTCATCGCAGTTCCAAGACATCTCTGCAGGTGTTCCTCAAGGTAGGGTTCAAGGCTGCTTTATCAATGACCTTCCCTCCATCATAAGGTAAGAAATGGGGTTGTCCGCTGATGATTACACAATGTTTAGAATTTGCAACTCCTCAGATACTGATGCAGTCCATGTTCAAATGTAAGAAGATCTGAACAATATCCAGGCTTGGACTGACAAATGGCAATTAACATTCATGCCACAAAAATGCCAGGCTATGACCATTATCAATAAGAAACAATCTAACCATCACTCCTGACATTCATCACTAAATGCCCCACTATCAACATCCTGAGAGTTATTCATTGATCAGAAACTTAACTGAACTCATCACATAAAAGAAGTGGCTACAACAGCAGGTCTGAGGCTCGGAATACTGCTGGAAGTAACTCACCTCCTGACTCCCAAAAGCCTGTCCACCATCTACATGGTAAAAGTCAGGATAGTGACTGAGTATTCCCCATTTGTCTGGATGGGTGCAGCCCCAACAATACTCAAGAAACTTAATACCATCCTGGACAAAGCAGCCCATTTGATTGGCAATACAGACACAAGCATCCACTCCCTCCACCATTGACACTCCGTAGCAGCAGAGTGTACTATTTACAAGATGCACTGCAGAAATTCACCAAAAGATCCTGGGACAACACCTTCCAAACCCCCAACTACTTCCATCTAGAAGGACAAGGACAGCAGATGTATGGAAACACTTTCAAGTTCCCCTTCAAGTTACTCATCATCATGACTTGGAAAAATATCACTGTTCCTTCATTGTTGCTGGGTCAAACTCCTGGGAATTCGCTCCCTTGTGGCATTGTGGATCAACCCACAGCAGGTGGACTGCAGCAGTTCAAAAAGGCAGCTCCCCACCACATTCCCAAGGGCAACTAAGGGTAGGCAATAGATTTTGGCCAGCTAATGATGCCTACATCCCACAATGATGAGGGTCGAGTGGTGGATGTGGTGTATATGGACTTCAGCAAGGCATTTGATAAGGTTCCCCATGGTAGGCTCATTCAGAAGGTCAGGAGGAATGGGATACAGGGAAATTTAGCTGTCTGGATACAGAATTGGCTGGTCGACAGAAGACAGCAAGTGGTAGTGGAAGGAATGTATTCTGCCTGGAAGTCAGTGGTGAGTGGTGGTCCACAGGGCTCTGTTCTTGGGCCTCTACTCTTTGTAATTTTTATTAATGACTTGGATGAGGAGATTGAGGTGGCAGATGGAGTTCAACCTGGATAAATGCGAAGTGATGCATTTTGGAAGGTGGAACTTGAAAGTTGAGTATAGGATTAAAGACAGGATTCTTGGCAGTGTGGAGGAACAGAGGGATCTTGGTGTGCAGGTACATAGATCCCTTAAAATGGCCACCCAGGTGGTCAGGGTTGTTAAGAAAGCATATGGTGTTTTGGCTTTCATTAACAGGGGGATTGAGTTTAAGAGTCGTGAGATCTTGTTGCAGCTCTATAAACCTTTGGTTAGACCGCACTTGGAATACTGCGTCCAGTTCTGGTCGCCCTATTATAGGAAAGATGTGGATGCTTTGGAGAGGGTTCAGAGGAGGTGTACCAGGATGCTGCCTGGAATGTTATGAAGAGAGGTTGACTGAGCTCGGACTTTTTCATTGGAGAAAAGAAGGAGGAGAGGGGACCTAATTGAGGTATACAACATAATGAGAGGCATATATAGAGTTGATAGCCAGATACTTTTTTCCAAGGCAGAAATTGTTAACACGAGGGGTCATGGTTTTAAAATGTTTGGCGGAAAGTATAGAGAGGACGTCAGAGGCGGGTTCTTTACGCAGAGAGTTGAGAGAGCATGGAATGTATTGCCAGCAGCAGTTGTGGAAGCGAGGTCATTGGGGATATTTAAGAGACTGCTGGACATGCATATGGTCACAGAAATTTGAGGGTTCGTACATTAGGTTTACGTTACATGAGGATTAATGGTCGGCACAACATCATGGGCTGAAGGGCCTATTCTGTGCTGTACTGTTCTATATTCTAAATGAATAACAACATTCACAGTGAAGAATTTCCTCATTTCAGTCCAAATGTTTGGCCTCTTTTCCCCAAGCCTGTATCCCATAGTTTTAGACTCTCCAGTTAAAGGAAACATCCTGTCAACAACTCTATGTCAATCTCCCTCAGAATCACTAAGCTTCAATGAGATCACCTTCCATTTTCCAAACCTCCAGAATCTCTGGACACAGAGAAACCAATTTCATTGCAGGAATCGATCTAGAGAACACAAAAGCAAAATAAAATAGATGGGGGAAATCAGAAATGAAACCAAGGTTGGAAATTACCAGCGGGTTAGGCAGCATTTGTGAGGATAACCACAATGAATCCAGCAGGTCAAAAATCTTTGCACTGGGCCGTTGCAATGGGACTGGAGCAAAGTTTGTGAGTGATGACTAAATGATTGAGTCCCTAGGAGAGGTGGGTGAATGAATGTCAAAAAAGAGGAATAGCAGATGGGTGACTGAATGGGTGAGTAAGGAAGTGAAAGTGGGAGAGGTGCACAAGTGAGCGAGGGGATGAGTGGGTGAGTTAGTGGGTGGGTGAATGAGTGAGGGGTAGAAAATGAATGAGTGGGAATTGTGCATGAGAGAGACTGAAAGGGTGGCTGGCTGGCTGAATGGGAAGGGTGATGTCAAGACAGACACAAATGTTTCTTTAAGTATATAAAAAGGAAGAGAGAGGCCAAATTGATCATAGGTCTCTGAGAGAACAAGGCTGGGAAATACTAATGGGGAACGAGGAAATGGCAGAGGAGTTGAATTAATACTCTATATCAGTCTTCACAGTAGAAGAGGTTAACCAAAGGACAAAAAGAGGAGAAGAAATAGATACAATAATTATCACAAGAGTAAAAATGCTAGGGAAATTAATGGGACTAAAGATTGACAAGTCCTAGGATACTAAAAGAAATACCTACAAAGATAGAGGATGTACTGGTAGCATTCCCTCAAGGATCCTTAGATTCTGGAAAAGTGACCAAGGAAAAGCAAAGTGCAACTCATGCCTTACCTTGTATGAAGTGTTTAAAGATCTGTTTGAGCATAGCTTTGTGAATTGCTGGGTGAGTAATGGAATTCAACAGCTGCCGTTTCTCCACATCGGAGAAGATGATATTGCCCAGTTTCTCCCTGTTGATTTGTCTGTCCTCCAGCAGGATCTCCTCACCAAACGAGCGAACTATTGCCCAATATGCTGGAGAGTCCAGCTCAACAACTATGCAAAATAAACAAAGACAGTCACTGTAACTGTAAAATGTACAAACAATTACACAAAAAGGCCATGCAGCTTTGTTCTCATTCATTCATTCATTCAGATGAGGAATGTATTAGCTGAGCTAATATTTCTTTCCCTGTCTAATTGACCTCAAGGAGGTGGGTAGTGATCAGTCTTCATGAGCTATAGCCCATTTGCCGTAAGTACACCCACAATAATGTTAGAGAGGGAGTTCTAGAATTTTGACATAGAGACACTGAAGGAACAGCAATGTATTTCCAAGTCAGGATGGTAATGGCTTCGAGAGGAACATTGTGGTACTCCCTTGTCCTTCTTAATAGTTGGGACTGTTGGTTTGGACGGTGGTGTGTGCAGAATTTGGTTGAATGGTTACAGTGCACCTTGCAGAGATAAACACTATTGTTACGGTGCATTGGTGAGAGTGAAGATTTGTGGAAAAGATGGGTGGGTAAGTGGGGGGGGTCTTTATCTTGGATAGTATCAAGCTTCTTTCACTTATCCAGGAGAGTGAATTATATTTTAAACACACTCTTGACTGAAGCCTGTTAGATGGTCAAGAGATGATGGTTTGATTCTCTCCTGTTAGAGACAGTCATTACCTGGAACTTATCTCACGTATTCATTACATGCCACTTGTCAGTGTGTCATCCAGATCTTGTCGCATTGGACATGGACTGCTTCAGCAGATTAAAAGTTGTGAATTATGCCAAATATTGTGCAATCATCAGCAAAATTCCAAAACGTTAATTCTGTAACACCACTGAATGTCAAGGGGCGGTGGTTAGATTGTCCCTTATTGGCGATGGTCATTGCCTGGCATTTTAGTGTTTTTTTATTTATTTACAAGAAGAGGGGATCACTGTCGAGGCTGCATTTATTGCTCCAGAGGGTAGTTAAGAAAGAACCACATTGCTGTGGATTTGGAGTCACACGTTGGCCAGACCAGGTAAGGATGGTAGTATCCTTCCCTAAAAAGGATGTTAGTGAACCAGATAGGCTTTTCCAACAATTGACAATGAATTCCTGGTCATCACAGACTCTTGATTCCAGATTCTTTATTGAATTCAAATTCCACCATTTGAACCCACGTTCCCAGAATGTTACCTGGGTCTTTGGATTAACAGTCCAATGATAATACCACTAGGTCATTGGTTCTGTGGTGTGAATGTACTTGTCACTTGGAAGACCAAACCTAGATATTGTCCAGATCTTGTTCAAGTGCAACATGGACTGCTTCAAAAGCTTTCATTACTGATGATTGAGAGTAGACTGATGGGTTGGTAACTGGCTGGGTTAGAATTGTCCTGCTTTTTGCATACAGGGTATCCCTGGGAAATCTTCCACATTGTTGCATAGATGCCAGTGTTGTAACTGCACTGTAAGAGCTTGGCTCGGGGAGCAGCAAGTTCTAGAACACAATTCTTCATTACTATTGCTGGAATATTGTCAGGGTTCATAGCTCTTGCAGTCTCCAGTGCCTCTAAACCAGTATCTTGGTATCACATGCAGCAAATCAAATTGGGTGAAGGCGGTGATACTGACACCATTGGAGGAGACCTGGATGGATCATCCAGTCAGCATGTCCAACTGAGGACTGCTGCAAATGCTTCTGTAAACTCTGCTGTTCGCAAAACAAGTTTGCATTTGTGAGACATCACTTTAACCTGTAGTGAAACTAAACGTCTTGAGCTCTAGGAAAGGTCTCATTGGATTTCCTAGCCAGGAGGTTATCCTTGAAAAGTGACCCGATGAGTAGCTGTTCTTAGGAAGTGAAAAGCAGGATAACTAAAATATAAACCCAAGTAGAAGCTGAAATGGGGGCAGGCCTTACTTTCAGTGTATGTTGTGCAGAACACAGACACCTGGTGCTCAGGAGATGAAGCAAATCCCTCAAAGAAGAAAACAACTCTGGGAGCTTTTGATGATGCAATGTGTGAGATAGCTAAAAACAAATGAAACCTAAAAACATGAATAGCTCAGATATGCAAAACAGCTGGGCTGACTGACAGGCAGAACAGTGGCACAGTTGGCACTGCTGCCTCATATTGCCAAAGACCCGGATTCAATTTTGCCATCGGGCAACCATCTCTGTGGAGTTTGCACGTTCTCCCAGTGTCTGCATGGAGTTGCTCTGGCTTCCTCCCACAGTCCAAAGATGTGCAGGTTAGGTGGATTGGCCATAGAAGATTCAGGGTCACAAGGATAGGGTTCAGGGGTATGGGTCTAAGTGGGATGTTCTTTGGAGAGTCCATGTGGACTCCGTGGGCCAAATGGCCTGATTCCACGCTGGGACTCTATGATGTATGTTTGTACCAAAAGTGACTAGACCATGAACTGCGATGGTTGGTCATTTGCGAAGAAACTCTAGAAAGCCATGTTATAAGACTGTTATGGCCTAACGGACAGAAAGTTTGTACAAGCCTGCCTTATCAGTGTTAATTGTTCTGGGGACATCAAATGGAACAAATTGTCAGTGAAAGCTACTCATAGACCCAATCAGGGAGTGGGAAGTGTGACAGAACCTAAGTATCAGAAACAGCACTTTGACACTACACCTGTGCTAGGAGAGATGCTGATACACTTCTGTGAGCTACCTTTATTAAAGTGAAATTCATGATTTCTATCGAAGTATCATTTGTCTGTTAATTCATATTTAAGCTGACATGGATTTTCGGTTTGTCTGTTACAATGAAGGTTTTAGAAAAGTGAAATTTTGATAACAGATTTCATTTTAGTCATTTGGGGATTCCTTTCTTTTCAAGTTATTGACCTTTTAGAGGATCCTAACAGGGAGAAAGGATACATTGAATAAGTGAGAAAAGTAAGATGAAGCTAAGTAAGAAAAGACATGGGTGCAGCATAAAGTGTTTGGGTCAACAGCCTGTTTCTTTGATGAAACTTTCCATTCAAATTGAAAGATTTATGATCCACATCTTATCCCAAAAGAAGCAATTTCCAATTACTACAGAGCATTCCATGGATCAGTTACACCGTCAGGTTCAGAAAAAAACTCCAGTCATTGCTGTGAGCAGAAAACTGATCATTAAACAATGACCAAGAGTTTTACAACATTTTCATAAACAAAGAGATCACCATCAAATTCTACCATCATCTGTACTCATTTAACAGTGAAAACTCAATTGGCGTACTGCCTTTTCACACATTTATAGTATACCTAAAAGGTAGTAAAATCATGCTGTATTGTAGGAGTGTAATCAAACAAGGTTGATACCCAGCCAAATAAGAATCAATTAGAATGCAGATGAAGACACCACTGTCAACAGTGGGACGATTAAAATTTGGGATGTGCAAGAGACCAAAACTGTCGAAGTAGAGGCTGGTGGAGATTACAGAAACCAGAAGTGACAAGAAACTGAAGGATTTGAAACAAAACCAATTTTTAAATTTTACATACTGTTTTAGTGGGAGTCAATGTAGGTCAGTCAGCAGAGAGACAATGAGGGAACAGGACTTGCTGCGAATTAGCTTAGGTTTATGGAGGGTACAAAGTCTGAGGTGGGTCAGGGCAGCAATTCTGAGATAACAAAGGAACGGATGATGGTTTCTACAGCAGAGGATTTCTGAGGCAGTCCTGGAATGGAAATTTTATGAAGGTGGAACTGGGTTGCCTTCATGTTGGAGCAGCAAATGGGATATGAGACTGAACTTGGGATCAAAAAGGTTGCAAAAAGTCCAATTCACTTTAATGAAAGATAATAGACTCTAGAGACAAAAAATACCTACAGATGCTGGAATCCAAAGTAGACAAGCAGGAGGTTGTAAAAGAACAGCAAGACAGGCAGCATCAGGAGGTAAAGTCTGACGTTTCAGGTATAATTCCTGAAGAAGGACTTATGCCCGAAATGTCGATTCTCCTGCTCCTTTGATGATGCCTGACCTGCTGCGCTTTTCCAGCAACACATTTTTCAGCTCTGATCTCTAGCATCTGCAGTCCTCACTTTCTCCCCGTTTCAGGTATAACCCTTTTTCAGGACTGGGGGTGTGGATAGGGAGAGTTGTAGATAAAAGTGGGGGGAGGGTGGAGTGGGGAGGTGATGATTATTGAGGATATTGCTGAATTCCGCTAATTTGCTTTTTGTTATTTTCTAATTTTTTTTCCGTCAGAGTCCAAATACTCCCTATGTTAAATATGTGGGGAATGTAACTACATGGCTTCACCATCTTTTAAAGGATTTAATAAGAATGAAAAAGGAGCCCCTGAAAACAAAATGATAACCTACAAAATCAACAAGAAGCCCTCATTGAAATCTCCAGAGAAGCAAACAAAAGTAGTAATTGACTTCTTGAGCGGACAATATCTTCAAGGATTTTGGAGATGAAAGAGAGGCTGAAGATGGAATTGCAAGTTAACAGGTACAGAGGCATGATGAGGGTTTTGTGGGTCAGGGCGGGGGTGGTCATAATGACAGCAGATTTGAAAGGTCAGTAAAAGGGCATTTGCAAACTTTCACAGCCTTACACTACCTATGTATGCTGAGTTTAAACTTAACTGTTCAGAGCAGTGTCAAGGCACTGGGGAAATCAGTAAGTGTGCAAGGTAACTTAGGGAAGACAAAAACATCGCAGAAGTCCATTGGGAAATTGGGACAAATGCACTGAATGAGATCATAAGTCAAGAAAACCTCACAGTAAACTGAAAAATACTGTGAACATCATGGGAGCAACTAGAACATGAGTTTCATTAGTTCCATTTCTATGAATACAAGCAGCAAACTGCACATGAGCATTACTCTGCAGTCTGAACAACAGCGATCAGGGTCAGCAAGGTATGAGCTGGACTGATTATATTTAATAAATCTGATATTCAACCCATTAATTTGACATAATTATATTTACTATTTTTACTTAAATGAGTAGTGGGGGGTTGGGACATGTATTTTGCAGACAGTGGTCATACCTCCATTAGATTCACGATGTTATAGAAAAAGACAAGAATAAATTCTTAACTGGAGAAAGGCTCATTTTAATCAGATGAGAAATGTTTTGGCAAGAGTGAACTAGGAGCAGATACTTTCAGGTAAATCTGTCTCAAAACAGTGGGATGCATTCAAGAAAGCAATATGGAGAATAGAGGGCCAATATGTTCTAATAAAGAAACAGAGTGGGACTAACGTATCTGGTGAATCCTGGATATCAAGAAATATAGACCATTTGAATTAGGAGAAACGGGGAGGCTCATGGCAGATACCAAGGGCTCAAAATGTGCAAAAGGCAACTTAAAAGGGAGATTAAGACAGATTAAATGGGGCACAAAAGGATATTGGCAGATAAAATAAAGGAAAATTATAAGTTTTAAGGTACATTAAGGGTAAAAGGATAATGGGAGAAAAAGTGCAGCCCATTAAGGACTGCTGTAGCAATTTACACATGGAGCCAGAGGATGTAGGGAGGGTTCTAAATGAATACTTTGTGTTGGTCTTCATTAGGGGATGATATGGGCATGGAAATCAGGGAGAAGGTCTGTGATATAATTAAAGAAATTAGTATAGACAGTGAGGAGGTTCTGAGTGGTCTGGCAGGCTTAAAAGTAAATAAATTTCCAGGGCCAGATGAAGTGTATCTTAGATTATTGAGTGAGACAAGGGAGCAAACACTAGTGCTTGCAATAATGTTCAATTCCTCTCTGGCCACAGGAGAGAAGCCTGAGGACTGAAGGATGACCAATGTGATCCCATGTTTCAAGGGAACAGGGGATAAACCAGCTCAGTCAGTCTAACCTCAGAGATGGGGAAACTATCGGAAGCAATTCGGAGGGACAGAATTAATCTGCATTTGAAGAGGCAGGGATTCATCAAGAACAGTCAGCATGGCTTTGTTAACAGCAGATTATGACTGGCCAACTTGATTAAATTTTCAAAGAGGTGACCGGGGTGGGCAATGCTTTTGATGTACAATCGAAAAGGATGGTGCAAGAAAAGCTTTTGATGTGGTCTACCTGGACTTCAGCAATGATTCTATTAAGTTCCCACATGGATTCATCTCTTGCTTCCTTCTTGACCAAGTGTTGCAGACTGGCACATTCCAAGGTCCAGGACTACGTGTTGAGGGACGCACTAAAGCTTGGGACAGTTGCTGCCAATACACAGTGTAAAAGATCTGCCCAATGTCTTTCGGCCATAGTATAACAAGACCATAAGACATACGAGCAGAAATTAGGCCATTCAGCCAATCAAGTCTGCTCCGCCATTCAAAAATGGCTGATAAGTTTCTCAAATCTATTCTCCCACCTTCTCCCCTTAACGCCTTGATACTCAGGAACCTATCTATCGCTGTCTTAAATATACTCAATGACCTGGCCTCCACAGTCTTCTGTGGCAATTAATTCCATAGATTCGCCATTCTTTGGCTAAAGAGGTTTCTCCCTATCTCCCTCGGGTCCTCCTCTCCTAGCAATGAAAACACCTTCCTAACATCTACTCATTCCAGGCCATTCAGTATTCTGTATGTTTCAATCCTTCTAAACTCCAAGTATAAACCCTGAGTCCTCAAACATTCCTCATATGTTAAGCTTTTCATTCCTGGGACCATTCTTGTGAACCTCCTCCAAACACACTGCAGGGCCAGTACATTCTTCCCAAGATATGGGGCCCAAAATTGCCCGTGTGATCTGACCAGAGTCATATAGAGCCTCAGAAGTACACACTTGCTTTTATATTCAAGCCCTCTCAAAATAAATGCATTTGTCTTCCTAACTATTGACTCAATCTGCAAGTCTATCTTCAGAGTATCCTGGACTAGAATTCCCAAGTCTCTTTGCAATTCAGACTTCTGAATTTAGAAGATAGTCCATGCTCCTATTCTTCCGACCAAAGTGCATGACCTCACACTTTCCCAAGTTGTACTCCATCTGCCACTTCTTTGCCCACCCTCCTAACCTGTCCAAAACCTTCTACAGCCTCTCCACCTCCTCAATGCTACGTCTCCCTCTACCTATCTTTGTATCATCTGCAAACTTAGCCAGAGTGCCCTGAGTTCCTTCATCTTGATTGCTAATGCATAAAGTAAAAAGTTGTGATCCCAAACCTAAGCCTTGAAGAACACCACTTGTCACCAACTGGCATCCTGAGATGGATCCTTTTATCCCCACTCTCTGCCATTTAGCCAAGCTTCTATCCATGCCCACATCTTGCCTCTGACACCATGGGCCCTTATCTCACTCAATATTCTCCTGTGCGGCACCTTGTCATAGGCCTTCGAGGTCCAGGTAGATAACATCCATTGACTCTCCTTGGTGATGGCCACCATACTCAGCTCTGCACACTTACTCTCTTACATTTTTGGGATTTTATGTCTTCCACAGTGAAGAATGACACCAAGTAATGAACTGTTTACTGGTCAGACGTTCTCAATGCATGAAACTTAACATTAACAGTTCCAGAGTTTTGAGAAGATTTGTAGCTCAGATTGAGGTTCTGGATGTAGGTTTGCTCGCTGAGCTGGAAGGTTCGTTTTCAGACGATTTGTCACCATATTAGGTAACATTGTCAGTGAACCTCCGGACGAAGCACTGCCGGTGTTTCCTGCTTTCTATTTATAGACTGGGACAACACATCTATCTGGGGACAAGCCAAACAAAGACACACACACACAAAACTCCTAGAAGCAAGGCATTCTAACCGGAACTCTATCAACAAACACATTGACTTGGTTCCCATTTACCAGCCCCTGAAAAAAACCGGAAATGACCATCATAGGACATGGCGTCACCACAAGAAATGACATCACCAACCCAAGGAAACCCAAACATATAAACAGAAAGCAGGAAACATCAGCAGTGCTTCGTCCAGAGGATACTGAAGATATTACCTCGTATGGTGATGAAAACGTTTGAGAATGAAGCTTCCAGCTCAGCGAGCAAACCTACATTCAGATAAATAGTTCCCTGCATATTTAGGAAATGTCTTTGTTTTTGTGCAACTGTAGACAATCTCTATGAAATGTCAAAGTTCCATTATTTTATTTGTTTTTTTCTCCTCTGCAAAAATGTTCAGATATGGTTACAAGCTCTTGTACATACTAACAAATTATTTTTATGAATAAAGGATAGTTTCTGAAATAAAGAAACAAACCCAGTGCTTTGTTTGTCTTATTTAATTTCCTTACTACTTTTCGTGCTTGCAAATGAACATCTTGACCTCTTTGCTCATCAACAACATTTAAAACTCTTTTTCCAAGTATTAGGTGGTCTCTTTGTTCTTCCTAACAAAAAGCAATATCATACAATTACCTATACTGAAATTAATTTGTCAAAAATATGGCCATTCTGCAATCTTAATGTCATTTTTCATTTTGTTGTCAGTTTCCTCAGTACAAATTATTTTTACCAGCTTTGAAATTATTCTTTCAACACGTTTTCTAAATTTCTCTAAGAATGGTTTCATTAAACATTCCTAAGGCAGGTACAATCTGTTTTAAAAGAAAAGGTCCCTCTTCAATGCCCAGTTACTGCATGGGATAGAGGGGGACTAAGGTTTCTTTGACCATATCTAGGATGCAGATACTGCATAGTTCACAATATTTTGCAACTATCCTTCCACACTGTCCCATCAAACACTTGTGGAGCAGATACACAATGTGTTAGGCATAGAGTAAAGTTCCCACAGAAAATTGAATCGATTACTCCCAGAACATATACAACATAAGTTTGATAAAGTTCTTTTCGTGTTATTGCATCAAACACTCCTAAGGCAGGTACAAAGTGGGGTAATCTTTAGATTAGATTAGATTACTTACAGTGTGGAAACAGGCCCTTCCGCCCAACAAGTTCACACCAACCCGCAATCCACCCAGACCCATTCTCCTACATTTACCCCTTCACCTAAGGCTACAGGCAATTTAGCATGGTCAATTCACCTAACCTACACATTTTTGGATTGTGGGAGGAAACCGGAGCACCCGGAGGAAACCCACGCAGACACGGGGAGAATGTGCAAACTCCACACAGAGAGTCGCCTGAGGCGGGAATTGAACCCGGGCCTCTGACGCTGTGAGGCAGCAGTGCTAACCACTGTGCCACCATGCCACATTATCTGACATGCATTACGTGGCCATCCATGTACAGATTCCAATCAAACTGGAAAGGAATGACAATTCATTTAAAAAAAATTATCTCCATATTTGTTTGCACAAAATTAGCCAAATGTTCTGCGCTGCTCTGTTTCCTTCCATGATTTGGAGACGCCGGTTGGACTATAACCTGGTGTTGTGTGAATTTTAACTGTTTCTTTCCAGCAGGCATATTGTTAATAACTTACACAACAGATTCTGTGCTGGCCTTTTACATGTTAATATGTACTACAGCCATACAAGAACCGCTCTTTAACTATCACTGTAATGGAAGTCAATTCCATAGCTAAGCCTGAAGATATGTTAAAGTAATAACTCCTCCTGAGGATGCATAATTTTTCCAGTCTACTTGTGTACCAAGTATCTCAAAGGGACCTTGATACTTCAATAGGGAGGGAAACTTCAAGGAAGAGAAACAACAATCTTTACACTTCACAGTAGTCTCATATCATAAAAAGCTTGTTTCTGTGATATTTAAAACTTACTCTGTCTTGCTATCTGATCAGCATCCACGACTGGGCATCCAAGTTCACGGAACACAGCAGCAACTGTGCTTTTCCCTGAAGCAATCCCACCAGTCAGGCCAACCAGGAACATTTTCTTTCTAATATGGGAGTAGAAAGATTGAGTTACTATTCTGTGCAGAGTAGGGAAGCACATATATCTGCTCTTCCAGACTGAAAAATGTCATTGTAGCCATTGTGTAACATAGTAGGATTTTAATGAAATTTCTTGCGTCTATGCACTCCCTCAGTGCACATGGTGGTGGAACCCCATAAATAGCTGAAATTAGGAGCACTGAGGTATTGGTTTTGGTCCAGATCATTAATAACTTCCAGTGCAACTCTGAGAACATCAGTTGAGTATAGGGGTGCACTCTTCCATGAATCAAACAGACTCTCAGTCACACACGAATGCAGATCATATGCCTAGTGTGCCAGAGGTAAATATGATTCCAATAATGAGGTAATACTTTGTCTTCAGGAAGAGCGAAGGGGCAAGGAGTAAAGAGAACATTTTCCATTGGGATAACACCGTTTTTGGTCAATGCATGAAGAAAGTAAATTTCCATTCAATAAATAATATGCTAAATTTTATCTGGTATGTCTAATACCATCAGGATCATACATGGGAATCTAATCCTAATGAATTGCTAAATAAATCATGACTGCAGTGAACACACATTAGACAGAATCCCATCATGACATAAGCTTTGCCTCTATTCTACTTTATTCCACTACCTCTCAAACAGTTTTCGTCCTGTTCTCTGCTAGACATTCATATTCCTGTTGAGGAGGAAGAGAGGTCTGAGTTTTTCCAGCAATTTTGAACAGTAAAATTCCATGGACTCCAGTAGTCCTCCAGCTACCTGTGGACTTTGACACTAGTGACAATCGTCAATGTGTTTCTATTAATTGGTGGACAAAGATGATTTTTGTGCATACACATTAGAGGAGCACTGGAATCGACAGAGGCACTTCCCATGGTTAAACACCTCAACAAAACCTAATAAAAAGGGTAGATCAGCAGATCAGCATCTTTACAAGAGAAAAACCGAAAGCATGAGTGGGAGAAAGCAGCAACTTCTAGTCATGTACTCCGATCCAACTGTCATTTGATTTATTGTAGGCACGTGTTTAACAGCCATAGCTAGAGCTCCAGTGATATGGTAACAAGCTTTGCAGAGAGCAAAGGATAGATTTTATCTCAGCTCTAACTTAAGAGCTGGAAATAATGCAAAATATATCCAAAATACTTGGGCAACAATATATTTAGACGGGAAGAAAAGAAGTTGAACATCCATCAACAATCTCAATGATAAGGTTGCCCTGAGTGTCACATGGAGATGGAGTAACGGAAAGTCACAAATGGCCTCAGACTTGCCAGAATGGAAGCATGGGGGCAAATAAGGGTCTGTGTTGGTGGGTTGGCAGATAAGAGACAGAGAGAGAGGGAGAGACAGAAAGAGAAAGAATGAATTATACCCAATACCACCAGCAGATATTTCTCTGCAATACTGAGTGAATATCATTTCCACAGGTACCATTTTTAAAAACTGCAGTCCAACTGTACTTGCTAGTTGAAGAGCAGGGGGCTATTCATTCTGATACCAGAACAATATTTATCTCTCAACCAATAACATGAACAAATTATATGGTCATTATCATATTGCTGTTGGTGAGAACTTGCTAGACACAAATAAGTTGGCTGAGCTATCTATATTAAAATATTTCTTCCACACTGCAAATTATATTTCATTGGCTCTTTATGAAATACAGAGGACATGATCAATGCAATAGAAATGCGCTTCTTTTACCATTGATAATTAATATTTGTTTTCACATATAAATAAAAATTAAAAATACAAAGATTTGCTGATTACATCTTCATCATTTGCGAATTCTTATGCCTGCAAGAAGGATTTTGAACACTATAATTACCCAATGTGATGCCAATGCTCACAATTGTTATGGGTCTCATCGCTACACACTAGGAGATTTCACCTGGCTTTATCTATAAAGAGATGTCTAACATTAACTAAATCGATTTAAATAAACTGAAGAAATCTCTTAATATTTCAATTCAAAGTGAGACTATCATCAG
The DNA here is from genome assembly GCF_037043375.1 of Chiloscyllium plagiosum. NCBI lineage: Eukaryota > Metazoa > Chordata > Chondrichthyes > Orectolobiformes > Hemiscylliidae > Chiloscyllium > Chiloscyllium plagiosum. Next base: position 46,777,589 of record NW_028270170.1, on the reverse strand, counting down.
CCTGGTGTTCATTAGCAGCTTGCATTGAACCGATAGCTAAACTTTATTTTTTGGAGTTGTTAAAGTAATTCATTTATTTAGTTTATTCACTGAAACAATCATTGTATTTACCAACATTTTGGAACTGGTGGTTGGAACTTATCCAATTGACTTCTATTATAAAATTCATCTGCAGAGTTTTCTGGGAATATATTTCCACAAACAGCAGGACTTTACTGTAGCAGAGAAAGTAGCAAAAAGGGAAGTTTAAAGATGTATAAATTGAACAGTTTACTGGGTTTATCCAATCCCTGAACAGTTAAGTGATTAATCACCTTCAGATGTACATTGCCCTCATAGTGCCTGAAGAAACAGCCAAGATTAGTGCTTCCAAGAGACTTTCATAAAGCAGAAGGCCATAGTCCACAAGGAGTGAGAAAATGCCGCAGACAAGATTATCAGGCTAGGCACAGCACAGCGCCATCAATCAACTGGAAAAGTTAGTTGCAGCATCAATAAAAAGAAGCTCAGCTGATTCTTTCATCTGGTACAATGAAAGGATCACAAGACAAAAGAGTCTATGGGGTGATGGGAATTGGAAGGTGGGGGGAGATATTGAAATCATTTATATCCGACCTTGACTTTACGGATTTGGAGAATGCTGTAGTTGCATTGTTAAAATATAGGGAGTTCTGCAGGGCCACACCCTTCCCTGCAACGATTTACATTACAGACCTGTCTCTGGGTTTGCTATGCAATATAAACAAGATGGTCTACTTGCCTCTGGTGATGAGAGACATCATCCTTTTTACACTGATTTACTTTGCATCTTATAAAGGCAAAAGGTTGTTTATGTTGGCCCATGCCGCTGAAGCAGCTATGAGTTCAGTTTTAGTTGGAAAGGTCTGCAGGGAGAACAGGAATACATCTAGAGAACAGCTGGGCATGCTGAATGTACTGAACTTGAACAATAAGTAGGGCAGAGCAGCCTGCAATGTAAATATGAAGCAGTCAACTTCAAAAACACTGCTCCAATGGCAACAAACTCATGTACTGCTGCACAGGAAACATCTTAAAAGCATTTTTTCTCATTTCACCGGATTTCCATGCATTCAAAGATCAATAGTAATCAATACTATACTGTCAATTAAACAGTCTTACTTTTTTTTAGATTAGATTAGATTTCCTACAGTGTGGAAACAGGCCCTTCAGCCCAACAAGTCCACACCGACCCTCCGAAGAGCAACCCACCCAGACCCATTCCCCTACATTTACCCTGACTACTCCACATAACACTACAGGCAATTTAGCATGGCCATTCACCTAACTTGCACATCTTTGGATTGTGGGAGGAAACCGGATGAAGCAGAGCATGGAAGAAGGCCATTTGGCCAATCAAGTCCATGGCAACTCCACACAGCGTAATCCAGACCCATTCTCCTGCTTCATTACTGTAACCCTTCTGGTTTATTTCCATCTAGTGCCAATTTCCTGTTGACTGTTACAGAACAGAAGGCTATTCAACCCATCATGCCCATGCAGGCACTCCTAAGGAGGAATTCATGTACTGCCACTCACTCTCCTCAAATCCCTGCACATTCTTCTTCTTTTCACAACACAGGAAGCCACATTGCCCACTGTGACTACATTAAAATGAGCCAATGCCATTTCCCAGCATTGTTCCACATCCAGGAAGGTTACAGAACTTCAGATGCACCCCAAACCACCTTTTAAAATGAGACTCGTTATGAGAGATATAATCGGTAAGGTTGCAGAATATAGAAAGATTGGTGGCATGGTAAATATCAAGGAAGAAAGCCTAAGACTTTAGGGCTGGTCAGACAGGAGGAACAGGGTAATTAGAATTTCATCCAAAAACGTGTGAGGTGATGCATTTTGGAAGGACTAGCAAGGCAAGGGATGTTGAATGGTAGAATCCTGCGAAATACAGGAGATCAGAGAAACCTTGGTACCTAGGTCCACAGAACCTTGAAGGTCGAAAAAATGATTAAGGTGGCATATTGGATACTTATCTTTGTTATTCAAGATATTAATAGTATGTAAGCCATGATGGTGCTGAATAAACTGTCAGTTAAGCCATAGCTACACCTCCGCTCACCGCATTATTGCAAAGGCATGACTGCATTAGAGACAGTGCAGAAGAAATTCATCAGTATGTTGCTGGGCTGGAGCACTCCAGCTGTTAAGAGAGACTAGACAGATTGTGGCTGTATCATTTAGAGTAGAGAAGGGAAAGGTGGTTCAACCATGGGAACGTAGTGGCTGTATTAGATCCAAAGAAACGACATCCAAGTCGGACAAACAAAGAAGCAAACATGAGGATTTTCACCAGTTCAGATTTCAGAAAAAGGAGGACAAAGGGTTTGATTAATAAGGGGGAAATAGGGTATGAGAGAAATAATGAAAAGTGATTCTAAAAGCATCTTAGGTATTTGAAGAAAAAGAGTAAGTGAAGACAAATAGACCAATTAAAAATACTTTGCTTAATTCTGCTTTTACGAAGGAGGACAAAATGTTATGGAACACACAGTCTAGTGAGAGGAAGGAACTAAAGGAAATCAATACAAGTAGGAAAATGGTATCAGGGAAATTTATGAGCTCAAAGTCAATAAATCCCCAAGTTCTGATAATCCATAATTCCAGAGTATTTAAGGAAGTAGCCCTAGAAACACTGGAAGCATTGGTGGTCATCTTTCAAGATTCTATAAACTCTGGAACAGTTGCTATGGATTCAAGGATAGCTAACATAACCCAGTATTTAAAAAAGGAAAGAGAGAGAAACAGTGAATTATAGACCAGTTAGTCTGATATTGGTGATGGGGAAAATGCTAGACTCCATTACAAAATATTTAATGGCAGAGTACTTGGGATCAAGGACCAGACAAAGACAGCATGGATTTACAAAAGGGTAATCTTATCTGGCAAATGTACTAGAACCTTTCAAAGATGTAACTTGTACAGTTGAGAAGGGGGACCCAATGGATGTTGTTTACCTGGAATTTCAGAAGGCTTTCAATAATGTCCCACATTTGAGATTAGCATGTAAAATTTAAGTGCATGGGATTGGGGGGGTAGTGTATTGACATGGACAGAGAACTGGTTGGCAGACAGGAAACGAGGAGGAGAAATAAACGGGTCTTTTTAACAGAGACCAGTTGGGCACCACAGGAATCAGTGCTATTCACAATATATATTAATGATGTAGACCAGGGAACTAAATGTAACATCTCTAAATTTGAGATGACACAAAACCAGGTGGGAGGGTGAACCAAGGGAAGGATGCAGAGATGCCTTAGTGTGATTTGGACAAGTTGAGGGATGGATGAATACATTGCAGATGAATTACAAAATGCATAATGGTGAAATTATCCATTCAGATGACAATAGATTGGGAAAGGTGAAAATGCAATGAGACCTGGGTGTGCTTGCACACCAGTCATTGAAAGTAAGCCTGCAGGTGCAGCAGGCAGTGGAGAAGGCAAATAAGAGCATGAGAAATAGGTACAGGAGTAAGTTGTTTGGCCCCGCCAGCCTGTTTCTTCATTCAAAAGCATGATGAGTGATAAAGAGTCCACTATTCCATATCCTTGATTTCCCTACTGAGTAAGAATTCACCTATCTCAGCCTTAGATTCTCACATTAGCTCCACCTCATATTGCTCCAGAATCTCAACCCTCAGAAGAAATTCTTAGTCCTAAATTAGCGTCCTTTATTCTGAGCTTATGTCTTCTTGTCCCAGACTCTCCCATGAGGGGAAACATCCTATCAGTATTCACCCTGTCAAACCCCTTAAGAATCATACATGTTTCAATGAGATAAAACATAAAAAGTAGGTGTAAGAGTAGGTCATTCAGCCCTTCCAGTCTGCACTACTGTTTAATATGATCATGGCTGCTCATGTATTTTCAGTATCCCATGTCAGCTTTCCTCACCATACCCTTTGACCCCTTTAGACACAAGGGCCACATCCAACTCCCTCTTGAATATATTTAATGAACTGTCCCCAATAGCTTTCTGTGGTGGAGAATTCCACAGGTTCACAACTCTCTAGGTGAATACATTCTTCCTCATCTCAGTGCTGAATGATTTATCCCTTATTCATAGACCGTAACCCCTAGGTCTAGACCTCGCCAACATCAGGAACATTCTTCCTGTATCAAGCCTATTTCCAGAGATCACCTTTCATTTCCTAAACTGCCATACACACAGTCCCACACTGTTTCGCCCTTGCACGTAAAACAACCGTTTCATACAATACATTCACTCCCTTCTTTCAAGACATTTATTGCCAAAACAGTTGTAGTCCCACGACTGATCCCTGTGGAACCCCACTGGTCACCAATCTGTAAAAAACAAAACCTCTTTATGCCAGTCACAGCTTCCTACCCACAAGCCAATTCTCTAACGTTTTAGTATTTAGGTTTACACTCACAATACCAAAGCAAACAAGACTATAGGCCAAGTACTGGGAAATAGGATTGGAATAGCACTTCACGGGTCAAAGGGCTGCAGGACTGCTTGAAATGCCATAGTACACAAGGTAATGGGCCAAGTACTGGATAGTGTGATTAGTCAAGTGCTTGATGACCATACAAGCATAATGAACTCATGGCTTTATTTCCACGCTGCAAAGTTCTATGACTCTATCCTTTCAGGCAGTAAGTATCAAATGCCTACCATTCTCTGGTTGATTCTCCATCCTACCACCACATGCTCTCCAAGCTTTCTGGCAAACACTTTAAATCTAGAGCACAGGTAATTGACCCTTCTGATAAGGGAGTTCTTCCTATCCAGTCCCCTCATAGCTTTGCTCACTTCAATTAATTCTCCCTGTCCTTCAACCTCTGTTCCAAGTATTGATTGTTTCCACTTTCACCAGCCACGAGAAGCAAGTTCCAAGTCACTCCAACATATAGTTCAAGTTCTTCCTCACACTCACCCTGCATCTCTTGCCCAAAACCTTAATTCAGTATCTCATCCTCCTTGTATTTGAAAGGCCAAGGAGATTTGTTCCAATCTTATACAAGGTGGTTTTGCAGTGCAGAAGGTTCTGGCCCCTGCCTCAGCCAAAAACTTCAGGCTCAATTCCCACCCAGGATTTAAGGGCCAAATATGGGGCATATGAGAGCTCATTCAATCAGCAGGATAAATAAAACAAAATCGTTGTTTGAGGGGCAGTTTGCAGCGACAGGATTGTAGGGAAGAGTAAGGCTACAAGATTGTGTAGTGTAGTGAAATTGTTAGCATGAATAATGGAGACAGTCTCTACATCGGATAAATTTTAAGCACAGCCTCGAATGCAGAGAATCCCAGGTGGGACTTTCCATTACATTAAAAGTCATCTTGTTTTGTACTTGCAACTTAGAGACAAAAAACCTGCAGATGCGGGAATTCAAAGTAGACAAGCAGGAGGTTACACCCGAAACGTTGACTCCTCCACCTCCTAATAGGGCCTGGCTTGCTGCGTTCTTGCAGCCTCCTGCTTGCCTACCTTGTATGGTAGGAATACAACCGGCCGAATAGCCTCTGTGCTGTAACCGTTCCACGATGGGCACAGACTGCAACTGGGCCTTGGACCGAGTTTAAAGGCAGGACCTTAACAACGTGCCATCGGAGCTGGAAGTGTCAGACCGAAGGCAGCCGGGGGGTAGTGGAGGAGCCGTGAGAGGGGGGTGGGTCCTCAGGTGACACGGGGAGGGTGAGGGAGCAGAGAGGAGCCCGGGGGGGGGGGGGGGGGACACCGGGCCAGAAACCGAGCTGACAGGGCAGGCCTCAATCCGCCTCCTCTGTCACCAACCCCGGCTCGCACTACCATCCAGACAAACCCATCCCGACCGACCGACCGACTCACTTTAAACCGACTCCCGGCGCCTCGGGCCCACAAGACGAGAAGCGGGGGGGCGGGGCACACAGAAAGAAGCCGCTCGCTAATTGGCCGGGTGTCCAACAAACGACCAATCAGTCTGAACTTTACTCAGCCCGCCCCAGAATCCAGGTTACTGAGTTGAGACCGTGCAGTTTGGGAGTGTATGTGGATATACATATATTTGTTACTAGAAAGGAGTGAATTGCACTTCAGAACAGCTTATCATTCCTCTCTTGGACATTTGTACAACTATTTCCGAATTTAAAAGGTTAAAAATACTTCTGTTCCAAGCGGCTCGCGTTGCATGCTGGTATTTGTAGTTTCTATGATGACATATCTGCTTGCCCCAGCGGTGCCACCCGCGGTCGGAGGACTACAATTCCCAGCATGCCGCATTTCCCAACCTCCCGCAGTCCCCGCCACACGGCGCCGACGCATGCGTAGCGTGGACCTATGGGAAAGGCACCGCCGGAGGAAGGGGGCGGGAGGGACGCCGGGCCAATCAGTGGCAGCGTCGCTTCGTGAGTCGCCCGATCGCGGTCGATCCCCGAATCATGGCAGACGATCATGAGACAGCAACAAAAGATGCGGAGGAGCTGGACGGCTGCGGCAGCGACTGTGAGAATGAAGAGGAGCACGCGCACACTAAAGGGTATGTGAGGGTGGCTGCTGCCTCTGTGACAGGGCCCAAGGCTCAGGGCCCGGCCCCGGGGAGACGGCGCTGCCTTCACACCTCACCCTCCCCCACCCGCCCCGCACCTAAACCCCGCCCACCTCCGCCGCGCCCATTGGACAGTCCTGCTCAGTGACAGTGATAGTGGGTGGGATGCGCCGGTACGGTGCTTCCTGATTGGACGGTGTCCATGTCCATCAGCGTAGCGAGCTTCCGCCATCCGCCTGAGCTGCTAGTGGGAGCACAAGGTCCCTTTCCCTCTCGGGGTAGGATCACACCCACCTCGCAACTCAGTGGAGGCCCTCAGGGCATTAAAACCGGCCTCTTCCCCATACCCCCTGGGCTGCTCAGATCCAGGATTAGGATTTATGCAGCTCCTTGCACATCTCTGGGTGTCTCACAGTGAGATGCAGGCCACTGAGCACTTTTCAAATCCTTGTAATCACATAGCTATACAGTGATGCACATCCCACAACCAGCAATCGCTATTAAGTCTGTTTTTGTGATATTGGGTTCAGTTATCAAGATTGGTTATGACACTAAGCAGAGCTCCCCTCTTTTTGAGTAGCACGGTGAGTCCTTTTACTCTACCTCCCATTTTACCGCAGAGGTAGTCAGACCATCTGTGTCTGTGTAAAAGCAGTGCTCAATCCCTCGTCACATTAATGTGTCAATTGGGGTTATGTGCTCATGTTTCTTGAGGCTTGTGTTAAAATTGTGTCAATCCCCAATTCAAAAGGTAACATAGAGTCATAGAGATATACAACACAGAAGCAGATCCTTCATTCCAACCAGATATCTTAAATTAACCCAGTCCCATTTGTCAGCACTTGACTTATATTCCACTAAACCCTTCCTATTCGTATACCCATCCAGGCGCCTTTTAATCTCGTCATTGTCCCAGCCCACCATCACTTCCTCTGACAGCTCATTCCATACGTGAAATAATTGCCCCATAGCTTCTTTTACATCTTTCGCCTTTCACCCTAAACTATGCCCTCTAACTCTGGAAGCCCCCATCCAGGGAAGAGACTTCATAATTTCTTAAGTCTGTACTTGTAGTCAACTGTTCATTCTAATGTTCTGTTCCCACATTGTTTACCATCTTCGCTAAGGTTGGTGAAGAAGCCCACTTTCTCTGTGTTAGTTCTATTTGCTGTCAGTCTTTGCTTCCTGGTTTGGCAGATCTGTGCAGGGTTATCCCAGTGGCTGATTCGAGAGCTGTGTGGCTATACAGACCACAACCTATCTGTTCACCCATCACTTGATGACCTGTACTGGCTCGTGGTTCAGCATTGTTTTGATTTTTTAAAGTTTCTAATTTTTGTTTCCGCATCGCTTTATGGTTTTATCTCTCCATTTTGAACCTCTTCATTGCTTTACCACTCCAGTCATGCAACTTTCCAAGATCTCTGTGCACTTCTAATTCTGTCCTGAGTGCTGAAAGTTCCTCTCTCAGTCTTTGGGCATAAAGGTTTGAAAAATTACTACCATGGTTGAGATTTTGGTCAACTGCCCTCTGTCAAATATGTCTGATAATGCTTTTATAAAGTTCCTTGAAAGGTGTTGTTAAAGATATTGTAAAGTTGCAAGTGGGTGTTTTTTTTAATAGTGTCCACTAGCCTGATGTGCCATCTTGAATTATAACACTTTTGCTAGTCTTTTGTCAAGAGCATGAACCATCTCTGCAAAGAGATAGTCAAAGTGCAGGTTCTATTGTGGCTTGCAGTTGCTTCTGAATGGACAGTCTCTCAAGTGTCCTTGATCTGACAGAGTACAGGTTGTTAGTTTGAGAGTTTTTGAAATGATATAAGGCTCAAGCACGGCATGCCCTTTTTCTGTTCACAGTCTAAGGGCGTGGAACATGTGTTTCTGAACAGATTGGACATTTCAACATGAGTAGCAACAAACCTCTAGCAAGTTGTGCATTGAGATACAGAATTTAGTTGATTTTGAAAAACAAGGATAAAGACTCAAAGTATTTTCTTAAACTTTGGAAACTTTCTGATCTGATATTATTCAGCAGAATGCACATAAACCTATTTTTGGCCATCATAAATACTCGTAATCCATTTCTTCCTCAGTTCCCACTGAATGTACTTCAAACAATTGATTATATGTAATGAGAACACTGAATGCATCTCCTCTTGTGAGGGCGCATTGGATTGAATTTTCCATGTTCTCCCAGAATACATCAGCTTCTGCTGAAATGACCAGCTTTCAATAACTCATCAGCAATGTTTCTTTAATTCCTTGCAGTGGTTGGCCTCATTGGATGGAGACCATCTAGTGACTGATATAAGATTGATAGTTCCATGTTTACTCCTTGGCCTGTGCGCTGTTAGCTTATCTGAAGCAAGGCAAAACGGAGGAGTTTTAATCTGTTCAAATTCTCAATATTGAGCCATGTTGCCACTAAATTGGTTTATACAGACATCTGTGATGTATCCATAGAGTAGCCTGTAACCACTCATGCCTGTTCTTGATTAAGGTGCTGAAAGCTACCAGCACCTGGGCTGTGGTATCCAAAGAAAAGCCTTTGGGAAGGAATTTCAGCAAACTCATGAGTTTCTCCCTTCCCCTTGTTGGAAGAGCAGCTTTAATCTCCAAAATGTTAAAGAAGTTCATGAGTAGAAAATATGAGAGACCAATTGTGTCAGCAAAAAGGCTTGGGGAGAGTGAAGTCAAAGGAAATGGAGGGAAAATTCAGTGCTGGTTGAGTTGTATCTAATCCAAAAAAATGTTTGTGGTTACTGGATGTCCTCTGCCGCCCTGTTTGCCAATTCCTGCAGCAGCATTAAGCCCAGGCCTTTACCACCCAGAACATTTGCCAACTCTGGTCACCCTCTCAGCCATGGCGCATCCCCTCCCACTCAAATCCACAATAGTGGAGATGTGGATCCCTAAGCTGCAGCTGTTGTGAAGTGGGAAGATCTGGAGATTCCTGATAAAGGGCTTATACCTGAAATATCGATTGGATGCTGCCTGACCTGCTTTGCTTGTCCAGTGCCACACTCTTCGACTGTGATCTCCAGCATCTGCAGTCCTCACTTTCTCCAAGTTCATTATGTTCCAGATATTGATCAGGCTCTGATAAAAGACAGGCAGCATCCTGAGGGAGACCTGAAGACCTTATGAACGGGAGCTGCATGTCATAATTGAGGTTAGGAACCCTGTAGAAGAAATACATCACCAGGGTGTGCTATCTAGGAGGCTTGATGTATTGGCATTGTTGGGTAGTCCAGAGACCAAAAATCACATCTAAGTATTAACTATGCTTGAGTTTGCTTAGTTTCAGATATCAGACAAGATTGGATGTTTTCAGATTATATTAGATTCCCTACAGTATGGATCAGGCCTTTCAGCCCAGTAAGTCCACACCAACCTCCAAAGAGTAACCCACCCAGACCCATTCCTCTATTTAACCCTGACTAATGCACCTAGCACTACAGTCAATTTAGCATGGCCAATTCACCTAATTTGCACATCTTTGGACTGTGGGAGGAATCCCTAGCAGTCACAGGGAGAATGTTCAGACTCCACACAGACAGTCACCCGAGGCTGGAATCGAACCCAGGTCCCTGGCAATGTGAAGCAGCAGTGCTAACCACTGAGCCACCGTGCTGCTCCTATGGTAGTAGCTACAAGAGCTCTTTTAATTAACTCTTCAAACCGAATTCCCCATTTTACTTCAATAGAATCTAATAGATACTAAAAGACCTTTGACTTTATGATAGAAAATCATTGAAATAGCTGAAGATGGTTGGGTCTATGACACTACCTTGAGAGCTTGTGTGTCGAGTTCCTGTGATTGAGGTCATTGACCTCCAACAACCACTTCAATCTTCCTTTGTGTTAGGAATGTTGCCACCTGTGAAACTTTTCCCTGTTGATACCTATTGAGTTCAGTTTTGCTATGGTGCCTTGAGGCCTCACTTAGTCAAATATCGCATTGATACCATGGCAGTCACCCTCCCCTCATCTCTCTGTCTCAAGTCAGCTCGTTTGTCTACGTTTGGACTGTGGCTGTAATGAGATCAGGAGCTGAATGGATCTGGTGGAATCCAAACTGGAGTGAACAAGTTATTGTTGAAGAAGTGTAATTTGATTGCACTGTCAACAATCCCTTCCAACAGTTTGCTACTGATCGAGTGTAGAATAATGGGATGGTAACTGGTTCGGTTGAATTTGTCCTGCTTTTTGTGGACAGGATGTTCCTCGGCAATTTTTCACATTGAGATGGTCACCAGTGTAAGAACTACTGGAGCAGCTTGGTTTGAGATGTAGGGTACATCCCTTTATAGATATTGCAAAGCAGTTTTTGTTTTTCAAAAATAATCATCTCTTCTAGTTTAGGAAACTCTGCAGCCTATTTGTTCACAGGAAGCTCCCGCAAGGTGATAAACACTTAAAAACAGATTATCTAGTGGTTATGAAAGCAATATTCAGCCTTCCTTATTACTGAGTCTAGTTTGTAGCTCTCATGTTGAGTGGGAGGGTCATCTTGCTCTCCTCCATCATGGCTACACTTCCATGTATTCATGTGTTTACCACTCTTGGTATAACGATCAAAGGCTACTATGTGGTCTACTTTCTACTGAAGGTCTAATGGGTTAGGGATGTCTCAGTGGTTAGCACTGCCGCCTCGTAGCGCCAGGGACCTGAGTTTGATTTTAACCTTGGGTGACTGTGTGGAGTTTGCATGGGTTTCCTCCAGGTGCTTTCACAGTTTCCTCTCACAGTTTAAGATGTGCAGGTTTGGTGGATTGGTCATGGTAAAATGTGGATTTACGCGGATAGGATGGAGGTGTGCGTCTGGGTGGGAGGATCTTTGGTAAAAACAAGGACTGCAGATGCTGGAAACCAGATTCTGGATTAGAGTGGTACTGGAAAAGTACAGCAGTTTAGGCAGCATCTGAGGAGCAGGATCTTTGGAAGATTCGATCCTGACTTGATGGGCAAAATGACCTCTTTCTGTATTGCTGGAATTATGTGATACTGTAGTTAATCCAGATGATCACAGAATGCAGCAGCTCCTTGTGAGTCTCCTTTTACTTGGAATGATCTCAGGATTTGCTGGCAATATGGAACAGGCCCATTTCCTGCATTTCTAGACACCTTGGGTTTAAAATGATTTCTTTATTATTTAGGAAATAACAGATTAATGTAGCATCTGATAACAGCCTCAGCTTCTGTAAATATGAACTAAATAAATTACTTTTGAAGTGCAATCAATATTGCTTTATATAGAAACAGTAAACTGTCACAACTGGACTGGAATATCAACTTAGCTCATGTACTGAATTGTGTAATTTCTTTACCTGATTTTAAGTAGCACATAACAATGTTTTAATTAACATTTCAGTGAAGTGTAAATGGTTGGGCTTGAGTGTGGCTTAGTTCTGAAGAGCATCTAACAGTAAAATTCCAGAACTTTGACATTATGAAATGTTTTCATTTATTCCTTTATTTTAAATTTGTTTCCTTCATTAGCCGAGGCTTAGAGTTTAAGACCAGGAAAGTTATGGTGGAACTATATAAAATATTGGTTAGGGCACAGCAAGAGTATTGTGAGCAGTTCTGGAGGGATGTTTTAACACTGGAGAGGGTGCAAGGGGATTTACCAGAATGTTGTTTGTACTAGAGAGATTGTTATGAAGGGAGATGGATAAGCTGGGGTTATTTTCCTTAGAGCAGAGAAGATTGAGAAGGAATATGATTAAGGTGTATGCAATTATGTGGAGCATAAATAGGGTAAGACAGGAATAAACCTTATTGGAGAGATCAGTGACCAGGGACCATAGATTTACAGTGAGAGACAAGAGGTTTAGAGGAGATGTGAGGAAAAACTCTTTCACCCAAAGGATAGTGAGAATCTAAAACTCACTGCCTGTAAGGCTGGTAGAGGCAGAAACCTTTATAACGTTCAAGAAGTATGTAGATGTGCACTTGCGATGTCAAGGTATACAAAGCTGTGGGCCAAGTGCAAGAAAACGGATTGGATTTGTTGAGTGTTTATCTTTGACCAGCACAGAAGCAACGGACTGAAGGCCCTTTTGTAGAGATCTAAGCACAAAAACTCTAAATATAAAATTATGTGGAGTATATTCTAGTCAGTGGGATTCAGTATTACTAGATATAGACTTGTCACTGTATAGCACTGGAATATATTGGCAGACCTGCCTGTGCCCTTCACTACTTTATAAACATTTAGAGAGGGCTGTCACTGTATAACAATGGGTTGAAGTTCCGGTGTGTACAATATGTTCATGTCATCCTGGGTTTACTACTCTGGTGACTACCACACTGTATCACTGTTTGACACTGGCACATAGATACTGTTTGTTTTGTCAATGTTGTACAATCCTTGATACCTGATGAACAAGAAAAGAAATTAATCCCATAGAGTCATAGTTTTTATAATGTCAAAAAATGTCCTTCATGTCCAAGCCAGTCATCAAACATACATCAGTTCTGAAGCTATTTTCTAACATGCCTATAGCTCTGTAACCTATGGCATTTCAAGTATTTAGCTAAATACTACTTGATAGTTCCTGCTTTTACAACCCATTTAGACAGTGATTTCTGGATCTACCCCCAAACCCGTGAGTGAATCTTTACTAGACAACCACCTGATGAAGAGCGATGCTCCGAAAGCTAGTGTGCTTCCAATTAAACCTGTTGGACTATAACCTGGAGTTGTGTGATTTTTAACTTTGTACACCCCAGTCCAACACCGGCATCTCCACATCATGTTTACTAGAATCCACTGTACTTCCTAGTGTTAACTTGAATCTCTGCCTGACACCTTGTTGACGACCATACTAAGTGTAAATGTTCTCCATATCTACATGATCTATGCTCATCATCCACCTTGTACACCTCAATTAGATCCCACTGCTCAAGGAAAACAACCTGACCTTCTCCAGCTTCTCTTTGTAACTGATTCATTCCAGGACAGGCAGCATCTTGGTGAATCTTTTCTGCACCCTCCCTAGTGCAATCACGTCCTTCCCATTGTGTGGCAACCATAAATGCACTGTGTACCTCTGTGAACTGATGTGTGTTCAATGGTGATTTATGAAGGCAAACATTCCATAAGCCACCTTACCCACACTAGCTCACTGCCTTCAAGGATCTATGGACATGCACAGCAGTGATCCCCCGTAACTAGCTTCTTACCAATCAATGTTTATTCCCTTGTCTTGTTAATCTTTCCAAAATGCATCACCTATACTTTCCAAAATGAAGTTTCATTTGCTGCTGTTCAGCTCATCTGACCAGCCTGTCTATACAGTAATGTAGTTTTCATGAAATAGTCATAGTCATAGAGGTATACAGCATGGAAACAGACCCTTCGGTCCAATGCATCCATGCCGACCAGATATCCCAACCCAATCTCGTCCCATCTGCCAACACCTGGCCCATATTCCTCCAAACCCTTCCTATTCATATACCCATCCAGATGCCTTTTAAATGTTGCAATTGTACCAGCCTCCAACACTTCCTCTGGCAGCTCATTCCATGCTCATACCACACTCTGCGTGAAAAAGTCCCTTTTAAATCTTCCCCTCTTACCCTAAACCCTCTACTTCTGGACTCCCCCACCCCAGAGAAAAGACTTTGTCTATTTATCCTACCCATGCCCCTCATGATGCTATAAACCTCTATAAAATCACCCCTCAGCCTCCAACGCTTCAGGGCAAACAGCCCTAGCCTATTCAATCTCTCCCTATAGCTCAGGGACCAGAACTCAGTGTAGTGGCCATCACTAAGACGAAGGTGCTAGGGAAACTGAAAAATCTGAAGGTGGATAAATAATCTGCAATGGATGGACTACATCCCAGAAGTCTGAAGGAGATTGAAGAGGCATTGATGGTGATCTTTCAGGAATCGCTGGAGTCAGGGAGTGTCCCAGACAACTGGCAAATGGCTAATGTACCACTTCTATTTGAGAAATGAGGGAGACAGAAGACAGGAAACTATAGGTTGGTTAGCCTGACCTCAGTCGTTAGTAAGATTGTAGACACCATTAGTAAAGATAGGATTGCAGAGTACTTGGAAGTACATGCTAAAATAGGGTTAAGTCAGCACAGCTTCATGAAGGTGAGGCCATGTCTGTTAAGTGAATTAGAATTATTTGAGAGGGTAACAGGCAAGTTAGACAAAGAGCGCCAGTGGACGTGATCTATTTGGATTTCTCGACAGCCAGTGACAAAGGTGCTGCGCAGGAGGCTGCTAAGGTAAGAGCCCATGGTGTTAGGACAAAGATATTGGCATGGATTGAGGATTGGCTGACTGGCAGAAGGCTGAGAATAGGGATAAAGGGGTCTTTTTCAGGATGGCAGCCAGTGATGAATGGAGTTCTGCAGGAGTCAGTGTTGGGACACAGATATTCATGGTATATGTTAGAAATCTGGACAAAGGAATTGAGGGCATTAAGTTTGCAGATACAGGAAGCGGGGAGGTGACAGAAGGACTTGGACACGCTAGGAGAGTAGGTAGAGCAGTGGCAACTAGGATTCAGTGTGGGAAAGTGTTAGGTTGTGCACTTTGGTAGGAAGGTTAGGGACATAGATTATTTTCTATACAGACACAGGCTTTTGAAATCTGAAGCATAAAGGGGCTTGGGAGTCCGACTTCAGGATTCTCTTAAGGTTAGCATGCAAGTACAGTTGACTGTCAGGAAGGCAAACACAACATTAACCATTCATTTCAAAAGGGCTAGAATGCAGAAGCAGAAATGTATTGCCGAGGCTGTGTAAACCTCTGGTTAGAGCGCTTTTGGAATATTGAGCGCCAGTTTGGGCCCCGTAACCAAGCATGAATGTGCAGTCCATAGGAGGTTTACAAGAATGATCCTGGTAATGAAGGGCTTGTCATATGAGGAGTGATCTGGGTCTGTACTCTGAGATTAGAAGAATAAGAGAAAATCTCGTTGAAACTTGATAGAGTGAACACGAAGAAGAAGTTTGCACGAGTAAGAGATACTAAGACTTGAGGTCACAGCCTCAGAGTCAACAGCCTTTAGAATTGAGATGAGGAGGAATTGCTTCATCCAGGAGGTGGTTAATCTGTGGAACTCATTGCCACAGAGGGCTGTGGAGGCCAAATTGTTGAGTGTCAAAATCATGAGGGGCATGGATAGGATAAATAGCCAGTTTCTTCCCTGGGGTGGGGGAGTCCAGAACTTGAGGGCATAGGTTTAGGGTGAGAGGGGCCAAATATAGAAAAAGACCTAAGGGGCAACCTTTTCATGTAGAGGGTAGTACGTGTATGGAATGAGCTGCCAGAGGAAGTGGTAGAGGCAAGTACACTTACAACATTAACAGGCATCTGGACGGTATATTATTAGGAAGGGCTTGGGAGGATATGGGCCGGGTGCTGGCAGGTGGGGCTAGATTGGGTTGGGCTATCTGGTCAGCATGGACGAGTTGGACCGAAGGGTCTGTTTCAGTGTTGTACATCTCTGTGACAGAGATGGCTTCTTGATTGGTAAGGGGATCAGGGGTTACAGAGAGAAGGGAGGAGAATGGAGTTGTAAAACCATGATCGAATTGTGGAGCAGACTCTGGGCTGAATGGCCTAAATCTGCTCCTACATCTTATGGACCCAGGCCGTAGATAGGTGACATATAGGGAGTCAGGGGTGGTTGATAGCGAGGGCATGAGTGTGGCTGTCAGCGGTTCCCTTTCTTCCTCATACCAGGTCCCTAGTTGAAGCACTAATTGCCTTTGAACAAAACCCTCTCCTACCACTGCAAGCATGAAAGCAATTCAAACAGGGAGTGATTCTCTGGTTTGTGGAATGCAAAGTCACTGACTGCAACTGGGTGAACACTAACAAAGGTACTTGAGTGGCTCGTGAATGCCCACTTAAGGCTCTCAGTTAGCAGTGTGATGGGAAAGGTGTCCACTTGGTTTCCATTAACTTACTCAGAGTACAGTGAGTAAGTTAATGGTGGGGTGGCACGGTGGCTCAGTGACTAGCACTGCTGCATCACAGCACCAGGAACCCAGGTTCGATTCTGGCCACGGGTGACTGTCTGTGTGGAGTTTGCACATTCTTCTCTGCGTGGGTTTCCTCCGAGTGCTCCTGATTCCTCCCACAATCCAAAGATGTGCAGGTTAGGTGAATTGGCCATGCTAAATTGCCCTTGGTGTTAGGAGTGAATATAGGGTAGGAGAATGGGTCGGGGTGGGATACTCTCCGGAGGGTCGGTGTGGACCTGTTGGGCCGAAGGGCCTGTTTCCATACTGTAGGGAATCTAGTCTAATCTAATCTAATCAGTAGGAGAAAGGGAGGACTGCAGATGCCAAAGATCAGAGTCAAAAAGTGTGGTGTTGGAAAAGCACAGCCGCTCAGGCAGCATCTGAGGAGCAGGAGAGTTGAGGTTTTGAGCATAAGCTCTTCATCAGGAATGTTGGGGGTGGGGCACGGTGGTGGGCAAGGGGGCTGAGAGATAAATGGGAGGAGGGTTGGGCTGGGGGTAAGATAGCTGGGACTGCGATAGGTAGATGAAGGTGGGAGGTGATGGCGATAGGTCGGAGCGGTGGGTGGAGCAGATAGATGGGAAAGAAAATGGACAGGTAGGACATTTTAAGAGGGCGTTGCCGAGTTAGAGGATTGGACTGGGGATAAGGTGGAGGGGGGGGGGAGAAGCTGAGGAAACTGGTGGAATCAACGTTGATTCCGTGTGGTTGGAGAGTCCCAAGGCGGAAAATGAGATGTTCTTCCTCCAGGGATCGGGTGGTTAGAATGTGGTGGTGGAGGAGGCCCAGGACTTGCATGTTCTTGGTGAGTGGGAGGGGGTGTCAAAGTGTTCGGCCAAGGGGCAGTGGGGTTGTTTAGTGCGTGTCCCAGAGATGTTCTCTGAAACCTCTAGAATATTGAGATATTGTAAGAAATTATTGTCATAAGATTGAAAGCATTGGAAAACTTTTTAGTCACCTAGCCCCACAACTTGCTTCGTGGATAGTTGTAGGGTAAAAGAAGAAATGTTTTTAGCATGTAATCAAGGGTAAGTTGTGTTTTTCAATTTTGCTAGTTGATAGACACACTGCCTTCCCTGATTGGCTGTACATGATGTTTGTGGCTGGGAATGTTGGAGTTCCTTTATTGGAAAGATGTCTGAGTAACACAGCTATGTGACCCTGGAAAATACACTCTTATTGGCTACACCAACACTCATCTCAGTCCAGCATTGAGGAATACGCACAGCAAGAAAGAATATGGTTTAGCCAGTTTTGTCTGTGCCATCTCTCTGTAAGAACAACTTTGTAAGTTCTAATGAACTGCCTTATCCCTGTTGTGCCGTAAAGAGTTTTCTGCCCATTTTTTCCACATACTTTGACTTTACAGACAAGCTTGTCATATGCTATTTTATCAAACCCTATCCTAATTCTATTTGTCATTTATGTGTGTTCCATTTGTTTATTCCCCAATTTTTCTGAGTAATAAACCTCCTTTGTCATTTTGCTGGGTAATTGAAAGAAGGGAGAAAACTAGGAATGACAGACTGTTTAACCTAACATCAATAAAAGGAAAATACTGCAGCCTATTAGAAAGGATGTGATCACACGACGCTGAGAAATTACCAACAGGCTTACTTAAGAGCATCACTGTTAGTGACGAACTTATCCATACGAGTTCTTCACCTTAATATTATGTAGTGACAGGCCTGTCTCCGCCAGTATATAACACAATATTATACAGCCACTGATTTGTCCCCACCAGAACTGCAACCCAGAGTTGTACGATGGCAGAACTGCACCACCGCCAGTACGCTGCCTCAATGTTTTACAGCAATAGTACTGTGAATTCCGTTGCATCATCGTTCCATTAGAGGTTCCTTTTAACTTCAACTATTTAACTTTTCTTTGACTCAGCAGTTACTATCTCTGAGTCAGATGGTTGTCAGTTGTAGTTCTCCTCTGAAGAGCTGAACACGTATGCCAGGCGGACACATCAGTGAAGTGCTGTTGGTTCACTTTGGCAGTATTCATTCAGTTATTTTTAAGTGATTAATGCATTTAAACTTTGGCAATCCATCCCTCAAAGCCCAGATTACTGACCTCTGTTGGTAACTGGATTTTCCAGTTATGTTTTGCTTTGTGAGTGGCTGCTTTTAGTGATGTACTGAATGGGAACCCACTTTGAGTCCCAATCAATAGTTTGAAAACCTGCCAATTTATGTGGCTGTTTAGGTTCTGGATGTAGGTTTGCTCGCTGAGCTGGAAGGATCATTTTCTGACGTTTTGTCACCATACTACGTAATATCTTCAGTGAGCCTCAGGATGAAGCACTGGTGGTATTTCCTGCTTTATATTTATATGTTTGGGTTTCCTTGGGTTGGTGATGTCATTACCTGTGGTGATCTCATTTCCTGTTCTTTTTCTCAGGGGGTGGTAAATGGGGTCCAAGTCAGTGTGTTTGTTGATAGAGTTCCGGTTGGAATGCCATGCTTCTAGGCATTCTCGTGCATGTCTCTGTTTGGCTTGTCCAAGGATGGATGTGTTGTCCCAGTCAAAGTGGTATCCTTCCTTATTTGTATGTAAGGATATTAATGAGAGAGACTCATGTTGTTTTGTGGCTAGTTGATGTTCATTTATCCTGGTGGCTAGTTTTCTGCCTGTTTATCCAATGTAGTGTTTGTTACAGTTCTTGCACGGTATGTTGTAGACGTCATTAGTTTTGATTGTTGACTGTATAGGGCCTTTCAAGTTCATTAGCTGCTGTTTTAGTGTGTTGGTGGGTTTGTGGGCTACCATGATGCCAAGGGGTCTGAGTAGTCTGGCAGTCATTTCCGAGATGTCTTTGATGTAGGGGAGAGTGGCTAGGGTTTCTGGACATGTTTTGTCTGCTTGTTTGGGCTTGTTGCTTAGAAATCAGTGGACTGTGTTCATTGGGTACCCATTCTTTTTGAATACTCTGATAAGGTGATTTTCCTCTGCTCTATGTAGTTCTTCTGTGCTGCAGTGTGTGGTGGCTCATTGAAATAATGTTCTGGTGCAGGTTTGTTTGTGCATGTTGGGATGATTGCTTCTGTAGTTCAATATTTGGTCTGTATGTGTTGTTTTCCTTTATACGGAGGTTTTGTCCGAAGGCTCACTAGAAAATGTTATCTAGTATGGTGATGAAATGTATGAAAATGAACCTCGCAGCTCAGCGAGCAAACCTACATCCAGAACCTCAACCTGAGTTACAAATCTCAAAACTCGCTGTATAGGTTTTATGCTTCAGCCCATATGGACGCATGAATTAGGAACTTGAGTAGGATACTGAGCTTCTCGAGCTGGCTACATCTTTCAGTATGATCGTGGCTGATCTGATTGTAACCTCAAATCTACACTCCCACCTAACCCAATTACATTTCAGCACCATTATTATGAGAAATATCTGCCTCTGACTTAAAAATATTCAAGAACTTTGCTTCCACCACGTTTTCTAGAGGAGTTCCAAAAACTCACTCCTGTCTGAAACAAAAATATTGCTTCATATCTGTTTTGAATGAGCACCCCCTAATTTTTTTTCTACAGGATGTTTAAGATTCTTCCATAAGAAAAAAACATCCTCTCAACATCTACCCTGTCAAGACCCCTTAGGATGTTTTGCCTCACTTACGTCAACTTTCTAAATTTCCCTGGGACGGGAAAGGTTCCAGTGGATTGGAGAATGGCTAA
Organism: Chiloscyllium plagiosum; assembly: GCF_037043375.1. Taxonomy (NCBI): domain Eukaryota; kingdom Metazoa; phylum Chordata; class Chondrichthyes; order Orectolobiformes; family Hemiscylliidae; genus Chiloscyllium; species Chiloscyllium plagiosum. The sequence goes on along the minus strand of NW_028270170.1, from coordinate 46,757,368 downwards.
TATAACACCCTTATTCAAAAAGGGAGGGAGGCAAAATGTGGGAAATTACAGACCAGTAGTTTAACATCTGTTGTTGGGACAGTGTTAGAATCAATTATCAAGAAAGCAATATCAGGACATTTGGAAAGTCAAAACGCTATCCATCAGAATCAGTATGGTTTTATGAAGGTCAAATTATGTTTGACTAATTTGCTAGAGTTCATTGAAGATGTAACAGGCAAGGTGGTTAATGGGGATATTGTAATTGTAATTTATCTGGATTTCTGGAAGGCATTTGATAAGGTGCTGCACAAAAGGTTAACAAGGTTCGATTATATGGGATTAGGGATAATTTATTAGCATGGACGGATGACTGGCAGGTGGACAGAAGACCGAGCTGGGATAAAATTTTTTTTCTGAATGGCAAGATGTAATTAGTGGAGTGCCACAGAGTTTGGTCCTTGGATCCTAGCTATTTTCAATCTACAACATGGATAGGAATCATAGAATCCCTACAAGTGTGGAAACTGGCCATTAGGCCCAACAGGTCCACACCGACCCTCTGAAGAGTAACCCATCCGGACCCATTCCCCTACTACTCTACATTTACCCTTAACTAATGACTCTAACCAACACATCCCTGAACACTATGGGCAATTTAGCATGGCCAATTCACTTAGCTTGTACATTTTTGTACTGTGGGAAGAAACTGGTTCACCTGGAGGAAACCCACGCAAACACCGGGAGAATGTGCAAACTCCACACACAGTCGCCTGAGGCTGGGATTGAACCCAGGTCCCTGGCGCTGTGAAGCAGCAATGCTAACCACTGAGACCCCATGGTTCTATAGTCAAATTTGTGAATGAGCCAAAAACAGGAAGAGCGAAAATTGCAATGAGGAAATAAGAACTTTACAAATGAATATAGGTAGGTTAGAAGAGTGGGCCAAAATGTGGTAGATGGAGTTTAATGTGGCTAAGTGTGACATCTTGCATTTGAGCCGAGAAATTGGGAAGGTGACCTGTTGTCTTAATGGGGAGAGACTTCGGGGTGCTCCAGTGCAGAGGGATGAAGGTGTACTCGTTTATGGGTCACAGAAAACGAGCATGCAGGTACAGCAGATATAAAGAAAGTGAGTGGAATGTTGGCTTTTGTAGCTAAAGAACAGAATATAAAGGTAAGGAAGTATTGTTGCAATTATACAAAATATTGGTGAGACTGCACCTGGAATATTGTGCAGTTTTGGTCCCCTTATTTGAACAAAGATGTAATGGTATTAGAGGCAGTTCAGAGGAGGTTCATTAGATTGAGCCCAGACATGAGGGGTTTGTCGGATGAAGAGATTGAACAGTTTAGGCCAAGGCTTTCTGGAATTTAGAAGAATGAAGCGTGTTCAAATTGAGTTTTTTAAGATGATAAAAGGTATGGATAAAATAGACATGGAATGGATGTTTCCTCTTGTGGGGCATTCTAAAATGAGTGGTCAAAGTCTTAGGATAAGGAGTAGCAAATTTAAAACAGTTGTGGAAATACTCCTTCTCCCAAAGGGTTGTAAATCTGTGGAATTCGCTCCAGTAAGGTACTGTGGATGCTGCGACAGGGAGTAAATTTAAGGAGGAGTTAAACAGATTTTTGATTGGTAATGGGATGAAGGGATATGAAGAGAAGGCAGGAATATGGGGGTGAGGAGTATATCAGTCATGATCGAATGGTGGAGCAGTCAGGATGGGCCGAATTGTCCTAACTCTGCTCCTATAACTTATGAACTTTTCCTTTTCTAACCGCTATTGCAAGCCTAGCTTCTCCAAGCTTTCCTCAATAGACAACCCCAGTTCCAGTTTTTTTTTGTCTTTTCTGCCTGAAGCTCACCCTTCCTTAAGTAAAGTTGTTTAGACTTCAGTCAAGATTAGAATAGTCCTGGAAATGCACTGCAGGTCAGTCAGTATCCGAGAAGCAGGAAAATCGATATTTCGGGCAAAAGTCCTTCATCAGGAATTCTGGTCTACTTACAGGCCAATCGACCCAACCAGTCCATGCTCCAATTTAGATTAGATTAGATTCCTTACAGTGTGGAAAGAAGCCCTTTGGCCCAACCAATCCACACCAACCATCTGGAGAGTAACCCACCCAGACCCACTTCCCTCTGACTAATGCACCTAACACTATGGGCAATTTAGTTACACTTGGCAAGCTACAAAAAAGTACAATCATGCAGTTTCGGTGATGTTGATTGAGGATAAGTTTTGGGCAGGACACGGGAGATAATTCTGCAGTTCTTCCTCACGATAGTGCTGGGAAGTCTTTTATGTCCATCTGTGTAGGCAGATGGAGTCCCAAAGATCACAAAATGTGGCATCTCCAGCTGATTTGACTGTTGTGTTTAAATCCTGGAGTGGGACTTGATTCTGGAACCCAGAGCTAGGATTAACAGTATTTCTGAGGTGTAATTTCTGTTGTTTCACATTGAATAAAACTGTCCACTTTGTATTTCAATAGACTTTCAGTAAACTCAGAGCATTTCAGCAGTTTAAACTGTGTTTCCTGAATGAACATTGCAGGATATGTCCATGTTCTGGATTTGTCTGCAAATTGAACACAATACTGATATTATGTGGTACTGTCTGTTGGTAGGCTGTCCAGGCAGTTCTAATGGGCAGAATGTGTTCTAGCTTTCTTCTGCTATTGTGCTGTCCCTACCATGTGATGGACCATATTTTTTTTTCTGTACAAATGCTGGTGAATTAGTGATCCCTCACTCCACGGAATGTTAATGTGCTTTACCTCCTAACTGATAATACGTAAGTAGTGTTGGGGCAAATTAGCATCTCTTAATTTGATACCTAGACATTTGACTCAGTTTGTGTTTTCTGTTCAGTAATTTCAAAGAAGAAACAGGTTAAGTAGCTGCAGAGGCTGTTCAATACATTTCACGATAGTTTACCGCAGTAACTGCTATAGGGTTATTTTGTAATATCCACTGCTATTGTACAGTTGACTGAGGATGAGCTGTTTTACCACAGTCTGGCACCAGCACCGAACATCGGTGTTTTACTACAATATCACTGCTTCATGAATCTTGTATTACAATTGCTCTGTAAATTAATTAATCCTTGTTATATGAACTTTGCAAATATCTGGAAATGATTCCATAAATGGTAGATGAATGAATAGGTAAATATATTTAGTGTTTAGAGAAGTGGTGAGTGATAAGATAGACAGCAACTGAACTTCCTGTCCTTCAATTAGTGCCTTGCAATCTATTCTGCTTGTCTTTACTCAAATCATAGAATCTCAACAGTGTGAAAGCAGGCCACATAGACTCTTGGAGTGCACCCCAACCCTCCAAAGTGTATCCCACCCAGACCCCCCCCCCCAACTCTATAACCCTGCGTGTCCAATAGTTAATCCAGCTAGCCTGTACATTCCCTGGACTGTATGGGCAATCTATCTAACCTGCACATTTTTGGACCTGGGGAAGCACCTGGAGGAAACCACTGCAGACATGGGGAGAATGTGCACACTCCACACAGACAGTCACCCCATGGTGGAATCAAACCCAGGACCCTGGCCTGTGAGGCAGCAGTGCTAACCACTCTGCATCTGTGCTGCCCAAATATCTACAGTGTTCATTTGTCTCAACCTTTTGGATTTCTAAATCTCCTTTCTTCTTTTGCCTCTCTGTTAGTTTAAGTCAGACTCACAACTTCCATCCTATGATCTGCAAGAACACTGATTCAGGTTAAGTGGAGCTTGTCTCAGTGGAACAGCTTACTCCATCAGTCTCTGAATACTGGTGTCAGCGACCCATGAGCTAAAACCTTGCCTTCTCTCCCCCCATTCTTTCGACTATATGTTTAATTGTGTAAGCTGATTGATGCATGACTCGAGTTAGAACCTAGCAATGGTTATCTTTTCCAGTTCTGAATTTAAATTTGGTCCCTAACTGGTCAATATTCTCAGCAAAACATTACTTCTGTTCTTCCCAGTGCTAGATATGTCAAGGTTCACACATGGACTGAAGCAATAGATCCTCACACGATGCACCCTGAGAAAATATCCTTACACCTGGTCCCAGGCAGACAACCCAACTTTTGAAACTTCTGTTCAGGGCTGCTGAGAACAGGATCTATTCCCTGACTAAACTGAATTGATAGGCGTATGGTGTGTTAGCTTTCATTAGCAGGGGGATTGAGTTTAAGAGCTGCGAGGTAATGCTGTAGCTCCACAGAGCCCCGGTTAGACCACACTAGGAATATTATGTTCAGTTCTGGTTGCCTCATTATAGGAAGGATGTGGGAGTTTAGAGAGGGTGCAGATGAGATTTACCAGGGTGCTGTCTGGACTAGAGGGCATGTCTTATGAAGAGAGGTTGAGGCCATTCAAGCTTTTCTTATTGGAGCAAAGAAGGGTGAGAAGCGACTTGTTTGAGGTGTACAAGATGATGAGAGGCATAGAGCGAACAGTCAGAGACTTTTTCCCAGGGCAAAAATGGCTATTCCAAGAGGGCATAATTTTAAGGTGATTGGAGGAAGGTTTAAGGGAAATGTGAGAGGTTGGTTCTTTACACACAGAGTGGTGGGTGCATGGAATGCACTGCCGGCAGTGGTATTAGAGTCAGATACATTAAGGGCATTTACGCGATTCTCGGATATGCACAAGGGTGATAGCAAAATGAAGGGTATGTAGGTTGGTTTGATCTTAGAGTAGGATAAAAGGTTGGCACAACATCAAAGGGTCTAGTAATTTCCGTATTTCTTTTCCCTTTCCCCATTTGAATGGTATCCTGTACTATGGTTGGTTTTCTCATTTATCTGGCAGCCCTTGAGCTCTTCCATGCAGGTAGCATGCCTGTGGGTCCAAATCATGTGCTGTGAGGGTCTTGCTTTACTACAAGCCCATATCTGCCTGACTTGCGGTCAGACCCTCCTGTCTCTGACCAATTTCCAAGTCTAAAGTTCTAATTAACCCAAGGAGTGTGATTGCCTTCTGGAGTGAAGTGAGCAAGTGACTCTCCTATCTGTGGCCCTGCAATGTTTGTTGTTTGGTCTACACCTCAGCGACCAGGAGCTGAACTTGCTCACACCGCGGACACTCCTGGCTGATATAGTTCTGCAGTGCATTCCACAAGCTGCCTAATGTTGCAGTGGTGGTACACAACAACCTTATCAGGCCTCCCAACACCTTTTATTTGGTCACTTAACCAATTGCCAATTTAGTAAAGGAAAGTAAGGCTTGGGGCATAAAGAAGTGGGCACTGATCAGTTGAAGGTTTTTTTTAAAAAAAGCAGCACCTTCTTCACTCACTGGACCATATTTGCACTTAAATTTCATTGCCAGTTTAGCACTCAGTTCAGTAAGCATTCTGTTCCTGGACCACTCTGCTTCCCACTGTAAATTGACAGTTACACTTTGAGAAAACAATATTAAAACTTCTATTTTTCCCCCATCTTACTGTCTCAGCATTTTTAACCACTGCTTTTAAACTCTGTCTTAAGAAACTAGCACTTTAAACTGGAAACATGGTCTGACAAGAATGTTTATATTTGTAGATTCTCACTTTATTTATGCTGAATTAAGTTTCATTTATGTCAAAATAAGCCTCATTTCCTAATGGCGCTGTTTCTTGGCATCCTAATTGTCTATTCATGCTTGAGCTGAGGTATTGTGTTTTAACTATCAACAGTGGTGATGGGATGACAGCATCTCCGTCTCATTTTGCCTGATCCCTGCTAAAAGATTGCAAGGCAATAATCTGGAGTTCGGAAATGGGGGACACGGAGGCTGATTGTGTGTCCAGTTCCATACCATCTGAGATCAGCTTACTTGGCACAGATTTCCCAGGGTGGTGCGGGTCACTTTTGCTTTGCAGTTACCAGCTGCTGCAATGAAGAACACACAATGTTCTGTTCCAGTCCAGCTTCAGGATCTTAACTCCAGAGTTTGTCCAACACATATGGTGTCATTTATGAGTAAAACTATTCTGAAGCTTCTAGTAGTGCAGTTTATGTGTGAACTAGCACGTACTGTGCTTGGGTAATAATTCACCCAAGGCAGATGGTCAGTTTTTCATGGGTGGACTGTGGAGTGAGACAAATAAAGAAAATGGACTGATGAACCCAAATCATTTAAATCCATTGACAGGTTACTGCTTACCCTTTATTGAAGTCAAGAGTGTGGTGCTAGAAAAGCACAGCAGGTCAGGCAGCATCTGAGGAGCAGGAACATCAGTATTTCGGGCATAAGCCCTTCATCGGAGTCTGATCTCCAGCATCTGCAATCCTCACCTTCTCCAAGTCAATGTGTTTGTTGATAGAGTTCCAGTTAGAATGCCATGCTTCTAGAAATTCTTGTGCCTGTCTCTGGCTTGTCCTAGGATGGTCTTTGTCCCAGTTAAAGTGGTGTCTTTCCTCATCCGTATATAAAAGTACTAATGAGAGTGGGTCATGTCTTATTGTGGCTAGTTGTTGTTTATGTATCCTGGTGGCTTGTTTGTCCAATGTAGTGTTTGTTACAGTCCTTGCACGGTATTTTGTAGATAACATTAGTTTTGCTTGTTGTCTGTATAGGGCCTTTCAAGTTCATTAGCTGCTGTTTTAGTGTGTTGGTGGGTTTGTGGGCTACCATGATGCCAAGGGGTCTGAGTAGTCTGGCAGTCATTTCCGAGCTGTCTTTGATGTAGGGGAGAGTGGCGAGGGTTTCTGGACATGTTCTGTCTGCTTGTTTGGGTTTGTTGCTGAGAAAGCGTTGGACTGTGTTCATTGGGTACCCATTCTTCTTGAATCCCCTATATAGGTGATTTTCCTCTGTGCTGCAGTGTGTGATGGATCATTGAAATAACGTTCTGATGCAGCTTCATTTGCGGGTGTTGGGATGATTGCTTCTGTAGTTCAATATTTGGTCCGTATGTGTTGTTTTCCTGTAGACGCTGGTTTGAAGTTCCCCATTGGCTGTTCGCTCTACTGTGACATCTAGGAATGGCAGTTTGTTGTTGATTTTCCTCCTCTTTAGTGAATTTTATGCCAGTAAGGATATTATTGATGGTCTTGAACGCTTCATTTCATTTACTGATGACAAAGGTGTCATCCATGTAGCTGACCCAAAGTTTGGGTTGGATGGTCAGCAGAGCTGTTTGTTCGAGTCTCTGCATTAGTGCCTCTGCTAAGAACCCTGATATCGGCAATCCCATGGGTGTAGGTTTTGTTGTTGAAGGTGAAGTGAGTGGTAAGGCGTAGGTCCACTAACTTGACGATATTGTCCTTGCTGATGAGGTTGGTGGTGTTTGGTGCATGTGTCTTTGGTTCTTCTGACAGTATAATCAATGCTTCCTTGGCCAGGTTGATGTTGATGGATGTGAGCAAGGCTGTTACATCACAGGAGACTATTATTTCATCCTCTTCTATCTTGGTGTCTTTGATCCTCAGGAATTCTTGGGTAGAGTGGCATGAGTCTTCTACTAAGTGTTTTAGTCTTTGGTGTAGCTCCTTGGCCAGTCTGTAAGTTGGTGTTCCAGATTAGTGAGACTATGGGTCTGAGGGGGGCTCCTGGTTTGTGAATTTTGGGTAATCCATAGAAGCGTGGTGTGTTGGGTCCGTCTGGTTTCATTTTTTTTGGAAGGCGGTCTTATTTATTTCTCCAGATTTCTGAAGTGTTTTGAGTAGGGCTGTGATTTGGTTCTCTGGTTGTGGGGTCGAGTCTGTCGCCACTTGTTGGTAAGTGTTGGTATCTGCAAGTAGTGCATTTGCTTTCTCAATGTCGTCTTTTTGATTTCAAATGCCTGTCAAACGTTCTTTGTCTGCAGGTAGGATAACAATGTTTTTATCTTTTTTTAGTCTGTCTAGTGCTTTCCTTTCTTGTATATTGAGTGTTTTCTTCCTTTTTCCTGCTTAATGTTGGTGCAACTATCTGTATGATGGTTTGCTGGATTTCTTCTGTGAGTTGGTTGTCTTTCAGTTTTGAAGTTGGCTAACATAGTGCCACTGTTTAAGAAAGGTGGTAAGGACAAGCTAGGGAACGATAGACCGATGAGCTTGACATCGGTGATGGGCAAGTTGTTGGAGGGAATCCTGAGGGACAGGATTTACATGTATTTGCAAAGACAAGGACTGTTTAGGGATAGTTAGCATAGCTTTCTGTGTGGCAAATTATGTCTCACTAACTTGATTGAGTTTTTTGAAGAAGTAACAAAGGGGATTAATAGGGGCAGAACGATGGACATGATCTATATGGACTTCACTAAGGCGTTCAACTAGGTATCTCATGGTAGACTGGTTAGCAAGGTTAGATCACGTGGAATACAGGGAGAATTAGCCATTTGGACTTGCTCAAAGGTAGAGGACAAAGGGTGCTGGTGGAAAGTTGCCTTTTTGACTGGATACCTGTGACCACTGGTGTGCCACAAGGATCAGTGCTGCGTCCATTGCTTTTATTCATTGATATAAATGAATTGGATGTGAACATAGGAGGGGTAGTTAGTAAGTTTGCAGATGACAACTAAATTGGAGATGTGGTGGACATCCAAGAGGGCTACCTCAGAGTGCAACAGTATCTTGGTCAGATGGGCCAGTGGGCTGAGGAGTGGCAGATGGAGTTTAATTTGGATAAATGTGAAAGTTTGGAAAGACAAATCAAAGCAGGAGTTATACACCTTTAATGGTAAGGTCCTGGGGAGTGAAGCTGAACAAAAAGACCTTGGCGTGCAGGTTGATAGTTCCTTGAACGTGGAGTAGTAGGTAGATAGGATAGTGAAGAAGGCTTTTGGTATGCTTTCCTTCATTGGTCAATGCATTGAGTATAGGGGTTGGGAGATCATGTTGTGGCTGAACAGCACATTGGTTCAGCCACTTTCGCGATATTGTCTACAATTCTGGTCTCCCTGCTATAGGAAGGATGTTGTGGAACTTGAAAGGGTTCAGAAAAGATTTACAAGGACTTTGCCAGAGTTGGAGAGTTTGCGCTGTAAAAGAGAGGCTGAATTGGCTGGAGCTGTTTTTCCTGGAGTGTCAGAGGCTGAGGGGTGACCTTATAGAGGTTTATAAAATCATGAGGGGCATGGATAGGGTAAATAGACAATGTCTTTTCCCTGGCCTGGAGGAGTCCAGAATTAGAGGGCATAGATTAGGGTGAGAGGGGAAAGATTTAAAAGAGACTTAAGGGGCAACGTTTTCTAGTAGAGGGTGGTGTGTACATGGAATGAACTGTGCGAAGATTTGTAGCTCGGGTGCTCGTTGTTGTGGTTCTGTTCGCCGAGCTGGAAGTTTTTGTTGCAAACGTTTCGTCCCCTGGCTAGGCGACATCATCAGTGCTTGGGAGCCTCCTGCGAAGCGCTTCTTTGATGTTTCCTCCGGTGTTTATAGTGGTCTGTCCCTGCCGCTTCCGGTTGTCAGTTTCAGCTGTCCGCTGTAGTGGTTGGTATATTGGGTCCAGGTCGATGTGTTTGTTGATGGAGTTTGTGGATGAATGCCATGCCTCTAGGAATTCCCTGGCTGTTCTCTGTCTGGCTTGCCCTATGATAGTAGTGTTGTCCCAGTCGAATTCATGTTGCTTGTTGTCTGCATGTGTGGCTACTAAGGATAGCTGGTCGTGTCGTTTCGTGGCTAGTTGATGTTCATGTATGCGGATCGTTAGCTGTCTTCCTGTTTGTCCTGTATAGTGTTTAGTGCAGTCCTTGCATGGTATTTTGTACACTACATTCGTCTTGCTCATGTTGGGTATCGGGTCCTTCGTTCTGGTGAGTTGTTGTCTGAGCGTGGCTGTTGGTTTGTGTGCCGTTATGAGTCCTAGGGGTCGCAGTAGTCTGGCAGTCAGTTCCGAGATGCTCCTGATGTATGGTAGTGTGGCTAGTCCTTTTGGTTGTGGTATGTCCTCGTTCCGTGGTCTTTCTCTTAGGCATCTGCTGATGAAGTTGCGCGGGTATCCGTTTTTGGCGAATACCTTGTAAAGGTGTTCCTCTTCTTCTTTTTGCAGTCCTGGTGTACTGCAGTGTGTTGTGGCCCTTTTGAATAATGTCCTGATGCAGCTTCGTTTGTGTGTGTTGGGGTGGTTACTTTCATAGTTTAGGACTTGGTCTGTGTGTGTGGCTTTCCTGAACAGAACCACAACATGGAATGAACTGCTAGTGGAAGTAGTGGAGGCTGGTAAAATTGCGACATTTAAAAGACATTTATATGGATATATGAATAGGAAGGGTTTAGAAGGACATGGGCCAAGTGCTGGCAAATGGGACAAGATTATTTTTGGATATCTGGAAGGGATGGAGAAGTTGGATCGAAACCTCTGCTTCAACGCTGGACATCTCTATAACTCTATGACCAATGTGACTTCTTCATGAACTTCCTGTAATGTCATCGTCATATGATTTGGTAAAATTGTATCACATTACGTAATTTTTTTCTTTCAGTATAAATGCTCTTGAGTTTTATATTGGAAAATCAGAAAATATTGCCAAAAATTCTAACAATACTTTGTTAATTATGTTTGTCACTATTTGGTACTCATGCACCGATGTTATCAGGAATCCTGACTGAAAGTTTGAAAATATTTTTCTGTTCCCAGTTGTGCTGTGTGTCTAACCAGTCAGGCTGGAGGATTCTTTCACTAAAACTTTCACTTTCCAGTTATTCCATTTTTCTCAGGTCAAAATTTTCAAATTGGTTTTCTTTTAAAACAGTAAGAGTCCAGGGGATGAATTGGGAGCAAAGAAGAAGAAAAAGAAACCAAAACGGAAGAAGGAGAAGGGTGGAGGGAAGCTAGACTCGGACGATCCATCTAAGGTATGGTTCAGATGTTCTGTACCATCCAGCAATCTTGATGCTGCAGACAGCCATTTATCTCCATGTAATAAAGTGTAACCTTAACAATTTTGAAAGACATCTGCACATTTCTTGTGATTTGATCTTTTTCTATACAAGTAAGATTCTTTCATGCAGCTGACTATGTATTAGATACATGGGATGGCAGGTTAAATGCAGCTGAGCAGATAAAAGCAAGTATGTTATTCAGTATGTTATTGAGTTTAATCACAGCTATGATGAAGGGCTTTTGGCGCCATAAAACATGGAAGCACAAGTCATCTATTCAACCAATCAAGTCTGCTCTGCCATTCAGTGAGATTGTGGCTGATTTGATACTCCTCCACTCCGTTCTCCTGCCTTTTTTCCGGAATCCTTGATTCTGTGACTAATTAAAAAAAACTGTCTGAATTTGTTTTGAGTTTACCTCATGGCCCAGTCTTACTGCCATCTGAGAGAAAAAAATGTTTCCTCATCTCTCTCTTAAGTGGACAACTCCTTACTTTGAGATATGCTTTCTGGTTCTAGACTCTGCAACCAGGGATAAGAGCCTCTCAGTATCTACTGTCAAGTCTCCTCAGAATCATACATGATTCATAAAGTCTTCTGACATTCTTCTAAACTCCAGAAGAATACAGGCCCAAACTACTCGACCTCTCCTCCTAAGAAAACCTCTCCATACCTGGAACCAACCTAATGAACATTCCCTGGACTGCCTTCAATGTCTTGTGCTGTAAGGGGACCCAACTGTTCACAGTATTCCAGTTGCGATCTGTATAGTTTTAGCAAGACCTTGTTAATTTTAGAAACGTAGAAAAAATGCTAGAGAAACTCAGCAAGTTTGGCAGCACCTAAGGAGAGAGAAACAAAATTAAAGTTTAGACGCCACGATTCCTCTTGAACTGAAAGGAGCTGGAAAATAATGGTTTTTGTACCATTAACAGGGGTGGGGGTGGGGGGAAGGGGAGAGGAGAGGGGAGAGGGGTCAAGTGGAACAGAAGGTGAGTGTACGCAGACGAAAACACAAAGGTAGTATAGGAGGTATAGTTAAGTGAAGGAAGTGTGAATGTGAAGTGGAGAAATGCACCAGCTCTGCTGAGACAAAGCCAACAAGGCGCAAACAAAACATAGCTGGAGTGGGAGCAGTGGGATATAATCAAAGTGGCGGACAGAGGTCATTGAGTCAATACAGCACGGAAACAGATCATTCGGTCCAATCAACTGAACATAATTCCCATCTTAACTATTAATTCCACATAAAGAGATCACAGTTCAGATGGCCATGAAAGGGGTACAGTATAATTAGATTTAGATTTTTTTTTAGATTATATTACAGTGTGGAAACAGGCCTTTCGGCCCAACAAGTCTACATCGACCCGCCGAAGCGCAACCCACCCATACCCCTACATTTGGTGGGCGGCACGGTGGCAGAGTGGTTAGCACTGCTGCCTCACAGCGCCAGAGACCCGGGTTCAATTCCCGACTCAGGCGACCGACTGTGTGGAGTTTGCATGTTCTCTCCGTGTCTGCGTGGGTTTCCTCCGGGTGCTCCGGTTTCCTCCCACAGTCCAAAGATGTGCAGGTTAGGTGAATTGGCCATGCTAAATTGCCCTTAGTGTTAGGTCATAAGGGGTAAATATAGGGGTATGGGTGGGTTGCGCTTCGGCGGGTCGGTGTGGACTTGTTGGGCCGAAGGGCCTGTTTCCACACTGTAAGTAATCTAATCTAATTTACCCCTTACCTAACACTACGGGCAATTTAGCATGGTCAATTCATCTGACCTGCACATCTTTGGACTGTGGGAGGAAACCGGAGCACCCGGAGGAAACCCACGCAGACACGGGAAGAACGTGCAAACTCCACACAGTCAGTCGCCTGAGGCGGGAGTAGAACCCGGGTCTCTAGCACTGTGAGGCAGCAGTGCTAACCACTGTGCCACCGTGCCGCCAATTACTTTAATCAACCTGCTATGTGTGATACACCCCAGGGTTTGGGACTTGAACCCAGATTTTCTGGTCCAGACATGTATGCACTACCACTGAGGGTCAGTTTAGCTCAGTTGGCTGGACAGTTGTTTGCAAAGTAGTTTGATGCCAGCAGCGTGGATTCAAACCCGCACTGCTGAGGTTACCATAAACAAAAACAAAAATTGCTGGGAAAGCTCAGGAAGTCTGGCAGCATCCATGCCAGTGCCCCAAGGAGTTAACAGTTTTGAGGAGTGGCCATTGGACCCAAAACATTAACTCTGACCTCACTTCACAGGCACTGCCACACCCCCCGAGCACTCCCAGCAACCCCTGTTCTTGTTTTTGTTTGCAATTGACAGCATCTGCAGTTCTTTCGATTTTTACTGAGGTTACCATGAAGGACTCCTCTTCTGAAGCTCTCCCCTTGTCTCAAGGTGGTGGCCCTCAGGTTAAATCACCATCTGTAGTCTCTCTGTAATAAGAGAGCCATCCAATGTATCATTCTCTGAAGTTGTTAAACTAAACTTAAGTCCTCAAGCTTCTGAGATACCTCAGCAGAAAATGAAATATTACTCCTTCGGCTTGCATTGAGCTTTGTTGAACATGCCCAGAAAATGCTAGTATGGAACCACATTGGTTCGTTGAAACAGCAAGTGACTGGTAGTTCGGGTCATTCTTACAGCCTACACGGAGGTGTTTCACAAAGCGGTCACTCAATCCATATTTCTTCTCTTCACTGTAAAAGAGACTGCATTGAGTAATGAATACAATGGACTAGATTGGAAGAAGTGTAAGACAAAATATTGCTTCACCTGGAAGGTGTTTTGGGACACTGGACAGTGAAGAGATGAAAGAGCAAATGTTACATCTTCTGAATTGCATAGGAAGGTGGAGTTGTGGGGAGGTGGTGAATGTAAAGGTTGAGCATGTCATAGAGTCATACACCACAGAGACAGACCCTTTGTTCCAACTCATCCCCGCTGACCAGACATCCCAATCTAACCTCGTTCCATCTGCCAGCATATGGCCAATATCCCTCTAAACCCTTCTTGTCTATATGCCCATCCAGCTTTTTAAATGTTGTAATTGTTTCTGCCTCTACCATCTACTTTGTCAACTCGTTCCATACATATACCATCCTCTGTGTGAAACAATGACCCCTCGGGCCCTTTTTTTAATCTTTCCCCTCAGCTGAAACATTTGCTGTCTTATTTTGAACTCTAGAAAGAAGACCTTGGCTACTTGCCCTATCCGTGCCCCTCATGATTTTATAAGTTTCTATACAGTCACCCCTCAGCCGCTGATGCTCCAGGGGAAATATAAAGACCCCAGCCTATTTAGTCTCTCCCAATAACTCAAACCCTCCAGTCCTGGCAACATTCTTGTAGATCTTGCCTGCACCCTTTCAAGTTTGACAACATTGTTCCTTTAAAAGGGTGACCAGAATTATATGCAGTATTCTAAAAGTGGCCTCACCAGTGTCCTGTACAGCCAGAACATGACATCCCAACTCCTATATTCAGTGTTATGACCAATGAAAGCAAGCATGCCCAGCTCCTCCTCCTTCACCCTGTCTACCTGCGACTCCACTTTCAATGAACTATGGACGTGCACCTCTAAGTCTCTTTTGTTCAGCAACACTCCACAGGGCCCTACCATTAACTGTATAGGTCCTGACCTGGTTGGCCTTGCCAAAATGCAGCACCTTACATTTATCTAAATTAAATTACGTCTTCATTGGCCCATTTGATGATGGCCTCTTTATATTCCGAGATAACCTTCTTCACTGTCCACTACATCTCCCATTTTGATGTCATCTGCAAACTTATTGTCAATGCCTCCTATATTCGCATCCAAATCATTTATGTTATCATGTTTTGTGCTGACTCCAAATGTTGTTGCCAGATTCAAAGGGGTAATGACAGCAAACATTGACAGTTTTAGCTTCAACAATATGGCTTAAAAATCCAGTCCGATGTCAGGATCTTTTAGCTGAATTTAATCATTTCCATGGTTACCTTATGAGGTGATCTTAAACCGGCAGAGGTTGCAGTATAGTGTGAAATTTGACATACAGTTATTCTTTGTACAGAAACTTAGAGGGCAAGTTAAAATAGCACACACAAAAATGTATATAGTTAAAAATCACACAACCCCAGGTTATAGTCCATCAGGTTTAATACGAAGCTCTACCTTTTGGAACGTCCCTTCTTCAACAGGTGGTTGTGGAGGACACAATTGTAAGACACAGAATTTATAGCAAAAGTTTACAGTGTGATGTAACTGAAATTTTACATTGAAAAATACCTTGATTTTTTGTTGAGTCTCTCATCTATTGGAATGACCACGCTAGTTTCACTTCTTTCATATGTAAACCACAAAACTTTTCTTTAAAAGTTACATTCTCAGGTTAACTGTAACAATTGGTGTCAGCCAGATAAGATGTTGAAAGTGTTAGCCCCCCTGTGTTCTCTGTCTGTGCCATAATGTTTAGACTGATTCTAATCTAAAAAGTGAGTTAACAGAGTCTTACATGGATTCATGCAGTTTTTGAGCAAAGTACATTGTAACTCTGCAAGTACAAATTCACCCCACAAATGTATATGTGTATGTGTGCATGTGGGTTTGTGTGTGTCTGTCTGGGGTGGCGGGTTATGAGTGTGAGAGTGTGTGTATATATGTGTGTGAAGTCTGTGAGAGTGTGTGTGTGTAAGTAAAAAAAGTGGTTAAGTCTGTGAGGATGCATGTGGGAGTGTGTGGGCGTCAACATCTTATCTGGCTGACACCAATTGTTACAATTAACCTGAGGATGTAACTTGTAAGGAAAAGTTTTGAATCACTCAACAAAACCTGAGAAGAAAATGCATTTTCTAAAAGGCATTTTTTAAAATGATAAGTTACTCCTTATAGAAGAAAAAGAAAACTTGATAAATCATTGTGGACCAATTCTGATCTAGGGCAATTACAGGATACATTAACCATTTAAAGAAGTAGGAATTACTTCTAATTCTCTTCCAAAGTTAAAAGTTTTGGAATAATACAGGAATTCTGATATGCACAAATTACAGTGTTGTAGCATTTCATTGTCCTTTCTATTAGTCCTATTAAACAGAAAATACTGGAAACATTCAGCAGTTTGGTAGCATTTGTGGTCATTGCATTTTCAGTTTTTATTTTAGATCTCCAACATCCACATTTTCCGCTTCCCTGAACTTAAGCATTTGAGTTTTGAACACACAACGTTTATGATCAAATCAGATCCATTACTAGGAGCATAGCTCTGGAGGTGGTCATTTAAATGAAGTTCAGTAACATCAGTATTGCCCTTCCTAAGAACTTGCCATACAGAAACAGGCTGAAGTTTTATTTAGGAGTGTGGTGCTATGTACAGTTGGGAAGTGGGAAGAATAAAAGAGGTGAATTTTCAAATATTTACAAAATACTTCTCATGGTTTGTTGCAATTCCAGTAAATATACAAGTAATCCCAGCTGTTTCAAGTCCTGACAATCTGAATAGAATTCCAGCTGATCCCTTCAAATCACTCAATTCCATTTGGTATACAGGGTATGTTATTAACTACACATTAATAATTAAGCTAAGTAGGCAAATAAATAAAACTGTGAGGAGTGGAGCAGAATGTGGAGACATTACAATAAACTCAGAAATGTGAAACAATGAGGAGAATTGCAACAGACGTATTGGGCAGGCATATCATAGACATAAAAGATGCAGCATAGCAACAGGTCATTCAGCCCACTGAGTCCAAACTGATATTTATGAATCACACAAGCTTCTTCCCATTCTTCTCCTAACTCGTTATCAGCATTACCCTCTATTCCCTGCCCCTCAGCTGCTTGTTATCTTCCCCTTCAATGCACTTCTAACAATTTCTTCAACCACAACCTCTGGCAGCGAGTTCCACATTCTCACCATGCTTTGGGTGATGAAGTTTCTTCTGTGTTCCCTATTGGATTTCTCATTGATGTCCTCTGGTTATGCTCTACCTACAAGAGAAGTAGTCTCTCTGTTTAAGTCTATTAAAACATTTCAGAATCTTGAAGGCCTCTATTAAATCATGACTTCATATATTTTTCTCAAGAAGCAAAAACACCCTGCCTTCCAATTCTTTGTTGATGTGTATACCCACACATTTCTGGCCTCACTTTCGGAAATCTACTCTATACCCTGTCCAGTGCCTCTATACCCTTTTTATAATACTATTACCAGAACTACACACAGTCCTCTTAAATATGCTCTAACCAAGTTTCAAAGCAAATTTAGCTCAGCATCCCGAATTTACAGTAATATAACTGTAGAAATAAGGCCGAGAGCTTGGTTTGCTTTTTTACTGGTTTACCAACTTGTAGCACAACTTTCACTAATTAATGTATTTGTACTCTGAGTCCATGTCTTTCACGTTTCGAATAATAAATGTCCTCCCTATTCCACCTCACATGTATCTATATTGAACGTCAATCGCCTCAGCATTGACTGGGATTGCATACAAATTTAAAAATTGTGGTTTTGATTCCAAAGTTGAAATCTTTAACCTAAATCATGAACAGCGGTGGTCCCAACATGAATCCTTGTGAAACATCAATTCCCAGATTCTGCCATGTTTAACCAGTATCCTTTTCTCCTACTCTCTCTAATTTTTGTCTTAAAGCCAGTTAGCAATTCAATTTGCCACTTGCCCCTACTTTAAATTCCCTGATCCTATTCATTAGTCTATTACGAGGCATCTGATGAAGGGCTTTTGCAAATCCAGATAAATCATATATACTGTGTTACCATTAACTACTCTTTCCGTTACTTCCTCAAAGATTCAATTAAGTTAATTGAACAAGTTTTTGCCTTTTGAAATCCATGCTGATAATACAATATAATGTTTCTCATTTCTAAGTATCCTCTCTCTTCTCTGCAGAGTACGGATTCCATTATTTTTCTTATTGTTAATGTTAACCTGACTGGTCTAAAATTTCCTTGACGTGTTCTGTCTCCTTTCTTAAATACAGGAACTAAATTAACTATTCATTATTCCTCAGTGCACATTTTAAAATCATTATTAAATATACATAATGATACATGGTTCCTTAATTCTTTCAAAATATGTAGATGAATCCATTTGGATTAGGGTTTTATCCTCTTGGAGCTTGATTAGTTTATTTTAAATGTTCAGAATTTAGGATCCCGGCAGCTGAAGGCATGGTGGTTGCATCATTATTCTACTGCATTGTTGTTCTACAGCATTATCTGCTCATTTTATTTACCTCAGTTATGTTTTCAGCCCGGCAGGAGTGGGTATTGCAGATGCTGGAGATTAGAGTCAAGATTAGAGTAGTGCTGGAAAAGCACAGCAGGTCAGGCAGCACCCGAGGAGCAGGGAAATCAACGTTTCGGGCAAAGGCCCTTCATCAGGAATGTGGCTGGGAGCCTCGGGTGTGGAGAGATAAATGGGAGGGGGGTACGGCTGAAGAGAAGGTAGCTGAGAGCGCAATAGTTAAATGGAGGTGATGGTGAAGTTGATAGGTCAGAGAGGAAGGTGGAGCGGATAGGTGCTGAAAATGTGTTGCTGGAAAAGCGCAGCAGGTCAGGCAGCATCCAAGGAGCAGGAGAATCGACGTTTCAGGCGTGAGCCCTTTTTCAGGAAGGGCTCATGCCCGAAACGTCGATTCTTCTGCTCCTTGGATGCTGCCTGACCTGCTGCGCTTTTCCAGCAACACATTTTCAGCTCTAATCTCCAGCATCTGCAGTCCTCACTATCTCCTCGGAGCAGGTCGGTGGAAAGGAAGATTGACAGGTGGGTCAGGTCATGAGGACGGTGCTGAGCTGGAAGGTTGGAACTGGGGTAAGGTTGGGGAGGGGAAATGAAAAAACTGGTGAAGTCCACATTGATGCCCTGGGGTAGAAGGGTCCAAAGGCGGAAGATGAGGCATTCTTCCTCCAGGCATCGGGTAGTAAGGCAGTGGCGATGGAGGAGGCCCAGGACCTGCATATCCTCGGCGGAATGGGAGGGGTGTTGAAATGTTCGGCCATGGGGCGGTGGGGTTGATTGGTGCGGGTGTCCTGCAGATGTTCCCTGAAGCGCTGTGCAAGGAGGCGTACGGTCTCCCCAATGTACAGGAGGCCGTATCGGGAGCAACGGATACAGTGAATGAGATACGTGGAGGTGCAGGTAAAACTTTGGATGTGGAAAGGTCCTTTGGGGCCTTGGACGGAGGTTGGGGGGGCGGGGGTGGAGATGTGTGGACGCAGGCTTTGCAATTCCTGCGGAGGCAGGGGAAGATGCCAGGAGGGGTAGGTGGGCTGATGGGGGCATGGACCTGACCAGGCAGTCACGGAGGGAATGGTCTTTATGGAAAGCAGATAAGGGTGGAGAGGGAAATATAATCCCTGATAGTGGAGTCCATTTGTAGGTGGCGGAAATGTCGGCAGATGATGTGGTTTATGCGGAGGTTAGTGCAGTGGAAGCTGGGGACCGGGGGTTTCTGTTCTTGTTGAGTTTGGAGGGGTAAGGTTTAAGGGCAGAGGTGTGGGACGCGGATAAGATGCATTGGAGGGTATCTTCAACCACGTGGGAGGAGAAATTGCAGTCTTTAAAAAAGAAAGCCATCTGGTGTGTTCTGTGGTGGAACTGGTCCTCCTGGGAGCAAATGTGGCAGAGGCGGAGGAATTAGGAATATGGGATAGTATTTTTGCAGGAGGTAGGGTGGGAGGATGTGTAATCCAGGTAGCTGTGGGAGTCAGGTTTGTAAAAAAATGTCAGTGTTGAGTCGGTCATCGTTGATGGAGATGGAGAGGTCCAGGAAGAGGAGGGAGGTGTCAGAGATGGTCCAGGTGAACATAAGGTCAGGTGGAATATGTTGGTGAACCGTTCAACCTCCTCAGAGCTCGAGGTGGTGCCGATGCAGTCATTAATGTAGCGGAGGAAGAGATGGGGAGTGATGCCGGTGTAACTCTGGAAGATGGACTGTTCTGCGTAGACGACAAAGAGACAGGCATAGCTGGGGCCCATGCGGGTGCCCATGGCTACCCCTTTTATCTGGAGGAAATGGGAGGATTTGAAGGAGAAATTGTTGAGTGTGAAGACCAGTTCAGCCAAACGAATAAGAGTGTCAGTGGAAGGGTACTGGTGGGGATGTTAGGAGAGGAAGAAACGGGGGACTTGGAACCCTGGTCATGGCGGATGGAGGTGTAGAGGGATCGGATGTCCATGGTGAAGATGAGGCATTGAGGACGAGGAAACAGAAGTCTTGGAGGAAGTGGAGGGCGTGGGTGGTGTCCTGAATATATGTGGGGAGTTCCTGGACTGGGGGGATAGGACAGTATCAAGGTAAGTGGAGATGAATTTGGGGCAGGAGCAGGCTGAAACGAAGGATCAGCCGGGATAATCAGGCTTGTGGATCTTGGGTAGGAGGTAGAATCGGGTGGTGCGGGGTTCCTGGACTATGAGGTTGGAAGCTGTGGGTGAGAGATCCCCCAAAGTAATGAAGTTGTGTATAGTCTGGGAGATGATGGTTTGGTGATGGGGGGTGAGGTCATGGTCGAGGGGGCGGTAGGACTCAAGATCACCTTTCACTAATCTGAAATCCTAGTTTCATAGAACATAGAACAATACAGCGCAGTACAGGCCTTTCAGCCCTCGATGTTGCGTCGATCCAAGCCCACCTAACCTACACTAGCCCACTATCCTCCATATGCCTATCCAATGACCGCTTAAATGCCCATAATGAGGGAGAGTCCACCACTGCTACTGGCAGGGCATTCCATGAACTCACGACTCGCTGAGTAAAGAACCTACCCCTAACATCTGTCCTATACCTACCCCCTGTTTTAAAAAAAATTCTCAAGGTCAGGTTCGTAGGAGAGTAGTCTGACACAGAACAAACGACCAAGAGGCGAGTCTGCTAGAATATGGGCATTTTATTCCCCGCAGCGTCACCACAACCAACGGGTCTGGCTTATACTCACTCTACATGTTACCTGAACTGGGAGCCGTCAGTTCTCGTAGAGCGGTTGCCAACAACCCACGCTCGGCGGTTAAACGTAACCCCGGAGCAGACTCACCGAACTGGAGACTTTTCCAGCTGATATACTCTTTTCCAGATATAAACATTCATGTGAACAGCAGAGCAAGGCTAAAAAACACATTCCATTTTGGTTACATACAGATAAGAAGATTCACACGGGGAGGTGTGTAATAAGATTCACACGGGACTAAGCAACACCTCCATTCCGGTTAGATTCACACATGTATTGGGACATAATTTTTAACCGTTTCACCACATTCCACTGCTTGGCCCAATACATGTGTTACATTATGATTCACACATGTATTGGGACATAATTTTCACCACACCCCCCCCTTAATTTAAAGCTATGCCCCCTTGTAATAGCTGACTCCATACGTGGAAAAAGATTCTCACTGTCAACTTCTGTCGTGGTACCAGGTGCTGGGGGACTTCAGTCATTTGGAGAGACTAACAAAGCGAGGTTCTCCAAGGAGAGGAAGTTAATGAAAGATTTAATAGAGATGTTCAAAATCGTGAAGGGATTTGTTTGAATGAATAATTAGACTGGCAGAAGGTCAGTAAATGAAGGATCCAGATTAATGATAATTGGCAATATAAACAAGTGACAGACTCAAAAACAGCGATGGACAATTGTCTAGAATGCATCACTTGACAGTAGTGATGTAGAGGGGCTAGTAACTTTCAACAAATACTTGAACGGGGACACTTTTCAGCACTATGGGAAAGAGCAGGAAAGTGGAATTGTAGTCAAAGATTTGGCATGATCCTATTGCTGGAGAATCAACCGCCAAATGCCCTCTTCCTACATCTTGTGTTCTTTTGTTATGAACAAACACCCTGGGACCCAACAAGCTCTGATGCTTTTTAATTCCACAATTCTATAAACCAAGTTGCAGTTTCATTAAAAACAGTGCCCTTTACAATTCTACTCCGATCCTTTGTCCTTCTTGTCATTTGTCTCCTTACAATGAACAACAACTTGCATTTAACTAGAGCTTATAATGTAGAAGTGCTTTACAAAGCATAAATTTTTTAAAAAGATTTGTGGAACAAAAAATGACATTTCGACTTGATTAAAAGATTGGTCAACTGTACGTTTTAAGGATACTCCTTAGAGAGA
Organism: Chiloscyllium plagiosum; assembly: GCF_037043375.1. Taxonomy (NCBI): domain Eukaryota; kingdom Metazoa; phylum Chordata; class Chondrichthyes; order Orectolobiformes; family Hemiscylliidae; genus Chiloscyllium; species Chiloscyllium plagiosum. Next base: position 46,735,481 of record NW_028270170.1, on the reverse strand, counting down.
GGTGGGGAGCAGTGGTTTAAGAAGAGATCTCCAGAGCATTAAATACAGAAACCTGTTGATAAGACCTTGGAGTAAAAAGAATGGAAAATGCAAGGTGATCCTTGAATTACAAGTGGTTTCACAGATGGGGAGAGACAAAACCCCGTGAAGACTTAGATGTGATCATTTTCACTAACTGACATTATGCACTTAACTGCACTCTATTGAGTACGTGCTTATTTTTCAAGTTCCAGTGGTTTACATTATAAAACTGTCCCTCTGATTTACCCTATCTATTGTATTCTGTAATTTCTTTGTGTCTTAGAGCCCGTATTGTGTGCTCCGATCCTGGTGTCGGGCTTGAACACATGTCCTACTATCTCAGAAGCAAGTGTGCCACCTACTGAAACAAGGCAATACTCTATTAAGTACAATGACTCTTTGAATAAGGAAAGCATATACCATGCTGATGTATTCATTTAGGACAGCATGAAATGTCACATCATGTGTACAGTATGTATTTTGAGCAGTCCTTTTTCTGTCTTTACAATTTAATGATTAGAAATATCTTTGTCTGCTCTCACTTGCTGCTCCAAAATCTCCTTCGTGTTGTCATACCTATCAATTTTCCAGCCTAAACTCTTCTCTCCATATTTACAATGGATACTGTCCCACGAAATCTGTGACACACCCTCCCACCAGCACTGGCATTGCAGAGGTCAAAACATGCTTGAAATATTTAGCAGAGAAAGAGCTTTATGTTTCAGGTCAATGAATTTTAGTCAGAACTAAATACGCCTAAAATGTTAACCCTTTTTCCTAATCCACAGATTCTGCCAGACTCTGAACATTTACGGCATTTCCTATTCTTATTTCAGATTTCCAGGAGCCACAGTACTTTGCTTTTGTAAATGACACTGCAGTGCTTCCACTGTCTCCCATTCATTATTCTTCCTGGAAGGAAATTCCTGCACTCCAACCAACTCGACTTTTCCACTTCTTACACTGTGTCTTATTTAGCTGGGTGGGATGTCAAGTTACAAGGTGAAATATAAATAAGGACAACTTACCTTTCTAATGCAGGGACTAAATAACACTTGCGCTTGTTTTTCTAATTATTTCACCACCCTTGACTTCACCTGAAAATTAAACTTGGTTTGCACATGCAAAGTAACAGATGATTGACTATTTTTTAAAGTAACTTTAGCTCTTGTTTTAAATTATAAATACTTAGTTGATGCATGGAGCACCTGGCATACAGGACGTTGAGTTTTAATTTAGATTTCCATCATGGTACATTCCCTGATATCTTTCGCACTATACCCAAGACAGTTCCACTGGAGCAAACCCTGAAGTCTCCCACCTCATTGTTAAGCGGGGTAAAGCAGGCACATTGCACTCAGCACATGTGGCGGGGCCTTGGGGAGAAGGATGATGCCCTTACCTTGAAGAATTGCAGTTGAAGCGTGTGGGAGGGAATTTTGTCGTGATGTGCATTCTAATCTGTTTGCACAAAAGCTTTTGAGTAACTGTCTGAGAGTTTTATTCCTTTTCCCCATACAGTTTAACTATAACCTTGTATTACATTTTGAAAAAGATAAGGCTTTAGTTATTTTAGAACTGAACTCTTATCAGGATATTTTCAGTGTTATCATTATAGTCATACTAGAAAGTTTGAAATGCAAGTCTGAATCATTGATAGAAGTGTTAACAATTGTATCTTTGACCTTTCGGAAGCTGTGGTTTTCCATATTTTTGTCAGTTATTAACTTGCATCTGACATCTGGGCAGGAGCTGCTAGTAACAGAATGCCAGCCTTGCATTTTGAAAAGGTTATTGATTGTCTCTTATCAACTGTTAAAGTTGAGCGTACTTCCTTTGTCTAGAAACCTCTTCAGCACTCGATGGGTGAGACTGGGAGGAATATGTTTGAGAGCTTCTCATTATCAGCGATTTCTAGGTATTCTCGTGAAATTTCTTATAAATCGCTTGTATATTAGGGCCCACATCTTGGGGGCAAGCTGCCAGTATACCAATAGCACCTAGTAAACGTATCAGCTCATGTGTGTAGACAAACCATTTTGGTCAGTGTGGGCACAGAGTGATGATCTCATGGCGGTATCACCATAATGCACAGCAAGTACGTTGGCTGTTGATTGGTCAATGTTCAGAAACCATTATAAAATTCACTGTTTACTGTTACACATTCATTAGCTCTGAGAGACCCATGGTGTAGGAATCTGTTGACCAGGACCATTGTAATATACATTTTTTGTTGGAATGTCACATGTAGAGAGTTTCTTTTTGTTTATTCTTTCATGGCAAGTAAGCATCACCTGATAAGGTCAGTGTTTGTTGTCCATCCAAAATTGCCCTAGCAAGCCATTCAGTTGAAGGACAGTTTGGAGTTAACCATGTTTCTATGGGTCTGGAATCACATGTTGGCCACACAGAGCGAGGACGGTGGATTTCCTTCTCTAAAGGACATTAATGAAGCTGATGGTTTTTATGGCAGTGATAATAGTTTGTACCATTATTGAGCTTTCACTTTCAGGTTTATTAGTTGAACCTAAATGCCACCAGCTGCCAAGGTTCGTATATGATAGCTAGCTCTCTGGAGTCTTCTGCATATTCCATCTTACAAGTAGGTTCTTCTGCCAGTGCCACTTTGGGAAGAAATAATGGCTAAAATGTTCACAGGAATGTTCTTCAACTTGATTTTGTTACACATACTACTGCTCTCTCACCCATAAACAAGGATTTGACATTCCATTGAATTTTATAAATGTCTTTTAACATCGTCCTGACTGGTACTACCACTAACTCGTTCAGTTCCGGCTTATTGCAGGATGGTATATAACAAGTTGGTACTGAACCAGACAACCATCTAACCAACTCTAAAACCCAAATCTCCTGTTTTTTTTTCAAATATTACCCACTTTTCATTTAAAATCTGTCTGCATTAACTATCCTGTAGGCAGCTCATGCCATGTGTTTCCTATGCTGCATAAACTAGTTGCATTCAATTTGTGTCCACCCAAGCCCACGTTTTTAAACTCGACCTCAGTTCCTCCAGTTCTGTAGTTTGTGACAGTCTTGAAAATTTTTGTGATGTGGAAAGCAGATCAGCAAACCTTGGGAATGAGGGTAATATTATCACAGATTTGAATTTTTATCCAGTTTCTGACCAGTGTGTATTGCATTTTTTAGCTGTTTAAACACCTAGCTACAAAACTAAACGTCTGACAAGTTGTAGTACTGAGCTGAGAACTGCTGGACAGATCCTTCACAGATATAGAACAGTACAGCACAGAACAGGCCCTTCAGCTCACAATGTTGTGCTGACCACTGATCCTCAAGTATGCACCCTCAAATTTCTGTGACCATATGCATGTCCAGCAGTCTCTTAAGTGTCCCCAATGACCTTGCTTCCACAACTGCTGCTGGCAACGCACTCCATGCTCTCACAACTCTCTGTGTAAAGAACCCGCCTCTGACATCCCCTCTATACTTTCCTCCAACCAGCTTAAAACTATGACCCCTCGTGTTAGTCATTTCTGCCCTGGGAAATAGTCTCTGGCTATCAACTCTATCTATGTCTCTCATTATCTTGTATACCTCAATTAGGACCCCTCTCCTCCTCCTTTTCTCCAATGAAAAAAGTCTGAGCTCAGTCAACCTCTCTTCATAAGATAAGCCCTCCAGTCCAGGCAGCATCCTGGTAAACCTCCTCTGAATCCTCTCCAAAGTATCCATATATGCCAAGCAAATTGCTAACATCTGGAAAGTAGTTTGAATTCTGGTGATGGCGGGCATGGAAGGACTAAATCTGAAGTGGTATAGTTTGAAAAGAATGTTTTGTAGAATAGTGAGAAGATTCAGATATTCACTTCTTCCTTTTTATGCTCTATACCTTTCAGGTTAATTCTTTGCCTGCCGAGAAGTTGCAGGAGATCCAGAAGGCCATTGAGCTTTTTTCTGTTGCCCAGGGTCCAGCAAAGAGCATGGAGGAAGCTACCAAAAGGAGTTACCAGTTCTGGGACACCCAGCCAGTGCCAAAACTTGGTAGGTATCTGTAATACAGAAAGCTTTTTAGAGGAAGTATTATGCCTGAACAGGTAGAATGCAACATGGCCAGAATATTTCTGTATCCCCTGAAGGAATATTGCTGACAATGCTGAAACCCATTTTAGTGTTGGTGAAACTCTTCTGTTGATAGAAATTTAACCCCCCCTTTTACTTCCTCCAATGTATCGCTCCTATATATCACCCTGCGTAAACCTCAATTCATTCAAAGTTATGCTGTCCTCTTAACTCTCAGAATTTGTGGGCGGCACGGTGGCACAGTGGTTAGCACTGCTGCCTCGCAGCGCCAGAGACCCGGGTTCAATTCCCGCCTCAGGCGACTGACTGTGTGGAGTTTGCACATTCTCCCCGTGTCTGCGTGGGTTTCCTCCGGGTGCTCCGGTTTCCTCCCACACTCCAAAGATGTGCAAGTCAGGTGAATTGGCCATGCTAAATTGCCCGTAGTGTTCGGTAAAGGGGTAAATGTAGGGGTATGGGTGGGTTACGCTTCGGCGGGTCAGTGTGGACTTGTTGGGCCGAAGGGCCTGTTTCCACACTGTAAGTAATCTAATCTAATCTAAATCATATCCCATTTACCCAACATCCTTATGCTCACTGATCTACATTTGCTCCCATTGTAGTAATGCCTTGAATTTAAAAATTTTTATCTTTTTGATTTGAAGTGTCTCCATCCTTATTTCCATAACCTCCTGCAGTTTTACAACCTCTGACATCACTGCTCCAGTTTCTGCCTTATTGCCCATTCCCAATTATCATTCCCCTTTGTCTTCAGCTGCCAAAATCCTAAACTCTGGCATTGTCTGTCTAAATATCTCTGCCTCATCACACCTCTTGCTTTTCCTTTAAGATATTCCTTAAAACCTACCTTTTTGATATAGCTGTTGCTCACCTGACCTATTATGTGACCAGTCACCATCAAAAACTGTGCTCATTTCAAATCGATTACCTCCAATAAATCCTTATTGTCTCTGTTAGATGGCTATACTGTTATGAATTTTTTTTGCAATACCGAGGATCTTGCATCCATAAGAGCGCGCCTGTAGCATTATCTCCTCACCTATTCTTTACTTGTTAAAATTGGCAGAAGAAGCTAGCTGAGTAGCTCTTTCAAGAGCTGGTGCAGGTACAATTGGCCATATAGTCTCATTCTGTACTACAAAATCCTATTATTCTATAAGCTTGTTGGTCTCTCCAGAGTTGGCAATGTCTGAAACAGTCAGAAATATCATTAGGGAGCACGGGTGATGGGGAAGTCTACAGTTCTTTTCCCCACAAGAAGTATAAAAATGCTGCTTTATTGAAAATATTTAAGACTCTGGCTGTAATTGAACAGCAATCTTCAGCAGCAATGTTAGTTTTGGAAAAGGAATGCAAAGTTGTCAGAGGATTATAGGCTGGGTGAAGTTATCTCCATTCCCTGATTCATTCCCTGAACAAGGTCTTCATTACAGTCACACCTTCTCCATCTTAAACTTCACTGCAGCATCTTGTGGATTCATGTTATATGAGAGAAAGTATTCACGAATGGAGTTCACCTTTCTTGCAAACCTTTTGCCCATCAAAGTGACTGCCGCAGTCTGTTTATCTTGCTTATTTTCCTAGAACATTCCATTTGATAGTGATCCTACCTGCCTACCCCATCCTTTGTTTTGGTCATCCGGTCTAGATCCAATGACTTTTCCCCAAACTTACCAATAACCAATCTGTAGAGTTTTTTTTTTACACAGATGACTGTTGAAGCTAAGTTGTTCAATATATTCAAGGATGAAATATGCAGATTTTAATCAGTAAGGGTTATGATGAAACAGCAAGAAAGTGGAGTTGAGGTGCATCAGATCACCATGATATCATTAAATGGCAGAGCAGATTAGAATGGCCTACTTCTGGTCCCACATTTTATTGTCTTATGTAACATCAACCAGTGGGCTTGTTATATTCTCTATGACTAATGTAGGGTAACATGCTGATCTGTCTGTAACTTGTGCAGGTGGCTCTATCCAATAACTGGAATAGTAACGGAGCCTGTGTCCAAAAGAGAGATTGTGTTCACACTGTCTTGCAGTTTAGATTCTTCTTGGAGGATGAAGTGAACTCTCTTCTTGTTTTGCAGGTGAAGTAGTGACAGTCCATGGCCCAATTGAGCCAGACAAGGATAATATTCGTCAAGAACCCTACAGCCTACCGCAGGGATTTCTATGGGATGCCCTGGATCTTGGGAATGCTGAAGTGGTAAGTCATTTTTGAATGAGTGCTTAATGTTTGCTCCAGAAAGTTTGTTCTTGATGGCCAAAATATCCAGATTGAATGGGCTAGTTATCTTCTAAGTACCAAGAGGAAAGGCATGCTGCACTCTGGTTAAACAATCTCTTCCCCTCTGGAACTGGGATCCAATCCATCCCAGACAGATGGGACAGATTTTATCCCCCACTAACTACTAGTTTTAAGAATTATGTAGAGTTTGCATAGTGTGATCTGGTCCTGAGGGCCACAGTTCCACAGTATAAAACTGCACTAAATGCAGTTCCAACTTCCCAATCCCGCTCAGACCATGGAATATTGGTGTAAGAACTAGGAATAACATGTCACTATTGGAAGAGGGCATTGTTGTATGATTGACATTGAGTTGTAGTGCTTGGATAGAGAAGGGAGATTATAGTCTGCAACAATGTTGTAGCTGACCTGGATGTTTTTGATGCTAATACTAGGTGCATGATGCGGAATGGGTTCCACTCATCAGATTTACATAATTTATCTAGGCAAAGGGAAGATTTGATGGTAGAAAGGGTGGTATGGGGCAAGGTAATCCAGTGGATGGTGTACTCGTGTGCTACAGGATATTGGTTGGGCTTGAGTTCATAGCTGTGAATAGTCTATGTCGTGTCTTCTGGGGAATTCCTTGATTATTCTGGATGGGAGTTCTGATCCCTGATAAAGCTCTTAGGTGCAATAGGCTTCCTTCCAGCTGGCCTGGGAACTCAGAGTCTCAAACAAAGCTGCTGATTTGTAAATATGAAAAAATCTGGTCACAAATCCTAAATTGATTTTATTGTTGTCACAAGTACTGAGATTCAATGAAAAATGTTGTTTTGAATGCTATACAGGCAGATTGTACATACAACATGTAGCAGGGTAGCATAACAGAGTGCAGAATACAGTGTTACAGCTGCAGAGAAGGTGCAGAAAGAGAGAGATCAGAATTAATATTTGAGAAGTCCTTTCAAAAGTCTGATAATAGCAGGGAAGAAGCTGTTCTTGAATCTGCTCGTATATTTATTCAAACTTTTATATCTTCTGCCAGATGGAAAAGGGTGGTAGAGAGTGTAAGCGATATTAACAATCACATAATCATCTGTAGAACCTGATCCAAAAACAAGAAGTGCAGGAAATGTTCAACAGGTCAAGCAGCAATTTACACCTTACTATTCCCTGACCTGCTGAGTGTTGCCAGGGTTTTCTGTTTTTGTTTCAGATTTCTAGTATCTGCAGTATTTTACTCTTAAGTAATTTTGACATGTGCAGTATTGAAAACAAGTGGATTACGTATGAATTAATACCCCACTGGCTGTCTGCTTGTAAGAGGATCAAGAATTTACTGCGAATACGTTGCATGGCTTTCATGGAGCGTTGGTTTGAAACAGACACTGTTTCAGCGTGTGTTCAACAAAGTTTTTTTTACTAAAAAGCTTTTTGCGATGTCAGCAACATGTGAGTTAAAGTTACAAGTAGTGTCTCAGTAAAACATTTTGTGTACATGCAACTTGATTTATTTGACTATAAAACACTGATAGGGGATGCACTGTGTCAAGCTAGGATGTTCTACTAAGGCTGATAGCCCAGCTGATCATAAGGTTTTCTCCCGAAGCTGTCCTGTACCATGTAGGGAGCGGGATTTAGTGCACCAGGATCTGTTCCAAAAGGATTCCAACTGCGCTGTGCTGACACACAATTTGGCATGTCCAACTTAATTCCTTACACTCAACTCTGCTTGGCATAATTAAGCAATGTAAGAGGTCATTATAAGAAGTAAGTTTACTTTTCAATAGCATGAATATGGTTTTTATTCAAGGGTTTGAATTGTGAGGTTGTTCACCAACTGTTTCTGATAGGATTTGTTGTATATGTTCCTATCTCCTTACTTGACACAGAGTATAAAGTGCTATTGTATTTAGGAGTGTTCACACACAACATGGCACTACATGTGAGAAGATGCTACTAAACTGTGTTGAATTTTATTTCAAATTTCAATTCTAATGTTGGGGGTGCTCCCCCATGATGTACAGTGAAATGTTCTGCTACAACCCTAAGATAAGTAACCTGTCTGTGTTTGAACACACAGTTGAAGGAACTGTATACACTGCTGAATGAGAACTACGTGGAGGATGATGACAACATGTTTAGATTTGATTATTCGCCTGAGTTTTTACTGTGGTAAGTAGAGTAACTGGTTACATAGCTGGATTTATAAATTTACTTTCAACTGCAAGAAAATCTGTCCTAGTTTTAACTCTAATTCAGGCTGTATTTGACCTGGATGTGTTAACATTCTTGGATCAAGTGACGGCGTTTTCTAAAATCTATTATCATCATGACCAGACGTAAAATACAGCTATCTCTGCGCAACCAATAACGTGCTCTCGAAATAATTATTGAACTATAATGTGAGGGAGATGGGATTTCAATTAGCGCCATAATCCTTGCTATGTCTGAAGGAGATGCGGTACTGTACAGTCTGTGGGTTATGGGTTAGTACAGTGTGCAATTTGTACCAGTTATACTTTGCTCCCTTTCCTTTATTAATTGGAAATTAAGGACCCCTTCGTATACCTCATATAAAATTACCACTCTTTTAAATGTGAAATGTTTAGAAATTGAAAAACTTGTACAAAAGAGATTTAACAATTGTGATTGTTTTATAAATACTATTTAATTGACCTTTCTATCAAAGTTGCTTCCCTATAATCTGAACAATTTAGCAGAAAATTTGAATTCTTCTCCAGTACAAGATAGCTGAATATATCATAGATGCTGCATTATGGAATGATAAACAAACGCTTTGAATATATGCTAATCTAGAACAGGAGTCATGTTAGGGTCACTGTCACTAGTTGGTTCAATATGCTTTGTTGAAATGAACTTGCTAATAAATGTGCATTTGTTACTGGTTTAACAGCAACTGATCTGTTGAAGGCAGAAGCTTAATTCCAACAATAAGGAGAACTCTGTACATCCAGTTGCACTTGAAGCCTCACTTTTGTTGGATTCTAAGAATAACTGTAAAAAGTGTGGGCAGTGCTAGGCTGCTTTCTAGGAGTCTCCGTTGGGTGCAGTACTGACCAGCTCAGTGAAGTAAAGTGAACAGCTGTAAAGCTATCCGTTTTAGGTATCAGAAGAAGTGTGCTGTCAATCAATGCACATCTGCTTTCAGGGTACATAGTTTCCTTCATGATGAATTGAACTGAATATATCATTGTTTGTTTTCTCTAGGGCACTGCGTCCCCCTGGCTGGTTACTTCAGTGGCACTGCGGTGTACGGGTCGTCTCCAATAAGAAACTAGTGGGTTTCATCAGTGCCATTCCAGCTAATATTCAGATTTATGACCAGTACGTAAAATCGTAATTAATTATTTAGACTAATGACAAGTATGCTTCTTTCTCAATCTCCATCTCTTCCTGTGATATTGTATCTTCTTCTTTGCAAGTGTTTGTGGAGTCCTAAAGACAGTCTGTGCCAGCCTGACACTGTGGTGAGGGAATAGAGTTTATGCCAGTGACTTGTCTTGGTCTTTCTTGTGTTTAGTTAGAGGAAGTTGTGCTCATCCAAGATAATATCAAGGTAGTGTATGGTCAAGCGCTTGATGATGAGGTAGAGCTACATGTTATCAGCATACCCAGGAAACTGACTCCTTTTTTTGGATGATGTTGCCAAGGGCTAAATGAGAATTGAGTGGAGGCCTAGTATAGATTCATTGGAGATTTCAGAGATACCTGTGACAGCAAGAAGAGATGCCATTCTGGAGGATCTCTGCCTCCTGTACTAACTTGAGTTAACTCAACATATACATCTTCTTCCTGAGCCTCAACTAACAAAGACATGCCAAACACTTTCTATTTAAGAATGAGAATAATGCAGTTTCAACAATCCTAATACCTGCTTGCGGTATTACAATGAATTCTGGTGATGGACTTTGTTTAGCTATTAGTCTGGTCATTACACATGGTGAAAAATAGCCAGAATCTATTCCTACAATTGTTCTGTCTCTTTAGCCCCCATTGTTTTTCTGTGATTACAGGCAAAACTAGTAACTTTCACTCCTGCCAATTCATTCCTCAGCAGTAAATTTACTCCATCCACAGGTAACTTCATGACTATCCTGACTACAACTCATCCAGGCAACAAGCCATACAGGCTTTCATTGAACTTTCTGGAGTGAAAACTAAAACCTTTTCCAGCAAGAGAACTTGATTAGCCCCTGTACTCCTTACAATAGTAATAGGCTTGGATGCTTCATTTGTAGAGAATGGGGTTGTCTTCCCTTTAGACAAAACCCTTCATATCTCTCATCTATCCAGATACTACTTCTGCACTTACAATAGTGTTTACTTTCAGTCTCTTGCTTAGTTAAAGCCACAATCTGAGTCATGGTAAGTTTCCTTTTCAGGTTCATTGTTACAGGTTTCCCTCACAGCTTCCAAAGTTTTTGAACAAGTAGGTCCCATCTTGTTACAACAGAAACATCTCTGCTTCCATTTTCACCACCACCAGTACATTCTCTGATCTGAGGAAACATTCCCAGCTATTCATTCTTTTACTTGCATCCTTTCACTCTCCCATATTCTATCCCTTTTGAGTTTATAAGGATGATGGAAAGAAGATTTAGTTTTATGGATTAGTTCATAATTGTCAGCTATTATCGCTTTCGTCCTCAGCAGAACTTCTTATGACTGAAGGTAATGAATTTTTAGAATCTTCTAAGGGTTTCATGCATGGTTTCAACCTCCTAATCCTCAAATCCACCTGTGAAAATTACTTTGCTTGACCCTTTCTAATTCAATGTAGGTTTGCCCAGACTGTTTCTTTAAATTTCGCAACCTTTGTCTATACATCTCAGGCACAATATAGTTTTTTCAACAGCATCATAATCCTGAAAACCCTCCTCTGACAGTGAACTATGAATTCCTGGTCTTTACCTGTCAACTTGTTCCACACGAGCAATGCAAATCCTCTTTTGCTCATTTCATTTGTCTCGCCATTTCCCCAAATATCATGAAGAATGTTTCCACATCATGTTCCTCAAATTCTAACAAGGTCTTGCAAACTTAAACATTTAGAACATAGAACATAGAAGAATACAGCGCAGTACAGGCCCTTTGGCCCTCGATGTTGCGCCGATCCAAGCCCACCTAACCTATACTAACCCACTATCCTCCATATACCTATCCAATGCCCGCTTAAATGCCCATAAAGAGGGAGAGGGAGAGTCCACCACTCTCTTCACTGTACTTCAAATAATGGCATACATTTTCCATGCCAGAATCTGGATCAGTATCTGATGTCTCCAACTTCAGTGACATTGTTTTGTGCTTCTATTCAAGTTCCTATGTTTTGTCATCTCTTTGCAATTCTAATTCTAATTTTCTCATTTTGATTTCCTGTCTTATTCTATTTTCATTTCATTATCCTTTTCCACCATCCCTAGTTTTTTTGGTTTCTCCTTCTGCTCAAGCCATTGTAACCATAACTGAAAGGGACGGAATGGTTCAGTATTTTTGCCATACTGGTAATCAAGGGACCCGTGTTTGAATCCCACCGTGGTAAATGCTGGAATTTGAATTCAGTAAAAATCTTGAACTAAAAGATCCAGTGAAGATCATGAAGCCTCTGCTGATTGTCAGAAAGCCTATCTGATTCACTAATGTCATTTAGGGAAGGAAACAGCTGTCCTTACCTGGTCTTTCATACATGTGACTTGAGATCCACAGCAAGGTGGATGACCCTTCAGGTGGTTGACCCTTAACTGCTCTTCAGAATGGCCAAGCAAGCAACTCCGTTGCATCAATCTCTAGAAAATCTCAAAAAGTAATGAAACTGGCATTGACCAAGGAAACTACATTGGTAAAAACCACCCTCTTGATCTTCAAATTCCTCCTTAATAATATGAGGGCGAGAAAAAGATGCTTGACATTGTCCTCACCAGTCTGCCTGCAGCAGATACATTTGTCTGTAATAGTACTTGTAAGACTGACTGCTGTAAGATGCTTGTGGTGACAAAGACCCACACTCACATTGAGAAAAGTCTTTATCATATTGTATGACACTATCACCACACTAAATTGGGATAGACTTCGAACCGATCTAGCAACTCAAGACTGGGTATTCACAAGATGACATGCACCATCATCAGCAACAGAATTGTGCTCCAATATAATCATCACCCTCCTGGCTTGGCAAACCCATTATTCTAATCCATCAAGCTAGGGAATCAACCCTGGTGCAATGAAGTGTGCAGGAGGACGTGCCAGAAGCAACGAAAATGAGGTGTCAACCTGGTGAAGCTACAAAACAGGACATACTTGCGTTACCAAATAGCAGCAAGCGATAAATGCATATAATTTGATTTGATTTTTTTTATTGTCACATGTACCTAAAGTACAATGAAAACTTTTGCGTGCAGCAAGTAGATCATAACATACAAGGACATGCAGATTATAGGGTGATTGAGCAACGTGAGGCATACAAAGTTATGGCTGAGCAGATGATGTACGAAAAGCAAGATCAACATTAGATTTAAAATTTGAGAGGTCCATTCAGCAGTCTAATAACAACGGGACGAAGTTGTCCTTAAGCTTGTTTGTTTAAGCCTTCATATCTTCTGCCTGACAGAAGCAGTTAGCAGAGAGTATAACAGGGGTGGGAGGGGTCGTTAATGTTGTTGGCTGCTTTTCTGCAGTAATGAGATGTATAGATAGAGTCAGTGGATGGGAGGTTGGCTTGCAAGATGGACTGTGCTATGTTCACAACTTTCCATAGTTTCTTACGGCCCTGGGCAGACCAGTTACTATACCAAGCCATGATGCATCCAGATAAAGATCACCATAGAAAGCATTCTGAAAGTTGGTGAGGGTCCTTATGGACATGCCAAATTTCTTTAGTCTCCTGAGAAAGAAGAGGCATTGTTGTGCCTTCTTGACCATCACATCAACGTGGACGGTCCAGGACAGATTGTTCGTTATCATCCCTCCTAGGAACTTGATGCTGTCGTCCATCTCTACCTCAGCTCCACTGATGAATATAGAGCTGTGTCTCCCCCCACTCCTTGCTTCCTGAGGTCAATGATTAGCTGTTTAGTTTTGAGGGAGAGTTTGTTATCTTTGCACCATGTCATCAAGCATTCTATCGCCTTCCTGTATTCTGTCTTGTCTTTTAGACCTCAGTTGACAGAAAATGCAGGCCAGGTTTCTGAACTTAACAAGAATTAGTTTTTGTTACAACTAAATACATTATTTTCTAGCTCTACGTAAGATAACTATGAACCACTGATATATAACTGTACCAGTTAAAAGTTTAAACCCCTTATAAGTCTCCCCCTACACACAGACACAGAGACACACACACACACACACTCAGACATATGCTTTCTCAGAGCCACAAAAAACACATAGTGTCATGGGAATGGGGAAAGACAGTTCAATTGCTCCTGTCCATAGGACTGTTTACAGCTGAGTTAAGAAATTTCTCCTCCTCCTCAGTCCAAAACAGCCTGCCATGTATCCTGGCCTACTTTGTTCAGGATGTCCCAGTCAGAGGGAACATCCAGCTGCCCAGCCCTGTCTGGATTTTATACCTTTCAGTGAGCTCCCCCCTTATTCTCCTAAACCCCATTGAATACAGGCCCAGTCAACTCAATCTGTTGTTATCTGACAAGCCTGCCATTCCAGGAATCAGTCTGATAAACCTTCACTGCATTCTTTCTATTTCCCTGGGTAAGGCGATCAAAGCTGCACACAGTAATCCAGTCGTCATACTCACCAAGGCCCTGTACAGCTCCTTAAAATTTATTCCTATGTTGTGGGTATCACTGGCTTGACACGTATTTATTAAGTAGTGAGTGTGGTGCTGGAAAAGCACAGCCAGTCAGGCAGCATCCGAGGAGCAGGCAAATCGACGTTTCGGGCATAAGCTCTTCTTTAGGAATGAGGCTTATGCCCGAAACCTCAATGTTCCTGCTCCTTGGGTGCTGCCTGACCTGCAGTGCTTTTCCAACACACTCTCGACTCTGATCTCTAGCATCTGCAGTCCTTACTTTCTCCTACATATTTATTAAGCATCTCTAATTGCTCAGAAGGCAGTTATGAATCAACTGCATTGGGGTGGAAGTCACATGTAGGCCAGACCAAGTAAGGATGACAGATTTCCTACCATAAAGGACATTCGTGAACTGGGTGGTTTTTATCTTACAACCTGTGGTGGTTGCATGGTCGCCATTAACCTAGTATTGTATTTCACCTGTTTCATCATCTTCCATGGATTTGCATGTCTCCAGAAAGTCATTCTGGGTTCTAGATTACTAGTCTCATGACACTGTCACCATATCCTCCCTTTGCATTAGTTTCAGCACATTTGTCTTCATGACGGTTGTTGTGGGTATGTTCGCCAAGTTGGGAAGTTGGTTTGCAGATATTTTGTCCCCTCTCTAAGTGACATCCTCAGTGCTATGGAGCCTCCTGTGAAGCACTTGTTGTACTGTGTTGGTTGGAATTTATTAGAATTTGTTGGAATTTGTCCTCATCCTCCAGAACTTGTTCCTCTCTAACTTTGCTTTCTCCTCACCTAGATCAGAAAATAATTCCTGTGTATATTTCCAAGTTTCAACTTTGATCTTCTTCGACCCTGTTCTCTTTTCCCATCCTTAGCTGTGAAACTTTGGGTCACTTCAGCCTCATTCGCTTGAAATTTTCTTTTACTACCTTTCTCCAAACCTGAAAAATGTGATTTTAAAGAATAGAAAGAGTTGGCAGGAGGAAAGGGACTGCATATCAGGCATTGATAGGGTGTGGGTGTATGTGTGTGCCAGGTGATGAATTTTGGTTCCAGCAGATGGTGTGACCACTAGTAGGTGCATACCGAGCAGTGGGGATGGACATGCCAGACAGTGAGTTTGGGGTGTCGGGCAGACTGAGAGGATATGTCGAGCCTTGGGGCTGTCACTCAGTGAGAGTGTGGGGCCAGTGAGGGGGAGAAGTCTCTAACACTGATGCTACAGGACCTGCTGCTTTTCTTTAATTTTCAATGTTTATTTAGTTTATATTGCTAAAATTTCAGTTCTTGTTTTGTTTTCCTGGCAGTCTGAAGAAGATGGTGGAGATTAATTTTCTGTGTGTGCATAAGAAGTTGCGCTCCAAACGTGTGGCACCAGTCTTGATCCGTGAGATCACCAGGAGAGTCAACCTCGAAGGCAGCTACCAGGCTGTGTACACAGCAGGGGTGGTACTGCCGAAACCTGTAGGAACTTGCAGGTAAGATCCATCCTAATGAATGATAAATTTTAATTTTTAAAAAAATTTAATCGATTTTTCATAGGATCCCAACAGTGTGGAACAGGCTATTCGGCCCAACAAATCCACACTGACCTCCAAAGAATAATCCACCCAGACCCATTCCCCTGTCATATTACTCTACATTTACCCCTGACTAATGACCTAACCTACACATACCTGAACACTATGGGCAATTTAGCATGGCCATTTCATCTAGCCTGCACATCTTTGGATTGTGGGAGGAAACCCACGCAGATACGGGGAGAATGTGCACACTCCACAAAGACAGCTGCGTGAGGCTGGAATCGAACCCAGGTCTCTGGCATAGTGAGGCAGCAGTGCTAACCACAGTGTTCAGTAATCCTCTGGCCTCCAGGTGTAGCTCCCTGCCTAAGGAATATTGATTGATAGTCCTTGATATCAAGGCAGCATTTGACCAAGTATAACATCAATGAGCCCTAGCAAAGCTGGAATCAGCGAGTAAACTCTTTGTGGGTTGGAGCCATACCTGGTAAACAAGAAGATGATTGTGGTTATTGAATGGCAGTCATCTCAGCTCAAGGGCACCTCTGCAGGAGTTCCTCAGGGTAGTGACCTAGGCCCAACCATTTTCAGATGCTCCATCAATGACCTCCCCTGCACGATAAGGTCAGAAGTGGGGATGTTTGCTGATGATTGTGCAATGTTCAGCACCATTCGCTTCCTGATGAAGGACTTATGCTCAAAACGTTGATTCTCCTGCTCCTCGGGTGCTGTCTGACCTCCTGTGGTTTCCCAGCACCACACTCTTGACTCTGATCTCCAGCAACTGCAGTCTTTACTTTCTCCCATTTATGTGAATAACAAAGGTCCCAGCACCAACTCCTGTGTCATGCCACTAGTCACAGGCCTCCAGTCTGAGAAACAACCTTCAAGCATCACTCTCTGCTTCCTATCATCGAGCCAATTTTGAATCCAGTTAGCTAGCTCTCCCTGGGTGCTATGCAATCTAACCTCCATGACCATCCTGTCACACAGGACCTTGCCAAAGACCTTACTGAAGTCCACATAAACAACATCCACTGCCCTACCCTCATCTATTCTCTTGGTTACCTCTTCGAAAACTCTAAAAGATTTGTCAGACATGACTTCCTATGCATAAATCCCTAATCAGACCTTGACTATCCAAATGTCGGTTGATTCTGTCCCTCAGTATCCTCTCCAACAGCTTGCCTACCACTGATGTCAGGCTCACTGGCCTGTAGTTCCCTGGCTTGTTTTGTTACCTTTCTTAGACAATGGAACAACATTAGCCACCCTCCAGTCTTCTGAAACTTCACCAGTGGCTAAAATGAAGGAAAAATCTCTGCAAGAGCCTCTGGAATTTCCTTCCTAGCCTTCCACAACGTACAAGGATGGATTGATCAGGCCCAGGGGAGTTATCCACCTTATTGCGCTTTAAGGCTGCAACACCTCCTCTCTAGTAATATGTATGTGGTCAAAAACATCCCCCTTTATTTCTCATATTTCCTTAACTTCCTTCAGTAAACACCTAGGAGAAATATTCATTAAAAATCTTCCCCATCTCCTGTGGCTCCATGCTGATCTTTAAGGGGGACATATTCTCTTCTTAGCCACTCTTTTACTCTTAATGTAGCTCTTAATAGAAGCTCTTGGGATTATCTTTGACCTTATCTGCTAGATTTATGTCATGCACTCTTTTTGCTCTCTTGATTTCTGTCTTCAGTGCACTGCTACACTTTTTATCGTCATCCAGGGATTCACTTGAGCCTGACAGCTTAAACCCAATTCCTAAAGAAGGGCTTATGCCCGAAACATTGATTCTCCTGCTCCTCGGATGCTGTCTGGTCTGCTGTATTTTTCCAGCACCACATTTTTCAGCTTAAACCCAATGCATGCTTTCTTCCCATTCCTGACCAGAGCCTCAATATCCCTCAATCAGCCAGGGATCCCCAAACCTGCTTTTACCTTCAGTCTTACAGGGATATAACTGTCCCCAGATTCTCGATATCACACTTCTAAAAGCCTCCCATTTGCCAGTCACTTCTTTTCCTTCAAATAGATTCACCCATCGACCCCTGCTAGATCCTGCCTAATGGCCCCAAAATTGGTCCTGCTCCAGTTTAGCACTTAACCTGTGGACCTGCCCTATCTTTATTCATAACTATGTTAAAACGAAGAGAGTTATGGTCACTGGATCCAAAGTGCTGTCCGACTGACACTTAAGTCACTTGTCCGACCTCATTTTCGAAGAGGAGGTCCAGTGTTGCACCCTTCCTAGTAAGGCCCTCGACATATTGATTTAGGAAACTTGTTTGGACACATTTGACAAATCTCCAACCAATTATTCCTACAGGTATCTGCAATCTCTCTACATATCTGCTCCGCAAGTGCCTGCTGGCTATTTAGGGGTCTATAATACGCACCCAACAAAGTGACCATCCCCTCCTTGTTTCTAATTTCTAACCATATGGCCTCATTTTTTTGATCCCTTAAGCACTGTTGTTATGTCCTCTCTTTTCAAAAGAGCAACTCACCCCTCCTCACTCACTTGTACTTCTGTCATGCCTGAAGCTTTTGTATCCTGGAATGTTGACCTGCCAGTCCATGCCCTTCTCTCAGCCATGTGTCTGTTATGGCTATAATTATCCCAGTCCCCAGAGCCAGTCCATGCTGTGAGCTCATTTGCCTTACCTGATGAAGGGCTTAACCCAAAACGTCGATTCTCCTGCTCCCCAGATGCTGCGTAACCTGCTGTGCTTTTCCAGCACCACACTCTCAACTCTGATCTCCAGCATCTGCAGTCCTCACTTTCTCCTCATCTGCCTTACCAGTCAGGCCTTGTGCATTGAAATAAATACACTTTAAACCAGAAGTCTTTTCCCTCCCTTTACTGTCACCCTAGCTGCCCTGAATAGTAAACTGGCTCTAATGGCTAATGTATTTTCCCCTGACTTCTCAATGGCCCCTCTCTGATTCGGAATCCCACACCCTTGCCAAACTAGTTTAAACCCTCCTGGGTAACACTAACAAATCTCCCTGGAAAGATATTGGTCCCTGTCTGGTTCAAGTGCAACCCGACCCTTCTTGAACAAGTCACCCTACCCGAAAAAAGATCCCAGTGATCCAAAAACTGAAAATCTTGCCCTCTACACCAGCTCCTCAGCCACGCATTCATCTGACCTATCTTTCTATTTATATCCTTACTAGTGGGTGGCACTGGGAGTAATCCAGAGAACACTACCCTTGGGATCCTGCTTTTTAACTTCTTACCTAACTCCCTGTACCCGTTTCGCAGCACCCCATCCCTGTGTCTACCTGTGTCATTTGTACAGATGTGCGCAATGACCTCTGGCTATTCACCCTCCCCCTTCAGAATATTCTGCAACTGCTCAGAGACATCCTTGACATCCTGGTGGTTACCATTGACCAGAAACTTAACTGGGCTTACCATATAAATACAGCTGCTATAAGAGCAGGTCTGAGGTTAGGAATATTGCGGTGAGTCCTAACTCCCCAAAACCTGTCCACTACCTATAAGGCACAAGTCAGGAGTATGCCAGAATATTCTGTACTTTGCTGGATGGGTGCAGCTCCAGCAACACTCGAGAAGCTTGACATTATCCAGGACAAAGCAGCCCACTTGATTGGCACCACATCCACAAACATCCATTGCCGCCTTTACTGACGCTCAGTAGCAGCAGTGTGAACCATCTACAAAAGGTACTGCAGAAACTCACCAAAGATCCATCTAAAAGGACAAGGGCAGCAGATATGTGGAAGTTCCCCTCCAAACCACTCACCATCCTGACTTGGAAATATATCGCAGTTCCTTAAGTGTCATTGCATCAAAATACTAGAATTTCCTTTCCTGAAGTCATTGTGGGTCTACCTACAGCCCTCAGAACCTGCAGCAGTTCAAGAGGCAGCTCACCACCATCTTCTCAAGGTCAACAAGGGCCAGGCAATGACTGCTGGCCTGCGAGCAATACCAATGTCACATGAGTGAATACAAAAAGACATGGGAATCTATTCTGTTGTCTCTGTACTGATGTCCAGTAACAGTCACAGTTGATTCCTTTATTAGTGTAACCCCATTATCTCGGACTAGACAATTCCATTTTATTCACCCTGGGCTGGATATTAGTTAAAGGAATGGTGGGTTCCTTTCAGTAGGCGATAAAACTGATAGTGTGCAGTGTGACAGACCATGTGTTATGCTATTCCTGTTAATACCCTTAAATTGAGCCTTTGCCATGTGAATCCTTTCAGTGTGATGCTGCTTAGAGGGTAAGTTCATTTCTTAGGGAGTGTGCAATTTTCTAGTCACTTCTGGCAACATATAAAGCTCTCCCTCTCCCTGTAGCTCCTTCATATTTGGGAACATAGAAACAAGAGAAGTCATTTCAGCTCCTTTAAGCGATTCCCCCACTTTTGATCATGGCAGATCATCTATCTCAACGCTATATTCCTGCAGTATTACAATATTTCTTGATATCATTAGCAACTAGAAATCTATCAATCTCTGGTTGGAACTTATTCAATGACTGAGCTTCCATAACCCTCTGGGGTATAGAATTCCAAAGATACACCACCCTCTGAGTGAAGAAATACCTCCTCATCTCATTCCAAATGGCTTGCCTTTTATTTCGAGACTGGTTCCCTGGTTCTATACCATAAAGCATGGTGAAACGTTCTTTCTGTGCCTGCTTTGTCTGTCCCTTTAAGACTTTTGTAAATTTCTAAGAGATCATATCTCGTTGTTCTAAACTCAAGAGAATACAGATCTAGTCTATTTTCTTTAATCTTCCCTCATGACGATCCCACATTCCAAGAATTCCTCTGATGAACCTCCACTCTACTCCCTCAATGAAGCAAGCGCACGATATTCCAGGTGCTGTCTCAGTACCGCTGTCTAAAATTGACAAAGGCTTCTTTGCTCCTGTATTCAAATCCTCTTTTGATAAAGACTAACATATTGTTTCCCTTCTGAATTGTTAGCTGCACTTGCTTTCAGTGACTTGTGTATAGCAACTCTTACATCCCTTTCAGTATCAGCATCAGTATTTTCCAGTCTCTCACCATTTAAAAAATATTCTATTCCTTCATTCCTCCTACCAAAGTGGGTAATCTCTTGCTTAATTCACATTATATTCCATCTGCCATGCTCTTGCCACTCAGTCAGCTTTTATAAATCCCCTTGAAACCTCTTCATGTCCTCATCGATTCGCATTCCCATGTTTTCTATCATCTACAAACTTGTCAGTATTCCAGTTGGTCCCCATGTCCAGATTATTAACAGAGGCTATGACAGGGGCCCAAACATTGATGCTTGCAGTTCCTCACTGATTACTAATTTCATTCAATTCCAAGTTCTAATGGATCTAGTTATTTCAGGGGCCTTTCTGTCTCTTCGTCTATGAAGACAGACACAAAGTACTTGTTTAGTTTCTCTGCCATTTCTCTTGTTTATTTTTATAAATTCTCCAATGTTTTCCTGTATTGGACCCACATTGACTTTGCTAAAAAAAATGTTAACATACTTCTGAAGCTTCTACAATCTGATTTTTATGTTTCTTGGTATTTACATGTCAATTCTATTCTCATTTTCTTTAAAACTTTCTTGATCCTCCTTTGCTGAATTCTAAAATTCTCTTGATCTTCAGGCATGCAGCGTGTTTGGGTGACTTCATAAGGCCCCTCCTTTGGTTACTATCTTTAGGCATGACTCTCTGACATTTTTCCTGCTTGGTATTTGAGTCTTAAAGAAATGTGTGTTTGTTAAAAGCCAACCATTAATTCTGTAAATATTAGTCAGTTCCTTTCAACTGTCAAACTTTTCAATATACTTTCCTACACAACCAAGGACAATTTGCTCCTCATACTTTCATGAATTGCCCTTGTTTAGATTTATGACTCTAATTTCAGATTGAACTATATCTTTTTCAAACCTAATGGGAAAATTCTGACATACTGTAGTCACTATCCCTAAAGATTATTACTTCATCCTTTCTCATTACATAGTACTAGATCTGAGACAGCCTACACCCTGGTTAGTTCCTCAACACATTGCTCCCAAAATCTGTCTCAAACACATTCAGAGAATTCTTCCCTCTCAGCATTGACCTCGTTATGTTTACCCAGTCTGGATGTACGTTGACCTAAGGCCATTGTAACCCCCTTACTCCATGCACTTCTAATTTCCGGATTTGAACCCCTAGAATTCCCCTTGTGTTTGGTGGCCTATAAGCCACTGAAATGTTTGATTTCCCCCTGCTGTTTCTTGGCTCCATCCCAATAGATTCTACACTGTACTCTTTTTGTTTTGGCAATACTCCCTCACTGCTACACTGATCCCATCCTTGTAATTAGCACAACCCCACTTCCTTTTCCTTTTACCTGTTCAACCCGAATTTCCATTTTCTTTTTGTATTTACTCACCAGTCTCGGTCACTTTGTGCCAAGTCTCATAATGGCAGTTGAATTTTTAATTTTACTTCTGCTGGCACCATCAATTCACCAATCGTGTTGTGAATGCTTCATTGTAATTCTGCTTTCTGAACACTATTCTATTGTATGATTCTGGTTCATTCTAGGATTTTTTTTCCTCTGTTTTCCACTTGCATTTACAACTTTTCCCCTGTCCATAATCAGCTTTGTTTTTAATCTATCTGAATTCCCTCTGGTTGTCAGTACATTGTGATATAATCTTATGTGACAGTAGCAATGCCCAGGTGCAGACTGGAATGTGGTACACAGTTAGAATGTTGAGCTGCAACCTTGTTATATCCCAAAGACTTTTGCTATGAGCAGTGAGTATTGCTTCAGGAGTGGGCCCAAGAATATATTTTGTATTCAATGTTGAGTTTGGGTATAGAATAAGGCATGAGTCACAGTATGCAAAGCTCTCTATTCTGTCAGTGACTGACTGGAGTATTCTGTGATCTGTTGGGCAGGTACTGGCACAGGTCACTCAACCCACGCAAACTAGTAGAGGTGAAGTTCTCCCATCTGAGCAGAAACATGACTATGCAACGAACAATGAAATTATATAGACTGCCAGAGGTGAGCCTAAACACTATCTCAGTAAAACCTGTCTTTAAATATTACTTCTGTCTTGTGTGTCGAGTCGGCCGCCTTCATTATCATGTTAAACATTGACCCTTTTATGTTTCATTATTTACATTTCTTTCTTCATTGCTCATTTCTAATTAGTGAATAGCTAAGCAGCAAGTAATCAATCACATTGTTTGCCTCCAATATTTTCTAATTTGACCCTAATCATGTTTCACTGACAGAACCCTCAGGCCGTGACTGGTCCTTGCTCACCTTTGAAAAAAAATTACTGTGTCACGAAACATTCCCAAATAAATTGTAGGCTGGCACTGAACTTTCTACTTTCCCACCATTTCAGTAGATCACAGTCCCTCAGGGCTAAGGCTGTAACTCATAAACTTCTTCTCATTGCTCAGGGGAAATTCTAACTAGAATGAGAAAGCTCATCATGAATATCATCTCTGTCCCATTTGGCCTTTGTTGATCGAGAAATCAAACTGAGAAGTAATAAGTGCAGGACTGCAGTTGGACAATACTGTGCAGTGTCTTCAATACCAGCAATGAGGAATGAAGGCAAAAACTTTGGAGGCAATTAGTTCGATAGCCAGTTGTGAGAGACTCGCTGTCTAGCTGAATAGTTTCATTGATCTCCATCTGATGAAAATGTTAAAATAAAACAAAAAATGGCAGATGGTGGAGATCTGAAGAAGGATCATTGACATGGAACTCCTCAGATTTTGAGTTTCTCCAGAAATTTCTGTTTTTGTTTGTTTAAATGCTTATGAACAGTCTCTGCAATCTCCGTAACCTGTTCCAGTCCTGTAACCCTCTGATAACTTTGCATTCCTCTGGTATTTGCCGCAATCTTCTTCTCAACATTGACCTCTAAGCATCTACGTCCTAAGCTCTGGAACTTTCTCTTTAGGCCACGCTGCATCTTTCATTTAAACTGCTTCTTAAAATATACCTTTGTATCCATGCTTTTAGTTATCTCTGCTAATATCTGCTGTAGATTATTGTCAGATTTTATCTGAATATGCTCATGTGACACACCTTGGGATGTTTGCAAAGGTAAATGTGTTATGCATGTATAAGATACTATAGTGTTGTAGTGCAGAAACAACCTTTTGTGCTTAGGTGGCTAAATAGCTAGTTGAACAGTTAAGATGGAGATCTAACACTAAATTCATACACCCTTACGCCCATCCACTTGCACTTTTCCTTAAGTTTTTTTATTTTGCATTATTGCTGTAAGCAGAGACATTTTAATGGACTGTATGGAGACTTCATGGAGATATGGTGCTGAACCTCTTGACCACTGATTTGGGTAATCCAAAGTTCATGCTATCAAAATGGTCAAAATCTTATCTTTTGAGCATTTCCTGAAAGAGTGGATTGCTGCCTGCCCTGGAAGGTTTCTGCACCTGAAACAAGAAAAATCAGGTTGTAGAATTTTGCTTAATTGTAGCTTCTAAGCCAGATGATCATTGATTCAAGTTTTGCTCCAGAGACACGGCCACAGAATTCCGGCTGACACTCCTGTGCTGTGTGATTGTGCTGTCTTTCAGATGAGACACTCCACTGAGTTCTGGCTATCCAGTTGAGTGGATGGGAATGATCCAGTGGCATTATTTGAAGCAGAGCACAGAACTCCCCATGTCTGAACGGGCATTTATCCCTAAACCAATAACTCTAAAACAGATTGCTATTTTGTTGTTGTTTGTGTACAATCCTATTGTATGTAAGGTAGCGACCGCACTTTTCCTAGGAGAAAGTGAGGACTGCAGATGCTGGAGATCACAGCTGAAAAATGTGCTGCTGGAAAAGCACAGCAGGTCAGGCAGCATCAAAGGAGCAGGAGAATCGACATGCCCGAAACATCGATTCTCCTGCACCTTTGATGCTGCCTGACCTGCTGCGCTTTTCCAGCAACACATTTTTCAGCACCGCACTTTTCCTGACTAGTATTCACTGTTTGACAGCAGTGCATCCCACAGCCAATTCCCTACGTCAAAGGTGCATAGAAAGAGCCTCTAACAGTCTCCAGTGCCTACTTATTAGCTCCTGGCAGTGGCTGCAAAGTAATAATTTTGCTTTTAAAAGCTCTTTGGAATGGCTTGAGACTTAATTTGCTTATTAAGTGCAAATCCTTTCTTTAAGAAGTTATGATAAAGATTTTGTGAGGATGAGGATTGCAGTTTACCAGCTCAATGGTGGTGCTGTTGTCGAGAATAATTTCATATTTTTGTGATGAATGGCACCACCATGGCGACATTAGTGGAACTGCACCTGATAAAGCACACAGGCAGCTTGGGAATTTAAAGTGTATTGCTGGAATATCTCATCTGATGGGAATGTTCCTGGAGGATCCACCCATTTGTCTCACAACATTACACCCGAAGTCCAGTTCCCAAGTCAGAGACAATGAAAGTGCATAGAAGGCAGCTAGCAGGCTCCTATGCCTCTTTACTAAATCCTGGCTATACAGTGCACTGTTTCACTGCTGCTGCTTCCTTGCACCACCTGTTGCCTGATTTGAGGCACAGTCCTAGGAATAGAAGTACAGGGAGGTTAGGGCGGGGGGGGGGGGAAGGGGTTTGTGGAGCTGGTAGGGGACGCACAACAGCAAATATGACACTTTCTGTGGAAAGAGGAATTCTTGAACAAATGGTCCGGTGACTTATCATATCCATGGGTGAGGATGACTTTTAAGTCTGGGGCAGGAAATCTGTTAAGGCCTCAATGTGATCAAATGAAATGCATGATAATTTTTTTTATGTCGAGAGCTGTGATTCTTGAGTGTTGGAATGACAGTTGAAGTTAAATGTAAGTAAGGAAATAAAATTCAAAACTGACAGTGTGCTCAAGGTCTCGATTTGTTTTCAATACTTGTCTGGAGCTCCAGTAACAGGAAATGGGCAACAAAGGTGATCAGTAATATCCAGAGACTAAGCTAAAGGCTGAGATAGTTGAATTTAATTTTGCAGAAGAGGTTTGATATATTTTGAAAGGAATTAATCACAGCAATTTTTACTATTTAGTGAATGGTTCAAATCCTAGGGGACAAGAGATAAAAATAAATAAGGAATTTAGGAATAAGTAAAGAACTTAGGTGGGAGAGACTACAGTGTTTTTTAACCAGTGAGTCACGCACCTGTGATATTGGTTACTGATATGGGGTAGGGTCTGGACAGTTGAATAACGTGTCCAGAAATGTGAAAGATTTAAGGACTTTATAAAATGGCACTGATGGTGTGAGCATAAAAAACAAATCTTAGGTCTTTTGCTTTTTTCTGAAAATTCTGATGTTTTTCTAATGTTCCAGAGCACAAAAACACCTGGCCTGCGACCAATGGAGCGTAAGGATGTGAAGCATGTGTGCAGGCTGCTGAGGGAATACCTGACACAGTTCTATCTGACCCCAGCAATGAACGAAGAGGAGGTTGCTCATTGGTTCCTACCTCGGGAAAATATTATAGAGACTTATGTTGTTGAGGTATGTCTCACTCACTGAATCTTGATAGATATGAAGATGAACCTTGCCGTAGCAACAACTAAATATTAAGTGCAGTTTAAATCTTCTGTCCTCGAATGAATACATTGGCCAGAGATAAATTTCCCACTCCTTGTAGCTATCTGGTAACTCCTGCAGGAATTTAATGTAAGTGGGTATCGGGTGAGGAACACTTTGTTTTGGCTGTGTTGACCCTTTTGTCCAAATAGAGATTGCTGGATCTCAGGAGAAAAGTTGTATAATCCTGATAATAGTACCCCATTTCCCTCACTTTAGAAATCCATACAACGTTGTTACAGGTAGACTCAACTTTTAAATACATTCTGGATATCTCGTTACCGATTGCTTGCTATAATCCTCTGTATGTAACCATTATAACACCTCTACAAAGCAAATGTTCTTTTAGTTCTGAACAAGTTACTGCTCAAGTCTTTTTGCTACCCCAGCATGAGTTTAAGTGTTATAATACCAGTTAGATCACCCTCTGGTTATAACTAGGAGAAAGTGACGACTGCAGATGCTGGAGATCAGTCGAGTGTGAGTTGCTGGAAAAGCACTGCTGGTCAGGGAGCGTCCAAGGAGTGGGAGAATCGCCGTTTCGGGCATAAGCTCTTCATCGGGAATGAGGAGCTGATGAAGGGCTTATGCCCGAAACATCGATTCTCTTGCTCCTGGGATGTTGCCTGACCAACTGTGCGTTTCCAGCACCTCAGTCTCGATACTGGTATAGCTGGCAAGTTCTGTTAATGACCATGGATGAGCCACGGTGCAGCCCACTTATGAACCCTAGCAGGAATCGACAGCTTCATTGGAAAAGGAGAGAAAATTAAAGAAGGAAGACTGGGGACTGGCTCTCAAATTCTGTCATTGGGTCAGTGGATTAGTTGGCTGTTCAGATGTAAAGTGGTGGAGGCTGGTACCATTAAACATTTAAGAGGCATCTGGATGGGTATACGATTAGGAAGGTTTAAAGGGATATGGGCCAAGTGCTGGCAAATGGGACTAGATTAATTTAGGATATGTGGTCGGCATGAATGAGTTGGTCTGTAGGGTCTGTTTCCGTGCTGTACATTTCTATGGCTGACTTAATTTCAGTAATTGTATAAAGCATTTACTTTTGCAGTGGTTGGATTGAGTGTTAAGCAGTCTTATCTTAACACCTCAGATTCAGTTCTGTGGTTTGAGTTGACAGTGACCTCAGGATGACAAAATGTGGTCTTCTGACTGTGAAATGGCATTTGCATTGGCTTTTATTTTCTGGTTAATGTGATGCAAATTCATTTCTCCACTGCCAAGCATGCATTGCGTAAATTGATAGGAATCTGAGCTGGTCTGTCAATTGTAGCCCAAGTAGCTATCTGTTCTCTGTCTTTCACCTCATCTCTGTGTCTTTTTTTATCTTTTATGGTCTTAGCTTCTCTGTGTGTGTTTCTGTCATCCTTTGCCTGTGTGTGTATTTCTCTCCGTGTGTGTGTGTGTGCCTCTCCCTCTCCCTCTCCCTCTCTTTCTCTTACTCTTTTTCTCTCTCTCTCTCTCTCTCCCTCTCTCTCTCCTTTCTCCTCCCTTCCCCCCCCAACCGTGTGTGTGTGTGTGTGTGTCCCTAATCACATCCCTCGGAGTCCTGCTTCCCTCCCTGTAGTATTTATTTCTCTTCTCATGCTGTCTCCCTGGCACCATTCAGCTCATGCCCTGCCCTTGTTTTGTACTTGGGTAAAGGTGCTAGATAAGTACATGATGTGCTATTTTAGCTGTTTGACAGAATGCCAGCTCCATCTTTAGGACATACAGTAAACAGTAAGGCTACAAGTTTGCCAGGTTATTTGTAAATGCTGTTTTATTTCACAAACAAGTGACTCACTTCTCCCAACTTGTTTCTTCAGAGCACTGATGGAGAATTGACAGACTTCTTCAGTTTTTACACTCTCCCTTCCACCATCATGCATCATCCTGTCCACAAGAGCCTGAAGGCTGCTTACTCTTTTTATAATGTGCACACCAAGACTCCTCTCGTTGACCTCATGAATGATGCCCTCATCCTTGCAAAGTCGGTAAGTGATATCTCTTTTATTCAATAAAATTAGAAACTAATCAAACTGCCTCTTAATTTACAAAACATATTTTACGTAGGAGGTTGAAGATTAAATCATCACTTAATGCTATATCTGGTGTCCTAATAATTGTATAGACTGGAGCCAGTCAATTTCCATAACCCTGAGTTGCAATCGTGCACTGAAAACACTGAATGCACTTAGAGAAAGATATCAAAAACATTTTTCAGACAATGGACAACTTCATTCTTTTCTGTCGGACACTGGATTAGGATGGGTCAGAAATTGAGAGGAACATTATCCAAATTTTCCAAGTCTTAAAAGCATTGATAGTTTTTAGAATTGAGTTTAAGTGACTGATCAGGCCCCTGAAACTCCATTTATAGAACAGAGAGCAGCATGGGAACAGGCCTTTCGGCCCACCATGACGATGGTGCCATTCTGAATTAATCCCATCTACCCGCACATGGTCAGTATCCCTCTATTTTCTGCTTCTTCATGTGTCTGTCTTAATGCTTGTTAAACGCTGTTATAGTATCTGCTTCTTCCACCTACCCTGCCAGCACTTCTCCAAGTACCTATTGCTGTCAGTGGGAAAAACAGAACTTGCCTCAGACACCTCCTTTAAACTTTCCCCTGTCATGTTAAGCTTTTGCCCTCTCTTGTATTTGACACTTCCATCCTAGTAAAGACATTGACTATCCACCATTTTTATGTGTCTCATACTTTTATATAACTTTATCAGGACACCCCTCAGCCTATCAAAACAAATCCACATTTGTCCAATCTCTCCTTATAGCTAATATACTTCAGTCTAGGCAACATCCGGGTAACTGTCTTTTTCCTCCACTATTGTCAAGTATGGTAACTAGAACTGCTCACAGTGCTCCAAATGTGGCCCAGCTGCAGTGTGTCTTTCCAACTTTCCATGTCCTTTGAAATGAAGGCAAGCATGCCATAAGTTGTTTTTACCACCTTATCCACTCGCATTGCCATTTTCAGGTAGCTATAGACTTGCACCCCAAAATCTCACTGTATATCGATGCTCCTAAGTGTCGGCCATTTACTGTACACTTTCCTCTTGCATTTGACCCCTCAAAATGCATCACCACCCACTTGTCTGGATTAAATGCCATCTGCCATTTCTCTGCACAACTTTCCAACTGATCTACATCCTGCTGAATCCTTTTCTCAATCTTCCTCACTCTCCACAACTCCAATGATTTGCATGTTGTCTGCAAATCGGAACCCCCATATTTCATCCAGATCATTTATAATTGCAAACAACAGATGACCCAGCATTGATCTTTGCAGAACACCACTGATCACAGATCTCCAGTCAGAAAAAAAACACCCCTCCGCAACTACTGTCTGCCTTCTATATGTTAGAGAGTTGCTAAATGTTCTGCTGACCATTCCACATGTGTGTATCTGCCTCTGTGTAACAGCTTGTATCATCAATCCAGAGTATCAGATTCTGTCCAACCACTTGACAATACCATCACTGGCATATGAATGCACTGAAGTTTTCAGCTGTCAGTGTGCCTGGTCTCGGACAATTTTTGCCAGCTATCGAGGAGTACATCAGGAAATCCTTACATGTTCAATCTATTATACAATATATAAACTGTCACTCTCCTTCCCCTGCCCAACTCCCAATCTTCCTTCCTTAAGAGTTACATTTGGCACATGTTTTGGTGCATCCTTCTCCCACACCAAGTTGTACCGTCAACGTTAGAAAGAGTCATAGTTCCTGCCCTGTTCTACAGTGCTGCCTGAGGTAGATCAGGATAAATAGTTAACAACACTGTGCAACAGCAGCCCATCACAAACCCTTGGCCTTTCATATACAGCTCCCAGCTCCACTCTCTGGCTGAAGAAGTTTGAAAACACCATTGCATTCTCTGGATTTAGGTGAGGCTGGGAGTGAAACCAAGAGGGGCTTTGGGCTCAACATTTTGCTGAATGTATTTTGTTTTTGTGTCTCTGGAGGCCAGCCAGACGTCTACAGTACAGAAAAAGGCCCTTCAGCCCATCAAACCTGCAACACTCTCAAACAACCCACCAAACTATTTTAATCCTATTTTCCAGCACTTGGTCCATTGCCTTGAATGCCTTGACATCGCAAGTGTACATCTACGTGCTTCTTAAATGCTCCGAGGGTTTCTGCCTACAATTTCCTGAACAGGCAGAGAATCCTAGATTCCTACCACCCTCTGGGTTGAAACTAATTTCTTCACGTCCCCTTTAAACTTACACCTTCTGGTCTTCATCCGTCATCCAAGGGGAAACAGTCTTTTTTCTATCCTGTTGTGCCCCTCATAATTATAAACATCGCAATCATTTACCCACTCAGTCTCTCCTGCTCCAAGGAAAACCACCCCAGTGTATCTGAAAAAAAACAAAGAACTGCAGAAGCGAGAATTCAGAAACAAAAACAGTAATTGCTGGAAAAAAACTCAGCCAGTCCAGTAGCAACTGTGGAGAGAAAATAGAGTTAATGTTTCAGATGCAGTGATCCTTCTTTGGAACTGGACTTCTGTTCTGAAGAAGGGTCCGTTCCAAAGAAGGGTCATTTGATCCAAGACATGAATACTGCTTTCTGTCCACAGATGCTGCCAGACCTGAGTTCTTCCAGCTATTTATGTTTTTTGTCCCAGTCTATCCAATCTCTGATCATAACTAAAGGTGTCCAATCCAGGCAGTATCCTGTAAAATCTCCCCTGCACCTTCCCTGGAGATATTACATCCCTCCTATAATATAGATTCCAGAACTGCATACAATACTCTTTAGCTATGGCTTAACCAATGTTTGATAGAGTTCCAGCATAACCTCCTGCTATTAAACTCTATGCCTCAGATAATGACGGCAAGTGTCCAATATGTCTAGTAGTGTATCACCGTGATCAGTGCTGATCCCTTATTGTTTGTGATACATATAAATAATGTAGATGAGAACACGGACGGCATGATAAGTAAGTTTGCAGATGACATGAAAATGGACGGGAGGGTGGGGTTCATCGTGAGGAAGCATGTCTTAGATTACAGGAAGGTATGAATGGATTGATCAAATGGGCAGATCAATGACAGATGAAATTTACCCTGAAAAGTGTGCAGTGATGCACTTTGGAAGAAGTAACAAGACAAGGGATTGCTCGATGAATGGCAGGACAAAAGGAATCTCACATGAACAGAGGGATCATGGGATGCTTGTCCAACGATCCTTGAAGGTATCAGGTCGGATTAGTGGGGTGATTAAAAATGACACTTGCTTTTATCAATTGTGACATAGATTACAAGAGCAGGGAGTTTATGTTGGAGCTGTATAGAAACTGCTTAAAACGGGAGTACTGTGCAGTTCTGGTCATCGCACTACCAGAAGGATGTAATTACACTGGATGGGGTGCAGAGGAAACTCACCAGAATGTGCTCTCTCCATCAGCATTGCATCACAAGTGCTCAGGGCTCCGCAGAACTGAGCAGTTCCACTTCATCCTCCAGTTCATTAGCCGTTCTAACAAGAAACCTTTTCCTTTCAGGCATCAAAGCTCACAAGATGCAACAACTCTGGCCCTCTGGAACCTTCCCTCCCCTCCCCTTCCCTCTGCTCCAACCCCTCCCCAACCCCACCTCCTGTCATCCCTCCTAACCTTCTGCTGTCCAATGCTGAATGTTCTGTACTCAGCAAAGCTTTACCCTCTGCATCCCCACCTTAATGAATTTCGAGCACGGCTCGACATTGAACTCTTCTTCCGTCAACTTCACCTCCGTGTCAATTTCATTGGGCAAGAATCCTCTCCCCACCCCACAGACCCCTTCACCAAGCTCCAACATTCTCTCTCCATCTGGACCCCTCCCTTTTGGCCTTTTTCCTGCACTCGACCTGTTCATTGAGAACTGTCAACGTGACATCAGTCACCTCAATCCCCTCACCCATTCCAACCTATCTCTCTCCCACCTGACTGCTCTCCATGCACTTAGAGCCAACCTTGACTTTGTTATTAAGCCTGTCATTAAGGGTGGTGCTGTTGTGATCTGGCGAACTGACCTCTGCACTGCAGAGGCTGAGCGCCAGCTCTCCGATACCTCCTCCTATCTCCCTCTGGACCATGACTCCACCATGGAACATCAGGCCACTATAGCAACTATGGCCAGTAATCTCATTTCATCTGGTGATCTCCCCCACACCTCCCTCCAAGCTGATAGACCATCCAGCCCTGCACAGCCCGCTTCTACCTCCTTCCAAAAATCCAGAAACAGGGCTGGCTGGGCAGACCCATTGTTTCTGCCTGCTCCTGCATCTTCCAAGGTAGGAAGAAGTCAGTTCTTCCTACCTTGACTCAGTCTTTACTCCTCCGTCCAGTCCCTGCCCACTTACATCTGTGATTCCTTTGACACTTTTCACCAGTTTCGGAATTTCAAGTTTGCGGGTTATTTACCCGTCCATCCCCCGACCAGGATGGTGTCCAGGCCCTCTGCTTCTTCCTGGAGCAAAGGCCTGCCAGCAAAACTGACCCTGAGCTTGCAGTTGCCTGCCTTCAACAGGCCACCCTGTTCCCTGACCCATATCTCGGTCTCAGGCACGCTGCAGTGCTGCAAGAACAGCTCCTCCAGTTTCCTCCTGGGAACCCTGCTAGCCTTCAGGACTCCATATCAAGTTCCGTAACTTTAGGGCTTGAATTCTCACATGTCCCAGTCCCCTCCCCATGTACCAGGCCATGTGATCATATAGTTTGCTATTACACACAATGCATTGTCAGGCACTAACAGTCTCCGTTAAAAGCTATTCACCTTCCTGGTCAGATTGTTATCTATTCCTTAGTCTGTCCAACTGTTCTGTCTCTTGGGGCTCTATCTCTTACTCCTGACCCTGTCTCTCCACTCTAACATTTGCACATAAACCAGCATTTTCCTAGCTCCCATCAGTTCTGAGAAAATTACGCGAAACATTAAGTTTGATTTCACTTCACAGATGCTGCGAGACCTGCTGAACTTTTCCGGCAGGTTTTTGTTTCTCACCACGGTGTTTGGGATGGAGCATCTAAGCTGTGAAGAGAGGCTGGGACAGGCTTGGACTGTTTTCTTTAGAGCAGTGAAGGCTGTAGGAAGGCCTGATTAAGGGGCATGGACAGGAAGCAGCTAGTCGCCTGAAGGGTTAGTAATGAGGGACATAGCTTTAAGGTAGTGGGCAGGAGGTTTAGAGGAGATTTGAGGAAAACCTTCTTCAATCAAAATCTGGAATGCACGGTCCGGGAGGGGAATTGAGGCAGGCAACCTCACAGCATCTAAAAAGGTCGAGCGCTTAAAGTCTCATTACAGTGCTTTGGCTGTAGCCTCGAATGTAAAGTGGGATTAATGTAGATACGTCAGCACAGACTGGGTGAGCCAAAGAGCCTCTTCCTAACTGCATAACTCTGTAGTCTGAATTAAAACACGCATGCTGAAATTGCTCAACAGGCCTGGCAGCTTCTGTATGTGCAGGAACAGAATAAATATTGCAGACCAAGAGTCTTTCGTCAGAACCGTGTAACTGGTCATGCCATTGCCAGAGGGATTTGGCCAGGAGGGAGTTGTCTTCCCAGAAGTATCGGAACAGCCAAGAGGAGCTGAGTGTTAGGTTTGGTGTTCTACTTTTATAGAAGTCCATTTCTCGTGCTACTGTGTATGCCTGGGGCTGACATGAATGCTCTCAATCCCTGTCATTCAGTGGTGCCAACACTGAGACTGTATCTAGTTGGAGCAACTATGCACAGCTTGTTTCAAACAACCTGTTGATTATCAACCTGTAAATCCTTCCGATTTGTCTGTGGCAGGCAGTAAGAGTGAGAGAGCTTCAAGGTCACCAAACTGTGTGCTAGCAGTAACACAGCAACTTGGCCACACTGTAGGTTCTTGCCGTGAGCAAGCATCACTCTAATTCTGAGGGGCTGTTGCAAACAACTGTCACAACTCACATAATTTCACACATTGTCTCTCTCTCTCTGTCTCTCTCTCTCTGTCTCTGTGTCTCTCTCTCCCCCTCTCTTCCCCCCCCCCACATCCCCCCCATCTCTTTCTCTCACCCACCCTCCCTCCCTCGCTCCCTCCCGCCCTCGCTCCCGCCCTCGCTCCCACCCTCGCTCCCACCCTCGCTAGCGCCCTTGCTCCCGCCCGCCCTCGCTCCCGCCCTCCCGCCCGCCCTCCCGCCCTCCCTCCCGCCCTCCCTCCCGCCCTCCCTCCCGCCCTCCCACCCGCCCTCCCTCCCTCCCGCCCTCCCACCCTCCCTCCCGCCCTCCCTTCCGCCCTCCCTTCCACCCTCCCTTCCGCCCTCCCTCCCTCCCGCCCGCACTCCCGCCCGCCCTCCCTTCTGCCCGCCCTCCCGCCCTCGCTCCCTCCCGCCCTCACTCCCGCCCGCCCACCCTCCCCTCCCTCCCTCCCTCCCTCCCTCCCTCCCTCCCTCCCTCGCTCCCGCCCGCCCGCCCTCCCTCCCTCCCTCCCTCCCTCCCTCCCTCCCTCCCTCCCTCCCTCCCTCCCTCCCTCCCTCGCTCGCTCGCTCGCTCGCTCGCTCGCTCCCGCCCGCCCGCCCTCCCTCCCGCCCGCCCTCCCTCCCGCCCTCCCTCCCGCCCTCTCTTCTGCCCGCCCTCCCTCCCGCCCGCCCTCCCTCCCTCGCTCCCTCCCTCGCTCCCTCCCGCCCGCCCTCCCGCCCGCCCGCCCGCCCGCCCTCCCGCCCTCCCGCCCTCCCGCCCTCCCTCCCGCCCTCCCGCCCGCCCTCCCTCCCGCCCTCTCGCCCGCCCTCCCGCCCTCCCTCCCGCACTCCCTCCCGCCCTCCCGCCCTCCCTCCCGCCCTCTCGCCCTCCCTCCCTCCCGCCCTCTCGCCCTCCCTCTCGCCCTCCCTCTCGCCCTCCCTCTCGCCCTCCCTCTCGCCCTCCCTCTCGCCCTCCCTCTCGCCCTCCCTCTCGCCCTCCCTCTCGCCCTCCCTCTCGCCCTCCCTCTCGCCCTCCCTCTCGCCCTCCCTCTCGCCCTCCCTCTCGCCCGTCCTCTCGCCCGTCCTCTCGCCCGTCCTCTCGCCCGTCCTCTCGCCCGTCCTCTCGCCCGTCCTCTCGCCCGTCCTCTCGCCCGCCCTCTCGCCCGCCCTCTCGCCCGCCCTCTCGCCCGCCTTCTCGCCCGCCCGCCCTCCTGCCCACCCTCCCGCCCTCGCTCCCTCCCACCCGCCCTCGCTCGCTCGCTCCCTCCCTCCCTCGCTCCCTCCCTCGCTCCCGCCCGCCCTCCCTCCCTCCCTCCCTCCCTCTCTCCCTCCCTCCCGCCCACCCTCCCTCCCCTCCCTCCCTCGCTCCCTCCCTCCCTCGCTCCCTCCCTCCCTCCCTCGCTCCCTCCCTCGCTCCCTCCCTCCCTCGCTCCCTCCCTCCCTCGCTCCCTCCCTCGCTCCCTCCCTCGCTCCCTCCCTCGCTCCCTCCCTCCCTCCCTCCCTCCCTCGCTCCCTCGCTCCCTCGCTCCCTCCCTCCCTCGCTCCCGCCCACGCTCCCGCCCACGCTCCCTCCCTCGCTCCCTCCCTCGCTCCCGCCCGCCCGCCCTCCCGCCCGCCCGCCCTCCCGCCCGCCCGCCCTCCCTCCCTCCCGCCCTCCGGCCCTCCCGCCCGCCCTCCCTCCCGCCCGCCCTCCCTCCCGCCCTCTCTTCTGCACGCCCTCCCTCCCTCCCTCCCTCCCTCCCTCCCTCGCTCGCTCGCTCGCTCGCTCCCTCCCGCCCGCCCTCCCTCCCTCCCTCGCTCCCGCCCGCCCTCCCGCCCTCCCGCCCTCCCTCCCGCCCGCCCGCCCTCCCTCCCTCCCGCCCTCCCTCCCGCCCTCCCTCCCTCCCGCCCTCCCTCCCGCCCTCCCTCCCGCCCTCCCGTCCACCCGCCCTCCCGTCCACCCGCCCTCCCGTCCACCCGCCCTCCCGTCCTCCCTCCCTCCCTCCCTCCCTCCCTCTCTCCCTCCCTCTCTCCCTCTCGCCCTCCCTCTCGCCCTCCCTCTCGCCCTCCCTCTCGCCCTCCCTCTCGCCCTCCCTCTCGCCCTCCCTCTCGCCCTCCCCTCTCGCCCTCCCTCTCGCCCTCCCGCCCTCCTGCCCTCCCTCTCGCCCGCCCTCCTGCCCTCGCTTCCTCCCGCCCTCGCTCCCTCCCGCCCGCCCTCGCTTCCTCCCGCCCTCGCTCCCTCCCGCCCTCGCTCCCTCCCGCCCTCGCTCCCGCCCGCCCTCGCTCCCGCCCGCCCTCCCTCTCGCCCTCCCGCCCTCCCGCCCGCCCGCCCTCCCGCCCGCACGCCCGCCCTCACGCCCGCCCTCCCGCCCTCCCTCCCTCCCGCCTGCCCTCCCTCTCGCCCGCCCTCCTGCCCTCCTGCCCTCCCTCTCGCCCGCCCTCCTGCCCTCCCTCGCTCCCTCCCTCGCTCCCTCCCTCCCGCCCGCCCGCCCTGCCTCCCGCCCGCCCGCCCGCCCGCCCGCCCTCCCGCCCTCCCGCCCTCCCTCCCGCCCTCCCTCCCGCCCTCCCGCCCTCCCTCCCGCCCGCCCGCCCTCCCGCCCGCCCTCCCGCCCGCCCTCCCGCCCGCCCTCCCTCCCTCCCGCCCTCCCTCCTTCTCTCCCTCCCTCCTTCCCTCCCTCCCTCCTTCCCTCCCTCCCTCCCTCCCTCCCTCCTTCCCTCCCTCCCTCCCTCCCTCCCGCCCTCCCGCCCGCCCGCCCTCCCTCCCTCCCTCCCTCCCTCCCTCCCTCCCTCCCTCCCTCCCTCCCTCCCTCCCTCCCTCCCTCCCTCCCTCCCTCTCTCCCTCCCTCCCTCTCTCACACACACACACACTTATCTTATCCTCTCTCTCACCCTCTCTCTAACTCCCATTTACTCTTTCACAAACACACACTCTCATACACCTACCCTTGTTTGCAACCACCCTTTTTCACACACTGTTACTCACGTGGCATAACGTTAAACTAGTATAATAGGAGATGCTCCAACAAGAATTTGGCCAGAGTGCATTGCACCTGCATATGCTCTGGGAGTGATCGTTTCTGACACTGCATATTTAAACTTTCCACCTCTAACGTTTTTACATCCTGTGCCAGTTTGATCTGTGAATTAATTGTTAAATATATTTCTATGGAAGTGTTTGTCCTGTCTGAATATTTCAAGGCAGATGTGTCCTGAGTGATTTTCTGTTCCATTATTTTTTCTTTGCCTTAACAGAAGGGATTTGATGTTTTCAATGCACTGGACCTGATGGAAAACAAAACCTTTTTAGAAAAGCTGAAATTTGGAATTGGAGATGGCAATCTGCAGTATTATCTATACAATTGGAAGTGCCCCAGCATGGCTGCTGAGAAGGTAACCCACAATAAGCTGTTTGTATACAGACCATCGTTTAATGTTCACTCTTTTTCAAAACAGGCTTTGTTTGAATCCAGGTCTGGATCTGCTGCTGAAGTTGGACCATAAGCTTCCTTTGACTGTTGCAGGGAATGTAGAATGAGAGAAAACAGTTTTAAAATAGGGACTTGAAGTTCTGGGGCTCAGGCAGAAGTCTGGAGTTAAGGCCACAATCAGATAGCCACAATTTTATTGAATGGTGACGCATGCTAAATGGCCTAGCTTGCATCTTCAGACTTGAATTGTAAGTGCACATCAACAATTTGGCATACTTTCAAACTAACACAACAATGAAATTATATTGGGCAATTTTGCAGTGTCGAGTTGTGTTTAGAGAGGGCAGTATTTACAATAACCAATGCTTTTGGTCGGCACGGTGGCTCAGTGCTTAGCACTGCTGCCTCACAGCACCAGGGTCCCAGGTTCAATTCCAGCCTCGGGTGACTGTCGTGTGAGGAGTTTGCATATTCTCCCCGTGTCTGCGTGGGTTTCCTCCGGGTGCTCCGGTTTCCTCCCACGGTCCAAAGATGTGCAGGTTAGGTGAATTGGCCATTCTAAATTGCTCAAAGTGTTAGGTGCATTAGTCAGAGGGAAATGGGTCTGGGTGGGTTACTCTTCAGAGGGTCTGTGTGGACTTGTGGGGCTGAAGGGCCTGTTTCCACACTGTAGGGAATCTAATCTAATCTTTACTCAGTCAGGTCTATAGGTTTCTGTATCTTCATTACTGCTGCCGCTGTTGAATATATTGCTAGGCATTGACTCATCCATATCAGATAGAACATGACAGCACAGTACAGGCCCTTCGGCCCTCGATGTTGTGCCAACCTGTTGAACCAATCTGAAGCCCATCTAACTGACACTATTCCAGTATCATCTGTGTATTTATCCAATGACCGTTTAAATGCTCTTAAAGTTGGCGAGTCCACTACTGTTGCAGGCAAGGCATTCCACACCCTTACTACTCTTTGAGTGAAGAAGTTACTCCTAATATCTGTCCTATATCTATCACCCCTCAATTTAAAGCCATGCCCCCTCATGCTAGCCATCACCATCTGAGGAAAAAGACTCTTACTGTCCACCTTATCTAGTCTTCTGATCATCTTGTATGTCACCTCTCAACCTTCTTCTCTGGAATGAAAGCAGCCTCAAGTCCCTCAGCCTTTCCTCATGAGACCTTCCCTCCATACCAGGCAACATCCTGGTAAATCTCCTCTGAACCCTTTCCAAATCTTCCACATCCTTCCTATAATGCGGTGACCAGAGCTATACACAGTACTCTAAATGTGGCCACACCAGAGTTTTATACAGCTGTAAGGTGACCTCATGGCTCCAAAACCCAATCCCTCTACCAATAAAAGCTAACACACCGTACACCTTCTGAACAGTCCTATCAACCTGGGTGACAACTTTCAGGGATCTATGCACATGGACACCGAGATCTGTCTGCTCATCCACACTACCAAGAATCTTGCCATTAGCCCAGTACTGTTACTCCTTCCAAAGTGAATCACCTCATTCTTTTCCATATTAAACTCCATTTGCCACCTCTCAGGCCAGCTCTGCAGCTTATCTATGTCCCTCTGTAACCTGCAACATCCTTCCACAACTCCACTGACCTTTGTGTCATCCGCAAACTTACTAACCCATCCTTCTACCTTCTCATCCAGGCCATTTATAAAAATGACAAACAGCAGTGGCCCCAAAACCGATCCTTATGGTACACCACTAGTAACTGAACTCCAGGATGAACATTTCCCATCAACTACCACTCTGTCTTCTTTCAGCTAGCCAATTTCTGACCCAAACCACTAAATCACCCTCAATTCCATGCCTGCATATTTTCTGCAATAGCCTACTATGAAGAACCTTATCAAACATTTTACTGAAATCCCTGTACACCACATCAACAGCTTTACCCTCATCCACCTGTTTGGTCACCTTCTCAAAAAACTCAATAAGGTTTGTGAGGCACAACTTACCCTTCATAAAACTGTGTTGACTATCCCTAATCAAATTATTCCTTTCTAGATGATTATAAATCCTATCTCATAATCCTTTCTAACTCTTCACCCACAACCGAAGTAAGGCTCGCTGGTCTATAATTACCAGGGTTGTCTCTCCTCCCCTTCTTGAACAAAGGAACAATATTTGCTATCCTCTAGTCTCCTGGCACTGTTCCTGTAGACAGTGACAACATAAAGATCAAAGTCAAAGGCTCTGCAATCTCCTCTCTCAGAGAATCCTAGGATAAGCCCATCCGGCCCAGGGGACTTATCTATTTTCACACTTTCCAGAATTGCTAACACGACCTCCTTGTGAACCTCGATCCCATCTCGTCTAATAGCCTGTATCTCCGTATTCTCCTTGACAACGTTGTCTTTTTCCTGTGTGAATATTGACGAAAAATATTGAGCGCCTCTCCTATCTCTTCAGACTCCACGCACAACTTCCCACGACTGTCCTTGACAGGCCCTAATCTTACTGCAGTCATTCTTTTATTTCTGACATACCTACAGAAAGCTTTAGGGTTTTCCTTGATCCTACCTGCCAAAGACTTCTCATGTCCCCTCATGGCTCTCCTTAGCTCTCTCTTTAGGTCCTTCCAGGCTAACTTGTAACTCTCAATTGCCCTAACTGAGCCTTCACATCTCATCTTTACATAAGCCTCCTTCTTTCTCTTGACAAGAGATTCGACTTCTTTAGTGAACCACGGTTTCCTCGCTCGACCATTTCCTCCCTGCCTGACAGGTACATACTTATCAAGGACACGCAGTAGCTGTTCCTTGAATAAGCTCCACATTTCAATTGTACCTTTTCTCAGGGGGTGGTAGATGGGGTATAACTCAATGTGCTCGATGTATACAGAGGAACCTCGATTATCCGAATGAGTTGGGTGGGCACTATTTTGTTCGGATAATTGATTATTTGGTTAATTGATTTCTTCTGGGGCTCGGAGTTTTCTGTGAAGTCTGCTCCCCATTCAGGAGACTAGGCAGCAGCACACTACACGTGAGCCCTGCCCCCCCTAACCGTGACCCCACCCCCGCTTCCTAAACCCTGTCTGCCCCACACTACCCCAACAAAACCCTGTCCGCCCCAACCCCATCTGCCCCCAACCACGCCACCCCGTCCATCCCCACCCCACTGTCCACCCCACCTCCCCAGCACCCACCCACCACCCGGGGCAGCTGGACTGTACAC
Organism: Chiloscyllium plagiosum; assembly: GCF_037043375.1. NCBI lineage: Eukaryota > Metazoa > Chordata > Chondrichthyes > Orectolobiformes > Hemiscylliidae > Chiloscyllium > Chiloscyllium plagiosum. Next base: position 46,694,707 of record NW_028270170.1, on the reverse strand, counting down.
CAACAGTAAGACTGCTAATGTCTTTGTGGGGTAAGTCTCCAAATCACCTGCATGCGCGCGCGCACACACACACACACACACACACACACACACACACACACACACACACACACACACACACACACACAACCTTTTACTGCAATATTTTTACAGGTTCCACCTTTGCCCTGTACAAGACGATGTTGGAGAGGTTATCTGGGGAAGGGGGTTTAGGGTACACCCCTGTGTAGAACTCCAGGGAAAGTGTGTGGGAAGAGAGAGAGAGAGGGCGGGGGGTCAGCCATTTGGAGACGATGCCTGGCTGCCCCGGACTGTTCTCGGCAGCATTGAGCTGAGGTCATTGTACCTGTAAACCAAAGACACAATCAGGGGTGAAACAGCTCTTTGACATAATGTTTCAATCGGGACCTTGGGAATCCTGTGCCTCCATAAGGAGATCTGCCAAAGGCCAGGCCAGTCTGGAGCAACCATGCATCCATGATGATGTGTCAGGTCACTTGAGGCAAGTGGGCTACTGTTATCACCATGCACAGAAATTAAGGGGAAGGGAGATTTCAAGGGGGGTGGATAGGCATGTTTATCCTGTTTGCATGCTGACCTGGGGAAGTGAGATTCTCGGGTTGAGCACCTCAGAAGGGTAGATGATGTTGGGGGTCTCTAACAGGTTTACAATGAGGCTGAAAGACAGTGGCAGAGACCACTGGCCGTCATTTCAGTTGTGAAGGACGTGGAAAGCGTGCAGTGTTGAGAACAGCCGTGCCCACACACTATCTCAATGGGCAGGTTAGTTGAGCTGGCATGAGGGTGACAACTAAAACCATTCACAGGTAATCGATAATGGCCATGAACATATATTGTCAATGTGGGAATACAAGGTCCACCCCCCATCATCACTGCTGGGAAGCTGTCTGAGCATAGCCAGCTAAACAGTGGGTGGTGTTGAAGTGGGGGGAATGCCTATGGTATCTGAGAGCCAATGCTGTGTTCATGCATTGTTACCTCTGCTCCCACATCTATTTGATGCTCATCGTAGACACCACCATTCTGCCAAGTAGTGATACCCCAGACAGCAACAAAACATCTAGGACCTGTATATAGATTGGAAAACCAGGTGCATGGCAAAAAAAAAACAAGGTTTTATGAAGGAAGCCGAATGCAAACTAGCTGCACAGCATTGTTAGCTGTGGCCCCCATGTGCCCTCAATATAATTTCTTTCCTTCTCTCCCTTCTGCTGTGATGCACTGAACCATCCTGTTCCAAAGGTAGGGTGGAAGGGGTCTCCTCTGTAGTTGAGCCTTTTGGCCCTGAAGGTTTGGGTTGGTGATCTCTGGGATTTGGAGAGTCACCTTGCCAGAGGCAAGTTGACCTTCTCGGTCTGAACTTCCAAGGATCAGAGGGGCAGGTAAGGTGGAGGGCCTGGATACCTCTGTCTCCAGGATGGAAACTGTAAAGGGGCCTGTCTGTGCCACCTCCTGCAGCTAGATGCTTCCTGGCACTGTCCTGCCTCATATGAAGGGAGGGCTGGTACAACAGGACTGAGATCAAGGTTTTTGGCCCCAGACTTGCCTTTGTTTCCAAGAACCAATGCCTGGGTCATAGAGCATAGGTGTTTGCAACTCTCCAACATCCCCTGAGGGTGCTAGGCCTGTCTCTCAATGGCAGCCCCAAGTTGTCCATCGTGACAGACACATGGTCACCATTTGGTCTAATGATGACTCCTCCCACCTACCCCTCGGCCTCATGGTGCCTCCTCCCACCTACCCCTCGGCCTCGTGGTGATCCTTCCACCTACCCCTCGGCCTTGTAGTGACTCCTCCCACTTACCCCTCGGCCTCGTGGTGAATCCAGCTGTTCTTTCTTCGCAGGTTGGGCTTGTGTTGCAGTAAATTTGCCATCACTGGAGCTGGGAAAAGCCACCGATTAGCCATATCGGGCAAGGTCTGCTGATCCCTGGTCTGACAGCGCTGAGTATGGAAGATCACGGAATGGGAGGGAATGGAGCTCGTGGATTTCAGAGCGAGAGTTTACAGATTATACCATCCCATAGACATTTACTATTCTGCCCAACTCTGTCAAATCAAGATTATATGCATTATACATGATTTTAATAAATGGATTAGAACCTGTCTAATTGGAAAAGGCACTCTCACAAGTATGCAAAGATTGAAGGCTTTTTTTATATCTCTCTGTGGGATATATTTGACTGTCGGTTCTCTCATCCAAAAACATTGCATCAACTACAATATGTCTCATTCATTAAAACTCTAAGAATCCAATTGCTTTACATTTTAACCTGAGTAGAGTTCTTTTCAGTGGATGATATCCTAATTGTGGAGCCTTTGGGCAGTCTCTTTCGTGAACAGACTTTAAACACTCTCGAGCAGTATTTCTAATTCACAGCGTTGTCTTTGCTGGGTGTTTCTAGGTTTTAGAATTGCAGGAATTTTCTCTGTGCTTTGGAGAGTTTCTAAAGAGGATGCTGCACACTGCAACTTTAATTTCCAAGAAGTCCAGCCTACACACATTATTTGGGTATTGAGAGTTAAATCTGTGAAGAGTAATGTGCAGGAGTGAGGGTAGCACTTTGTGTTAACATTTCAAATTTTCTACCAGACATTGCAAATACATAACAGTTAATGTAAATCAATGTTAACAGTGGGAACAAGGCTTAACGCAATATCCTACAGGCAACAATGCAATGAACAGGTGTGTATGTGTATGTCTCTGTCTGTCCATCTCCATGGTGCTCTTGCTTTCTCTTCAGTTAGTGTAATCCTTACCTTTCATGGTCCTTCTAATGTGGATGGCAACTACTCTCCCGTTGTTCTCTCACTCTCATACATGCTGTCTTTCTTTACTGAACTTCCGTTCATTCTTTTCCTCCTGTGATAACTATAAATGGATTAATGAGAATTAAATGTCATTGCATTGTGGTGAAATCTCTAAAGTGACTGATTTGAATGCTGTATTCATAAAACAAATTTGCATCTAAAATGTGTTCTGTGCAATCTGAAGATTATCTGTGCTACCCCTTATTGTATGGGCAGGTATCTTTCTAAGTCTAAATCTGATTGAGAGTTGGTAAAGTTTGGCGATGGTTAGTAGAACCTGGACAGTGAACCATATTGAGACCTGCATTTTCCACATGGGATTAGGGTCAGTTGCATGGCTTCCCTGTTTACATTGGCTCTAAGCTGCTAAGATCCTGCTAACCGCCTGAAATGACTTTAGTTTTCAGCAGTTTTTTTTCAATGTAAACCGCCTTCAATTTTGTTTGCTGTAATTTATGACTATGAGTATAACGTTCTATGATGCTCAGGGACTGTGTTTTACATTGTTCCGAACCTGCCCTATTATTCAACATGTACCTGCTGTAAAAGAGGAAAGCTCGACATAATTCACTAAAGCCAGCAGTGTGCCTTTATTCTGTTTCTAGCTGTACCATGAGCACCGTGTCTACAAAACTGTATCTCATCTCTTTCAGCCCTCCCAAAGTGAAATGTAGATGTCAAGGACAAAAGGCTATTTGCATGTAGCACCTATCCTGTAGTGATTGGATATTTGCTTAGCGTTCCAACTGTAACTTAAGTGGAGTAGCAATGACACTCTAATTAGTAATGTGGAAACTGGGACCAAAGAAGATGAATTTCCATTAACGGAAGAGAAAAACAGGGTGGTATGGTGGCTCAGTGGTTAGCACTATCTGTGTGGAATTTGCACATTGTCTCTGTGTCTGCATGGATTTCCTCCCACAATCCAAAGATGTGCAGGTGAATTGGCCATGCTACATTGCATATTCAAGGATGTGTCGGCTAGTTGCATTAGTCGGGGAAATGTAGAGTAATAGGGTAGGGGAATGGGTCTGGGTGGGATACTCTTCAGAGGTTCCATGTGGACTTGTTGGGCCTGTTTCCGAATGGCCTGTTTCCACACTAGTTATTCTATGAAAATACTGTAAATTCTGGAATGAAAACTAACAATGTTAAAAATACTTTATAGGTTTGACAGTATCTTTAAAGTGAGAAACAGAGTTAGTGGTTGCATTTAGCATTTTCTGGTTTTATTGCATGAACTCAGTTTTTAACCGTTCTAGAGGACTTGTTAACTATTTATGGAATGAGAGAATCATTAGGGAATGAGGTCCGCTTTTATTGCACAGAGGACCATTAAAAGACAGCCACGTTGCTGTTGATCTGCAGTTCCGTGTGGAGCAGACTGGGTCAGATTGGCAGATTTCCTTCCCTGAAGGACGTTAGTGAACCAGATGAGCTTTAGTAACATTCCTTATGGTTGTCGTTGGGCCAGCTTTTAATTTCAGAGTTTTTGAATGCAAATTTCACCGTCTGCCGGTGACATCACCTCCCCTACTGGCATTAGAAAAAATGTGAAAGCCCATTCAGTTCATTAATGTCCTTTCGGAAAGGAAAGCAGTCTTGACGTGGTCTGCTCTGTGTGTGACTCCAGTCCCGTACTGATACCCTTGACATTTCAATGGCCAGCAGTTAACTCCTGAAGGTGCTCACCATGTGTTTTTAAGACCCCTGGAGATGAGAGTAAATGTAAATCTTGCCTCTATCGCTCACATTAAACAACAAAGTGAAAAAGAGTAGGAATTGGGAATGATCCCTTTTTCATTCATTGTTAGAACCACATTTTGTTATGACCTAAATGCAACATAGTATGTCCCAACCCATCTCACTTTGTGTTCTTAACCAATTCTGACCTGGTCTTGTTCAGCCCTCGCTTCTTAACCAAATCAGGGAGTTTATTACGTATCATACAGAAGTACAAAGTTAACATTTCACAATAGCGACAGAGATCGAGTGAGACTCTGCTGTGGTTCCATGCTTAGGAACCCGAAGATCTGTTTCCTGTGTTCTGTTAACCCACTGTCATTTTCTGGAAGTACCTAATTTGTTCTGAGTTCTCTTTTGTCATAGAGTCCTATAGCATGGAAACAGACAATCTTTCTGACTTAAACATGGTGGGATTTGATTTGATTTATTATTGTCACATTCAGAGTCATCGAGATGGAAACAGACCCTTCGGCCCAATTCATCCATGCTAACCAGATATTATAAATTAATCTAGACCCATTTGTCAGTATTCCTGTAAACCCTTCCTATTTGTATACCCATCCAGATGCCTTCTAAATGGTATAATTGTACTAGCCTCCACCAGTTCTTCTGGCAGCTCATTCCATACACTCATTGACTCAAATGGAGTTAGTTAGATTCACACAAGACCCATCCCCACCCCTTTGCCATCTCCCTGTAAGTAACCCTACATTTTCCCATGGCTATGGGCAATTTAGTATGGCCAATCCTAACCTCCACATCGTTGGACTGGGGGAGGAAACTGGAACAAATCCACACAAACCCCGGCAGAATGTGCAAACCACACAGACAAGTCACCCAAGGGTGGAACTGAACCCAGATCCGTGACGCTGTAAAGCCACAGTGCTAACCGCTGAGAGACTGTGCCAGCCTCACCAGTTAACAGCAACATGGCTGATCTGTTTTAGTCTCAATTCCATATTCCAGTTTGTAGCCCCCATCAAACATTTCAATCTTGGATTATTTTAAATGACCCAGCCTCCATTACTTTCTGAGAAAGAATTGCACAGATTAGTAACCCCAAAAGAAAAGGTTCTCCTTATTCTTAAATAAGAGACACTTTTTTATATATAAAGCTATTCCCTAGTTCTAGACTCATCCACAAGAAAAATGTTCTAAGCACTCAACCCTTTAAAGGCCACTTTAATACAAAGAGCTCCACCCAGTTGTCTTAAAGTCTAATAGGCCTTAACTGCTCAACCTTTCTTCATAAGGTAACCCTCTCATCCTGGAGTTCTGAAAAGGGTCGCTGGAACCCAAATGTTAAATTTGTTTTCTCTCCACAGATGTTGACAAACCTGATGAGTTTATCCAGCATTTTTCTTTTTTGTTGCCTCTCCCAGGAATCAGTGAAATGAACCTTCTCTGATCTGCTTCTAATCCAGTTTTTTTTTTTAAGGTGACCACATGTGATCTAACTCAAGACCCAATATAGTTGTGGAACCCTCCTACTTTTGTATTCAACTACTCTTGTAATAAATGCCAATATTCCATTCACTGTCCTAAACACTTGCTGCACCTGCATACCAATCTTTTGTAACTCATGTAGCAGGACATTCAGATCCCTATGTAGTCTATAGTCCTGTTTAGTTAAGTAATGTACTTTGTTTCTGACCTGTCAACATGGACAGGTTAATGTTTTCCCATATATTGGAAACTTTAGCTCACTCACAGTCCCTGACTTCATAGAATGTCATGTCCTCTTGACAATTTACATTCCCACCCATTTTTGTGTCATCAGCAAACTTACTGCTATGTGTTCAGTCCTTCAACATTTTTGAGTCGAATTTGTCGAGGAAGATCAGCTCATCAGATACTTCTCCAATGTTGCTTGGTCAACTGTACTCTTAAATGTACAAAGGTAGGCTTCTTGAGCCCACTCCTTCATTCAGTGTGATCATGACTGGTCTATTTGTGCTTTGAATTCTACATTCTCATCTGTTCTGGATAACATTAAATTTCCTTGGCTAACAAATATCTCTACCTCCACCTTAAAAATGATCAGATCCATATCTTCTGAGGCAATGAGTTCCAAAGTAACGCAATCTTCAGAGAGAGACAGAGAATCCTTTTGTCTCTAAAAGAACAACCCCTAGTTTTCCACTTTTTAAAAAAATTGTTCATGACCTTCTGCACCTCAATTAAATGACTTCACTCTTATGAATGCCATGAAAACAAGCCCAGTTTGTCCAATGTTTCCTGGTAAGCCAACCCATTGTACCAGATAACAATCCAGTAATAAAACTCTTCTGAAACACTCCAATGCATTTTCATCCTGACTCAGTTGAGAACAAAACCATATGCAGTATTCCAGATATGATCTCCGTAATGCCCTGTATAACTGAAGCATAATATTCTTATTTTTATGTTCAATTTGTCTTGTAATAAAGCAAAACATTTCATTAGCATTCTCAATTGCTTGTTTTATTCACATGGTAATCCTTTGTGATTTACACACTAGAATACCCACATATCACTGACCTCAGAATTCCATAGTCATTCTTCATTTAAGTAATACTTAACATTGGCAGCAAGACTTTTAAAGAAAGAATCAATTTCATAAATTTCCCAATCATTCACCCTCTGCCAGAATTTTACCCACACACTCGATCAATCTGTCAGTCCCCAACCTCGTTGTCTTTCGAGCATACTTTCCTACCTATCTTTGTGTAATATGCAAGTTGACTACCATGCTTTTGCTTCATTGATATAAATTGTTAAAAGCGCTCTGTGGGACTCCACTTGTCACATCCTAATCTGCAGTGCATGTTATTACTTCAAAGAATTCCAACAAATTGGTTAAACGTGATTTCCCTTTGATGAAATTGTGCTGTCTCTTCTAGAGTATTTCCAACAGAGAAATACACCTTAATAATTGAATCTAACACTTTCCCCATGACACCATAAAGCTAACCTCCATAGTTTTCTGCCTGCCTCCTTTAATAAAGGGGTTATGTTTGATACTTAGTTAAATGCAAAATTTCCAGAATCTAGTATATTTTGGAAAATTAACATCTACTACCTTATTAGTCACATCTTTTTCAAAACACTGTGTTGAAGTATTTTTTAGATTAGATTACATTACAGTGTGGAAACAGGCCCTTCGGCCCAACAAGTCCACACCGACCCGCCGAAGCACAACCCACCCATACCCCTACATTTACCCCTAACCTAACACTACAGGCAATTTAGCATGGCCAATTCACCTAACCTGCACATCTTTGGACTGTGGGAGGAAACCGGAGCACCCGGAGGAAACCCACGCAGACACGGGGAGAATGTGCAAACTCCACACAGTCAGTCGCCTGAGTCGGGAATTGAACCCGGGTCTCTGGCGCTGTGAGGCAGCAGTGCTAACCACTGTGCCACCGTGCCGCCCACTGTAGATTACTTACAGTGCGGAAACAGGCCTTCGGCCCAACCAGTCCACACCGACCTTCTGAAGAGTAACCCACCTAGTCCCATTTCCCTCTGACTGATGCACCTAATACTATGGGCAATTTAGCATGGCCAATTCACCTGGCCTGCACATCTTTGGAATGTGGGAGGAAACCGGAATACCCGGAGGAAAAAAAACATAGACATGGGGAAGATGTGCAAACTCCACACAGACAGTCGCCCGAGGCTGGAATTGAGCCTGCGACCCTGGTGCTGTGAGGCAGCAGTGCTAACCACTGAGCCACCATGCTGTCCATGTATGCATTTTCAGACATCCAGCACCTCCTCCTCTAATATGGTTTCCTTCTTTATCCCCAGATCTATAAGTATAGTTTAATCAACATAGTTTGTGCAGTGGTCAACAATCATACATGTAGAGTTCAAAAGTAAAGAGACAATCCACAGCACGAAGGAGATCTGGTGTTCATTAGCATAGGATTTAAGGAGATCCCAGAAGCTATCACCTGTTCAGAGAGTGGTTAATAAAGCATATAGTAACCTAGACTTTATGAAAAGAAGTATAAAGTACAAGAACAAGAAAGTTATGTTGAATGTGTATAAGACAACTTGTACAGCCTCAACTGGTATATCACGCTTTATGAACAGTATGAAAGCATTGGAGAGGGTGCAGAAAAGATTCATGAGAATGATTGAGAAGAGTAAGAAATTTCAGTTAGGAAGATAGAAAAATCAGGACTCTCCTTTGAAGAGGAAATGGCTGCAGGCAGACCTGATAGAGCTGTTGTAGGTAAAGAAAAACTTGCAACTCATGGAAGCTTGGGAATTAATGGCACAGATTTAAGGTAATTGCCGAAAGAAACAGTAGCAGCAAGAGGAAAATCACGTGGTGACTGTTTAGGATTTGGAATGCAGTGTCGTGGATTGTGCTGGAGACAGGTTCAATAGAGACATTGAAAAAGGAATATGACTATTATTACTAAAAGAAGATTACAAATGTCAGAGGCTGTATGCTGACTTCGGTGCTGTAACAGTTCCATGATTTTTGTCTAGTAACCTTTGAGGCATTTTCTCAAATGTCTTTCAGAAATCAAAGTATATCGTATCTTATTGGTTTGCCTTTGTCTAACTTGTTTATTAACTCCTCAAAGAGGGTCTGGTTAATTATTAAATCATGTTGACTCTTCCTGTTAGAGTTATAGATGTCTACAGAACAGGAAAAAGAGTCTTCAACAATCGAGTCTGAGCCAGTCAAAAAGAGCCCACTTACCTATTCTGGTCTCATTTCCCAGCAGTCTTGTATGCCTTGACATGATAAGTATACATCTAAATACTCCTTAAGTGTTATGAGGGTTTCTGTCTCTCCCATCGTGACAGGCAGTGAGTTTCAGATTCCAATCACCCACTGGTTTTAAAACAAAATTCCTCCCATCTCCTTGAAACCTCCTGCCTCTTAAGTCAAAACTATGCCCCTGATCAATGACCATTAAGGGAGGTGTTTCTTCCTCTCTATCCAATCTCTTCCCCCCATTATTTTATACATCTCCATCATGTCCCCTCTCAATCTCCTCTGCTGTAGGGAAAACAATCACAGTCTGTCCAATCTCTCTTCACAACTAAAACTCTCCAGTCCAGGTATCATCCTGGTAAAAATAGTCTCCTCTGCACCCTCTATAAGTGCTATCGCATCCCTCTTATAATGTGAATTTCAGAACTACAAACTAGCTGTGTGCTAACCAACGTTTTTATACAGTTGCAGCGTAACCTCCCTGCTCTTAAACTCCGTACCTCAGGTAATGAAGGCAAGTATCCCATGTACCTTCTTAATCACTTTGCCTTCCTGTCCTGCTGGCTTAAGTATGAACACCAAGATCCCTCTGATCCTCGGTGGTTCCCTGAGTCTTACTGTTCATTATATATTCTCTTGCCTTGTTTGTCCTGCCCTAGTGCATCACTTATCCGGATTGAATTCCATTTGCTGCTGATCAACCTATCTCACCAACTTATCAATGTTATCCTGTAAACTAAGCCTGCTCCCCTCACTATTTAACACCTTACCTATGCTTAATCGTACTGATTAACCTTCCTTCATTAAAGTTTAGTTTGTTGAAATATGTCATAGGCATCAAGGGTCTCAACACAGATCCCTGTGGGAGCCCACCATATGCAGAATTCCAGTCACAAAAGCACACACTTCTGGATCTAATGGGCTCTTGCTTTCACTATCAGTTTCCATGCAGAACTTATCAAAAGTCTCTCTGAAGTCTGAGTAGAGTACATTGAGTGCATTGCCCTCACCTACAAACCCGGTCACGATGTTGGGCCACAATTTTTCAAATGCCCTGCTATGACCTCCTCCATGATATATTCTGGTATTTTCCCTAGATGGGTTTTCGACTAACTGACTTGTAGTTTCCTCCTTATAGCTTTCTGTCTACCTACTTTCTTGAGTAAAGGTGTTACATTCATGATTTCTGCTGTGGTCTCTCCAGAACTGAAGCAATTTTGGAAGGTCATTATCTTGCATCCTTTTTTCCCCATCAGGGAGCTCTTTTCCATGCATATCTACCTTTATGATAGGGCTCGTTGTCCCCTGTTTGGCACCTGCATGTGCAACCCAAATTCACTCCAGCTTCCTAATTTTTGGAGTTCTGAGGAAAGGTCACTTAACCTGAAATATTAACTCCAAATTCTTGCCACAGATGCTGCCTCATGCTGTCTTCTAGTTGGTTCACAGTCACTAAGAATTTTGAATCTCTTTATTATTCTTGTTAAGTGACACCCTCTATCTTGCCTTCTAAGCCCTTGTGATCTACAAGCTTTTAACGTCCATCTCCTATTAATAGGATTTCTTTGAACGTTTTGTGATCTCTTTCTTAGGGCATGTTCACTCCCAGTCTCATTCTTTGAGTTTACAATGTAGTTTTTTTTGTACTTCGTGGCCTTAACCATTTGCTCCTCATGTTATGTTTCCACTAGTTAGTAGGTCAATACTTAGGGGGTCACAATTTCAAGACTGTCAGCAAGAGAGCTTGAAGTTGGATGAGGAGAAACTTCTTTCCTCAGAGAGTCGTAAGGATTTGGAATGCGCTGCCTGGGAGAGTGGTGGAGGCAGATTCCATAGCAGGTTCGCAAACAGAGTTGGATACATATTTGAAATTCATAAATTTAGAGGGGTGCAGCGATGGGGCTGGAGAATGAGACTAGCTGGGTAGCTTCTTTTAAGAGCTGGTACAGACATGATAGGTTGAATGGCCTCCTTCTGTACTGTACAATTGTGAATCTATTATCCTGTAAATTCATTCAGCTTTTACAGTGTCCGTCCCTACTTTTCTTTCCTGGCATTTCCCCATTGACTAGTCCCTTCTGATAACTATTTGATTTTCATACTTCTGGTGGTTATCCTTTAGTGCTCATAGTCTACTGTTGCCCATCAAACTGATCTATACATCATCAGACAATCTATTAACTGCACCAGTCTGAACTTCATAGCTCTGAAATGTTTGAGTATGAGAGGCACCTTAACCCCTCGTTATTTTCCATAACTCCTTAAGGGTCTGAAAGTTTGTGATCCATACTGTTTGATATTGAGGTTCCCTTTAAAACTGAGTTCCTTTAGTACTCTGCATTTAATATGTTTTGTGTAATGTGAGACCTCATTTAACTGTTACTGTTGTAATCAGCATAGACTATGGCCCCAAAATAAGTGTTATCAATGGGGCACAATAGCAAAGAGCGAGAGACAATCCAGAAGCCACCATCTTCTTGGGAGAAGATAAGAGTTCCCTCCCATCACCCAGAAGGAAGAATAAAGACTGTTACCACTGAAGCTGACAAAGACTCCACTACTTAAAAACAACTGCCCACTCCCCCATTCTACAGAACTGCTTTGGGATCCGTACTGCATTCTCACCTGAATTGATTTGATTTTTTGTCGTCACTGTACCTTGGTACAGTGAAAAATTTTATTTTGTGAGCAGTATATACCAACCAAAGGCATACAGATCATAGGGTTCTTAGTGAGACATCTGCCGCACTTGCGTATTTCCTTCCTTACTGATTCCGAAACGAAAATTTTCATGTACGTAATCTGCTGCTTCTTAAGAAATGTAATAAATTATCAGTAAATTCCTTTGAATGATTAGCTGTCTATATGAGGTGACTCATCATGAACCACATTCCGAACCTGAAATCAGGAGTCACAGAAGTCGAGGTTAACCTCAGTTTCAGGTAAGAAGTTGGGAAGCAGCAGTCCTAGATTGTAGTCAAATGTGTGTGGAATAATTCTTAAGTGAAACCAGAAAGTGACATTTGTTAAACAGCAGTTCATAAAGGCTAGATTGTGAAAACAGTCGTAGCTGGAGCAAGAGATGTGTTCAGGAGTGATGGAAGGCTAGGATGGGATTATGAGTCTATTTTTGTTTGAATCTCTAATGAGAGTCAATAGTGTAAGAATTAGGTTTTTTAAGAAGTCTGCAATAAACTGGGCTACACCAACCCTGTTTGTGCTTTGCAGCTGAATAAAAAAGCACAAGAGAGCAAGATATAGAGCAAAAGTGACAGCTTACACATTCAATTAAGACAGGAGATAGAAACATGCAGAGACACGCTATAAAAAGAAACAGATAGAGAAAATATTGGAGCAATGCACTGAGTTATAAACAGAGAATGCATGATTGATAGGAGAATGAGAGGATTCAGGGTGCTGTGAGGGAATTAATTTAACATAAAGCATTGTCTCCTTTGAAGCAGATTACATTCCTTGTATGACCAAAATTAAACAACTCCAGATGGAAATTAGGCAACAATGATCAATGATTGCTGCATTCTCTCCTTCAGAGCTGCTGGGAAAACAAGTGTAAGAGTGGTATGTGTGATGCTTTCAGGTATTGGTGGGACAGATAGTTGAAAGCAGTCCCTGCCTCTGTTGTCTGTTGAAGCAATGCTTTACTATGTGTGATCACAAGAACCAAATGTTAACTGAGCAAGGGGGAGGTGAAGAGGGACCCCCTCCCCACTGTAGTTAACAAGGGATCCACAACTGCACACGGACCTCTGTCTCTAGCTGAGGTTCAGGTCTTGAGGGAAAATCTGGGTATTACGGCAGATAAGGGTTCTGATGTTCTTCTCCTGAGGGCAAAAATGGGAAATGTTTAGAATCCCCTACTTCCACCATGTTTTAGTTACATCAAATAGTCACCCACTGAAAGTCCCAGAGTGTTTGCAAAAAGGTTTGTTGGCTGATAGTGAAAGTCCCAGTCAGAGGAGAGAGAGGATCCACATAGGGTTGAATTTCCCAAGTCTCAAAAGCAACAGTGACCTGTCATGTTAACACAGACTGTGAGGCAGGTCTGTAATGGTCTTTGCAGGAATTCAGGAAATACTAAAGCAATAGCTGTCTCGGGTCCTTCATCCAGAGGCCTAGGACACATGAGAACCCTGTGCAGAGGAGGGAGATCCCCACGTTCACTGCTTCCACAGCAATCAGCTGGGATACTACACCAGAGATTGCCATAGTGTTATATTGTGTCACCATAGTCTCACCAGCCCATAGGGCTGTTCTCTCATTGGAGAAGGATGACAGAAGGTGGTTTAGCCTGAGAGTCACCGTACCTCAGACGAGGGGAGAGGATGGGAAGGAAATTCCTTCATAGTAACCTCAGCCAGTGATGGGAATCAAACCTGTGCTGTGGGTATCTCTGTGCTTCACAAACCAACCGTCCAGCCAACTGAGCTAACCCCACCCCCAATTGCTACCATAAACAGGATAAGTAAGAGCCTGACAAGGACAGCAAATTCTGCTTCCGGCCTCCTCCCCTTTCCCATTCATATGGGTCCTGAGCCAGTCAAACAGCATGCAGAGAGATGAGAGGTAGCAATACAGATTAGGAGGGCTACATGGAAGCTCAGCAGATTGAAACAATGCTCACTCAAAACCCTATTCCAACAATTCGGGTTTATTATGACTCCTCCAGGCTTCCCAGGGAGATCGAACATAGAACAGTACAACACAGGAACAGGCCCTTCAGCCCACAATGTTGTACCGAACGTGATGCCAAATTAAACTTCTGTCTGCCCATGGTCTATATCCCACCATTCCTTGCATATTAATGTACTGATCTAAAAATCTCTTCAGTGCCCCTATCGTATCTGCCTCCACCACCAGATGGTGCTATTGGTCCAATACATTTCCTTGTGGGAGATCAGTACTGTGGTTCGCGGAAGCCTTCAGTAATTAATGCTGGATGACTTCTCACAGCCATTATCCAGGAGCCCTGCCCAGACTCCACCAAAGGTTCATCACTACCTTGACAGGGTTCAATGCAGAGGTCCCATGCCATCAAGTTGAATCTTGATGGAACCACCAACAAGAAAATGAAGAGTCAGATAACAATGTGCAAATAGAAGGCATTTGTGACTGTTATAACCCTTACTGAAGTCTCAGTATTTTTTAAAAATCATTTTTAGTTTGGAGCTGGGAACTGGGGGCTGAGGGCTAAAGGTGAGCAGCAGCTTATTTTTTAGAAGAGAGAATGGACAAACTGGTGTTTGTTTTTGAGGTCTAGTCTGGGTGTTAATTGCAGGTTGATTCTTATTCAAAGTACTTTATAAGACTTTCCAACTCTGGAGAGGCATTCTGCTCAAACGTGTGGCGGATGTTTAAAAGTTAGCAGGGGCTTCATAAGGAATTATGGTGCCCATCAGTCTAACAGAGAGAATGAAAAATAAGACAGAAAAAGAAGCCAAAGTTTGAACCACAAGAAATTACACAGAATTGTGAACACAGCTCAGCTTTCCGTCCATTGACTCTCCCCATACTTCCCACTGCTGCAGGAAGGCAGCTAACATAATCAAAGACCACCCCTGCCCCCCACCCCAGTTATACACTCTTCCACCCTCTTCTATTGGGCAGAAAGTAAAAACGTTTGAAAACATGTAACAGTAGTGTCAAGAACAGCTTCTTCCCCACTGTTCATAGTATCCCTACAGAGTGGAAACAGGCCATTTGGCCCAACAAGTCCACACTGACTCTCTGAAGAGTAACCCACCCAGACCCATTCCCCTACCCTATTATTCTGCATTTACCCCTGACTAATGCAACTAACCTACACACCTCTGAACATAATGGGAATTTAGCACGGCCAATCCACCCTAACCTGCATATCTTTGGATTGTGGGGGGGAAACCGGATCACCCGGAGGAAACCCATGCAGACACAGGGAGAATGTGCAAACAGACAGTCACTCAAGGATGGAATCAAACCCATGTCCCAGTGCTGTGAGGCAGCAATGCTAACCACTGGTACCATGTTATCAGACTTATGAATGGATCTCTCATATACTAGACTTGATATTTCTCTGCACCTTCTCTGTAACTGTAACATATTCTACATTCTGTTGTATTCTATTACTCTGATGTACTTGTGTAAGGTATGGTTTGTCTGGATAGCATGCAAAACAATACTTTTCACTGTATCATAGGATTATACTATAGACACCCCAGTAGTCAGCGAAAATTTGAGAAACAATTTTGTAAGGAGATCTCAGTTATCTGTAAGAATAATAGGGTGGTTATGGTAGGGGATTTTAACATTCCAAATATACACTGGGAATGCCATTATGTTAAGGACTTGGATGGAGGGGAATTTATTAAGTGTGTACAAAAAAAATTTCTGATTCAGTATATGGATGTACCTACTAGAGAAGATACAAAACATGCCCTACTCTTGGGAAATAAGGCAGGGCAGGTGACTGAGGTGTCAGTGGGGGAAGCACTTTGGGGCCAGTGACCATAATTCTATTAGATTTAAAATAGTAATGGAAAAACCTAGACAGGTCCTAAAAGTTAAAGTTCTAAATTGGAGGAAGGCCAATTTTCAGAGTATGAAGCGAGAACTTTCAAAAGTTGATTGAAATAGATGTTTGCAGATAAAGGAATGGCTGGAAAATGGGAAGCTTTCAAAATTGAGAGAAAGAAAGTGTGTTCCTGTTGGAGTAAAGAGTCAGGTTGGTGAGGGGATGCTAGATGACAAGAGAAATTAAAGTTTTGGTTAAGAAAAAGAAGGAAGCATATGTCAGGTATAGACAGCAAGGATCAAGTGAATCCCTGGAAGAGTATAAAGACAGGAGGAGTATACTTAAGAGGGAAAGCAGGAGGGTAAAAAGGGGACATGTGAGGTTTCGGCAAATAGAATTAAGGGAGGAATTCTACAACTGCATTAAGGACAAAAGGGTAACTAGGGAGAGAATAGGACCCCTCAAATATCAGCAAAGCAGCCTCTGTGTGGAACCACAGGAGATGGGGGAGATACTAAACGAGTATTTTGCATCAGTGTTTATGGTGGAGAAGGACATGGAAGAAAGAGAACAATGGGAAATAAATAGTAACATCTTGAAAAATCTCCATATTACAGAGGAGGAGGTGCTGGATGTCTGAAAATGCATTCAAGGGCGGCACAGCGCCAGGGACCCAGGATCACTTCCATCCTCAGGCATCTGTCTGTGTGGAGTTTGCATATTCTCTCCGTATTTGCGTGGGTTTCCTCCGGGTGCTCTGGTTTCCTCTCACAATCCAAAAGATGCACAGGCCAAGTGAATTAGCCATGCTAAATTTCCCATAGTGTTAGGTGCATTAGTCAGGAGTCTGGGTGGGTTACTCTTCGGAGGGTTGGTGTGGACTGGTTGGGCTGAAGGGCCTGTTTCCACATTGTAGGGAATCTAATCTAAAAAAAAATCCCCAGGACCTGATCAGGTGTACCCTAGATCTCTGTAGGAAGCTAGGGAAGTGATTGCTGGGCCTCTTGCTGAGATATTTGGATCATCAATAGTCACAGGTGAGGTGCTGGAAGACTGGAGGTTGGCTAACGTGGTGCCACTGTTTAAAAAGGGTAGTAAGGAAAAGCCTGAGAACTATAGACCAGTGAGCCTGACATCAGTAATGGGCAAGTTGTTGGAGAGAATCCTGAGGGACAGGATTTACATATATTTGGAAAGGCAAGGACTGATTAGGGATAGTCAACATGGCTTTGTGTGTGGGAAATCATGTGTGGTGCTGGAAGAGCACAGCCAGTCAGGCAGCATCCGAGAGCAGGAGAGATGACATTTCGAGCATAAGCTCTTCATCGACTCTGATCTCGAGCATCTGCAATCTTCACTTTCTCCACGTGGGAAATCATGTCTCACAAACTTGATTGAGCTTTTTGAAGAAATAACAAAGACGATTGATGAGGGCAGAGCGGTAGATGTGATCTATATGGACTTCAGTGAGGGGTTCGACAAGGTTCCCCATGGGAGACTGATTAGCAAGGTTAGATCTCACGGAATACAGGGAGAACTAGCCATTTGGATACAGAACTGGCTCAAAGGTAGAAGACAGAGGGTGGTGGTGGAGGGTTGTTTTTCAGACTGGAGGTCTGTGACCAGTGGAGTGCCACAAGGATCGGTGCTGGGTCCTCTACTTTTTGTCATTTATATAAATGCTCTGGATGTGAACAGAGCAGATGACACCAGAATTGGAGGTGTAGCGGACAACGACAAAGGTTACTTCAGATTACAACAGGATCTTGATCAGATGGGCCAACGGGCTGAGAAGTGGCAGATGGAGTTTAATCTAGATAAATGTAAGGTGCTGCATTTTGGAAAGGCAAATCAGGGCAGGACCTATACACTTAACAGTAAGATCCTGGGGAGTGTTGCTGAACAAAGAGACCTTGGAGTGCATGTTCATAGTTCCTTGAAAGTGGAGTTGCAGGTAGATAGGATAGTGAAGAAGGCGTTTGGTATGCTTTCCTTTACTGGTCAGAATATTGAGTACAGGAGTTGGGAGGTCATGTTGCGGCGGTACAGGACATTGGTTAGGCCACTGTTGGAATATTGCGTGCAATTCTGGTCTTCCTGCTATCGGAAAGATATTGTGAAACTTGAAAGGGTTCAGAAAAGATTTACAAGGATGTTGCCAGGGTTGGAGGATTTGAGCTATAGGGAGAAGTTAAATAGGCTGGGGCTGTTTTCCCTGGAGCATTGGAGGCTGAGGGATGACCTTATAGCGGTTTATAAAATCATGAAGGGCATGGATAGGATAAATAGACAAAGTATTTTCCTTGGGGTCGGGGAGTCCAGAACTAGGGGGCATAGGTTTAGGGTGAGAGGGGAAAGATATAAAAGAGACCTAAGGGGCAACTTTTTCACGCAGAGGGTGGTACGTGTATGGAATGAGCTGCCAGAGAAAGTGGTGGAGGCTGGTACAATTACAACATTTAAAAGGCATCTGGATGGGTATGTGAATAGGAAGGGTTTGGAGGGATGGCTAACGGGACTGCATTAATTTAGGATATCTGGTTAGCATGGATTAGTTGGACTGAAGGGTCTGTGTCCATGTTGTATATCTTTATGACTCTGAATGTGACAATAATAAATCCAATCAAATCCCACTGTTTCAATCAGAAAGATTGTACCTGTGAAAGCTTCAGGATGGAGGTTTGATTGCACCCTGGTTGCCACCTCATTATTAACTTATTGAAAGTTCAGAGAATAGAATCTCAGTTATAAGTAATAAGTGACTATTCCTCAGAACTTACTGGGGACTATTAGCATTGACTGTTGTCTTCAGAAAGCAAGCAAGATACAATTCCGTGTCTTGTGATGTTCCAGATTGTGGGTGTATCTGAAGTGAACTGGCCAGACCCATCTATTTTTTTTAAATTTACCCCTTAACTGTATCTGTTTATCTGTAACTGTACCTGTTGTCAGTTGATGAGGGTTGGAATTAAAGAATTTTATGGTTTAAATATAGATATTATGATAGGCTCATCCAGAACATTAGGAGGTATGGGATACAGGGAAATGTGGCTGTCTGGATGCAGAATTGGCTGGCCGAAAGAAGGCAGCGAGTGGTAGTGGTTGGAAAGTATTCCGCCTGGAGGCGGGTGACCAGCGGTGACCCACAGGGATCTGTTCTTGGGCCTCTGCTCTTTGTAGTTTTTATAATTGACTTGGATGAAGAGGTGGAAGGGTGGGTTAGTAAGTTTGCCGATGACACAAGGATCGGTGGTGTTGTAGGTAGTGTCGAGGGCTGTTGCAGGCTACAACAAGACATTGACAGGATGCAGAGCTGGGCTGAGAAGTGGCAGATGGAGTTCAACCTGGATAAATGCAAAGTGATTCATTTTGGAAGGTCAAATTTGAATGCTGAATACAGGGTTAAAGACAGGATTCTCGGCAGTGTGGGGGAACAGCGGGATCTTAGGGTCCATGTACATAGATCCCTCAAAGTTGCCACCCAAGTTGTTAAGGTTATTAAGAAGGTGTATGGTATCAATCCTCAGTCACGGGGGATTGAGTTTAAGAGCGGTGAGGTTTTGCTGCAGCTCTATAAAACCCTGGTAAGAACACACTGAGAATATTGGGTCGATTTCTGGTTGCCTCATTCTAGGAAGGATGTAAATGCTTTAGAGAAGGTGCAGAGGAGATTTACCAGGATGCTGCCTGGACTGGAGGGCTTGTCTTATGAAGAGAGGTTTCGTGAGCTAGGGCATTTCACACTGGAGAGAAGGAGGAAGAGAGGTGACTTAATAGAGATGTATAAGGTAATGAGAGGCATAGATAGAGTGGATAGCCAGAGACTTATGTCAAGATTAGAGTGGTGCTGAAAAAGCACAGCAGATCAGGAAGCATCCGAGGAGCAGGAGAATCAACGTTTTGGGCAAAAGCCCTTCATCAGGAAAGAAGCTTGGGGGCCAGAGTGGCTGAGAGATAAATGGGAGGGGGATGGAGGGGAAGGTGGCTAAGAGTGCAATAGATAGAGCATAGAACAGAGAACATTACAGCGCAGTACAGACCTTTCGACCCTCGATGTTGCACTAACCTGTTGAAACCAATCTGAAGCCTATCTAACCTACACTATTCCATTCTCATCTATATGCCTATGCAATGACCATTTAAATGCCCTTAAAGTTGGTGACTCTATTACTGTTGCAGGCAGGGCGTTCCATGCCCCTACTATTCTGAGTAAAGAAACTATCTCTGACATCTGCCCAGATCTATCACCCCTCAATTTAAAGCTATGTTCCTCATTCTAGCCATTACCATCCAAGGAAAAAGGATAACCCTCTGATTATCTTCTCTGTCTCCATTAAGTCACCTCTCAACCTTCTTCTCTCTAGCAAAAACAGCCTCAAGTCCCTCAACCTTTCTACATAAGACCTTCCCTCCATACCAGGCAACATCTTGTAAATGTCGGAACCCTTTCCAAAGCTTCCACATCCTTCCTATAATGCAGTGACCAGAACCGTACTCAATACTTCAAGTATGGCCACACCAGAATTTTGTACAGCTACAGCATGACCTCGTGTCTCCAAACATCAATCCCTCTTCCAATAAAACCTAACACACCGAATGCCTTCTTAATAACCTATCAACCAGGGTAGCAATTTTCAGACATCTATGTACCGAGATCTCTCTACTCATTACACTACCAAGAATCTTACTATTAGCCCAGTACTCTTTATTCCTGTTGCTCCTTCCAAAGTGAATCATCTCACACTTTTCCACATTAAACTCCATTTGCCACCTCTCAGCCCAGCTCTGCAACTTATCTATGTCCCTCTGCAGCCTACAACATCCTTCAGCACTATCCACAACTCCACCGACCTTTGTGTCATCAGCAAATTTACTAACCCACTCTTCTACACCCTCATCCAGGTCATTTATAAAAATTACAAACAGCAGTGCATTCAAAACAGATCCTTACGGTACACCACTAGTAACTGAACTCCAGAATGAACATTTCCTATCAACCACCCACATATCCTCTTTCAGCTCGCAAATTTCTGATCCAAACTGCCTTCAATCCCATGCTTCCATATTTTGTGCAATAGCCTACCATGGGGAACCTTATCAAACACCTTCCTGAAATCCATATACACCACATCAACCGCTTTACCCTCATCCACCTGTTTGGTCACCTGCTCAAAGAACTCAATAAGGTTTGAGAGGCATGACCTACTCTTCACAAAACTGTGGTGACTATCCCTAATCAACTTATTCCTCTCTAGATGATTATAAATACTATCTCTTATAACCTTTTCCGACAGTTTAGCCACAACTGAAGTAAGGCTCACTGGTCTATAATTACCAGGATTGTCTCTACTCCCCTTCTTAAACAGGGGAACCACATTTGCTATCCTCCTCTCTTCTGGCACTATTCCTATAGACAATGATGACATAAAGATCAAAGTCAAAGGCTCTGCAATCGCCTCCCTGGACTCCCAGAGAATCCTGGCATAGAATCCTCCCAGAGACTCCCATCTGGGTCAGGGGGCTTACCTATTTTTACACTTCCCACAATTGCTAACACCTCCTCCTTGTGAACCTCAATCCTATCTAGTCTAGTGGCCTGTATCTCAGTATTCTCCTTGACAACATTGTCTTTTTCTAGTGTGAATACTAATGAAAAATATTCATTTAGCTCTTCCCCTATCTCCTCTGACTCCACGCACAACTTTCCACTATTATCCTTGATTGGCCCTAATCTTACTCCAGTCTTTTCTTATTCCTGATATACCTATAGAAAGCTTTGGGGTTTTCCTTGATCCTACCTGCCAAAGATTTCTCATGTCCCCTCCTGGCTCTTCTTAGCTCCCTGTTTAGGTCTTTCCTGGCTAACTTGTACCTCTCAAGTGCCCAAACTGAGCCTTCACATCTCATCCTAACATAAGCCGCCTTCTTCCTCTTGACAAGAGATTCAACTTCTTTAGAAAGCCATGGCTCCCTCACTCAACAACTTCCTTCCCCCCCCCACAAAACGGTATACTTGCTGTTGAGGGGAACAGCCACAGGGGATCCCTGCGCTGCCTGCCATTCCCTTTCTGTCCCCTGATGGTAACCCATCTACCTCCTTCTTGTACCTGAGGTGTGACTACCTCCCTGTAACTCCTCCAACTCTGCCTCCCAAATGATCCAAAGTTCATCCAGCTCCAGCTCCAGTTCTCTAATGCAAATTTCGAGGAGCTGGAGTTGGTGCACTTCCCGCAGATGTAGTCAGCAGGGACACTAGTGGTGACCCTTACCTCCCACATTCTGCAGGAGGAACATCCAACTGCCCTAACCACCATTCCCACTATTCTCAATTCCCAGCAAGACTACTGAAAACTAAAAACAAAATCAAAACTAGTCCACTTACCAATCCGGTTGCATAGAATTTGCTTGGTTAATGGAGGAGGACAGGTGGGAGACACTACCCAAGTGGTGTTTTGGGTAAAGCAACTACCCAAGTATAAAACCTCACTTACCCAGCAGTCCCGTGTCCGCTCCTGCTCAGTAGATGAAGGTCCACAGAATGTCATCTGCTGTGTCCATTGCTCCCAATGTCGTCTCCTCTACATCAGTGAGACAGGACGCCAACTTGCTGATCATTTCAGAGAACATCTCTGGGACACCTGCACCAACCAACCCACTGCCCTGTGACTGAACACTTTAATTCCCCCTCCCACTCTGCCGAGGACATGCAGGTCCTGGGCCCCTCCATCGCCAAACCCTAACCACCCAACGCCTGGAGGAAGAACGTCTCATCTTCCACCTTGGGATCCTGCAACCACATGGGATCAATGTGGATCTCACCAGTTTCCTCATTTCCTCTCCCTCACATTATCCCAACCTTCCAACTCGGCACCACCCGCTTGACCTGTCCATCTTCCTTTCCCATCTATCAGCTCCACCCTCCTCTCCGAACTATCATCTTCTCCCCCATCTTCATCGACCTATCGCACTCTCAGTTACCTTCTCCCCAGCCCCACGTCCTCCCATTTATCTCTCTACCCCCTTGGACCACAAACCTCATCCCTGATGAAGGAATTATGCCCGAAATGTCAATTCTCCTTTTCCTTGGATGCTGCCTGACTTGCTGTGCTTTTCCAGCACCACACTCTCGACTCTGATCTTCAGCAACTGCAGTCCTCACTTTCTCCTAGGAACCATTGGGGTCAACTTTGTGGGTTATTGAGTGTTTTAATTTTACTGTTTTGCAAATACAGGTATAGGGAGGCTGATTTGATTTGGTAATCTATGTCCATATTGTAATAACTACTACTGAAGAGGAGGCCAGGCAGAGTTCAGCATTCCTGGGACAGTGTGGGAGATTACAGCTGGCACAGAAGCATTGTCAAAACAAAATGCTCACCTCTCCTCCACCTTTACAATGTAGCGAGACAAAGCTGGAATACAGTGTCACTGGTGGCAAAGCTAGGACTGAGGCAGAAGAGGTTATGGACGTAACCCATCGGCACAGTTAGAGGTCACAACTCTGCAGACAGAGAGCCCCCAGTGGAAATTGAAGGATGTTTGCAACAGAGCCCATATTTATTACAAAGAGAGCATACTTCATATTCAGATCAAGTCTTGGCTGAAATATCAAAAATTCAAAATTGATTTCAGGTAGGAGGTTGGATTAGAGTTTGTAAATGGTGTCAATTTTACTTTTCAATTTTAATTTTTAAAAAAATTCACGTGCTGTGAGAAGTTCAATTTGTTCCCAAAACATACAGATAATGTGAGGTTAAAACAAAGAGCATTAAATTACCACATGACACCAACTGTTGACTGGGACCCTTCCCCCCCCCCCCCCGTCCTCCTCCAACCTCTCCTTAGACCTGCAAAGGGAGTTAACTCTCTCCACTAACAGCTTTTGAAAAGTTTTCCAGTACATGCTTACTGGATGTGGTTTTCAACTTTTGCGCGTTTTAAAATTTATATAAATGATTAGATATTATTAACCCATTGGGATTCTAACCTGAGGCACTGTGGATTTTGTTTTATTTTGTTATTTAAAACTGGTAACACAGCCAGGAGCCGAGGAGTTTTGCAGATTCATGAACCTACCTACAGACATCAGATTCTGGATAAAGGCTGAACGCTCCCAACGCCCAGCCTTGAACACTCAGGCCATTTGTAATGTTCAGAAACAGAGTCTGAGAACCAGAGAACCTCGAACGTACTGTAAACACGTGTACCAAGGGAAAAAAAACAGCGTTTAAAACCGCCAAACCTTTTCTGAAGTTGGAACTGATGAAGTAACTTGATACATGTTGCCATTTCGAAACACTCAACTGAAAATTTACATGAGGGCTGAGGGGACAAGCAAATTTAAAATCTACAACTTTAATTTAAATCAAGACCCAATGAAAACAGTCGAGGTAGTTTTAATTTGTGTCATAAACATGAGAAAGATTGCTTTGGAAGAAATAAGTTGACCACCTGATGAAAGCTGTCAGCCCAATAACACTGTCAAGGCTGTCCACAAAAACAATGCCTCAAGTTTGTTGATGCCAAGTTTGAATGTGGGATAGTTTTTAAAAGAAAGAAACATCAACATCAAAATCTAGCAAGATTACTTCTGAGAAAACTTGTTCAAGAAAGAACAAACAGGCAGAATTTGGTAATGCTAGGAACCATCAGTAATGTTTGATTTCTGATTTCAAGAAAAACATCTAGTTAAAGTGTTGCAGCAGAAGAAAGAAATAGTGTGTCCGTTACAACTTGTTTAGTAGAATTAGTTCTCGTAACTTTAGAATATTATCAGCAATGTATAATCAAGAAAGCAGGGAACCACACTTGTAATTTAGAACAGAAAGGTTAGTTAAGAATTTGTTGTGGGAAATCAATAAGGGTACTTCCTTCTCAAAGGGAAGACTTGGCATCCAAATGGATTGCCAATTGAGTCCTTTTTAAAACTAAGTTACTTTAATCTTTCCTGATTAGTGTGAGACCTCATCCAACCATGTTATAGCAGTGTCTATCCTTGTACAAACAGAAACTCATCTGGTACCCCACTATCCTGTTATTAATGCAGCATTTGGGAAAACAAGAGGTCTTTAATTCCTGGAAGGAATGAAAACTAACCTTCCAATGGAGGTGGGCAAGGGGACAATGATCGTCCTGGCATAATGAGCATTGGCCGAGAGGGGTTAGACTGGTCTTTGAAACCACAGAGATTTCTGAAAAACACAAACTGCAAAACGTCAAGGCCCGGCATTCCAGAATCCAAATTGTTATTACAGCTCCTCCATTCTACAGAACGGCTTCGGGATCAGGATAATGTTCTCATCCGTCACAGACGGTACATCTCCTGTCTTTGCCCATTTGAATAGTGCATCATACCTCAGCTGCTGCTTTTCAAAACAACGTCATTAATTATCAGAAAATTCCCTTTGAATGTTTGACTGCCTCTATTAGGTGGCTGTGGCCATGAAGCAATCTTGAATAGTTTATTCTCAAAGTCCGATTCTCATCACAAACAAAGGCAGAAATTGCTGGAGGAACTCAACAGGTCTGGCTGCAATTGTGGAGAGAAAGCAGAGTTAACATTTTGAATCCAGAATCTTCAGAACTTTATTTTATGATAGTCTCATTCCCATGTTGTACAAGCATCTTTTGTCCTTACCAACTAACTTCCTGGGGTATTTCCATTCTTTAAACCCGTCTCTCTTGTAACAAATCATATCTCCCAAATCATATCTCCCAAATCAAAACTGGTTTTGAGTCTAAAGGCAGGAGTACAAGGATGCAGAAGTTATGCTGCATTATGCAAAGCCCTGTCCACTTGGAGTACTGTGAGCAGTTCTGGGCACCACACCTTAGGAAGGATAGATTGGTCTTGGAGGGAGTACAACATAGATTTATAAGAATGATTCTTGGACTTCAGGGGTTACATTATGAGGACAGATTATACAAATCAGGCCTTTTTCTCTCAAACATATAAGGTTATGCAGTGATCTGATCAAAGACTTCAAGATATTTTAAATTTGAGATAGATAAATGCTTGTTAAGCAAATGTGTTAAGGAATATGGGTCAAACCATAGCTATATGAAGTTGGGTTACAGATCAGCCATGATCTCATTGAACAGTAAAATAAGCTCAAGGGGCCTACTCCAGTTATTATGTTTATGATTAAGCTAAAAATCACACAAAACCAGCTTATTGTCCAACAGACTTACATGTTGTGAACCAATAGATAAATCAGTTGGACTATAACCTGGTGTTGTGTGATTTTTAACTTTGTCCAGCTCCTCTACATTATGTTTATGGTGGCCTTACCTTACACCTGAAAGCTCAGGAATTCTTTCTGAGACATCAGCTTTTATTGAAAGTATTGATGTCCACATGCAGTGCACTCAAATTCTTTGAAAAAGTCGAACTAATTGCTGTCCTTTCCCAAGCTGGGGACTGATCTCTTGTCACTATGGAACTTTAGAATTTATAGCAAAAACTGACTGATATGGACTACATTCCCCAATCATTCGCAATGACTTTTTAGCTTGTGCAGCTCATTGTAGTACAGACACTATTTTACAGTTTGGCTGACGTACTAAAATTGTATCAATCATTTTGTCTGATACTGTATCCTCTCACATACCCATTGTCAAAGGGCTTTTTGCTACAGTATTCGTGATCGGTATGTTCATATTCACACATACATCTCTGAACTCAGGAAAGGCAGAGTATTTCTGTTTTTTGGTAGTTTTAGTTGCAGACTAAAATGAGAAAATAACCGTTTTAAGGATCAATGATGGCTGGGATATCGTTCCACATTTTAAAGCAAATAAACTGACACTCATTGCAAGCATCATTTCCACAGCTGCTTGTGAACCAGTAATTGAAGTGTAGTTTGCAAATGAACTGGAGTTTGCAGATGAACTGGGAATTGTGCACAGTTGGAGTTTTGATCGATAACACGAAGCTGATTGGTCTATGGACAAGTGACTAGTTACTGATGACAATGGATTCTGCCTGCCAACAGTGATTTGATTGGGTCTCAGGTAATTGAACAGCGTGGGGCAGTGAACAAAATACAATGAAGCCTTCTGATTACCATCAGCTTCAGAACTTACCCTGTTTTCTGCAGAAAAAGCCACTTTAAGCCGGAAAAAAAAATCTTTCCTTCGGAAGTTGCTATGAGCTGTGACTTTTGATAAGACACAAATCTTTTATAAGGGAAGCAGTCAACCACTACTTCTTCCACACAATCGGAAGCATCTGGAGAAGGATAATGGAGTGTTCTAAGTCATACAATAATCATAAGACTCAACTCGGGAACTCTTGTGAACAGGAAACAGTGAACTGCTTTCCCAGTTTGTTTGTGTGTGTGTATGTGTGTGTGGAAGTTTATAAAGCTAAACTCCAGTCTCCTTATAAAGCTATACGCTATGGTCATAACTGTTTGCCTATGGCTAGAGCCTACTTTCTTGTGATAAATAATAATTTTTGTTCAGTACAGGCATCTATCCCTTGCTTTCTGTCAACTAAGACAGGTACACTGGGAAATATTAGTGTACTTTTTAAAAAATCTTTAATTTTTGTGACGACGTCAGGAATCGAAGTGTTTGATTTCCAGTGTGCGATTCCAATGAAGTGTAAAATTTCATCATCAGCAATGAGAAACTTTGCTGAGATCCAAGGGTGGTCTCTATTAACTTCTTATATTTACTATGCAATAGAACTGACTGCTAAATTCAGACTGCCAAACCTACAAGATGAAAATGTTTAAACCTTTATCTCACATCTTTTAATCCATGGCTCCTACCTCAATCTCTTGCTAAGGGCAGATTTACTGCACCCAATGAATTTCTTACAAATTTCACATTGATCACTTAGCTCTTCAATGAACTTATCATCTTCCTCATCTCGTATTCCTGCATCTTTTATATTTCTTTTATCTTTTGGAGGATGGATGGAAGATCCCTAATTATTCTCTAAATTTCTACTCTCAAATATCAACAACATTTCTTTAATTTATTTACAGGAGAAGTTAAAAGGAATTACAGGAATACAATGTGTAAAATCCAAAACTCACAGATTTTCCAAACGTAATATTTTTGAACTTGTCCAGATCCAGTTTAGAAACAAAGTAAATAGGAGCAGGAGTAGGCCATTCGGCCCTTCGATCCTGTACCACCATTCAATATGATCATGGCTAATCATGCAATCTCAGTATCCCATTCCCACCCTCTCCCATTCTCCCTGATCCCTTTATCTACAAGGATCATGCCCAACTCCCTTTTGAATATATCTCATGAACTGGCCTCAACAGCTTCCTGTGGGAGAGAATTCCATAGGTTCACAACTCTCTGAGTGAAGTTATTCTTCCTCATCTCAGTCATGAATGGCTTACCCTTTATTCTTAGACTGTAACCCCTAGTTCGGGACTTCCCCAATATCAGGAACATTCTTCCCGCATTTAGCCTATCCAGTCCCATCAGGATTTTGTGTGTTTCTATGAGAATCCCCCCCCCCCCCCCATTTTCCTAAATTCCAGTGAGTACAAACCAGGTTGATCCAATCTTTCTTCAAATGTCAGTTCTGCCATCCAGGGAATCAGTCTGGTGAACCTTCGCTGGACTCCCTCAATAGCAAGAATGTCCTTCCTTGGACTAGGAGACCAAACTGCACATAATACTCTGTTTCATCCATCATAGATGGCCTGCTTACAAACAAGGGTACTTCATTGACACTAAGTTGGTGCCAGTAAAATGATTGATTATTCCTTGTAAAATATCAGAAGCCAGGTGTTTCAAAGATTTTAGTGTGTTCTCATCCCCAAATCTGAAACTGGTAGAATTGTCAAATGCCTTATCTTTGACCTGCCCCTTATTACTCAGAGTCTCGACAGTGGTTTAGCCAGCCTGTTCCACACACTGTAGATATGCATCGATTGTCTGCAGTTGAAAGACTTGATACATTCACCATTGTTGAGCCCAATACAATGCGTTGTCTTTGATCTATATCTCTATCATTTTCCTTCAATTCATGTTTAGTATTGAACCAGCCGTTGTACCATTTTGGACAGTTCAGTTCAATGCCTTGAATTGCAGCTGAATCATTAATTGTGTTCACTATCAGCATTTTAGGGGTTCATTCTTTTACTGTAATTCCCGAATTCTCTCCACAAATTATTGAGAGTATTTCTCTCCTCGTTTCTAACAGCTCTCCATCCATATTGTTGACTGAGACTTGTATCTCGACAGTCTTGCCAATTTTTAACAACATGTCTTCTAATTCCTGTCATGTTAATGTTTGCCCTTTTACACAACAAACGCTGCTCAAAAGGAATCTTTCCTGGAAATTTGTTTAGTGCTTCTGCATTTGTTCCGGCGCTGTTTACCTACAACTTCAATTCTCATCAAAACCAGAATTCTGCCTGTACTTGCTACATTATTTGTGTCCAATAACTTAAGCGCCAGTAGAGAGTGGGGAGTTTCCAAATGAAATTTCAGCAGTTTTGCAGACAATCTACCAAATCCCATTCTATACCCTGCAGTGGTACACATGTCACCACATTCAAATATATCTGATCTCAGGCAGCTTTGAGGAACCATCTGAAAGCTGGCCATGATGGAGTACTTGGCAACCAGGAATTGTGCAAGCCAATGAGAGTCTGACCGCACAGTGCAGTCACACTCACCGTGCTCCTGTACCGAGTTGGAACATGGACTGGCGTCAGCAGAACATGAAGGTGTGAGAGAAATTCCACCAGGAATGACTCCACCACATCCTCTGGATTCAATGGGAAGAGCACCAAACACCTTCTGAAGGGCATATTGGGCAAAGCACCTGAATAAGCAGCTTATGATGGACTGGGCACTTTGTCTGAGTGGCCAAAAAAGCATCTCTCCTGCCACATCCTGTTTTCTGAGAACTCCAATGGCCTGTGTTCCAGAAGAAGACAAAGAAATCTCTTTGTAGCTCCTCTTGAAGCATGGCAGCGTTGGCATTATTAACTGGAAGAAGCTTGCTACCAATCTTTCAAAATGGAGGCGAGTTGTCCACTGAACTGGATCATATTTTGAGGCAGAATCCAACCCTGCCCTCTGACATGTTGCCCCACTGCTCCCACGATCTGTGGGCCTCGAATTTGCTTTTTAATTCATATGAAGATCCATAGCAGACATTTGGCGGATGTCATCCTCAAATCAACAGAAAGCTGACAAACCCTCTGCACACTTGAGATTATTCAAAACTCTGTTGCCCTCCTCCCAGGTCAAACCAAGACCCATTCACTCATGACTCCAATGTTTATTAACCTACACTGGCTCAAGCAATGCCTTAATGTTAACATTTTTCAATCTTGATTTTAAATCTTTCCCTGGACCTTCCCTTCTCCTTATTTTTGAAATCTCTTCTAGTCCTACATCATTCCCACGAACTCTGCCGTCTTCCAATGCTGAACCTCTCAAGCATTTTCAATTCTAATCAGTCTGCTATTGGAGGCCATTGTGCTGTCAGCCATCTTGGCACAGAATTCTGGAATTCTCACCTGCTTGTTATCCTCTTTCTCCCCCTTTAAAACACTCCTTAAATCTATCTTTCCGACTGAGTCTGTAGCCTAAGTTAAAAATCTTCCAGGTCTGGTGTCAACTTTTGATTAATGACACAGCTTCGAATGGTTTTTGACATGGAAGGTGCTATACAAATTGTTGTTGATTATAATGGAAACGTGAAGGCAATTTGGAACGAGCGGGAGTGAGTAACAGTATGAAACAAGACGGAGTGCACCATTTTAATAGATTGGAAACGATAGGTTGTAACATAGTATGAAATTTCCACAATTTTTGGACGACATGGGAACCTCGATTATCTGAATACCAATTATCTGAAAATTGGATTATCCGAAGGAGATCTTGAGGTCCCAAAAGAAACATTACATCAAAGACGTGTGTCCAACACTGATCGCATCTTTGGGTCGCAGTGATTAAAAGTGCTGCCGAGAGCAGTCTTTGAATGATGGGAGTGCAGGCACCATCTCAAAATGATTCACCTCCCACCCCCTCTCTGTCCCTCCCCACACCTTCCTTGGAGTTCTACACAGGGGTGTACCCTTACCTCCCCTTCCCCAGATAATCTCTCCAACATTGTCCTGAACAGGGCAAAGGTGGAACCTGTCAAAACGTTGCAGTAAAAAGTTGGTTGTGTGTGTGTACGTGCTATTCGGAGACTCAACCCCCCCCCCCTCAAAAGGCAGTAGCAGCGTTTTGTTGGTGTCCAGTCCAGCTGCCCTGGGGGCCGGGGTGGGTCGGTATTGGATGGGTGTTAGGGGCGGGAAGGGGGTGCTATTGGATGGTGTTGGGGGGCAGGCGGGGATTGGTATTGGACGATGTTGAGGCAGGTAGGGGGTGGTATTGGATGGTGTTGTGGGTGGGCGGGGAGCAGGCGGGGGGTATTGGACTGTGTTGGGGGCAGGTGGTGGGAGGTATTGGATGGTGTTGGGGGGTGGGTGGGAGGTGGTATTGGATGGTGTTGTGGGTGGGCAGGGAGCAGGCGGGGGGTATTGGACTGTGTTGGGGGCAGGTGGTGGGAGGTATTGGATGGTGTTGGGGTGGGTGGGAGGTGGTATTGGATGGTGTGGGTGGGTGAGGTGTGGGGTGTGGGCGGGGTAGGCGGGGATGGTATTGGACTGTGTTGGGGGTGGGTGGGGGGTGGTATTGGACTATGTTGAGGGTGGGTGGGGGGTGGTATTGGATGGTGTTGGGGGGCGGGCGGGGATTGGTATTGGATGATGTTGAGGTGGGTAGGGGGTGGTATTAGATGGTGTTGTGGGTGGGCGGGGAGCAGGCGGGGGGTATTGGACTGTGTTGGGGGCAGGTGGTGGGCGGTATTGGATGGTGTTGTGGGTGGGTGAGGTGTGTGGTGTGGGCGGGGTGGGTGGGGATGGTATTGGACTGTGTTGGGGGTGGGTGGGGGTTGGTATTGGACTGTGTTGGGGGTGGGTGGGGGATGGTATTGGATGGTGTTGGGGGCGTGTGAGGGTTCTTTTGGATGGTGTTGGAGGCAGGCGGGGGCGCGCGGGGGTGGTAATGGATGGTGTTGGGGGCAGGCGTGGGTGGTATTGGATGGTGTTGGGGGGCGGGCGGGGGTGGTATTAGATGGTGTTGGGGGCGCAGGTGGGGGGAGGTATTGGACGGTGTTGGGGGGGTGGGCTTGGGTGGTAATAGATGGTGTTGGGGGACGGGCAGGGGGTGGTGTTGGGGGGGCGGATGGGGGAGGTATTGGTTGGTGTCGGGGGACAAGCGAGGGGTGGTATTGCATGGTGTTGGAGGGTGAGCGGGGGGAGGATGGTGTTGGGGAGGTGGGCGGGGGTTGGAATGGGGTAGGGGCAGGTGGGGGTGGTATTGGTTGGTGTTGGGGGATGGGCGGGGGGTGGTATTGGATGGTTTTGGGGTGCAGGCAGGGGCAGTATTGAATGGATGTTGGGGGATGGGTGGGGGCAGTTTTGGATGGTATTGGGGTGGGGGTGGGCCTGAGGGCAGGTGGGGGGAAGTATTGGATGGTGTTGGGTGTGGGCGGGGTGGTATTGGATTGTGTTGGGTGGCGGGCGTGGGGTGGTATTGGACTGTGTTGGGTGGTGGCCATGGGGAGGTACTAGATGGTGTTGGGGGGAGGGCGGGGATTTGTATTGGATGATGTTGGAGGACAGGCAGGGATTGGTATTGGATGGTGTTGAGGAGGCAGGCGGGGGGAGATATTGGACTGTGTGGGGTCGGGCGGGGGGAGGTATTGGACGGAGTTGGGGGCTGGGCGGGGATGATATTGGATGGTGTTGGAGGGGGGAGCGGGGGAAGGTATTGAACGGTATTGGAGGGCGGGTGAGGGGAGGTATTGGACGGTGTTGGAGGGCGGGCAGGGGGAGGTTTTGGACAGTGTTGGAGGGCGGGTGGGGGGAGGAATTGGACAAGTTGGGGGCCGGGTGGGGATGGTATGGGATGGTGTTGGAGGGCAGGCGGGGGGAGGTATTGGACGGTGTTGGAGGGCGGGCGGGGGAGGTATTGGACGGTGTTGGAGGGTGGATGGGGGGAGGTATTGCACGGCGTTGGAGGGTGGGCGGGAGGAGGTGTTGGAGGGCGGAAGGGGGGAGGTATTGGACAGTGTTGGGGGCAGGCGGGGGGAGGTATTGGACGGTGTTGGAGGGTGGGTGGAGGGGAGGTATTGGACGGTGTTGGGGAGGCGGGCAGGGTTTGGATGGGGTAGGGGGTGGGGGCGGTATTGGTTGGGGTTGGGGACAGGCGGGGATGGTATTGGATGGTGTTGGGGAGGCGGGCAGTAGTTGGATGGGGTAGGGGGTGAGTGGGGGGCAATATTGGTTGGGGTTGGGAACGGGCGGGGGTGGTATTGGATGGTGTTGGGGTGGGTGAGGGTGGTATTAGACGGTTTTGGGGGGCAGGCGGGGGTGGTATTAGATGGTGTTGGGGCAGGCAGGGTGGTATTGAATGGGTGTTGGGAGCAGGCAGGGGGCGGTATTGGATGATGTTGGGGGCGGGAGCGGGGGTATTGGATGGTGTTGGGGGACAGGCTGGGGGAGGTATTGGATGGAGTTGGGTGGTTGGGCGGGGGAGGTATTGGATGGTGTTGGGGGGTTGGGTATGGAGAGGTATTGGATGGTGTTGGGTTGGGCGGGGAGAGGTATTAGATGGTGTTCGGGTGGGCAGGGAGAGGTATTGGATGGTGTTGGGGGTTGAGCGGGGAGAGGTATTGGATGGTGTTGGGGGACAGGCTGGGGGAGGTATTGGATGGAGTTAGGTGGTTGGGCGGGGGAGGTATTGGATGGTGTTGGGGGGTTGGGTGTGGAGAGGTATTGGATGGTGTTGGGGGGTTGGGCGGGAAGAGGTATTAGATGGTGTTCGGGTGGGCAGGGAGAGGTATTGGATGGTGTTGGGGGTTGAGCGGGGAGAGGTATTGGATGGTGTTGGGGTGGGCAGGGAGAGGTATTGGATGGTATTGGGGGCTGGGCAGGGAGGAGTATTGAATGGTGTTCGGGGCGGGCGGGGAGAGGTATTGGATGGTGTTGGGGCGGGGTGAGAGGTATTGGATGGTGTTGGGGGTTGGGCGGGGAGAGGTATTGTTTGGTGTTGGGGGTTGGGCGGGGAGAGGCATTGTTTGGTGTTGGGGGTTGGGCGGGGAGAGGTATTGGATGGTGTTGGGGGAGGGGAAAGGTATTGGATGGTGTTGGAGGGCGGGGAGAGATATTGGATGGTGTTCGGGGCGGGGAGAGGTATTGGATAGTGTTGGAGGGTTGGGCGGGGAGAGGTATTGGATGGTGTTGGGGGCGGGGAGAGGTATTGGATAGTGTTGGGGGGTTGGGCGGGGAGAGGTATTGGATGGTGTTGGGGGCGGGGAAAGGTATTGGATGGTGTTCGGGGCGGGGAGAGGTATTGGATAGTGTTGGAGGGCGGGGAGAGATATTGGATAGTGTTGGCGGATGGGTGGGGATAGTATTGGACGGCATTGGGGGGCAGGTGGGGTTTGGATGGGGTGGGGGACAGGTGGGGGGGCGTTATCGGACGGTGTTGGGGGTGGGTGGGGGGAGGTATCGGATGGTGTTGGGGGGTGGGTGGGGGATATTGGATTGTGTTGGGGGCGGGTGGGGGGGTATTGGATGGTGTTGGGGGGCGGGCGGCTGATGGTATTGGATGATATTGGGGGCGGGGGTAGGGCACGGGGTGGGTGTGTTTGAGGACAGGCAGAGATTCACTCATGGTGTTCTGTTGCCTAGTCTGAACAGGGAGCAGACTTAATAGAAAACTCCGAGCCCCAGAGGAAAGGCATTGAATTGATTAAAAACCGAATAATCAATTATCCGAACAAAATAGTGCCTGCCCATCTCATTCGGATAATCGAGGATCCCTGGATTAAACTGATTCCACCAAAAGTTTGTTCCAAACTTCAGCAGCGTGGTGGCACTGCCAACAGATTTACTAAAAAAGAACACAAGGTTTCGGTGGACAGAACAATGCAGGAGGCAATTTAGAATTTAAAAACCATACTAACCACAGCACCAGTTTTAGATACACAGAATGTTTTGAATCCCTTCAAAGTTGCAATTGATTCTAGCGATATAGGAGTTGGAGCTGTACTGCTACAGGAAGATGTTGATGGAATTGTACAAATTGGCGACTTTTCAAAGAATCTCAACGCCCACCAGAGAAAATACTCTACCATCAAAAAAGAATTATTGAGTTTGGTACTGGCCTTACGACATTTCAATGTGTATGTGATGAACAATGTGTTGGAGATGGTCGTGTATTCAGACCACAATCCACTTACATTCTTGAAAAGATTTAAAAGACAAAAATATCAAACGATTTCATCGGAGTCTTATGTTACAGACTTTTAATTTACAAATGATACATGTTGCGGGTTGTAAAAATGTGATAGCAGATGTGTTACTGTGGATTTAAGGGAAAAAGTGTAGATAAGATTTGACTGATTCCAATGTTATATATGTGCAGAAATATAACTTAGATTAATGACCTATGTACTTAACATTAATGAGATTAAGGATTAGAAAAAAAAGAAGCCATCTTTTCATTATGATGGTTCATATTTTCTTACGTGGGGATGTGTTATAAAGTTGAAGGTGTGTACTTTATAAAATTAGGTTCCCTACAGTGTGAAAACAGGCCCTTCAGCCCAACCAGTCCACACCGATCCTCCGAAGAATAACCCATCCAGACCCATTTCCCTCTGACTGATGCACCTAACACTATGGGCAATTTAGCATGGCCAATTCACCTGGCCTACACATCTTTAGACTGTGGGAGGAAACCGGAGCACCCGGAGGAAACCCATGCAGACACAGAATGTGCAAATTCCACACAGACAGTTGCCCAAGGCTGGAATCGAACCTGGGACCCTGGTGCTGTGAGGAGCGGTGCTAACCACTGAGCCATCGTGCTGTCTTATTCTCCTTAACAGAGAGAATGCTGTTCTGAACTGAGGGATTACAAACACCTGTGCATACGACAGGATGGCAGTCCCAGAGTGCACTGGAACATTGAAATTATGTCACATTTGGCTGTGAAATGGAAACCTAAGTTTTAGTTTTGACAACAATTCAAATTTAACCAATCAATTTAAATTATGCCCCAGGATACTAAAACCCAATCGAGTTTGAATTTATAGTTTTGCCAACATGGAACCAATGAGACGATCTGATTTTGGAGGTATAAGAAATCGGACATTTTAAAAATTCATCAGAGAACAACTGCTGTAGAGAGAGGAACTGCTGAAGAGTTAACTGCCCATCAAACAACTTGCTCTCAAAGAAATTAGAAAATCCTCTCTATCAAAGATATCTTTTCATGTGAAACATACTCATGGTAAAAAGAAAAAAGATGACCTAGGGAGATCGCAGTTAGAAGAGTGAAGACACAGAAGGAGACAGAGACTGTGTGATTTTGAGATTAAGTTGATGTAATTTTAATAAATGTCTTATTGGAAGAACATATTGTTATTGAGCTGGAATCAGAGAGTAAGCAGTTAAGAGAAAGGGGAGGGCTTAGATTTGTGAATAGTTTTTTATGTTTAATGTTCACTTTTAGAGTAAGAAATAAATTGATATTATTTTCTTTAAATAGTGGAATTTAGGAGTTCTCTGACATTCATATTTTAACAGGTTACGCAATCTTTTCTGGGTGTTTGGTTTAATTAACGGAAAAGGTTCACCCCTTTGTCATGACAGTAAAAATCAGAGTAGATCAAAGGGAACCTATATATATAGGGTAGTTGGATTTCTAAGAAGACATTTGATAAGATGCTATCTGAAAGTTTTTGCATTTGCAAAACCCCATGATGTTGGAGATGGTTTATTTTCATGGATAGAAGATTGGCTAATTAATAGAATTGTGATAAAAGTGTCATTTTGGGTTGGCAGGCTATAAGTATTGGAGTGCCACAAGAATCACTGATTGGACCACATTTAGAACATAGAACAGTACAGCACAGAACAGGCCCTTCAGCCCACAATGTTGTGCCGACCATTGATCCTCGTGTATGCACCCTCAAATTTCTGTGATCATATGCATGTCCAGTAGTCTCTTAAGTGTCCCCAATGACCTTGCTTCCACAACTGCTGCTGGAAACGCATTCCATGCTCTCACAACTCTCTGTGTAAAGAACCTGCCTCTGACATCCCCTCTACACTTTCCTCCAACCAGCTTAAAACTATGACCCCTTGTGTTAGCCATTTCTGCCCTGGGAAATAGTCTCTGGCTATCGAAAGTCATAGTCATAGACTCTGTACAGCACGGAAACAGACCAACTCATCCATGACGACCAGATAGCCTAAATTAATCTAGTCGCATTTGCCAGCATTTAGTCCATTAACCCTTAGTCCCTCCCTATTCAAATACCACCAAAATGCCTTTCATAGGGGGGAATGATCTGTTTTTGGTTTGTAAACCAGGGGAGAGCTGATGATCAATGGCCAGTGGTGTGCCTCAGAGATCAGTGTGGGACTGCAATTGTTTACAATTTACATCGATGATCTAGAGTTAGGGACCAAGTGGAGCATGCCAAAGTTCACAAATGACATGAAGTTGAGTGGGACAGCAAGGTGTGCAGAGGACACTGGAAGTCTGTGGAGGGATATAAATTGATTAAGTGAGTGGGTAAGGGTCTGGCAGATGGAGTATAATGTTGGTAAATGTGAGGTCATCCACTTTGGTAGGAATAACAGGAGTATTATTTAAATAGTGAAAACTTGCAGCATGCTGCTATGCAGAGGGACTTAAGTGATCTTGTGCATGAATCACAGAAGGTTGGTTTGTAGGTATAACAAGTAATTAAGAAGGCAAATGGAGTTTTGTCCTTCATTTCCAGAGGGATGGAGTTTAAAAACAGAGGTTATGTTGCAACTGTACGGGGTGCAGATGAGGCCACACCTGGAATACTGTGTGCAGTTTTGGTCTCCTTACTTGTGAAAGGATGTACTGGCACAAGATTGGGGTACAGACGTGGTTCACGAGAAGTAGAAGTTTGGCTTGTGAGGAGAGACTGCGTAGACTGGGATTATACGCATTGAAATTTAGGATCTTATGGAAACATATAAAATTATTAAGGGAATAAATAAGATAGAAGCAGGGAGGTTGCTTCCACTGGTGGGTGAAACTAGAACTAGGGGGCATTACCTCAAAATAAGGGGGACCAGATTTAGGACGAAATTGAGGAGGAACGTCTTCACTAAAGTCTTGTGAATCTGTGGAATTTCCTGCCCAACAAAGTAGTTGAGGCTACCACATTCAATGTTTTTAAGACGAAGGTTTCTGAACAGTAAAGGAATTAAAGGTTATGGTGAGAGGGCAGGTAAGTGGAGTTGAGTCCACATAAAGATCAGCCATGATCTTATTGGATGGTGGAGATGGCTCAAGGGGTCCTGGTTCTTATGTTCAAAATCTCATCCAGCAGCACCCTCTAGGTCTCCGCCCAGAAAGTAGGGCACCAATATCCCAAATGTCAGGAGTCTGTGGAGTGAAGTCCCAAATGGATAGTGCTTGTCCGGTGCACCATGGTTCCTAAAGATAGCATGGGCACAAGGGATGTCCGTGAATTCCAGAATACCCACTGAGTAGCGAATTTGGAGAAATGGTGTGTGGTAAGTGGGGCTGGAATTGGATGCGAGAGCAGGGTTGGTAGTTAATGAGTTAAATTTAATGAGATACACAGAAAGATTTTGCTAGGCCATACAGTGAAAATCCCTTCAAAAAACTCCACACAAGTCGCTATCAGTCAAAAATACATTGATTCAGCCCATACTCTCAAGTCACTAAAGTTCCGTTTGTTCTTCAAGATGCAGAAAACAAACTCTCCTGGTACACATAAACAGTATTGTCCAACTTTCACTTCTCAGTTAATAGACTGAAAGAAAGAATCGGCGAACACTCATTAAGTAATCCAGAGGATCAGATTACTGTTCCTGCAACATGGGTAATGGCATCTGGTGGAACTTTAATTTAATTCATAAAGCTAGAATATAGAGCTGGTCTCAGTGATGGTGACAACAAAACTATCATCAATTATAATAAAAACCCAATAAAAACTAAAATGTTCGACAAGGTTCCCCATGGGAGACTGGTTAGCAAGGTTAGATCTCATGGAATACAGGGAGAACTAGCCATTTGGATACAGAACTGGCTCAAAGGTAGAAGACAGAGGATGGTGGTGGAGGGTTGTTTTTCAGACTGGAGGCCTGTGACCAGTGGAGTGCCACAAGGATCGGTGCTGGGTCCTCTACTTTTTGTCATTTACATAAATGATTTGGATGCAGGTATAAGAGGTACAGTTAATAAGTTTGCAGATGACACCAAAATTGGAGGTGTAGTGGACAGCGAAGAAGGTTACCTCAGAATACAACAGGATCTGGACCAGATGGGCCAATGTGCTGAGAAGAGGCAGATGGAGTTTAATTCAGATAAATGTGAGGTGCTGCGTTTTGGGAAAGCAAATCTTAGCAGGACTTATACACTTAATGGTAAGATCCTAGGGGGTGTTGCTGAACAAAGAGACCTTGGAGTGCAGGTTCATAGCTCCTTGAAAGTGGAGTCGCAGATTGAAGAAGGCGTTTGGTATGCTTTCCTTTATTGGTCAGAGTATTGAGTACAGGAGTTGGGAGGTCATGTTGCGGCTGTACAGGACATTGGTTAGGCCACTGTTGGAATATTTCATGCAATTCTGGTCTCCTTCCTATCGGAAAGATGTTGTGAAACTTGACAGGGTTCAGAAAAGATTTACAAGGATGTTGCCAGGGTTGTAGGATTTGAGCCACAAGGAGAGGCTGAACAGGCTGGGGCTGTTTTCCCTGGAGCGTCGGAGGATGAGGGGTGACCTTATAGAGGTTTACAAAATTATGAGGTGCATGGATGGGGTTGGGGAGTCCAGAACTAGAGGACATAGGTTTAGGGTGAGAGGGGAAAGATATAAAAGAGACCTAAGGGGCAACCTTTTCACGCAGAGGGTGGTGCGTGTATGGAATGAGCTGCCAGAGGAAGTGGTGGAGGCTGGTACAGTTGCAACATTTAAAAGGCATTGGATGGGTATATGAATAGGAAGGGTTTGGAGGGATATGGGCCAGGTGCTGGCAGGTGAGACTAGATTGGGTTGGGATATCTGGTCGGCATGGACGGGTTGGACCGAAGGGTCTGTTTCCATGCTGTACATATCTATGACTCTAACTGCGGATACTGTAAATCAGAGACAAAAATGGAAATTTCTGGGAAAGCTCAGCAGGTCTGCAGCATCTGTGGAGAGAAATCAGGGTTAATGTTTCGTTGACCCTCAGAACTTGACCTGAAACATTAACTCTGGTTTCTCTCCACATATGTTGCCAGACTCACTGAGCTTTTCCAGCAATTTCTATTTTTGTCATAGTAAAAACCCATCTGGTTCTGTAATATTCTGTAGGGAAAGAAATCTTCCGTGCTCCATGATCGATTTTGACTGGTGATGTAGACTCAAGGGATCACAAGGTCTTCTTCCATTCCTATGTTTGTATCTAATGGTACCTTTGGCCTTAAAGGATATTATTAGATATTAGATTCCCTACAGTGTGGAAACAGGACCTTTGGCCCAACAAGTCCACACTGACCCTCCGAAAATAACCCACCCAGACCCATTTCACTTTGACTAATGCACCTAATGCTATGGGCAATTTAGCATGGCCAATTCATCTGACCTGCACATCTTTGGACTATGGGAGGAAACTGGAGCACCCGGAGGAAACCCACACAGACACAGTGAGGATGTGCAAACTCCACACAGACAGTCACCCCAGGCTGGAATCAAACCTGGATCCCTGGTGCTATGAGGCAGCAGTGCTAACCACTGAGCCACCATACCATCGTCCAGATCACATTGTAAATATTCCATTCTGTTTAACCTCTTGCCTATATCAT
The DNA here is from genome assembly GCF_037043375.1 of Chiloscyllium plagiosum. Lineage (NCBI taxonomy): Eukaryota > Metazoa > Chordata > Chondrichthyes > Orectolobiformes > Hemiscylliidae > Chiloscyllium > Chiloscyllium plagiosum. The sequence continues at coordinate 46,653,986 of NW_028270170.1, read as the reverse complement.
CTGCCAGTTTTTGCAGAGTCTGGTTGAAGTTCAGTTCGCTAATTTTGTCATTCTTGGATATTGATGACAATGCGAGCATCCGTTTAAAAAATCCTACCTAATGACTGTGAACAGAATTCTGGTTTCTCGCAGGATTATATTCAGAAATTATTTGGGCGTGAATGTTCCAGGCAAAATCTGTTCAATGTTTTTTAAACAGGAATTTCACAATGAGGTTTCCACAGAAACGTTATCAATTTGCATCAACTGCTCAAATAAAGAAAATGATACAGAGTAAACTAGCTTGTTAGTCAAATATACAAAATCCAAATGATTTTGCATTGCTAGTTTATTAAAAACTGCCCTGATTCACTGTGCTACCATGGTGAATGTGCAGCAGATCAAGTTCAATTAACCCTGTTTCACTTTTCAAACTGTACAACCCCAACTGACATCAGATTATTCTTTGCCGTTCTGTGTTTCTCTGAGGTGATCTGAGACGCAAAGTGGTATTTGAATGACCTACAGCCAGCATTCCCCACATATAACAATGTCCAGATGTTAAACACAACACTGCGGTATGATAAACTGAAACTACTTTTGTGATCTTGAATCTTACAGATGTATCTATGTATCTTGTACATTCTTATTGTTCCACATGAATTAGTTAGCTCTTGATTCAATGATTTCTTTCCCCTTTGATGACCTTTGCAAGTCATGAGGCAGTAATAGAACATTGAGCAGTATAGCACAGTACAGGCCCTTCAGCCCACAATGTTGTGCCAAATATTTATCTTAATGCCTAATACATTCAATCAACATCAAAACCACTTTCCATCTCTCCATTCCCATACTGCCCATGTTCCATTGGCATGGACAGGTTGGACCGAAGGGTCTGTTTCCATGCTGTACCTCTCTATGACTCTATGACTCTATAATATGGCTGTCAGACTTTCTATTACACTTCTTCATTTCTTGTTGTTAGACCACTTTATATTTTTCAAATTCAAGAGTTGTGCATTGTCTTCAATCTGTCGACTGACTACCCTTCAATAATTTTGTGAGTGAGTTTTGAGAAGCTTTGTAGCTCAGGTTGAGGTTCTGCTCGACAAGCAAACCTACATCCAAAATTTTGTTAGCATTAGCTTTTTTCCAACACAATCCTGCCCCCCAGTCATATCACTGTATGCTTTCTGTTTGTGGTCAATTACAGCATTACTTCCTATCTTTGCACAAGTCCTGCCTTCCATCTTGCTGTTACAGCACACTCTATAGTCTCCAATTTGTTCCAGTTTTGTCTACTATCATCTAACCATTAGATATTGCATGCTGCCTCTCAACTTACATAACTCATTTAGCATGCACAGTCTTCTACCTCTTTGTTACAGTATTCCCACCAATCTCACCATTGCAATTTCTCTAATTACAATACTACCTATAATCTATCCATTACAATTCCATGTAACATCCTACATCTCTGAATCTCGACAATACCGACCAACTTGCTTCCACTTCCTTCTGGACCTGTGTGGCTTTGAGGATGAAGTCTGTAGAGCTACTGTTTATTGGGACAGCACTGCTAATTCCACCTCGTGCACAAAAGTATTAGTCTACCCCATCTTATTCCTGCATACGTCCTCATACTGCTGCAACAAACCTTTCAACTCTGCTCTTTGATCCTGAGACAGATAGCTCACTATCCTATCCCATTCCTCAAGGACTTGCTCATCATTTAATGTATGTTGAAGCACTTCAAAATCCACACCATCTGGATTTGATTCCCCACTCTGCGGGGCAGTAACTAACACCTGTTCCTCCAGTTCCCAGTCTCTACCATTGTAAGGTTTCAACATATTCACATGACATACCGAATACAGATTTTTTTATCCAGCACCTTCACCAGATAGTTTACCTGACTCAACTTTTTGTCAACTTGGTAGAGGCCACTAAACCCGGCTTTGAAGGGATCTCCTACCACCAGTGACAATACCAATATATCATCTGCCACCTGCTTCATTGTATGCTGTGCCCTCTTCAGATGCTGTTTAACTAACTCACCTACCCGATTTAATCTCTCGCTCACCTTAAATGCATAATCCAAGTGTGAGATTTCTGACTCCGGTCCTGTCAAGTTCTCTTTAATTAATTTCAAAGGCCCTCTCACTTCATGTCTGAATATTAACTCGACGGGAGTGAACTAAATAGATTCACTTGGGGCATCTCTAATGGTAAACAATATGAATGAGATACCTTTATCCCAATCATTCGGGTAAACCTGACGGTACGCTCTCAACATGGTCTTCAGAGTCTGATGCTAACTTTCTAAAGCTTCCTGGGGTTCAGGATGGTACGCACTGGATTTAAAGTGCTGTGGACCTAAGCTGTCCATGACTTCCTAAAAAAGCCGAGTGGTAAAATTAGACTCTTGGTCTGACTGAATCTCCCTGGGTAGCCCATACCGTATGAAGAAAGCGACTGACTCTTCTACCACCCTTTTTGCCTGGATACTCCATAATGGAATTGCCTCTGGAAATCTGATAGGCACATCCATTATGATTCCCACTTTTAGTTTTCAGGACGGTCCTACACTATCAGTTATAACCCACGTGAAAGATTCTTCGAATGCAGGAATTGTCAACAAAGGTGCTGGTGTTGTTTATTTATTTATTTTAATTTTTATTGATCTTTCTCCAAAAAAAATGACAGCAGAACAAGGTGTAATCACAAGCAACAAAACCCCGATCACACTCCCCACAGCGTATACCTCCCCCAAAATGCAAAGAAAAGGAATGACAAACAACCCTAATAAATATAAGCATAGACAAAGCACAAGACTATAACAGACTAGACCAGCAGTAAGATAACTGCATTAGCAAAAGAAAAAATCGCCACAACAGAGGATACCTCAGTGTGGAACCGTTAAAAAGGCAACACCCTTAACATTTGTAAGTAAGTGGTTCCAGATGTTTGTAAAGTTGTTAGAGGAACCAGATAAGGACAATCTAACCTTTTCCAATTTAAGTAAGTAAAACACATCTCTAACCCACACTGAACAGAGTTCCCTGCTCTTCAGAACTGTCAAGTACTCTTGAATATTCAGGACCCAGCCAATTCTGTCACCACACCCTATTCGTTTATTCCGATGCTGTAGCATCTTGTTACGACGGTGGTGAGCATTCAGATACGGAGCCATTAACTCATTTTTTTTAATATAGAGTCATAGAGATGTACAGCACGGAAGCAGACCCTTCTTTCCAACTTGTCCATGTTGAACAGGTATTGTAAATTAATCTAGTCCCACCTGCCAGCACTTGGCCTATAACCCTCCAAACCCTTCCTATTCATATACCCATCCAAATGCCTTTTAAATGTTGTAATTGTACCAGCCTCCATTACTCTCTCTGGCAGCTCATTCTGTACACATATCATCCTCTGTGTGAAAAAGTTGCCCCTTAGGTCCCTTTTATATCTTTCCTCTCTCATCCTAAACCTATGTCCCATCCCAGGGACAAACTTTGTCTATTTACCCTATCGACGCGCCTCATGATTTTATAAACTTCTATAAGGTCACCCCTCAGCCTCCGACGCTCCAGGGAAAATAGCCCCAGCCTCTCCCTATAGCTCAAACCCTCAGACCCTGGCAATATCCTTGTAAATCTTTTCTGAACCCTTTCAAGTTTCACAACATCCTTCCTATAGGAGGGTGACCAGAATTGCACACAATATTCCAACAGTGGAAAGTCCTAACCAATGTCCTATGCACCCACAACATAATCTCCCAATAGTATTGTTCTCCGGCCTGATGCAGTCACGTTTGTGTGTTGTCTCCTCCTCTGGTTACCATTGCCCTTGCTCTATTTCCTAGTCCTTTCTGTTTAACAATCTAAACATCTCCTCATTCAAACCTTTATAGACCCCTCCACCAACCCCCTCCCTCCCACACTTTGTTCAAATCCCTTGTTGGATTCACCCAGACCCTGGTCTGGTACAGTTGGAAAGTAAATGTGGAGAAAATATTTTTATTCCAGTGTTAATAAACATGAATTGAGCCAGGAGAACTAAGAAGTGTGTTAGGGGAATAGTTGCTCAGAGACCCATCCGTACAAAGCAGGCAAAATGAAGCAAGATGTGTTGGATGGAGATGAAGGCCGAAAGATTAGAATCAGATCTAATAGCTGGTCATGTGACCATAGTGAGCATGTATCAACATCTTTGTGCATAGGCAGAGCCGAAGGTAATCGAACAATTTAAGACAGGTCACTGCAACCTTGGAGTGGTCATGAGTCACAAAGTCATGTGGGTGGTCTATAGGAGTGGAGTTTGCTGCTTCAGGCCTGTCATATATATATTATATATAGTGTGTATATATATCTTGCTCTTGGTTGTCATAGCATTCCCAAGGTTGTCAAAATCCACAGAAAGGAAGGTAGCCCAGGGGGACGAAATAATGTCTCTAAGCTTAGGAACCAGTTTATGCTGGTTCTCATGTCATTTTGTATAATACTGCAGCATAGTTAATTAAAAATCAATATTGTCATTAGTCAGTGCAAAGAAAGCCCTGTGAGTATAAAATCCATGTGGGTCTAAGTGGGAGCTGTTTCATTGTCATTGGCTTAACAATCCTTTGTAACAAGTTAACACAGGGATTTCGCTAACAATCAGTAGTGTTACAAAACATTGTTAGAGATTTTGTGTGTGTGTGTGTGTGTGTAAACAAATAATGGCTAAGAGTCAGTCAAAGAAGGAGCTTTTCAGATGGGAGACAGGAGCCCGATCAAAAAGGTAGATTTTTAGAAGTGGCTTCAGTTGCTGGCTAAAGAGAAACTCCATTAAAGAAACACAGTAATATACACATCAGCCTTACTGGACCTCCATTTCAGTTTGCACAAGTTCACTTGTACCTCCAAAGAGCAAAAAAAATGCAGGACAGGAACAGGCCCTTCAGCCCTCCAAGCATGTGCTGACACATTTTGCCCTTCCATACTAAAACAGCCCTCCCTTACGGGATCCATATCCCTCTATTCCCTTCCTATTCATGTATTTGTCCGGGAACTTCTTCAATACTTCTATTGTGTCTGCTTCCACCACCTCCTCTGGCAGTGCGTTTCAGACACTCATCACCCATTGTGTGAAAACATGCCTCACACATCTCTTTTAAACTCCACTCCCCAACCTCCCCATCCCTTGAACCTGTGTCCCCTAGTAATTGACCCCTCCACCCTGGGAAAAAGCCTCATACTTGACACTTCATCCATGCCATTCACAATCTCATAAACCTCTGTAAGGTCACCCGACAACAGCTTGCATTCTAGTGAAAACAAACACAGTCTATCTGAACTTTCTTTATCACTAAAGTTCCCCACATCAGGTAATATCCTGGTAAACCTTTTCAGTTCCCTCTCCAAAGCACCCACATCCTTCTGCTAGTGCAGTGACTAGAACTGTACGCAATATTCCAAGTGAGACTGAACAAAAGTTCTACAAAGCTGTAGCATAACTTGTCTATCCTTATACTCAATGCTGCTTCCAATGAAGGCAAGCATACTGTAGGTCGTTTTTCCCACCTCATCTTCCTGTGCTGCCACCTTCAGTAACCTGGGGACCTGCACACTCAGATCCCTGAACTGTGGTTCTGTTCACACGGAGTCAGTAAATGTGGAGCTGGAGATAGCACGGCAGGTCAGGCAGCATTAGAGGAGCAGGAGAGTTAACATCTCGGGCAAGATCCTTCATCAGGACTCTGAGAAGCTGGCTTTGGGGAAGCACTCTCCATTTCTAGCTAAAGGGTGACTCGGTGATGGGATACCGGCTTCAGTGGAGTTATTTCCAATGGGCTGTGAGATCTGTCCAGGATCTATCCCAGTAAAACACGATCACTGTCAGGGACATGGTCAACCCACGTTGTGCCTACTCTCCGGCAGGAGTATCGGATGTTGTCAGGGAGCCATTGCTCAGGAATCCATACCTCTGTAATCACAGGTCCCAGTGCCTGCTGCAGGGGAGGGCCATGGCGGTGAGGGTGACCAGGGTCGGGGGCGTGCTGGGTGGTGGGGGCCACGTCTGTGAGGGTGACCAGGGTCGGGGACGTGCGGGGTGGTGGGGGCATGTCTGTGAGGGTGACCAGGGTCGGGGACGTACTGGGTGGTGGGGGCATGTCTGTGAGGGTGACCAGGGTCGGGGATGTGCTGGGTGGTGGGGGCCATGTCTGTGAGGATGACCGGGGTCTGGGACGTACTGGGTGGTGGAGGCCATGTCTGTGAGGGTGACCAGGGTCGGGGACGTGCTGGGTGGTGGGGGCCATGTCTATGAGGGTGACCGGGGTCTGGGACGTACTGGGTGGTGGGGGCCATGTCTGTGAGGGTGACCGGGGTCTGGGACGTGCTGGGTGGAGGGGTCGTGTCTGTGAGGGTGACCAGGATCGGGGACGTGCTGGGTGGCGGGGGCAATGTCTGTGAGGGTGACCAGGGTCGGCGACGTGCTGGGTGGAGGGGTCGTGTCTGTGAGGGTGACCAGGGTCAGGGACGTGCTGGGTGGTGGGGACCGTGTCTGTGAGGGTGACTGGGGTCTGGGACGTGCTGGGTGGTGGGGACCGTGTCTGTGAGGGTGACTGGGGCCTGGGACTTGCTGGGTGGTGGGGGTCGTGTCTGTGAGGGTGACCAGGGTCAGGGACATGCTGGGTGGTGGAGGCCGTTTCTGTGAGGGTGACCGGGGTCTGGGACGTGCTGGGTGGTGGGGGTCGTGTCTGTGAGGGTGACCAGGGTCGGGGACGTGCTGGGTGGTGGGGACCATGTCTGTGAGGGTGACTGGGGTCTGGGACGTGCTGGGTGGTGGGGGTCGTGTCTGTGAGGGTGACCAGGGTCGGGGACGTGCTGGGTGGTGGGGACCATGTCTGTGAGGGTGACCAGGGTCGGGGACGTGCTGGGTGGTGGGGGTCGTGTCTATGAGGGTGACCAGGGTCAGGGAAGTGCTGGTGGTGGGGGTCGTGTCTGTGAGGGTGACCAGGGTCAGGGAAGTGCTGGTGATGGGGGTCGTGTCTATGAGGGTGACCAGGGTCAGGGAAGTGCTGGTGGTGGGGGTCGTGTCTGTGAGGGTGACCAGGGTCAGGGACGTGCTGGGTGGTGGGGTCGTGTCTGTGAGGGTAACCAGGTTCGAGGACATGCTGGGTGGCGGAGGCCGTTTCTGTGAGGGTGACCAGGGTCAGGGAAGTGCTGGGTGGTGGGGGTCGTGTCTGTGAGGGTGACCAGGGTCAGGGACGTGCTGGGTGGTGGGGGTCGTGTCTGTGAGGGTGACTAGGGTCGGGGACGTGCTGGGTGGTGGGGGTCGTGTCTGTGAGGGTTTGTCTCCCCTCTGCTAACCTTGTCAGGGCACTAGCCCCAAACCCATGGTGCTTTATTTTTAAATGCTAATCTTTTATGCGAGATATTGTTGAATGCTTTCCATAAGTCCAAGAAGTCCAATGTGTGCAGAAGGGTGTGACTGAATGTTGCTTTGACTGAGCTTTATTCATTATTCAATCTATTCTGAAATGATTATTTGATAAGTTTACAAGTTTCCCATGTCATTAACTTCTGTTGGAGGTATTTCTGGTTTGATTTCCACATACACACACACTAAGCTGACTGTTCCTGCCTTGATCGGATAATTCCTAAAAACCCGTGAAACAGGAAAATAAAGAACTACGGAAATGAGAAACAAAATTATAAATTGTTCGCAAAACTCAGCAGGTCTGGCAGCCTCAGTGCACAGAAAGCAGAGTTAATGTTTCAGGCCCATGACCCTTCTTCACAGCAACCCTCAGTTTCAAACAAGGGTCACTGGACCTGAAACGTTAACGCTGCTTTTACTCCACAGATGCTGCCAGACCCTGCAGAGTTTTGCCAGCAGTTTCTGATTTTTGCTCCCGTGAAACAGCCAGGCAGAGATGTGTGCTCCAAGATACGAAAGCATCAGTAGCAGATAGAGGGAGATTCCCACAAAACCCAATAGGCTGGAGGAGAAAGTCACATCAAGAAAAACAGCAGAACGTTTTCAAGCAAGGAGTCCATCAGAGAAAAGGATCGTGACCACAGAGGCAGGAAGTCTGAAAAAGAAACTCTCAGAAAATACCATCAGCCAACAGTTCAGGCAGGAAGATGCAGTGGTTGATGCTGCTTCAGTGAGTGTTTTTAAAGCTAAGACAGATATTGTTTTGAACAATAAGGGTTATGGTGAGAGGGCGGGTAAGTGGAGCCGAGGCCATGGGAAGATCAGCCATTATCTGACTGAATAATGGAGCAGGCTCACAGGGCCAGACGGCCTACTCCTGCTCCTAGCTATTATGTTCTAAGATGGGTCTTGATCTTTCCTGTATTGCTGTTCAGCAAGTGTGTTTCCAATTTATATTTTTTAAAGTGGTGCGGGAAAAGAAACAGATCATTAGTCTGACAATAGGAACATAGGAATCACTAGTGAAGGTTAATTCACCTTCCACAATGCAGGTAGCTGCATGATCGACTGAGAGAGACTGTGAGCGTGTGGGTGTGAGACTGTGTGTGTTTGTGTGAGACTATGTGTGTGTGTGTGCGCGTGTGTGTGAGTGTGTGTATGTGAGAGAGTGCGTCTGAGCATGTCTGTGCGTGTGTGTGTGGCAGCATGTGTGTGTGCATGTGAGAGTGTGAGTGTGTTTGAGAGAGTGTGTGTGAATGTGTGTGTGAGAGAGTGTGTGAGTGTAAGTGAGTGTGTATGAGAGAGTGTGTGTGAGAGTGTGTGCGTGAGCATGTGTGAGAAAGAGTGAATGTGTGTGTGAGAGAGAGTGAGCGTGCGTGTGAGTGTGTATGAAAGAGTGTATGGGTGAGTGTGTGTGAGCATGTGTGTGTGACTGAGAAAGTGTGTGTAAATGCGTGTGTGAGAGAATGTGTGTGTGTATGAGAGTGTGTGCAAGTGTGCATGTGTATGAGAGTGTGTGCATGTGCGTGAGTGTGAGTGCGTGTGTGTGCGAGAGTGTAAGAGTGTGTGTGAGAGTGAGTGTGTGCGAGTGTGTGCATGAGAGTGTGTATGTGTTTGTGTGAGTGTGTGTGAGAGCGTGTGAGAGTTGTGTGTGTGTATGAGAGTGTATGTGTGTGTGTGAGAGAGTGTGTGCGTGTGAGTATGTGTGTGACAGCATGTGTGTGTGTGTATGAGAGAGAGAGTGTAAGAGTGTGTATGTGAGTGTGTTTGAGAGGGAGAGTGTGTGTGTGCAGTGAGTGTGTGTGTTTGGTGTGTGTGTAAGAGAGTGTAAGAATGTGTAGGTGAGAGAGTGTGTAAGTGAGTGCATATGAGAGAGTTTGTGTGTGAGAATGTATGTGTGTGTGAGAGTGTGTGGTGTGTGTGTGTAAGAGAGTGTAAGAATGTGTGAGAGAGTGAGTGAGTGTGTCTGTAAGTGAGTGTGTATGAGAGTGTATGCATGTATGTTTGTGAGAGAGAGTGTGAGTGCCCTGCGTGTGTAAGAGTGTGTGGGTGTGAGTGAGTGTGTGAGAGTGTGTATGAGAGATGGTGTGTATCAAAGTGTGTTTGTATAAGAGTGTGTGAAAGAGTGTGTGTGTGTATGAGAGTGTGTGTGTATGAGTGTGTGTGTATGAGTGTGTGAGTGCATGTGAGTGCGTGTGAGTGCGTGTGTGCGTGTGAGTGCGTGCATGTGTGTGTGTGAGAGAGTGTCTGCGTATGTGAGACTGTCCATGCATATGTGTAGGAGTGTGTGCGTGAGAGAGTGTGTGTGTGTGTATGTGCGTGTGAGAGAGAGAGAAAGTGTGTGTGCGCACGCGTATACCAGAGTGTGTGCGTGCATGCAAGAGTGTAAGAGTGTGAGTGTGTGTGTATATGTGTATGAGTGTGTGTCTGAGAGACAGTGTGTGTGTGTGTGCATGTATGCGCCAGTGTGTGTGAAAGAGAGAGAAAGTGTGTGTGTAAGTGTGAGAGAGAGTGTAAGTGGGTGTGTGAGAGAGTGTGAATGTGTATGTGTTTGTGTGCGAATGAGTGTGCGAGAGAAAGCGTGTGTGTGTGCATTTGTGTGTGAGAGAGTGAGAGTGTGTGCATGAATGTGTGTGAGAGAGTGCTTGTGAGTGTGTGTGTGCGTGGGAGAGTGCACATGAGTTTGAGAGCGTGTGTGAACAAAGAAAATTACAGCACAGGAACAGGCCCTTCGACCCTCCAAGCCTATGCCGATCCAGATCCTCTATCTAAACCTGTCGCCTATTTTCTAAGGATCTGTATTCCTCTTCTCCCTGCCTATTGATGTATCTGTCTCGATGCATCTTAAATAATGCTATCATGCCCACCTCTACTGGCAACACGTTCCAGGCACCCACTACCCTCTGTGTAAATAACCTTCCACACATATCTCCCCTAAACTTCTCCCCTCTCACTTTGAACTCGTGACCCCTGGTAATTGGGGTCCCCTCGTGACCACTCTGGGAAAAAGCTTCTTGCTATCTACCCTGTCTATATCAGGCACCAACTCAGAGACACCTCCTCCTACTGACCCCTTGACCACTCTCACTTCCCATCACCAAACCATCATATCCCAGACCATCCACAAACTCATCACCTCAGGGGATCTTCCACCCACAGCTTCCAACCTCATAGTCCAGGAACCCTGCACCGCCCAGTTCTACCTCTTACCCATGATCCACAAGCCTGACCACCCTGGCTGACCCATTATCTCAGCCTGCTCTTGCCCCACTGAACTCATCCCTGCATACCTTTCCACCGTCCTGTCCCCCTTTGTCCAGAAACTCCCCACCTATATTTGAGACAACACCCATGCCCTTCACCTCCTCCATGACTTCCGTTTCACCAGCCCCCATGCCTTATCTTCACTATAGACATCCAGTCCCTATACACATTCGTCTGCCACGACCAGGGCCTCCAAGCCCTCCATTTCTTCTTCTCCCACTGACCCAACCAGTACCCCTCTACTGACCGTCTCATTCAATTGGCTGAAATAGTCCTCACCCTCAACAATTTCTCCTTTGAATCCTCCACCTCTCCTGCCAAAGGGGTATCCATGGGCACACGGTTGGGACCCAGCTATGCCTGTCTCTTCATTGCGTATGTGGAACAGTCCATCTTGTGCTGCTACACTAGCACCAACCCCCACCTTCGACCTCAAGTTCACCTGTACTATCTCAGGCATCTCCCTCCCTTTCCTGGACCTCTCCATCTCCATCTCTGGCGACCGACTAAGTATGGACATCTTCTACAAGCCCACCAACTCCCACACCTACCTGGATTACATCTCCTCCCATCCTGCCTCCTGTAAAAACGCTATCCCTTATCACCAAATCCTCAGACTCCGCCGAGGACATGTAGGTCCTGGGCCTCCTCCACCACTGCTCCCTCACCACCCGACACCTGGAGGAAGAACACTTCATCTTCTGCCTCGAAACACTTCAACCCAGGGCATCAATGTGGACTTTACCAGTTTCCTCATTTCCCCTCCCCCCCAGCCTACCCCAGTTCCAACCTTCCATCTCGGCATCATCCTCATGACCTGTCCTACCTGTCAATCTCCCTTCCCACCCATCCGTTCCACCCGCCTCTCTGACCTATCACCTTCATCCCCACCCCCATCCACCTATTGTACTCTTTGTTACCTTCTCCCCAGACACAGCTCCTCCCATTTATCTCTTCACCCTGGAGGCTCTCTGCCTCCATTCCTCATGAAGGCCTCTTAATTCCTCATTTCAGATTGGCCCTATCTTCCCGATATTCTTCCAATGCTTTGTCTTGTCTTCAGTTACCTAGACCTATGTCTGTTTCCTTTTCCCTCTTAGCTAGTCTCACAATTTCATCTGTCATCCATGGTTCCCTAATCTTTCCATTTCAATCCCTCATTTTCACAGGGACATGTCTGTCCTGCACTCTAATCAACCTCTCTTTAAAAACCTCCCACATATCAAATGTGGATTTACCCTCAAATAGCTGCTCCCAATCCACATGCCCCAGCTCCTGTTGAATTTTGCTATAATTTAGCACTCTTCCTTTAGAATCACTCTCATCTTTGTCCATGAGTATTCTAAAACTTATGGAATTGTGATCACTATTCCCAAAGCAATCCCTCACTGAAACTTCAATCACTTGGCTGGGCTCATTCCCCAACATCAGGTCTAGTATAGCCCTTTCCCAAATTGGACTATTGGCTCTAGAAACCCCTCCTGGATGCTCCTTATAAATTCTGCTCCATCTAGACCTCTAACACCAAGTGAATCCCAGTCAATGTTGGAAAAATTAAAATCTCTCATCACCACCAACCTGTTGCTCCTACATCTTTCCATAATCTCTTTACGTCTTTGTACCTCTATCACTGTTGGGAGGCCTGTAGTAACAGCCCAACATTGATACCACACCCTTCCTATTTCTGAGCTCTGCCTATATTGCCTCACTGCTTGCGTCCTCCGTAGTGCCCTCCTTCAGCACAGCTGTGATATCCTCTCTGACCAGTAATGCAACTCCTCCACCACTTTTACCTCCCTCTCTAACCCGCCTGAAGCATCGATATTCTGGGATATTTAGTTACCACTCATGCCCTTCCCTCAACCAAGTCTCAGTAATAGCAATAACATCATACTCCCAGGTACTAATCCAAACCCTAACTTCATCTGCCTTATGTACTACACTTGTTGCATTAAAATAAATGCACCTCTGAATTCTATTAAGTTGATAAGACATGATCTGGATGTGTGTGTGTGTGTGTGTGTTTGAGTGAGAATTTGTGTGTGTGCATGTGAGTGTATGTGTGTGAAAGTTGGGGGGTGGGTGGGGTTGTGTGTGTGTGTGTTGGGGGGAGCGGGGTTGTGTGTGTTGGGAGGTGGGTGGGGTGATTGGGGGTGGTTGCACAAATGCATTTTCTCAGCTTCTTAAACATTCACGCATGGGTAAAATTTCAAATAATAGGGGTGGGAGAGCAGGAGGTAGTGATCCCCCACATGGGACCATCTACACGCCATATCCGAGAGGCCCCCAAACAGCACTTTGTTCACTGCTACCCGTGAACATCAGTCAGCCTCTGACCATCACCCCCTCACCTCTGGAGGTGTTGGAGACCAGGCAGAAGGAGGCTCTACTCTTCAGCGATACTCCCTTTGAGGTACTCCTACTGGGTGTCTAGGGCAGAAGGATTTTTGTTTTGCCCAATAAACAAGAGACAATTGTGACTGACCAATGGCAGCCTGGACAGAGGAGGCTACAGAGGTCAGCAACTAGAAAGAAGCTGTTGCCAATGCCACAAGAGGATGGGGACATTGAAATAGGCCATTCAACCCTTTGAGCATGTTCTGCCATGAAGTGAAATCGTGGCTGACCTGTGGCCATATCCCTTAATCTTTTGTTGAGCAAAGTTTTTATCTCGCTCGGATTTAATATTAACAACTTATCCAGCATGTTTGTGAAAGAAAGTTCCAAACATCTCCTGTCTTTTTGGTTTGGAAGTGCTTCCTAACATCTCTCCAAAATGGTCTGGCCCTAATTCTCTGACTGGGTCCCCTAGTCCTAGAATTTCCAACCAGCGGAAGTGTTTATTTTACCTATTCTGTCTTTTCCTGTACATATCTTGAAGACACTGATCAGATCACTGCTCAATCTTCTAAATTCTAGAGAAAAGACAGGCCTAATTTCTATAAACAGTCCTCACAATTAACGCCTGAAGTCCAGATATCATTCTTGTCCACCAGTGTTGTATTTCCAGGTTAATGTATCCTCCCTAAGGTATGGTGCCCAGTGCTGCTCACAGTGCTCCAAGTAGGATCTAAGCAGCTTTTTGTATAACTGCAGCATAACTTCTACTTCAGTCCCCTCGATATAAAGACCAGCATTTTCATGGCTTTCTCGATTATTTTCTGCACCTGGTTTGTGCCATGTTAGAGATCTATGCACCTGAACCCCTAAGTCTCTTTGGGCATCCATTGTATTTAACATCATGCCATTTAGAATGTATCCAAATCTATGCTTTTTTTTTGCTGTAAACTGGATAACCTTGCTTACACTTAACTCCATCTGCCACAGTTCTGCCCATTCCCTTAGATTAGGTTCCCTACAGTGTGGAATCAGGCCCTTCCACCCAACCAGCCCTCCGAAGAGTAACCCATTTCCCTCTGAAAGATGCACCTAACACTATAGGCAATTTAGCATGGCCAATTCACCTGGCCTGTCCATTCACACAGACATGGACAGAATGTGCAAAGTCCACACAGTCAGTCACCCGAGGCTGGAATCGAACCTGGGACCCTGGTGCTGTGAAGCAGCAGTGCTAACCACTGAGCCACCGTGCCACCTGAAGTCGATCAATATCCATTTGTAGTTTGATGCTATCACCTACACAATGTCACCTACATTTGTGTCATCAGCTAATTTGGATATAAAGTTTTCTATGCCACTATCCGATCATTAATAAATGATGTGAATAATCCAGACCAGAACAGATCCTTGTGGGATACCACTAGTCACATTTTGCTAACTTGAGTATATTATGTCCACTTTCTGTCACCTGTCACTCAACAAAATTCCCGGTTATGTTAGTAATTTGTGCTCAATTCCAATACCTTAACAGTTAGCTAACAGTCTCTTATGTGGGTTTTTATCAAAAAGCTTCTAGTAGTCCACATAAATGACATCCATAGACATTCGCCTGTCTACTACCTCAGTCACCTCTTCAAAACTGATGGAGCCATGTAAGACATTTGGGCTCATCTGAGTTGGATGACAGACCTGCCTTCCAGATCGTCAGGTTTATGAACATGTGCATTTCCTGTTTGTATCTAACATGATTGTGCCAGTGAATGGTGTTGCAGCTGGCTGGGCTGATCATGAGAACTCACACCATCTAGTGAATGCCAGTGAAATTCAGGAAGATTCTGAGAAAGCTTTACAGCACAGTTTTAATCTGCCGTCAGGAAACTGCTATTTGCTGTCCATCCAATTCCATTCTCAACCTGCCCTTGGAAAAACTCCAGGCATGGAATATCCCACCCCCTCATTGTTCAAAGTGTCACAAAATGTTTCTTTCAGAAAGTTGTGTTAGATTTAGGCTTGTGGGCGGCACGGTGGCACAGTGGTTAGCACTGCTGCCTCACAGCGCTAGAGACCCAGGTTCAATTCCCGCCTCAGGCGACTGACTGTGTGGAGTTTGCACGTTCTCCCCGTGTCTGCGTGGGTTTCCTCTGGGTGCTCCGGTTTCCTCCCACAGTCCAAAGATGTGCAGGTCAGGTGAATTGGCCATGCTAAATTGCCCGTAGTGTTAGGTAAGGGGTAAATGTAGGGGTATGGGCGGATTGCGCTTCGGAGGGTCGGTGTGGACTTGTTGGGCCGAAGGGCCTGTTTCCACACTGTAAGTAATCTAATCTAATCTAATCTAAAAACTATAACGACACACTGGAAATTTAAATTACATTTTCATATCAATTTAAAGAAGACTTATTCTTGCCTCACCCAATGAGTTACCTCCAGTCTCATCTTTTCTCTTGCTTTTGGAATGTTTTTAAAAACTGACAGAAGGCAAAGGTAAAGAATTTGAAGATCTGGGAAGTTAGGCCTCACCAAGATGCAACAAGCAACATTTTCTCACAAAATGACACTTACAAAGAAAGCATGACCATAGTCCCGTCATGCAAATCACCATCAGAAACTAAAAGTTGGTTTCAGCCATATTCGTGCAATATTGTTCACAATCTGATATTGAGGGTACACGGTATCCTTGCACTAAGCTCCAATTCATTGGTTTTCTCTGTGGAATAAAAACTGAAAGAACTGCGGATACTGTAAATCAGAAACAAAAACAGAAGTTGCCGGAAAAGCTCAGCAGGTCTGACAGCATCTGTGGCATGAAATCAGAGTTAACCATTTGGGTTCGGTGACCCATCCTCAGAGCGTGAATTCTGATTTCTCTTCACGAGAGCTGTTTGACCTTCTTGTCTGGCAACTTCTGTTTTAGTTTCCCTGTAGGATGTTGGGCGCAGCATTATTCCGGAGGTTGTGAGCAGCTCACATCTCCATCATCCTGCTCGGGTATGATTAGATTAGATTCCCTACAGTGTGGAAACAGGCCCTTCGGCCCAACAAGTCTACAACGACCCTCCGAAGAGTAACCCACCCAGACTCATTTCCCTTTGACTGATGCATCTAGCACTATGGACAACTTAGCATGGCCAATTCACCTAACCTGCACATCTTTGGACTGTGGGATGAAACCAGAGCACCCGGAGGAAACCCACGCAGACACGGGGAGAATATGCAAACTCCACACAGACAGTCACCCGAGGCTGGAATTGAACCTGGGACCCTGGTGCTGTGAGGCAGCAGTGCTAACCACTGAGCCACCGTGCCACCACATTGGTGGAGTTACCACAAATGTAACACTGTTGACTGACACCAACCATTATTAATAATCCAGAGTGTTTGTTCAGAATTTATTCAATAAGTACATTAGTTTACAGGACTGTAACACACAGTCCATAATTAGTGATATTTTACATTGATATCTCTTCATTCCTGTAATCTCCATCTGCACTCTCATTTTCCTTCTCGTTTTGCCTCTGCCTCTTCACTGGGTAAACTGTTACAGGCAGGCACCCCCCTGTGAGAACTTTGGCAACTCTTCAATAATCCTCAATATCCAACCTTGTTGAGCAACAGAGGTGAACTCAGTCTTACACCCACACCAACCGCTGCTAACTCACTCAGTACAGAGCAAGTGGCACACTTACTGACTGGGCCAGGAAGGTTTCCCAGTCCCCTGAAGGAATCTCCAGCTCTCCATCACACCTTTATGTGTTCTTCAGTTGTACACAGACTCGCATCAGGTGCACCATAGGAACAGGAATTGTACCGAGCCCTCCAACCGCATTGTTACCCTTTGGTTACAGGAATCTTCCCTGAACCTGGATGGGAGAGAATCGTACCTGTAAGAGCTGCTTCTTTTGCTCAGTGCTGGAGCTGGTTTCCTCAATTTCTTGCAGCAGGATTTACCATTTTTAAATGTCTTTGCTTTGTTTATGGAACTTATAAACATAAAAATCAAACAAAAATACTTAAAATGGGAGAAAAGAGAGAGAGTAGGAGACCTCGTGTCAGGAGAGACCATGTGGGAGGTCAGAGAATGGCTCTAGACTTAAAGAAAACACCAGTAAAACTCAAGCAGTGAACTTTCACAGCAGACTGACTGAAACTTTAAACATTTCTGCAAATTGGAGTAAGGACGAAGAAAAAGAAACAGCTAACCTTGGAGAGATCTGATTACCAGAACAACTCACAGCTGGGAGTGTCAGGATTTACAGCCTGATCAGCTCAGAGTTTGTTTTTAAACCTTAGAGTGAGGGTTTTTAAAAATGTGTTTTCCTGATCTGCCTCTTGATTAAGCTTTTAATAAATATAAAATGTAGGTATTAAGTGATCCTGGAGCAGTGTTTTTAGAGCAGTAAGACGGTGCTATTTTTTTGAGTCTGTAGATTGTCGAGATGTAATGATGGCCTTTAGTAGAGTGATGTGCTCTTCCTATTGGATGTGGGAGATTAGGGAGAATTTCCATGTTTGAATGATTGTGTCTGCAGGAAGTGTGTTTGGTTACAAATCCTATTGGATCATATGGATCAGTAGTTAGAGGCAATGAGAAATTTACAGGAGCTAGGGGATGTGATGGGTGGCAATTTTAGGACAGTAGAGAAACCACAGATACAGTCAGGTAGATGGGTTAGCTCCAGGAAAGGTAGGAGAGGGAGGCAGGTGATGCAGGAGTCTCCTGTGGCTATCCCCATCTCAAACAGGTGCGCTAGTTTGGAAAATGTAATGGGTGATGGACTCTGAGGGAAATATAGCACGAACAGCCAAGTTTCTGGTAATGAGACTGGTTCTACTGTAATGAGGGGTATGCCAGGTTCCAAGTGATCGATTCTGATAGGGGACTCTCTATTCAGGGACACAGACAGATGTTTCTGTGGTCAGCAGTGAGACATCAGAATGGTGTGTTGCCTCCCTGATGCCAGGGTCAAGGATGTCTGAGAGAGGGTGCAGAATATTCTCAAAGGGGAGAGTAAACAGTGGGGCGTCATTGTTCACACTGATATTAACAACATAGGAAGAGGAAGGAAGGTTCTGAGGAAACAATATAGGAAACTAGGAAGGAAGTTAAAAACTAGGTCCTTGAGAGTAGTAATATCTGGATTACTCCTGGTGCCATGTGCTAGTGAGAGTAGGAATTGGAGGATAAAACAAACAAATATGTAGCTGAGGAGCTAGTGCAAGGGACAGGGATTCACATTTTTGGAGATTTGGAATCTCTTCTGGGGTATAAGAAGGATTGGGTACATCTGAATTGGATGGGACTAATATACTGTTGGGAGATTTGCTACACAGGAGGATTTAAACTAGTGGGGGAAGGGGGTGGGTGGGTGGTGCAGGGACAGTGGGACCCAAAAAGACAGTGAGAAAAGAGATAAACCTGATATTGGTACCGTTGGGAAGAAAAGTGAGTCAAATAGTCAGGGCAGGCAAGAGCAAGGAAGAGAATAAGGTAAAACTGATAAATTAAACTGCATTTATTTCAATGCAAGGGGCCTAACAGGGAAGGCAGATGAACTCAGGGCATGGTTAGGAACATGGAACTGGGATATCATAGCAATTACAGAAACATGGCTCAGAGATGGGCAGGAGTGGCAGCTTAATGTTCCAGGATACAGATGCTATAGGAAAGATAAAAAGGGGAGCAAGAGAGGAGGGGGAGTGGCGTTTTTGATTGTGGATAACATTACACCTGTACTTAGGGAGGATTTTCCTGGAAGTACGTCCAGGAAGTTATTTGGGTGGAACTGAGAAATAAGAAAGGGATAATCACCTTATTGGGATTGTTTTGTAAACCTCCTAATAGTCAGAGGGAAATTGAGAAACAAATTTGTAAGGAGATTTCAGTTACCTGTAAAAATAACAGGATGGTATTGGTAAGGGATTTTAACTTTCCAAACATGGACTGCCATAGTGTTAAGGGTTTAGATGGAGAGGAATTTGTTAAGTGTGTACAAGAATATTTTCAGATTCAGTATGCGGAAGAACCGACTAGAAAAGGCACAAACCTTGACCTTCTCTTGGGAAATAAGGCAGGGCAGGTGACTGAGGTGCCAGTGGCGGAGCACTTTGGGGCCAGCAACCATAATTCTATTAGATTTAAAAAAGTGATGGAAATGGGTAGCCTGACCTAAAAGATAAAGTTGGAGGAAGGCCAATTTTGACGGGATTGATCGGAAGATGCCATTCACAGGTAAACGGACAGTTGGGAAGTGGGAGATGTTCAAAAATGAGGTAATGAGAGGACAGAGACAGTATGTTTCTGTTGGTGTGAAGGTAAGGCTGGTGGGTGTAGGGAACGCTGGGTGACAAGAGAAATTGAGACTCAGGTCAAGAAAAAGGCGGCATGTATTAGATATAGACAGATGGGATGGTACACTCAAGAGGGAAATCAGGAGGGCAAAATCAGGACATGAAATAGCTTTGGCAGATAGGATAAGGAGAATTGAAAAAAGATTCTACAAATACATTAAGAACAAAGGAATAACTAAGGACAGAAATGGGTTCCTTAAGATCAGTAAGGTAGTATATGGGTGGAACTGCAGGAAATGAGTGAGATACTAAATAGGTATTTCACGTCAGTATTTAGTGGAGAATGATATAGATACTAGAGAACTTAGAGAAATAAATTGTGATATCTTGAAAAGTGTCCACATTACAGCGGAGATGGTACTGGATGTCTTAAAAAATGTAAAGGTGGATAAATGCCCAGGAAATGATTCCTGGGCCCCTGACTGAGATATTTGTAACTTCAAAACTACAGTGAGGTGCCAGAAAACAGAAGGTGGCTAACGTGGTCCATTATTTAAGAAAGGGGGTAAAGGAAAGCCAGGGAACTATAGGCCAATGAGCCTGATGTCACTGGTGGCCAAGTTGTTTGAGGCAGTCCCAAGGGACATGTATTTAGAAAGGCAAGGACTGATTCGGGATAGTCAGCATGGCTTTGCGTGTGGGAAATCATGTTTCACTAATTTTGAGTTCTGTGAAGAAATAACAAAGAAGGTTGATGAGGGCATAGGGGTGGATGTGATCTATATGGACTTCAGTAAGGCATTTGACAAGATTCCTGATGTACTATAGCCCCCTCCAATAATCACTTGGAACCCAGGGAAAGCTAGCCATTTAGATGGTGAATTGGCTTGAAGGTAGAGGAGAGAAGGTGATGGTGGAGGATTGCTTTTCAGACTGGAGCCTGTGACCAGTGGTGTTCCAGGATTAGTGCTGGGTCCACTGCTTTTTGTCATTTATATAAATGATTTAGATGTGAACATAGGAGGTATGGTTAGTAAGTTTGCAGATGACACCAAAATTGGAGGTGTAGTGGACAAGTGTAGAAGGTTACTTTAGAGTGCAATAGGATCTTGATCAGATGGACCAATGGGCTGAGGAGTGGCAGATGGAGTTTAATTTAGATAAATGCGAGGTGCTGCATTTTGGAAAGGCAAATCAGGGCACGACTTATACACTTAATGGTGGAGTCCTGGAGAGTGTTGCTGAACAAAGAGACCTTGAAGTACAGGTTCAATATTCCTTGGAATTGGTGTCACAGGTAGATAGGATAGTGAAGAAAGTGTTTGGAATATATAATTTTATTGGACAGTAAGAGTTAGGATGTAATGTAACTGTATAGGGCATTGGTTTGGCCACTTTTGCAACTTAAAAGGCATCTGGATACATCTATGAATAGGAAGATTTCGAGGGATGTGCGCAAAATGCTGGACTAGATTAATTTAGGATATCTGGTTGGCATGGACGTATTGGACCAAAGGATCTGTTTCCCTGCTGTACAACTCTATAACTAATCTTTACCTTAATCTATTTACCAGCTTTGGTTCTGTAACCTCACAAAAAACATAGCACTGCTGTGCTGGAAGATCCCAGACTTGGAACTCTCTGCCTTTTCTCTCTCCACACATGCTGCCTGACCTGTTGAGAACTTACAGCATTTTCCGTTTCCAATTTAAAAAGTCTCTCAATCTTGGAGCTGTGAAATTCACATCTGAACCCTGCGCTACCACCTCCTCCCCCAACCTGAACTGACTTCCTGTCCTGAACAGTCATGAGTTAATTTTTTCGTTATGCCTGTCTAATTCACAAGCCCCCAACACAAGCAACAGCTCCTCTCTAAAGCAAATAAAGAATTTCACTGCATAGATAAACACATCTGTCATATCAAAAGTACATTTTATGTTCAAGTGAACTGTACAACTTGTGCTCACATTCTACTGAATCCTGGAACATTTCTAGTACAGGAGCAGGGATGTGTTGTTGCAGTTATAAGGGCCTTGGTGAGGCCACATCTAGAATATTGTCAGCAGTTTTGGTCTCCGTTTCTGAGGAAGGATGCTCTTGCTCTCGAGGGAGTGCAGTGAAGGTTTCCCAGGCTGATTCCAGGGATGGTGGGACTGACGTACAAGGAGAGATTGATGAGGTTAGCATTGTTTTCACTGGAGTTCAGACGAGTGAGGGGGGGAATCTCAGAGACTTATAAAATTCCAACAGGACTAGTGCAGGTAGATGCGTTGAGGATGTTCCTGATGGTGGGTGAGTCCAGAATCAGGGCTCACAGTCTGAGGATTCGGGTGGAGTATTTAGGATGGAGATGAGGATGCATTTCTTTGCCCAAAGAGGGGTGAGCCTGTAGAACTCATTACCACAGGAAGGAGTTGATGCCAAAACATTGAATGTATTCAAGAGGCAGCTAGAGACTGCACTTGGAGCGAATGGGTTCAGAGGTTATGGGAGAAAGCAGGATTAGGCTACTGAGTTGGATGATCAGCCATGATCATGATGAATGGCAGAGCAGGCTCAAAGGGCTGAATGGCCTCCTCCTGCTCCTGTTTCTACTGATGGGGGATGCCAAATGATCCACCATGTCTTGCATTGTTTGAAAACAGGCCCTTCGGCCCACAACATCGTGGGCCGAAGGGCCTGTTCTGTGCTGTATTGTTCTATGTTCTATGTTCTTAAGCTACACTGCTGACTCCTAAATTTGACTTTGTAAATGACAGAAGACTAGAAACAGTGGAAGCCCACGGCGATTTTGAGGTCCTTCTGCATTGATCTGGAAAATGTCACCAACAGGAACAGAATTGATCAAAAAGGCTAATGGAATGCTGGCCTTTAAATCTAGAGAATGGGAACACAAGGGGTTTGAAGGTTATACAGAGCCCTGCTTGGACCACACCTGGAATCACTAAGCAGTTCAGGGCACTACACGTTCCAAAGGATTCACGAGGGAAGAGGCTGAATTTACCAGAATCATAATTGACACTTTGGAGGCTACAGTACAAGTAGTGATTATACAAAAGATGTTGTAGAAAGATTGAGTTTCCAATTCCTGAATAAAGACAAAAATATGATTGTTGCGAACCAAGAGAGAGTTTTCCAGCTCTGCATCAATGATGTAAAAATTATTTTATAAAAATACAGTACCCATCATTCTAATCTACCACTCGTTATTCTAATCTACTAATATACACCTAATTTAAGACATTAACTCTGTCATGTTAACCTTTTAAAAAACCACTAGAGTATTTCTGTACACAGGGCCCATTAACACAAAGGCAACAATTTCACTTTAATTCCAGTCTCCAATCGTCATGTGTGTTCTCCCCTGGACTCGCTGTGGTTGGCACTGGGCAAGGAGGGGCAGAGTGGGTCACAGTAAGAGTTCATGCCACACAGGCGGACTGTGAGAGGGTTGCTCGCTCCACACTATAAACTCTTAATCCTGATCCGGACAAAGAGAGTGGCTGGTGACAGAGAGGCAGAGTCTTTGGACAACAGGTGGATGTGGCGATAACCTGTGGGTACAAACAGAAAAACAAGTTAAAATGGGCTACAAATTGCAGGGGAGCACTGACAGTGCCCAGCTATCCCCTGAGCCCTATCCACATAACCCATTGACTTTCTGTATTTAATAATCTTAGAGGTAACTTTGCACAGCATCAGCAGCACCTCAGCTGGATGTAACCAATCGCCCAACTCCCCACTGTGGGCAGGAGTCTCTCAGAATGGGAAATTGGCCTCCAAGATCCTGATGTAGACCTACACAGACACAGAAAGCGGGGGTGGAGGCATTCCTGCTAGTTTGTGCTGCACTGTTGTAGAAAATGTTTTGTTCTAGCATTCTGACAATCTCAGTGCTTTCCCCCCCAAGGCTGGGCATCACTAGGGTGTAGTGGACTAAGCAGGGTAGAGTATGAAATGATGTGGTTTTCTATATGTTAGCCCATGTAATAGGCCACACAAACTCAGGCTCTTATTGGACAGCTATCAGGAAGTTTATTAACAACCAACTGTGTGCAGTAATATGACATCTCAGACTTCTATAGTCTGAGGACTACGCTTATTTAGATTACTATTTATTAGTGGAAAACCTCACAGGTCTGGCAGCATCTGTGAAGAGAAATCAGAGTTAATCAGAGGTCATGTCCTGTGACCCTTTCTCAGAACTGTTGCGAGCTCGGAAAATGTCACTTTATGTGCACAAGATAGGGTTTGGGGTGGGGGGGGGTGGGGGTGGGGTGGGGGGGGGGGGGGGGGTGGGGGGTTGAAGGAGTAATTGATAAGTGAGGATATAGCCCAAAAGAGAGAGAAGACTATGAGCAGCATGGTGGCTCAGTGGTTAGCACAGCTGCCTCACACGGACCCAGGTTCGATTCCAGCCTCAAGCAGCTGTCTGTGTGGAGTTTGCACATTCTCCCAGCGTCTGTGCAGATTTCCTCTCACAATCCGAAAGCTATCTGATCTGTGCTGGACAAACACTAGAAACTTTCCATAAACCAACATATTCATATATGAAGGTCTCAAATTCTGATGCTTTGTCCTGGTTCAGAGTTGGGATAGCTGGCTGCAAACTCATTGATTATGCTGTTGTAGCATTTTCTCCCTTTGTTCCAAGAATATATCAAGTGTCTGAATATTATTATCTCAACAGGATGTGGAAGGCAGTCAAGAACAGGAGGAAAAGGAGTCAGTGAGCCTGGTTTGAATTATATTTCTAAAATCTTAACCCAGGATCTTCACAGGTAGATGCGTAGTCATGGAGGTGCACTGGAGAAGTTTCCAACAAATCGTTTCCAACACCTTTTAGTCAGTATTAACAATGAAATGTTCACTGAAACAGGAGTGTCTGGAGCGTTGTATTGGAGTGTGAGAGTTTCCCTTTATGTGTTGGAGTAGTACACCTGTGCTGCCAGGAGGGTAAGGCTTATCATCCTGTGTGACATACAAGCTCAGAGGCCTTTCTGGGATGCTTCCAATTCCAACATTGTCAGTTTGGAGGACCATAACTTTAAAAGATACATTCGCTGGCTGATAAAGCATTTTTGAGAGACTAAGTGATCTCCCCGCTACCTGGATGCTGTATCTTTAAATCTCAAAGAGGCAAATCTTCGAAGTCTTAGGAATGTACTGGGATTGGAAAGTTGAAGAAACAGAGACACCATCATAAAATCACCTTTGTCCTGTGGTGTGGGTATCTTCTGTAGCCTTTCTATTTATACGATTAGGCCTAATAATGTTTAATGAGTAGATTAATAAAAAGTATCAACTCAACATGAGCCAAAACTTAAATTCAAACTGTTGGGAAACATACGTCGTTTGCTTGCTGCTATGATGAGCTGATGGAGGGGTTGGGTGTGTTCAAGGTTTCCAAGGACTGTGATGTCACCTATGACACTGAGACAACCTAACAGATTCTCAATGATACAATCCACATCTTGCCCGGATATATCGGGGCTATCAGATAATTCAAATGGGAACCTGTGGAGAAGGACCTACAAAAAGGTGTTGGTTACCGAGCCGCTATGGACCAATACTCATTCTTGACATTGAGTTTGGAAAAATACTTGGAGCCTGACAACTTGGGATTAGGCACTTCCAGGTGAGGAAAGTTGTATGGCCATCCCTTTTGTATGATGTGCAATTACCTTGGATCTGAACAGGACAACATCTTTCTTCAAAACACAAGAGCTGGAGCTGCACCAATCAGTATGGTGCTGAACCTTCTGGTACTGATATTTCAGTTTGGGTGTGTTCTGTATGGAAACAATGCACAAACCAGTTTGGGTAGAGGTAGAGGTAGAGGTAGAGGTAGAGGTGATGGATACACTCAGTATGGTGGTCTGGAACCTTTGGTGTTGTATTTGATGTATAGATAATTTTTCTATGATGCAATGGTTACGTTCTTGTGTGACGCTGAACTATATAAAAATTGCATAAGAGAAGTAGCACTTAAAATGTTGGCGATGCAATCATGTTCTAGCCAACACATATTTTAAAAGTTCACACTTTAGAAACTGTATCCCCTATTCATCAATCACATTACAACCAATTTGCATTATAATAGAACGCCTGTATTTATTAGTTTGTGGATCATGATGATACATTGGCCTATCGCATGCTCAGATCTTTGCACGGACGTCGTGCTGTATTGACAGTATAAACGATTTCAACTGTCCATCCCAAGGAGATGTATTGACCTTTTACTCTGGATAATGCCAAGGCATGGGATGTCAGGGCAATTGCAAAACCATTAGCTTATTGTGTGTGGACTATGCCACAGTGCGAGTTTCCTGAGTATACCTCATATAAGATGCATGAAGGAGTGATACTTGCACTGCTACTGGTGTCAATCCTGGCACTTGGGCACCTTGTCGATTCCATCAGATGTAAACCACATGGATGGAGGTAGAAGCTGCAACTTTCCTGACAGTATTCATTCGGTGTGTCACGTTAAAACATGGACTGTCTGACTGGGGTCTGTAAGCTGTGACAGTGCAGACACCACTTGGAATTCCTCGATGGGTTTATTTGGCATGGATGGAAGCTTGGAAACATCTTGACGCTGTTCCTCATTGGCCCTTTCTTGGAGCTTCCCTGAGAAATTGATTTTCTTACACATCTTAACCCAACGTCCTCTTGGTGAACATAGCTTGCAAAGGTCACAAAATGCTGCATGCTCTTGGACAAAACTAGCCACCAATCATGAAACAATCAGAGATGTTTTACTGATCCTGACGGTGGCTATACTAGTGGTTGGGTGCACAGACTGTTTGGGAGTAACAAAGTTGTAGATTACAATCTTTAGATATCTTCTAGATGTACATCGATAATATATTAGAGTCATAGAGATGTACAGCACAGAAACAGACCCTTCGGTACAACTCGTCCACATCAAACAGATATCCCAACCCAATCTAGTCCCACCTGCCAGCACGCGGCCCGTATCCCTCCAAACCCTTCCTATTCATATACCCATCCAGATTCTTTTTAAATGTTGCAATTGTACCAGCCTCCACCACTTCCTCTGGCAGCTCATTCCATACACGTACCACCCTCTGCATGAATAAGTTTCCCCTTAGGTCTCTTTTATATATCTTTCCCCTCTCACCGTAAACTTATGCCCTCTAGTTCTGGACACCCTGACCCCAGGGAAAAGACTTTGTCTATTTACCCTATCCATGCCCCTCATAATTTTGTAAACCTCTATAAGGTCACCCCTCAGCCTCCGACGCAACTCTCCCTTTCCCTATAGCTCAAATCAAATCCTCCAACCCTGGCAACATCTTTGTAAATCTTTTCTGAACTCCTTCAAGTTTCGCAACATCTTTCCGATAGGAAGGAGACCAGAATTGCACACAATATTCCAACAGTGGTCTAACCAATGTCCTGTACAGCCGCAACATGTCCTCCCAACTCCTGTACTCAGTACTCTGACCAATAAAAGAAAGCACACCAAACGCCTTCTTCACTATCCTATCTACCTGCGACTCCACTTTCAAGGAGCTGTGAACCTGCACTCTAAGGTCTCTTTGTCCAGCAACACTCCCTAGGAACTTACCATTAAGTGTATACGTCCTGCTAAGATTTGCTTTCCTAAAATGGAGCACCTTGTATTTATCTAAATTAAGCTCCATCTGCCACTTCTCAGCCCATTGGCCCATCTGATCAAGATCCTGTTGTAATCTGAGGTAACCCTCTTCGCTGTCCGCTACACCTCCAATTTCGGTGTCACCTGCAAACTTACTAATTGTACCTCTTATGCTCACATCCAAATCATTTATGTAAATGGCGAAAAGTAGAGGGCCCAGCACCGATCCTTGTGGCACTCCACTGGTCACAGGCCTCCAGTCTGAAAAACAACCCTCCACCACCACCCTCTGTCTTCTACCTTTGAGTCAGTTCTGTATCCAAATGGCTAGTTCTCCCTGTATTCCATGAGATCTAACCTTGCTAACTAGTTTCCCATTGGGAACCTTGTCAAATGCCTTACTGAAGTCCATATAGATCACATCTACCGCTCTGCCCTCATCAATCCTTTGTTACTTCCTCAAAAAACTCAATCAAATTTGTGAGACATGATTTCCCACACATAAAGCCATGTTGACTATCCCTAATCAGTCCTTGCCTTTCCAAATACATGTACATCCTGTCATTTAGCATTCCCTCCAACAAATTGCCCACCACTGAGGTCAGGCTCACCGGTCTGTAGTTCCCTGGCTTGTCCTTACTTGTCCAGAAGTGCCTTTCAGAATGACCTGATAGATGTGGAAATAACAATGACCAGTTCCCTCAAGCTTTCAGTCAATTCAACCTCACTGAAAGGATGTCCCTTTGTATCAACATCTAACCACAAGTTGGTCAGTAACATCATCTGGTTGCTGCATGAGTATCATGAAGTTGACACAGATTGTAAGACGATCTTTTAAACCTTAGAAAGTTTTGTCAGGATTTCTACTGTCATCACGAGAAATATCTAATGATTTTATTCTCATTAATCCTTCATTACCCAAAGCCACAAGAGACTTGACACACTGTGGGTTGGACCGAAGGGTCTGTTTCCATGTTGTACATCTCCATGACTCTAAGTTAAGATTCATTTCATCTTTGAAAATCTGAAATTCTGACAAAGTTACTGGAATCTCAATCCATGTTCAAACATCTGCTTTCTATCCTTATTATGCAGCTCTCTTGTCTTTTTAAAATTGCTAATAAGAGAAAGGACTTTTTTTTTAAGAATAGATTAGATTCTCTACAGGGTGGAAACAGGCCCTTCAGCCCAACAAGTCCACACTGACCCTCCAACGAGTAACCCACCCAGACCCATTCCCCTATCCTATATTTTACCCCTGACTAATGCACCTAACACTATGGGCAATTTAGCATGGCCAATTCACTGGACCTGCACATCTTTGGATTGTGGGAGGAAACCCATGCAGACATGGGGAGAATGCACAAACTTCACACAGACAGTCGCCCGAGGCGGGAATCAGCCACCGTGCTGCACTTTGATGCCAGACAAAGCCTCGAGTTTTATTCCTCTCCTTTTTGCTGTTTTAGTGGTTGCTGCTTTACTTTTCTTCAAAAATAAATATGTGTCCTGGAGATCAAAGTATTGGCACCATTAGGACCAGTGTCAGTGGGTAGACAGGGACATTGTTGGACAGAGGGATAATGCTAGGAGAGAGAGGCAGTATCAAAGGGAAGGGGGAGGGTACAATGTCAGGGGGAGAAAGCACTGTGGGGGGACAAAGGGCAGTTTGAGGGGGTAAAATAAATGCTTACCTTCTTTCATACTGGTGAATGGAAGCGTAAACTGTCCAATGAAGTCATTGCTGGAGGCTGTGTCATAATCTTCAACAACAAGTCGGATGAGAGCGAGCTCGGGAACAATGATGGTAAATTGGAGCACTTCATTCCAGACCGGATTAAATCCTGCAATCCAGTAAAAACAGAGAGACACTGTGAACCTGTCAGCAGTTACCCTCACATTTAAAATCAAAAAGGGCAGTGAAATTACAAGGGAACTTGCCTGTTTATGCTGAAAGTTAAAGCAGAACAGAAAAAAAACCCTCTCACAACACTGTCCCTCCTGTGGATCTAACTATTCATCACAATCCAGGAGGGAATCCTGACTGTATCCCCCTGGATTTCCCACACAGCGGTGGGCACTTCAGCCATGTTTAATGCTGGAGGAACACAGCAAGGATCAAACTGGGCTGCTCACGGCCAAATCACTAACTGAGTTGAGGTGCACAATTTATTTCCACTGTGTCAATACAATACTTAATGTTGAGGTTGTACAGGACATTGGTGAGGCCTCTTCTGGAATACTGTGTCCTGTTCTGGTCGCCCAGTTATAGGAAGGATATTATCAAGCTGGAAAGGGTTCAGAAGAGATTGCCGGGTATGGAGTTATAAAGAAAGGCTGGATAGGCTGGGATTTTTTTCACTGGAGCATGGGAGGTTGAGAGGTGACCTGATAGAAGTTTATAAGATAATGAGGGGAATAGAAAGCATTGATGGGAGTTGTCTTTTCCCAAGATGGGGGATTTCAAGACAATTTCTAAGGTGAGAACAGAGAGATTTAACAAAGATACGAGGCAATCTTTTTTCCGCAGAAGGTGGTTTGAGACTAGAATGAACTTCCTGAGGAAATGATGAATGAGAATTCAATTACAACGTTTAAGACATTTGGATGGATACATGAAGGGGGAAGGTTTGGAGGGATATGGGCCAGGTGTAGGCAGGTGAGACTAGTTTAGTTAGGGATTATAGTCAGCATGGACTGGTTGGACCGAAGGGTCGGTTTCTGTGCTGTATAACTGTATAAAACACCATCAGATACCCAAGTGCAGTAATTCAGTACGGAACAGGCAGTAGTAACAACAGTACTGAGATACTCAGACACACCATTGACAGCATAACTGCCATCAACAGC
The DNA here is from genome assembly GCF_037043375.1 of Chiloscyllium plagiosum. Lineage (NCBI taxonomy): Eukaryota > Metazoa > Chordata > Chondrichthyes > Orectolobiformes > Hemiscylliidae > Chiloscyllium > Chiloscyllium plagiosum. The sequence goes on along the minus strand of NW_028270170.1, from coordinate 46,624,216 downwards.
TTACCGTTATTTTCAATATGGCGGGTCTTTTGGGTGCTGGTGTCTTCAGGAACTCCGTGTACCTCCACACGCACCAGGGGATCCACGATGGAATTCTTTTTATCCTTATTGACTTTGGGGAGCTGCTGGGCTGTAATAATCTGAAAAAGAGACCTCAGTGTGAGAACATGGGGCTTGACAACCTTACGTCGTTCACCAGAGGTAGGAACCTGAGAGTATGGTGGAGCAAGAGAGCGAGACCGAAACTTGCTGCAGGTACTGGAGAGATGAATGAGAATGTGAGACAGAAAATAAGAAAGAAGAATAATAAGAGAGAATAAGAAAGAAACATAAAAGATCAGAGACAGGAAAGGCTGTTGGAGAAAGAATGAGAAAGACAGCATTGATATGTTTGCAGAGTAGGTTCATCAGGACGTGGTAATTGAAAGCAAGGCTTTGTTAAAGGGCCAGCCGAAACCTTTCAGAACGAAGAATGCTGCTGTTTATTGGGTGATTGAGGATCTGAGCCCACAGTAAGTGGATGGCCCTTTCATAATCTTCACCTTTAGGATCAAGGATATGGTCCTTTTAAGAACTTTACGAGTAAGCTGGAAGGCGGCCTGAAGGAAGGAAGCAGGAGAAAAGGCTGGAAGCCGGAGCTTTTTCTGGGATGACAGAGTTTGTACATGGAATGATTCTTGGAGGTGGGAAGATGCTGTAAGAGGCAAGAAGTTTCCCAGGATGGAGGTCGTGGGTTTGGGGTAAGTTGAATGGGAAAGTTCAAAAAATTGGTCTTGATTTAGGATCCTGCTGCAAATTTTTCCTGTTCTGATTTTCTGTAAGGGGGGGGGGCTCTGTACGTTGTGGTGCAAAGGGCACCATTTGTGCAGGGTGACTATGAGGGCAAGGCTGGAAGCAGGCAATAGGCTGAGCGTACATAAACGGGCTGGCTGTCAGATACAGAGTTGAAAAGTGTGGTGCTGGAAAAGTGCAGCAGGCCAGGCAGCAAAATACAGATGCAAGGAGGATAGAGGAATACGTAGACAAGGTTGTGGGAGGTCAAAGGATGGAATCTTGTGGAGATGTCAGGACTTTTACCGACCAGCTGGAGTGCCAATGATAGACCTGCGTTACCTACTTTGGGGAAGACCCACCAAACCTAAAGGGCAGCACTGTGACTCAGTGGTTTAGCACTGTTGCCTCACAGAGCCAGGGACCTGGGTTTGATTCCAGCCCTGGGCGACTGTCTATGTGGAGTTTACACATTCTCCCCGTGTCTGCGTGGGTTTCCTCTAGGTGCTCTGGTTTCCTCTCACAATCGAAAGATGTGCAGCTTAGGTGGTTTGGACACCTAATGTGCAGGGATATGTAGGTTAGGTGCATCAGTCAGAGGGAAATGTAGAGTAATAGGGAAATGGGGCTGGGTGGGTTGCTCTTTGGAGGGTTGGTGTGGACTTGTTGGGCCAAATGACCTGTTCCTACACTGTAGGGATTTTACGAAATTCTCCGTAAAAACTACAAGTCAATCAGAGATCAGCAGCAGATCATTCCAGTCTCAGGACTAATGAGAGGTTGGCAGCTCATTTGCAGAGCAGAGCCACAGGGACAGCAGTATTGGCTGGAGGAAAGATAGCCACTGAAGGCCCTGGATGGTGATGAAATCCAGCCCACAGGTAAGCAATATCAGAATGGGGTTGTAGAGTCGAGGGTCTGGGTTGGTATGTTTTGTAGGGAGGGGGCTTTTAGCAATAACAGTATAGAGGATGTGTGATTGAGGCGTATGTAAATATGCTGTAAGTCACCAGCACTGCAACACACAGAATATGATCTAACTAGCTATAAGCTACTCCCAAAATATGTATTCAATAATACCAAGTTGTTACAAAAAGTACAGTCTATAATAGCAAAACATAGGAGTAATCTCCCTTTTAATATAAATGAGGTAATAATTGACATTGCAAAAAATAATCGACCCCATCTGAAATGGTTTCACAGAGGCCACTATCCCGTCATCAAGTCCCCCTGTATTTACACATGGAGAGACCTTGACACTGATTCAGCTCTCAGAGTGATCAGAACATCTGACACCCCTGTTTATCTCTGTCAGCCAGGGCTCCCCGATTGGGCCAGGTTAACAGCCCCAATCAGGGAACTCCTATTCTATGAGGTCCCCCAGCTGACCTCATTAAAATCAGTGCACCAACCTTGTGCCCGACCTCTCACATTGTTTGTGCTGTCTTTGGGAGGAGTTTTGGTGGGCACAGTCTCGTATCTTATACACTCTCGCTGTTTTACCAGTGGATGGTCAGAGAAGGCAGCAGCTTCCTGCCAAATTCAGGATCATGACCAGCAATCAGTATCTTCATCAGCTGTTCAGCATTACTTTGGGCTTTGTGTCACAGTGGTAGCGTCCCAACGTTTGATTGAGGGGGGCCCAGGTTCAAATCCCACCTGGGACAGAGGTGTAACAATATCATTGAATAGATAGATTAAAAAACATCTGGATTTCAATGCCCCAGGAGTACTGTTCCTGTAAGGAACAGTTTCTTTCACACAAGATTCGATTGCCATAATGTAACATGTGGCAGGGAATAAATGGGAGGCTGTGGCCGACTGGGTTATGGCTAGATCGTTAACTTAGGTAATTGCCTGGGGATCCAGGTTCAAATCCCACCAAGATAAATAGTATAATTTGAATGCTATAAAAATCTGGAATTAAGAGTCTAAGGATAACACAAAGACATTGCTGACTATCAGAAAAACTGACTTGGTTCACCAATGCCCTTTAGGGAGGAAAATCTACTGTCCTCTGTACAGTCTGTCCTCTATACCCTGGCATTGCAGGGTAACAGGTTATAGAGGGAGTCAAATCCCTTTGTAAAAGATAGGGTCTGACAACTTTAAAACTGGATTATAAATGCAAGGGGGTTGGTGGTGCATGGGGTAAGATGATGTTACTCAACAGCAATGGGGAGGCAATGGCCTAGTGGTATTATTTCTAGACAATCAGTCCACAGACCCAGGTAACGTTCTGGGCACCTGGGTTCAAATCCCACCACAGAAGACAGTATAATTTGAACTCAGTAAAGGTGGACATATGAGTCTAATGATGACCATGAATCCATTGTTGATTGTTGGAAAGACCTATCTCGTTCACAGATGCCTTTTAGAGAAGTAATCTGCTATCCTGACCTAGTCTGGTCTACATGTAACTCCAGACCCATAGCAATGTGGTCGACTCTTAACTGCCCTCTAGGCAATTAGGGATAGGCAATAAATGCTGGCCGAGCCAGCGATGCCCTCATCCCGTGAAAACACTAAAAAAGAGAAGGATGAGTTTCAGTGACAGAAAAGGGAGTTGGTCTAATTTCTTGGATAATTGCCTACAGGAATAATACTGAAATACAGAGTGTAGGACAGTGTAATGTACTATCCTGGATACAGAGTGTAGGACAGTGTAATGTGCTACACTAGATACAAAGTGTCGGACAGTGTAATGTACTATCCTGGATACAGAGTGTCGGACAGTGTATTGTGCTACACTAGATACAGAGTGTCGGACAGTGTAATGTACTATCCTGGATACAGAGTGTAGGACAGTGTAATGTACGATCCTGGATACACAGTGTCGGGCAGTGTAATGTGGTACACTCGATACAGAATGTCAGACAGTGTAATGGACTATCCTGGATACAGAGTGTAGGACAGTGTATTGTGCTACACTAGATACAGAGTGTCAGACAGTGTAATGTACTATCCTGGATACAGAGTGTAGGACAGTGTAATGTACGATCCTGGATACACAGTGTCGGGCAGTGTAATGTGGTACACTCGATACAGAATGTCAGACAGTGTAATGGACTATCCTGGATACAGAGTGTAGGACAGTGTATTGTGCTACACTAGATACAGAGTGTCGGACAGTGTATTGTGCTACACTAGATACAGAGTGTCGGACAGTGTAACGTACTATCCTGGATACAGAGTGCCGGACAGTGTAACGTACTATCCTGGATACAGAGTGCCGGACAGTGTAACGTACTATCCTGGATACAGAGTGTCGGACAGTGTAACGTACTATCCTGGATACAGAGTGTCGGACAGTGTAACGTACTATCCTGGATACAGAGTGTCGGACAGTGTAACGTACTATCCTGGATACAGAGTGTCGGACAGTGTAACGTACTATCCTGGATACAGAGTGTCGGACAGTGTAACGTACTATCCTGGATACAGAGTGTCGGACAGTGTAACGTACTATCCTGGATACAGAGTGTCGGACAGTGTAACGTACTATCCTGGATACAGAGTGTCAGACAGTGTAACGTACTATCCTGGATACAGAGTGTCGGACAGTGTAACGTACTATCCTGGATACAGAGTGTCGGACAGTGTAATGTACGATCCTGGATACAGAGTGTCGGACAGTGTAATGTACGATCCTGGATACACAGTGTCGGGCAGTGTAATGTGGTACACTCGATACAGAATGTCAGACAGTGTAATGGACTATCCTGGATACAGAGTGTCGGACAGTGTAATGTGCGACACTAGATACAGAGTGTAGGACAGTGTAATGTACTATCCTGGATACAGAGTTTAGGACCGTGTAATGTGGCACACTAGGTACAGAGTGTCAGACAGTGTAACGTGCTACACTAGATACAGAGTGTCGGACAGTGTAATGTACTATCCTGGATACAGAGTGTCGGACAGTGTAATGTGCGACACTAGATACAGAGTGTAGGACAGTGTAACGTACTATCCTGGATACAGAGTGTAGGACAGTGTAATGTACTATCCTGGATACAGAGTGTCGGACAGTGTAATGTACTATACTAGATACAGAGTGTCGGACAGTGTAATGTACTATCCTGGATACAGAGTGTCGGACAGTGTAACGTGCTACACTAGATACAGAGTGTCGGACAGTGTAATGTACTATCCTGGATACAGAGTGTCGGACAGTGTAATGACCTATCCTGAATACAGAGTGTAGGACAGTGTAATGTACTATCCTGGATACAGAGTGTAGGACAGTGTAATGTACAATCCTGGATACAGAGTGTCGGACAGTGTAACGTGCTACACTAGATACAGAGTGTCGGACAGTGTAACGTACTATCCTGGATACAGAGTGTCGGACAGTGTAACGTACTATCCTGGATACAGAGTGTCGGACAGTGTAAAGTACTATCCTGGATACAGTGTGTCGGACAGTGTAACGTACTATCCTGGATACAGAGTGTCGGGCAGTGTAACGTACTATCCTGGATACAGAGTGTCGGACAGTGTAACGTACTATCCTGGATACAGAGTGTCGGACAGTGTAATGTGCTACACTTGATACAGAGTGTCGGACAGTGTAATGTACTATCCTGGATACAGAGTGTCGGACAGTGTAACGTGCTACACTAGATACAGAGTGTCGGACAGTGTAATGTACTATCCTGCATACAGAGTGTCGGGCAGTGTAACGTACAATCCTGGATACAGAATGTAGGACAGTGTAACGTACAATCCTGGATACAGAATGTAGGACAGTGTAACGTACTATCCTGGATACAGAGTGTCGGACAGTGTAACGTACTATCCTGGATACAGAGTGCAGGACAGTGTAATGTACTATCCCGGATACAGAGTGTCGGACAGTGTAATGTACTACACTAGGTACAGAGTGTCGGACAGTGTAATGTGCTACACTAGATACAGAGTGTCGGACAGTGTAATGTACTATCCTGCATACAGAGTGTCGGGCAGTGTAACATACAATCCTGGATACAGAATGTAGGACAGTGTAACGTACAATCCTGGATACAGAATGTAGGACAGTGTAACGTACTATCCTGGATACAGAGTGTCGGGCAGTGTAACGTACTATCCTGGATACAGAGTGTCGGACAGTGTAACGTACTATCCTGGATACAGAGTGTCGGACAGTGTAACGTACTATCCTGGATACAGTGTGTCGGACAGTGTAACGTACTATCCTGGATACAGAATGTAGGACAGTGTAATGTACTATCCTGGATACAGAGTGTCGGACAGTGTAATGTGCTACACTTGATACAGAGTGTCGGACAGTGTAATGTACTATCCTGGATACAGAGTGTCGGACAGTGTAACGTGCTACACTTGATACAGAGTGTCGGACAGTGTAATGTACTATCCTGGATACAGAGTGTAGGACAGTGTAACGTACTATCCTTGATAGTGTGTGTCGGACAGTGTAACGTACAATCCTGGATACAGAATGTAGGACAGTGTAATGTACTATCCTTGATACAGAGTGCAGGACAGTGTAATGTACTATCCTGGATACAGAGTGTCGGACAGTGTAATGTACTATCCTGGATACAGAGTGCCGGACAGTGTAATGTACTATCCTTGATACAGAGTGCAGGACAGTGTAATGTACTATCCTTGATACAGAGTGCAGGACAGTGTAATGTACTATCCTGGATACAGAGTGTCGGACAGTGTAACGTACTATCCTGGATACAGAGTGTCGGACAGTGTAACGTACTATCCTGGATATAGAGTGTCGGACAGTGTAACGTACAATCCTGGATACAGAATGTAGGACAGTGTAACGTACTATCCTGGATACAGAGTGTCGGACAGTGTAACGTACTATCCTGGATACAGAGTGCAGGACAGTGTAATGTACTATCCCGGATACAGAGTGTCGGACAGTGTAATGTACTACACTAGGTACAGAGTGTCGGACAGTGTAATGTGCTATCCTGGATACAGAGTGTCGGACAGTGTAATGTGCGACACTAGATACAGAGTGTCGGACAGTGTAATGTACTATCCTGGATACAGAGTGCAGGACAGTGTAATGTACTATCCTGGATACAGAGTGTCGGGCAGTGTAACGTACTATCCTGGATACAGAGTGTCGGACAGTGTAACGTACTATCCTGGATACAGAGTGTCGGGCAGTGTAACGTACTATCCTGGATACAGAGTGTCGGGCAGTGTAACGTACTATCCTGGATACAGAGTGTCGGGCAGTGTAACGTACTATCCTGGATACAGAGTGTCGGACAGTGTAACGTACTATCCTGGATACAGTGTGTCGGACAGTGTAACGTACTATCCTGGATACAGAATGTAGGACAGTGTAATGTACTATCCTGGATACAGAGTGCAGGACAGTGTAATGTGCTACACTTGATACAGAGTGTCGGACAGTGTAATGTACTATCCTGGATACAGAGTGCCGGACAGTGTAATGTACTATCCTTGATACAGAGTGCAGGACAGTGTAACGTACTATCCTGGATACAGAGTGTCGGACAGTGTAACGTACTATCCTGGATACAGAGTGCAGGACAGTGTAATGTGCTACACTAGGTACAGAGTGTCGGACAGTGTAATGTGCGACACTAGATACAGAGTGTCGGACAGTGTAATGTGCGACACTAGATACAGAGTGTCGGACAGTGTAATGTACTATCCTGGATACAGAGTGCAGGACAGTGTAATGTACTATCCTGGATACAGAGTGCAGGACAGTGTAATGTACTATCCTGGATACAGAGTGCAGGACAGTGTAATGTACTATCCTGGATACAGAGTGCAGGACAGTGTAATGTACTATCCTGGATACAGAGTGCAGGACAGTGTAATGTACTATCCTGGATACAGAGTGCAGGACAGTGTAATGTACTATCCTGGATACAGAGTGCAGGACAGTGTAATGTACTATCCTGGATACAGAGTGCAGGACAGTGTAATGTACTATCCTGGATACAGAGTGCAGGACAGTGTAATGTACTATCCTGGATACAGAGTGCAGGACAGTGTAATGTACTATCCTGGATACAGAGTGTCGGACAGTGTAATGTGTTACACTAGGTACAGAGTGTCGGACAGTGTAACGTGGCACACTACATACAGAGCGTAGGACAGTGTAATGTACAATCCTGGATACCGAGTGTCGGACAGTGTAACGTGCTACACTAGATACAGAGTGGAGGACAGTGTAATGTACTATCCTGGATACAGAATGTAGGACAGTGTAATGTACTATCCTTGATAAAGAGTGCAGGACAGTGTAATGTACTATCCTGGATACAGAGTGTCGGACAGTGTAACGTGCTACACTAGATACAGAGTGGAGGACAGTGTAATGTACTATCCTGGATACAGAGTGTCGGTCAGTGTAACGTGCTACACTAGATACAGAGTGGCGGACAGTGTAATGTACTATCCTGGATACAGAGTGTAGGACAGTGTAACGTACTATCCTTGATAGTGTGTGTCGGACAGTGTAACGTACAATCCTGGATACAGAATGTAGGACAGTGTAATGTACTATCCTTGATACAGAGTGCAGGACAGTGTAATGTACTATCCTGGATACAGAGTGTCGGACAGTGTAATGTGCTACAGTAGATACAGAGTGTCGGACAGTGTAATGTACTATCCTGGATACAGTGCCGGACAGTGTAATGTACTATCCTTGATACAGAGTGCAGGACAGTGTAATGTACTATCCTTGATACAGAGTGCAGGACAGTGTAATGTACTATCCTGGATACAGAGTGTCGGACAGTGTAACGTACTATCCTGGATACAGAGTGTCGGACAGTGTAACGTACTATCCTGGATACAGAGTGTCGGACAGTGTAACGTACTATCCTGGATACAATGTGTCGGACAGTGTAACGTACTATCCTGGATACAGAGTGTCGGACAGTGTAACGTACAATCCTGGATACAGAATGTAGGACAGTGTAATGTACTATCCTGGATACAGAGTGTCGGACAGTGTAACGTGCTACACTAGATACAGAGTGGCGGACAGTGTAATGTACTATCCTGGATACAGAGTGTAGGACAGTGTAACGTACTATCCTTGATAGTGTGTGTCGGACAGTGTAACGTACAATCCTGGATACAGAATGTAGGACAGTGTAATGTACTATCCTTGATACAGAGTGCAGGACAGTGTAATGTACTATCCTGGATACAGAGTGTCGGACAGTGTAATGTGCTACAGTAGATACAGAGTGTCGGACAGTGTAATGTACTATCCTGGATACAGAGTGCCGGACAGTGTAATGTACTATCCTTGATACAGAGTGCAGGACAGTGTAATGTACTATCCTTGATACAGAGTGCAGGACAGTGTAATGTACTATCCTGGATACAGAGTGTCGGACAGTGTAACGTACTATCCTGGATACAGAGTGTCGGACAGTGTAACGTACTATCCTGGATATAGAGTGTCGGACAGTGTAACGTACAATCCTGGATACAGAATGTAGGACAGTGTAATGTACTATCCTGGATACAGAGTGCAGGACAGTGTAATGTACTATCCTGGATACAGAGTGTCGGGCAGTGTAACGTACTATCCTGGATACAGAGTGTCGGGCAGTGTAACGTACTATCCTGGATACAATGTGTCGGACAGTGTAACGTACTATCCTGGATACAATGTGTCGGACAGTGTAACGTACTATCCTGGATACAGAGTGTCGGACAGTGTAACGTACAATCCTGGATACAGAATGTAGGACAGTGTAATGTACTATCCTGGATACAGAGTGTCGGACAGTGTAATGTACTATCCTGGATACAGAGTGTCGGACAGTGTAACGTGCTACACTAGATACAGAGTGTCGGACAGTGTAATGTACTATCCTGGATACAGAGTGTAGGACAGTGTAATGTACTATCCTGGATACAGAGTGTAGGACAGTGTAATGTACTATCCTGGATACAGAGTGTAGGACAGTGTAATGTACTATCCTGGATACAGAGTGTCGGACAGTGTAACGTGCTACACTAGATACAGAGTGGAGGACAGTGTAATGTACTATCCTGGATACAGAGTGTCGGACAGTGTAACGTACTATCCTGGATACAGAGTGTCGGACAGTGTAACGTACTATCCTGGATACAGAGTGTCGGACAGTGTAACGTACAATCCTGGATACAGAATGTAGGACAGTGTAACGTACAATCCTGGATACAGAATGTAGGACAGTGTAATGTACTATCCTGGATACAGAGTGTCGGACAGTGTAATGTACTATCCTGGATACAGAGTGTCGGACAGTGTAACGTGCTACACTAGATACAGAGTGTCGGACAGTGTAATGTACTATCCTGGATACAGAGTGTAGGACAGTGTAATGTACTATCCTGGATACAGAGTGTAGGACAGTGTAATGTACTATCCTGGATACAGAGTGTCGGACAGTGTAACGTGCTACACTAGATACAGAGTGGAGGACAGTGTAATGTACTATCCTGGATACAGAGTGTCGGACAGTGTAACGTGCTACACTAGATACAGAGTGTCGGACTGTGTAACGTACTATCCTGGATACAGAGTGTCGGACAGTGTAACGTACTATCCTTGATAGTGTGTGTTGGACAGTGTAACGTACAATCCTGGATACAGAGTGCAGGACAGTGTAATGTACTATCCTGGATACAGAGTGCAGGACAGTGTAATGTACTATCCTGGATACAGAGTGCAGGACAGTGTAATGTACTATCCTGGATACAGAGTGCAGGACAGTGTAATGTACTATCCTGGATACAGAGTGCAGGACAGTGTAATGTACTATCCTGGATACAGAGTGCAGGACAGTGTAATGTACTATCCTGGATACAGAGTGCAGGACAGTGTAATGTACTATCCTGGATACAGAGTGCAGGACAGTGTAATGTGCTACACTAGGTACAGAGTGTCGGACAGTGTAACGTGGCACACTAGATACAGAGTGTAGGACAGTGTAATGTACAATCCTGGATACAGAGTGTCGGACAGTGTAACGTGCTACACTAGATACAGAGTGGAGGACAGTGTAATGTACTATCCTGGATACAGAGTGTCGGACAGTGTAATGTGCTACAGTAGATACAGAGTGTCGGACAGTGTAATGTACTATCCTGGATACAGAGTGCCGGACAGTGTAATGTACTATCCTTGATACAGAGTGCAGGACAGTGTAATGTACTATCCTTGATACAGAGTGCAGGACAGTGTAATGTACTATCCTGGATACAGAGTGTCGGACAGTGTAACGTACTATCCTGGATACAGAGTGTCGGACAGTGTAACGTACTATCCTGGATACAGTGTGTCGGACAGTGTAACGTACTATCCTGGATATAGAGTGTCGGACAGTGTAACGTACAATCCTGGATACAGAATGTAGGACAGTGTAATGTACTATCCTGGATACAGAGTGCAGGACAGTGTAATGTACTATCCTGGATACAGAGTGTCGGGCAGTGTAACGTACTATCCTGGATACAGAGTGTCGGACAGTGTAACGTACTATCCTGGATACAATGTGTCGGACAGTGTAACGTACTATCCTGGATACAATGTGTCGGACAGTGTAACGTACTATCCTGGATACAGAGTGTCGGACAGTGTAACGTACAATCCTGGATACAGAATGTAGGACAGTGTAATGTACTATCCTGGATACAGAGTGTCGGACAGTGTAATGTACTATCCTGGATACAGAGTGTCGGACAGTGTAACGTGCTACACTAGATACAGAGTGTCGGACAGTGTAATGTACTATCCTGGATACAGAGTGTAGGACAGTGTAATGTACTATCCTGGATACAGAGTGTAGGACAGTGTAATGTACTATCCTGGATACAGAGTGTCGGACAGTGTAACGTGCTACACTAGATACAGAGTGGAGGACAGTGTAATGTACTATCCTGGATACAGAGTGTCGGACAGTGTAACGTACTATCCTGGATACAATGTGTCGGACAGTGTAACGTACTATCCTGGATACAGAGTGTCGGACAGTGTAACGTACAATCCTGGATACAGAATGTAGGACAGTGTAATGTACTATCCTGGATACAGAGTGTCGGACAGTGTAATGTACTATCCTGGATACAGAGTGTCGGACAGTGTAACGTGCTACACTAGATACAGAGTGTCGGACAGTGTAATGTACTATCCTGGATACAGAGTGTAGGACAGTGTAATGTACTATCCTGGATACAGAGTGTAGGACAGTGTAATGTACTATCCTGGATACAGAGTGTCGGACAGTGTAACGTGCTACACTAGATACAGAGTGGAGGACAGTGTAATGTACTATCCTGGATACAGAGTGTCGGACAGTGTAACGTGCTACACTAGATACAGAGTGTCGGACAGTGTAACGTACTATCCTGGATACAGAGTGTCGGACAGTGTAACGTACTATCCTTGATAGTGTGTGTTGGACAGTGTAACGTACAATCCTGGATACAGAGTGCAGGACAGTGTAACGTACTATCCTGGATACAGAGTGCAGGACAGTGTAATGTACTATCCTGGATACAGAGTGCAGGACAGTGTAATGTACTATCCTGGATACAGAGTGCAGGACAGTGTAATGTACTATCCTGGATACAGAGTGCAGGACAGTGTAATGTACTATCCTGGATACAGAGTGTCGGACAGTGTAACGTACAATCCTGGATACAGAATGTAGGACAGTGTAATGTACTATCCTGGATACAGAGTGTCGGACAGTGTAATGTACTATCCTGGATACAGAGTGTCGGACAGTGTAACGTGCTACACTAGATACAGAGTGTCGGACAGTGTAATGTACTATCCTGGATACAGAGTGCAGGACAGTGTAATGTACTATCCTGGATACAGAGTGTAGGACAGTGTAATGTACTATCCTGGATACAGAGTGTCGGACAGTGTAACGTGCTACACTAGATACAGAGTGGAGGACAGTGTAATGTACTATCCTGGATACAGAGTGTCGGACAGTGTAATGTGCTACAGTAGATACATAGTGTCGGACAGTGTAACGTACTATCCTGGATACAGAGTGTCGGACAGTGTAACGTACTATCCTTGATACAGAGTGCAGGACAGTGTAATGTACTATCCTTGATACAGAGTGCAGGACAGTGTAATGTACTATCCTGGATACAGAGTGTCGGACAGTGTAACGTACTATCCTGGATACAGAGTGTCGGACAGTGTAACGTACTATCCTGGATATAGAGTGTCGGACAGTGTAACGTACAATCCTGGATACAGAATGTAGGACAGTGTAACGTACAATCCTAGATACAGAATGTAGGACAGTGTAACGTACTATCCTGGATACAGAGTGTCGGACAGTGTAACGTACTATCCTGGATACAGAGTGCAGGACAGTGTAATGTACTATCCCGGATACAGAGTGTCGGACAGTGTAATGTACTACACTAGGTACAGAGTGTCGGACAGTGTAATGTGCTACACTAGATACAGAGTGTCGGACAGTGTAATGTACTATCCTGGATACAGAGTGTCGGACAGTGTAATGTGCGACACTAGATACAGAGTGTCGGACAGTGTAATGTACTATCCTGGATACAGAGTGCAGGACAGTGTAATGTACTATCCTGGATACAGAGTGTCGGGCAGTGTAACGTACTATCCTGGATACAGAGTGTCGGACAGTGTAACGTACTATCCTGGATACAGAGTGTCGGGCAGTGTAACGTACTATCCTGGATACAGAGTGTCGGGCAGTGTAACGTACTATCCTGGATACAGAGTGTCGGGCAGTGTAACGTACTATCCTGGATACAGAGTGCAGGACAGTGTAATGTACTATCCTGGATACAGAGTGCAGGACAGTGTAATGTACTATCCTGGATACAGAGTGCAGGACAGTGTAATGTACTATCCTGGATACAGAGTGCAGGACAGTGTAATGTACTATCCTGGATACAGAGTGCAGGACAGTGTAATGTACTATCCTGGATACAGAGTGCAGGACAGTGTAATGTACTATCCTGGATACAGAGTGCAGGACAGTGTAATGTACTATCCTGGATACAGAGTGCAGGACAGTGTAATGTACTATCCTGGATACAGAGTGCAGGACAGTGTAATGTACTATCCTGGATACAGAGTGCAGGACAGTGTAATGTACTATCCTGGATACAGAGTGTCGGACAGTGTAATGTGTTACATTAGGTACAGAGTGTCGGACAGTGTAACGTGGCACACTACATACAGAGCGTAGGACAGTGTAATGTACAATCCTGGATACCGAGTGTCGGACAGTGTAACGTGCTACACTAGATACAGAGTGGAGGACAGTGTAATGTACTATCCTGGATACAGAGTGCAGGACAGTGTAATGTACTATCCTGGATACAGAGTGCAGGACAGTGTAATGTACTATCCTGGATACAGAGTGCAGGACAGTGTAATGTACTATCCTGGATACAGAGTGCAGGACAGTGTAATGTACTATCCTGGATACAGAGTGCAGGACAGTGTAATGTACTATCCTGGATACAGAGTGCAGGACAGTGTAATGTACTATCCTGGATACAGAGTGCAGGACAGTGTAATGTACTATCCTGGATACAGAGTGCAGGACAGTGTAATGTACTATCCTGGATACAGAGTGCAGGACAGTGTAATGTACTATCCTGGATACAGAGTGCAGGACAGTGTAATGTACTATCCTGGATACAGAGTGTCGGACAGTGTAATGTACTATCCTGGATACAGAGTGTCGGACAGTGTAATGTGTTACATTAGGTACAGAGTGTCGGACAGTGTAACGTGGCACACTACATACAGAGCGTAGGACAGTGTAATGTACAATCCTGGATACCGAGTGTCGGACAGTGTAACGTGCTACACTAGATACAGAGTGGAGGACAGTGTAATGTACTATCCTGGATACAGAATGTAGGACAGTGTAATGTACTATCCTGGATACAGAGTGTCGGACAGTGTAATGTACTATCCCGGATACAGAGTGTCGGACAGTGTAATGTGTTACATTAGGTACAGAGTGTCGGACAGTGTAACGTGGCACACTACATACAGAGCGTAGGACAGTGTAATGTACAATCCTGGATACCGAGTGTCGGACAGTGTAACGTGCTACACTAGATACAGAGTGGAGGACAGTGTAATGTACTATCCTGGATACAGAATGTAGGACAGTGTAATGTACTATCCTGGATACAGAGTGCAGGACAGTGTAATGTACTATCCCGGATACAGAGTGTCGGACAGTGTAACGTGGCACACTACATACAGAGCGTAGGACAGTGTAATGTACAATCCTGGATACCGAGTGTCGGACAGTGTAATGTGCTACACTAGATACAGAGTGTCGGACAGTGTAATGTGCGACACTAGATACAGAGTGTCGGACAGTGTAATGTACTATCCTGGATACAGAGTGCAGGACAGTGTAATGTACTATCCTGGATACAGAGTGCAGGACAGTGTAATGTACTATCCTGGATACAGAGTGCAGGACAGTGTAATGTACTATCCTGGATACAGAGTGCAGGACAGTGTAATGTACTATCCTGGATACAGAGTGCAGGACAGTGTAATGTACTATCCTGGATACAGAGTGCAGGACAGTGTAATGTACTATCCTGGATACAGAGTGCAGGACAGTGTAATGTACTATCCTGGATACAGAGTGCAGGACAGTGTAATGTACTATCCTGGATACAGAGTGCAGGACAGTGTAATGTACTATCCTGGATACAGAGTGCAGGACAGTGTAATGTACTATCCTGGATACAGAGTGCAGGACAGTGTAATGTACTATCCTGGATACAGAGTGCAGGACAGTGTAATGTACTATCCTGGATACAGAGTGTCGGACAGTGTAATGTGTTACATTAGGTACAGAGTGTCGGACAGTGTAACGTGGCACACTACATACAGAGCGTAGGACAGTGTAATGTACAATCCTGGATACCGAGTGTCGGACAGTGTAACGTGCTACACTAGATACAGAGTGGAGGACAGTGTAATGTACTATCCTGGATACAGAATGTAGGACAGTGTAATGTACTATCCTTGATACAGAGTGCAGGACAGTGTAATGTACTATCCTGGATACAGAGTGTCGGACAGTGTAACGTGCTACACTAGATACAGAGTGGAGGACAGTGTAATGTACTATCCTGGATACAGAGTGTCGGTCAGTGTAACGTGCTACACTAGATACAGAGTGGCGGACAGTGTAATGTACTATCCTGGATACAGAGTGTAGGACAGTGTAACGTACTATCCTTGATAGTGTGTGTCGGACAGTGTAACGTACAATCCTGGATACAGAATGTAGGACAGTGTAATGTACTATCCTTGATACAGAGTGCAGGACAGTGTAATGTACTATCCTGGATACAGAGTGTCGGACAGTGTAATGTGCTACAGTAGATACAGAGTGTCGGACAGTGTAATGTACTATCCTGGATACAGTGCCGGACAGTGTAATGTACTATCCTTGATACAGAGTGCAGGACAGTGTAATGTACTATCCTGGATACAGAGTGCAGGACAGTGTAATGTACTATCCTGGATACAGAGTGTCGGACAGTGTAACGTACTATCCTGGATACAGAGTGTCGGACAGTGTAACGTACTATCCTGGATACAATGTGTCGGACAGTGTAACGTACTATCCTGGATACAGAGTGTCGGACAGTGTAACGTACAATCCTGGATACAGAATGTAGGACAGTGTAATGTACTATCCTGGATACAGAGTGTCGGACAGTGTAACGTGCTACACTAGATACAGAGTGGCGGACAGTGTAATGTACTATCCTGGATACAGAGTGTAGGACAGTGTAACGTACTATCCTTGATAGTGTGTGTCGGACAGTGTAACGTACAATCCTGGATACAGAATGTAGGACAGTGTAATGTACTATCCTTGATACAGAGTGCAGGACAGTGTAATGTACTATCCTGGATACAGAGTGCAGGACAGTGTAATGTACTATCCTGGATACAGAGTGTCGGACAGTGTAATGTGCTACAGTAGATACAGAGTGTCGGACAGTGTAATGTACTATCCTGGATACAGAGTGCCGGACAGTGTAATGTACTATCCTTGATACAGAGTGCAGGACAGTGTAATGTACTATCCTTGATACAGAGTGCAGGACAGTGTAATGTACTATCCTGGATACAGAGTGTCGGACAGTGTAACGTACTATCCTGGATACAGAGTGTAGGACAGTGTAATGTGCTACACTAGATACAGAGTGTCGGACAGTGTAATGTGCTACACTAGATACAGAGTGTCGGACAGTGTAATGTACTATCCTGGATACAGAGTGCCGGACAGTGTAATGTACTATCCTTGATACAGAGTGCAGGACAGTGTAATGTACTATCCTTGATACAGAGTGCAGGACAGTGTAATGTACTATCCTGGATACAGAGTGTCGGGCAGTGTAACGTACTATCCTGGATACAGAGTGTCGGACAGTGTAACGTACTATCCTGGATACAATGTGTCGGACAGTGTAACGTACTATCCTGGATACAATGTGTCGGACAGTGTAACGTACTATCCTGGATACAGAGTGTCGGACAGTGTAACGTACAATCCTGGATACAGAATGTAGGACAGTGTAATGTACTATCCTGGATACAGAGTGTCGGACAGTGTAATGTACTATCCTGGATACAGAGTGTCGGACAGTGTAACGTGCTACACTAGATACAGAGTGTCGGACAGTGTAATGTACTATCCTGGATACAGAGTGTAGGACAGTGTAATGTACTATCCTGGATACAGAGTGTAGGACAGTGTAATGTACTATCCTGGATACAGAGTGTCGGACAGTGTAACGTGCTACACTAGATACAGAGTGGAGGACAGTGTAATGTACTATCCTGGATACAGAGTGTCGGACAGTGTAACGTGCTACACTAGATACAGAGTGTCGGACAGTGTAACGTACTATCCTGGATACAGAGTGTCGGACAGTGTAACGTACTATCCTTGATAGTGTGTGTTGGACAGTGTAACGTACAATCCTGGATACAGAGTGCAGGACAGTGTAATGTACTATCCTGGATACAGAGTGCAGGACAGTGTAATGTACTATCCTGGATACAGAGTGCAGGACAGTGTAATGTACTATCCTGGATACAGAGTGCAGGACAGTGTAATGTACTATCCTGGATACAGAGTGTCGGACAGTGTAATGTGCTACACTAGGTACAGAGTGTCGGACAGTGTAACGTGGCACACTAGATACAGAGTGTAGGACAGTGTAATGTACAATCCTGGATACAGAGTGTCGGACAGTGTAACGTGCTACACTAGATACAGAGTGGAGGACAGTGTAATGTACTATCCTGGATACAGAGTGTCGGACAGTGTAACGTGCTACACTAGATACAGAGTGTCGGACAGTGTAACGTACTATCCTGGATACAGAATGTAGGACAGTGTAATGTACTATCCTGGATACAGAGTGTTGGACAGTGTAATGTGCTACAGTAGATACAGAGTGTCGGACAGTGTAACGTACTATCCTGGATACAGAGTGTCGGACAGTGTAACGTACTATCCTTGATAGTGTGTGTCGGACAGTGTAATGTACTATCCTGGATACAGAGTGTCGGACAGTGTAATGTGCTACAGTAGATACAGAGTGTCGGACAGTGTAACGTACTATCCTGGATACAGAGTGTCGGACAGTGTAACGTACTATCCTGGATACAGAGTGTAGGACAGTGTAATGTACTATCCTTGATACAGAGTGCAGGACAGTGTAATGTGCTATCCTGGATACAGAGTGTCGGACAGTGTAATGTGCTACAGTAGATACAGAGTGTCGGACAGTGTAATGTACTATCCTGGATACAGAGTGCAGGACAGTGTAATGTACTATCCTGGATACAGAGTGCAGGACAGTGTAATGTACTATCCTGGATACAGAGTGCAGGACAGTGTAATGTACTATCCTGGATACAGAGTGCAGGACAGTGTAATGTACTATCCTGGATACAGAGTGCAGGACAGTGTAAAGTACTATCCTGGATACAGAGTGTAGGACAGTGTAAAGTACTATCCTGGATACAGAGTGTAGGACAGTGTAATGTACTATCCTGGATACAGAGTGTAGGACAGTGTAATGTACTATCCTGGATACAGAGTGTAGGACAGTGTAATGTACTATCCTGGATACAGAGTGTAGGACAGTGTAATGTACTATCCTGGATACAGAGTGTCGGACAGTGTAACGTGCTACACTAGATACAGAGTGTCGGACAGTGTAACGTACTATCCTGGATACAGAGTGTCGGACAGTGTAACGTACTATCCTGGATACAGAGTGCAGGACAGTGTAATGTACTATCCTGGATACAGAGTGCAGGACAGTGTAATGTACTATCCTGGATACAGAGTGCAGGACAGTGTAATGTACTATCCTGGATACAGAGTGCAGGACAGTGTAATGTACTATCCTGGATACAGAGTGCAGGACAGTGTAAAGTACTATCCTGGATACAGAGTGTAGGACAGTGTAATGTACTATCCTGGATACAGAGTGTAGGACAGTGTAATGTACTATCCTGGATACAGAGTGTAGGACAGTGTAATGTACTATCCTGGATACAGAGTGTAGGACAGTGAAATGTACTATCCTGGATACAGAGTGTAGGACAGTGTAATGTACTATCCTGGATACAGAGTGTCGGACAGTGTAACGTGCTACACTAGATACAGAGTGGAGGACAGTGTAATGTACTATCCTGGATACAGAGTGTCGGACAGTGTAACGTGCTACACTAGATACAGAGTGTCGGACAGTGTAACGTACTATCCTGGATACAGAGTGTCGGACAGTGTAACGTACTATCCTGGATACAGAATGTAGGACAGTGTAATGTACTATCCTGGATACAGTGTGTCGGACAGTGTAATGTACTATCCTGGATACAGTGTGTCGGACAGTGTAACGTACTATCCTGGATACAGTGTGTCGGACAGTGTAACGTACTATCCTGGATATAGAGTGTCGGACAGTGTAACGTACTATCCTGGATACAGAGTGTTGGACAGTGTAACGTGCTACACTAGATACAGAGTGTCGGACAGTGTAATGTACTATCCTGGATACAGAGTGCAGGACAGTGTAATGTACTATCCTGGATACAGAGTGCAGGACAGTGTAATGTACTATCCTGGATACAGAGTGCAGGACAGTGTAATGTACTATCCTGGATACAGAGTGCAGGACAGTGTAATGTACTATCCTGGATACAGAGTGCAGGACAGTGTAATGTACTATCCTGGATACAGAGCGCAGGACAGTGTAATGTACTATCCTGGATACAGAGTGTCGGACAGTGTAATGTGCTACACTAGGTACAGAGTGTCGGACAGTGTAACGTGGCACATTAGATACAGAGTGTCGGACAGTGTAATGTACTATCCTGGATACAGAGTGTCGGACAGTGTAATGTACTATCCTGGATACAGAGTGTAGGACAGTGTAATGTACTATCCTGGATACAGAGTGTAGGACAGTGTAATGTACTATCCTGGATACAGAGTGTCGGACAGTGTAACGTGCTACACTAGATACAGAGTGGAGGACAGTGTAATGTACTATCCTGGATACAGAGTGTCGGACAGTGTAACGTGCTACACTAGATACAGAGTGTCGGACAGTGTAACGTACTATCCTGGATACAGAGTGTCGGACAGTGTAACGTACTATCCTGGATACAGAATGTAGGACAGTGTAATGTACTATCCTGGATACAGTGTGTCGGACAGTGTAACGTACTATCCTGGATACAGTGTGTCGGACAGTGTAACGTACTATCCTGGATATAGAGTGTCGGACAGTGTAACGTACTATCCTGGATACAGAGTGTTGGACAGTGTAACGTGCTACACTAGATACAGAGTGGCGGACAGTGTAATGTACTATCCTGGATACAGAGTGCAGGACAGTGTAATGTACTATCCTGGATACAGAGTGCAGGACAGTGTAATGTACTATCCTGGATACAGAGTGCAGGACAGTGTAATGTACTATCCTGGATACAGAGTGCAGGACAGTGTAATGTACTATCCTGGATACAGAGCGCAGGACAGTGTAATGTACTATCCTGGATACAGAGTGTCGGACAGTGTAATGTGCTACACTAGGTACAGAGTGTCGGACAGTGTAACGTGGCACATTAGATACAGAGTGTCGGACAGTGTAACGTACTATCCTGGATACAGAGTGTCGGACAGTGTAACGTACTATCCTGGATACAGAGTGTCGGACAGTGTAATGTGCTACACTAGATACAGAGTGTCGGACAGTGTAACGTACTATCCTGGATACAGAATGTAGGACAGTGTAATGTACTATCCTGGATACAGAGTGTCGGACAGTGTAATGTGCTACAGTAGATACAGAGTGTCGGACAGTGTAATGTGCTACACTAGGTACAGAGTGTCGGACAGTGTAACGTGGCACATTAGATACAGAGTGTCGGACAGTGTAACGTACTATCCTGGATACAGAGTGTCGGACAGTGTAACGTACTATCCTGGATACAGAGTGTCGGACAGTGTAACGTACTATCCTGGATACAGAGTGTCGGACAGTGTAATGTGCTACACTAGATACAGAGTGTCGGACAGTGTAACGTACTATCCTGGATACAGAGTGCAGGACAGTGTAATGTACTATCCTGGATACAGAGTGCAGGACAGTGTAATGTACTATCCTGGATACAGAGTGCAGGACAGTGTAAAGTACTATCCTGGATACAGAGTGTAGGACAGTGTAATGTACTATCCTGGATACAGAGTGTAGGACAGTGTAATGTACTATCCTGGATACAGAGTGTAGGACAGTGTAATGTACTATCCTGGATACAGAGTGTAGGACAGTGTAATGTACTATCCTGGATACAGAGTGTCGGACAGTGTAACGTGCTACACTAGATACAGAGTGGAGGACAGTGTAATGTACTATCCTGGATACAGAGTGTCGGACAGTGTAACGTGCTACACTAGATACAGAGTGTCGGACAGTGTAACGTACTATCCTGGATACAGAGTGTCGGACAGTGTAACGTACTATCCTGGATACAGAATGTAGGACAGTGTAATGTACTATCCTGGATACAGTGTGTCGGACAGTGTAACGTACTATCCTGGATACAGTGTGTCGGACAGTGTAACGTACTATCCTGGATATAGAGTGTCGGACAGTGTAACGTACTATCCTGGATACAGAGTGTTGGACAGTGTAACGTGCTACACTAGATACAGAGTGTCGGACAGTGTAATGTACTATCCTGGATACAGAGTGCAGGACAGTGTAATGTACTATCCTGGATACAGAGTGCAGGACAGTGTAATGTACTATCCTGGATACAGAGTGCAGGACAGTGTAATGTACTATCCTGGATACAGAGTGCAGGACAGTGTAATGTACTATCCTGGATACAGAGCGCAGGACAGTGTAATGTACTATCCTGGATACAGAGTGTCGGACAGTGTAATGTGCTACACTAGGTACAGAGTGTCGGACAGTGTAACGTGGCACATTAGATACAGAGTGTCGGACAGTGTAACGTACTATCCTGGATACAGAGTGTCGGACAGTGTAACGTACTATCCTGGATACAGAGTGTCGGACAGTGTAATGTGCTACACTAGATACAGAGTGTCGGACAGTGTAACGTACTATCCTGGATACAGAATGTAGGACAGTGTAATGTACTATCCTGGATACAGAGTGTCGGACAGTGTAATGTGCTACAGTAGATACAGAGTGTCGGACAGTGTAATGTGCTACACTAGGTACAGAGTGTCGGACAGTGTAACGTGGCACATTAGATACAGAGTGTCGGACAGTGTAACGTACTATCCTGGATACAGAGTGTCGGACAGTGTAACGTACTATCCTGGATACAGAGTGTCGGACAGTGTAACGTACTATCCTGGATACAGAGTGTCGGACAGTGTAATGTGCTACACTAGATACAGAGTGTCGGACAGTGTAACGTACTATCCTGGATACAGAGTGCAGGACAGTGTAATGTACTATCCTGGATACAGAGTGCAGGACAGTGTAATGTACTATCCTGGATACAGAGTGCAGGACAGTGTAATGTACTATCCTGGATACAGAGTGCAGGACAGTGTAACGTACTATCCTGGATACAGAGTGTCGGACAGTGTAATGTGCTACACTAGATACAGAGTGTCGGACAGTGTAACGTGCTACACTAGATACAGAGTGCAGGACAGTGTAATGTACTATCCTGGATACAGAGTGCAGGACAGTGTAATGTACTGTACTAGATACAGAGTGTCGGACAGTGTAATGTGCTACACTATGTACAGAGTGTCGGACAGTGTAATGTGCTACACTATGTACAGAGTGTCGGACAGTGGAACGTGGCACACTAGATACAGAGTGTCGGACAGTGTAACGTGCTACACTAGATACAGAGTGTAGGACAGTGTAATGTACTATCCTGGATACAGAGTGTAGGACAGTGTAATGTACTATCCTGGATACAGAGCGCAGGACAGTGTAATGTACTATCCTGGATACAGAGTGTCGGACAGTGTAATGTGCTACACTAGGTACAGAGTGTCGGACAGTGTAATGTACTATCCTGGATACAGAGTGTCGGACAGTGTAACGTACTATCCTGGATACAGAATGTAGGACAGTGTAATGTACTATCCTGGATACAGAGTGTCGGACAGTGTAATGTGCTACAGTAGATACAGAGTGTCGGACAGTGTAATGTGCTACACTAGGTACAGAGTGTCGGACAGTGTAACGTGGCACATTAGATACAGAGTGTCGGACAGTGTAACGTACTATCCTGGATACAGAGTGTCGGACAGTGTAACGTACTATCCTGGATACAGAGTGTCGGACAGTGTAACGTACTATCCTGGATACAGAGTGTCGGACAGTGTAATGTGCTACACTAGATACAGAGTGTCGGACAGTGTAACGTACTATCCTGGATACAGAATGTAGGACAGTGTAACGTACTATCCTGGATACAGAGTGTCGGACAGTGTAATGTGCTACACTAGATACAGAGTGTCGGACAGTGTAATGTGCTACACTAGATACAGAGTGTCGGACAGTGTAACGTGCTACACTAGATACAGAGTGCAGGACAGTGTAATGTACTATCCTGGATACAGAGTGCAGGACAGTGTAATGTACTATCCTGGATACAGAGTGCAGGACAGTGTAATGTACTGTACTAGATACAGAGTGTCGGACAGTGTAATGTGCTACACTATGTACAGAGTGTCGGACAGTGGAACGTGGCACACTAGATACAGAGTGTCGGACAGTGTAATGTACTATCCTGGATACAGAGTGTCGGACAGTGTAATGTACTATCCTGGATACAGAGTGTCGGACAGTGTAATGTACTATCCTGGATACAGAGTGTCGGACAGTGTAACGTGCTACACTAGATACAGAGTGCCGGACAGTGTAACGTGCTACACTAGATACAGAGTGCAGGACAGTGTAATGTACTATCCTGGATACAGAGTGCAGGACAGTGTAATGTACTATCCTGGATACAGAGTGCAGGACAGTGTAATGTACTATCCTGGATACAGAGTGCAGGACAGTGTAATGTACTATCCTGGATACAGAGTGTCGGACAGTGTAATGTGCTACACTAGGTACAGAGTGTCGGACAGTGTAATGTACTATCCTGGATACAGAGTGCAGGACAGTGTAATGTACTATCCTGGATACAGAGTGCAGGACAGTGTAATGTACTATCCTGGATACAGAGTGCAGGACAGTGTAATGTACTATCCTGGATACAGAGTGCAGGACAGTGTAATGTACTATCCTGGATACAGAGTGCAGGACAGTGTAATGTACTATCCTGGATACAGAGTGCAGGACAGTGTAATGTACTGTACTAGATACAGAGTGTCGGACAGTGTAACGTGCTACACTAGATACAGAGTGCAGGACAGTGTAATGTACTATCCTGGATACAGAGTGCAGGACAGTGTAATGTACTATCCTGGATACAGAGTGCAGGACAGTGTAATGTACTATCCTGGATACAGAGTGCAGGACAGTGTAATGTACTATCCTGGATACAGAGTGCAGGACAGTGTAATGTACTATCCTGGATACAGAGTGCAGGACAGTGTAATGTACTATCCTGGATACAGAGTGCAGGACAGTGTAATGTACTATCCTGGATACAGAGTGCAGGACAGTGTAATGTACTATCCTGGATACAGAGTGCAGGACAGTGTAATGTACTATCCTGGATACAGAGTGCAGGACAGTGTAATGTACTATCCTGGATACAGAGTGCAGGACAGTGTAATGTACTATCCTGGATACAGAGTGCAGGACAGTGTAATGTACTATCCTGGATACAGAGTGCAGGACAGTGTAATGTACTATCCTGGATACAGAGTGCAGGACAGTGTAATGTACTATCCTGGATACAGAGTGCAGGACAGTGTAATGTACTATCCTGGATACAGAGTGCAGGACAGTGTAATGTACTATCCTGGATACAGAGTGCAGGACAGTGTAATGTACTATCCTGGATACAGAGTGCAGGACAGTGTAATGTACTATCCTGGATACAGAGTGCAGGACAGTGTAATGTACTATCCTGGATACAGAGTGCAGGACAGTGTAATGTACTATCCTGGATACAGAGTGCAGGACAGTGTAATGTACTATCCTGGATACAGAGTGCAGGACAGTGTAATGTACTATCCTGGATACAGAGTGCAGGACAGTGTAATGTACTATCCTGGATACAGAGTGCAGGACAGTGTAATGTACTATCCTGGATACAGAGTGCAGGACAGTGTAATGTACTATCCTGGATACAGAGTGCAGGACAGTGTAATGTACTATCCTGGATACAGAGTGCAGGACAGTGTAATGTACTATCCTGGATACAGAGTGCAGGACAGTGTAATGTACTATCCTGGATACAGAGTGCAGGACAGTGTAATGTACTATCCTGGATACAGAGTGCAGGACAGTGTAATGTACTATCCTGGATACAGAGTGCAGGACAGTGTAATGTACTATCCTGGATACAGAGTGCAGGACAGTGTAATGTACTATCCTGGATACAGAGTGCAGGACAGTGTAATGTACTATCCTGGATACAGAGTGCAGGACAGTGTAATGTACTATCCTGGATACAGAGTGCAGGACAGTGTAATGTACTATCCTGGATACAGAGTGCAGGACAGTGTAATGTACTATCCTGGATACAGAGTGCAGGACAGTGTAATGTACTATCCTGGATACAGAGTGCAGGACAGTGTAATGTACTATCCTGGATACAGAGTGCAGGACAGTGTAATGTACTATCCTGGATACAGAGTGCAGGACAGTGTAATGTACTATCCTGGATACAGAGTGCAGGACAGTGTAATGTACTATCCTGGATACAGAGTGCAGGACAGTGTAATGTACTATCCTGGATACAGAGTGCAGGACAGTGTAATGTACTATCCTGGATACAGAGTGCAGGACAGTGTAATGTACTATCCTGAATACAGAGTGTAGGACAGTGTAATGTACAATCCTGGATACAGAGTGTCGGACAGTGTAACGTACTATCCTGGATACAGAGTGTCGGACAGTGTAACGTACTATCCTGGATACAGTGTGTCGGACAGTGTAACGTACTATCCTGGATATAGAGTGTCGGACAGTGTAACGTACAATCCTGGATACAGAGTGTCGGACAGTGTAATGTACTATCCTGGATACAGAGTGTCGGACAGTGTAATGTGCTACACTAGATACAGAGTGTCGGACAGTGTAATGTACTATCCTGGATACAGTGTGTAGGACAGAGTAATGTACTATCCTGGATACAGAGTGTCGGAGAGTGTAATGTACTATCCTGGATACAGAGTGTCGGAGAGTGTAATGTACTATCCTGGATACAGAGTGTAGGACAGTGTAATGTACTATCCTGGATACAGAGTGTCGGACAGTGTAACGTGCTACACTAGATACAGACTGGAGGACAGTGTAATGTACTATCCTGGATACAGAGTGCAGGACAGTGTAATGTACTATCCTGGATACAGAGTGCAGGACAGTGTAATGTACTATCCTGGATACAGAGTGTCGGACAGTGTAACGTGCTACACTAGATACAGAGTGTCGGACAGTGTAATGTACTATCCTGGATACAGAGTGTCGGGCAGTGTAATGTACTATCCTGGATACAGAGTGTCGGACAGTGTAATGTACTATCCTGGATACAGAG
Organism: Chiloscyllium plagiosum; assembly: GCF_037043375.1. Taxonomy (NCBI): domain Eukaryota; kingdom Metazoa; phylum Chordata; class Chondrichthyes; order Orectolobiformes; family Hemiscylliidae; genus Chiloscyllium; species Chiloscyllium plagiosum. The sequence continues at coordinate 46,597,143 of NW_028270170.1, read as the reverse complement.
TGTCGGGCAGTGTAATGTACTATCCTGGATACAGAGTGCAGGACAGTGTAATGTACTATCCTGGATACAGAGTGTAGGACAGTGTAATGTACTATCCTGGATACAGAGTGTCGGACAGTGTAACGTGCTACACTAGATACAGAGTGTCGGACAGTGTAATGTACTATCCTGGATACAGAGTGTCGGACAGTGTAACGTGCTACACTAGATACAGAGTGTCGGACAGTGTAATGTACTATCCTGGATACAGAGTGTCGGGCAGTGTAATGTACTATCCTGGATACAGAGTGTAGGACAGTGTAATATACTATCATGAATACAGAGTGTAGGACAGTGTAATGTACAATCCTGGATACAGAGTGTCGGACAGTGTAACGTGCTACACTAGATACAGAGTGGAGGACAGTGTAATGTACTATCCTGGATACAGAGTGCAGGACAGTGTAATGTACTATCCTGGATACAGAGTGTAGGACAGTGTAATGTACTACACTAGATACAGAGTGTCGGACAGTGTAATGTACTATCCTGGATACAGAGTGTCGGGCAGTGTAATGTATTATCCGGGATACAGAGTGTCGGACAGTGTAATGTACTATCCTGGATACAGAGTGTCGGACAGTGTAATGTGCTACACTAGGTACAGAGTGTCGGACAGTGGAACGTGGCACACTAGATACAGAGTGTCGGACAGTGTAATGTACTATCCTGGATACAGAGTGTCGGACAGTGTAATGTACTATCCTGGATACAGAGTGTCGGAGAGTGTAACGTGCTACACTAGATACAGAGTGTCGGACAGTGTAATGTACTATCCTGGATACAGAGTGTCGGACAGTGTAACGTGCTACACTAGATACAGAGTGTCGGACAGTGTAATGTACTATCCTGGATACAGAGTGTCGGGCAGTGTAATGTACTATCCTGGATACAGAGTGCAGGACAGTGTAATGTACTATCCTGGATACAGAGTGTAGGACAGTGTAATATACTATCCTGAATACAGAGTGTAGGACAGTGTTATGTACAATCCTGGATACAGAGTGTCGGACAGTGTAACGTGCTACACTAGATACAGAGTGGAGGACAGTGTAATGTACTATCCTGGATACAGAGTGCAGGACAGTGTAATGTACTATCCTGGATACAGAGTGTAGGACAGTGTAATGTACTACACTAGACACAGAGTGTCGGACAGTGTAATGTACTATCCTGGATACAGAGTGTCGGGCAGTGTAATGTATTATCCGGGATACAGAGTGTCGGACAGTGTAATGTACTATCCTGGATACAGAGTGTCGGACAGTGTAATGTGCTACACTAGGTACAGAGTGTCGGACAGTGGAACGTGGCACACTAGATACAGAGTGTCGGACAGTGTAATGTACTATCCTGGATACAGAGTGTTGGACAGTGTAATGTACTATCCTGGATACAGAGTGTCGGACAGTGTAACGTGCTACACTAGATACAGAGTGTCGTACAGTGTAATGTACTATCCTGGATACAGAGTGTCGGACAGTGTAATGTACTATCCTGGATACAGAGTGTAGGACATTGTAATGTACTATCCTAGATACAGAGTGTCGGGCAGTGTAATGTATTACACTGGATACAGAGTGTCGGACAGTGTAATGTACTATCCTGGATACAGAGTGTCGGGCAGTGTAATGTACTATCCTGGATACAGAGTGCAGGACAGTGTAATGTACTATCCTGGATACAGAGTGTAGGAGAGTGTAATGTACTATCCTGGATACAGAGTGTCGGACAGTGTAATGTACTATCCTGGATACAGAGTGTAGGAAATTGTAATGTACTATCCTGGATACAGAGTGTCGGACAGTGTAATGTACTATCCTGGATACAGAGTGTCGGGCAGTGTAATGTACTATCCTGAATACAGAGTGTAGGACAGTGTAATGTACAATCCTGGATACAGAGTGTCGGACAGTGTAACGTGCTACACTAGATACAGAGTGGAGGACAGTGTAATGTACTATCCTGGATACAAAGTGTAGGACAGTGTAATGTACAATCCTGGATACAGAGTGTAGGACATTGTAATGTACTATCCTAGATACAGAGTGTCGGGCAGTGTAATGTACTACACTAGATACAGAGTGCAGGACAGTGTAATGTACTATCCTGGATACAGAGTGTCGGACAGCGTAATGTACTATCCTGGATACAGAGTGTCGGACAGTGTAATGTACTATCCTGGATACAGAGTGTAGGACATTGTAATGTACTATCCTAGATACAGAGTGTCGGGCAGTGTAATGTACTACACTGGATACAGAGTGTCGGACAGTGTAATGTACTATCCTGGATACAGAGTGTCGGGCAGTGTAATGTACTATCCTGGATACAGAGTGTCGGACAGTGTAATGTACTATCCTGGATACAGAGTGTAGGACATTGTAATGTACTATCCTGGATACAGAGTGTCGGACAGTGTAATGTACTATCCTGGATACAGAGTGTCGGGCAGTGTAATGTACTACACTAGATACAGAGTGTCGGACAGTGTAATGTACAATCCTGGATACAGAGTGTCGGACAGTGTAATGTACTATCCTGGATACAGAGTGTAGGACATTGTAATGTACTATCCTAGATACAGAGTGTCGGGCAGTGTAATGTACTACACTGGATACAGAGTGTCGGACAGTGTAATGTACTATCCTGGATACAGAGTGTCGGGCAGTGTAATGTACTATCCTGGATACAGAGTGTCGGGCAGTGTAATGTACTATCCTGGATACAGAGTGTCGGACAGTGTAATGTACTATCCTGGATACAGAGTGTAGGACAGTGTAATGTACTATCCTGGATACAGAGTGTCAGACAATGTAATGTACTATCCTGGATACAGAGTGTCGGACAGTGTAATGTACTATCCTGAATACAGAATGTAGGACAGTGTAATGTACAATCCTGGATACAGAGTGTCGGACAGTGTAATGTACTATCCTGGATACAGAGTGTCGGGCAGTGTAATGTACTATCCTGGATACAGAGTGTAGGACATTGTAATGTACTATCCTGGATACAGAGTGTAGGACAGTGTAATGTACTATCCTGAATACAGAGTGTAGGACAGTGTAATGTACAATCCTGGATACAGAGTGTCGGACAGTGTAACGTGCTACACTAGATCCAGAGTGGAGGACAGTGTAATGTACTATCCTGGATACAGAGTGTAGGACAGTGTAATGTACAATCCTGGATACAGAGTGTAGGACATTGTAATGTACTATCCTAGATACAGAGTGTCGGGCAGTGTAATGTACTACACTAGATACAGAGTGTCGGACAGTGTAATGTACTATCCTGGATACAGAGTGCAGGACAGTGTAATGTACTATCCTGGATACAGAGTGTAGGACAGTGTAATGTACTATCCTGGATACAGAGTGTAGGACAGTGTAATGTACTATCCTGGATACAGAGTGTAGGACAATGTAATGTACTATCCTAGATACAGAGTGTCGGACAGTGTAATGTACTACACTAGATACAGAGTGTCGGACAGTGTAATGTACTATCCTGGATACAGAGTGTAGGACAGTGTAATGTACTATCCTGGATACAGAGTGTCAGACAATGTAATGTACTATCCTGGATACAGAGTGTCGGACAGTGTAATGTACTATCCTGGATACAGAGTGCAGGACAGTGTAATGTACTATCCTGGATACAGAGAGCAGGACAGTGTAATGTACTATCCTGGATACAGAGTGACGGACAGTGTAATGTACTATCCTGGATACAGAGTGTAGGACAGTGTAATGTACTATCCTGGATACAGAGTGTCGGACAGTGTAATGTGCTACACTAGATACAGAGTGTCGGGCAGTGTAATGTACTATCCTGGATACAGAGTGTCGGACAGTGTAATGTACTATCCTGGATACAGAGTGTAGGACAGTGTAATGTACTATCCTGAATACAGAGTGTAGGACAGTGTAATTTTAGATTAGATTAGATTACAGTGTGGAAACAGGCCCTTCGGCCCAACAAGTCCACACCGACCCGCCGAAGCGAAACCCACCCATACCCCTACATTTACCCCTTACCTAACACTACGGGCAATTTAGTATGGCCAAATCACCTAACCTGCACATCTTTGGACTGTGGGAGGAAACCGGAGCACCCGGAGGAAACCCACGCAGACACGGGGAGAACGTGCAAACTCCACACAGTCAGTCGCCTGAGTCGGGAATTGAACCCGGGTCTCTGGCGCTGCGAGGCAGCAGTGCTAACCACTGTGCCACCGTGCCGCCCAGTCCCCCGGGCCTGACGGGATATATCCTAGGATTATGTGGGAAGCAAGAGAGGAAATTGCAGTACCGTTGGCAATGATCTTCTCGTCTTCACTGGCAAAGGGGGTGGTACCAGGGGACTGGAGAGTAGCGAATGTTGTGCCCCTGTTCAAAAAAGGGAATAGGGATAACCCCGGGAATTACAGGCCTGTTAGTCTTACTTCTGTGGTAGGCAAAGTAATGGAAAGGGTACTGAGGGATAGGATTTATGAGTATCTGGAAAGACACTGCTTGATTAGGGACAGCCAGCACGGATTTGTGAAGGGTAGGTCTTGCCTTACAAGTCTTATTGAATTCTTCGAGGAGGTGACCAAGCATGTGGATGAGGGAAGAGCAGTGGATGTAGTGTACATGGATTTCAGTAAGGCATTTGATAAGGTTCCCCATGGTAGGCTTATGCGGAAAGTCAGGAGGCATGGGATAGAGGGAAATTTGGCCAATTGGATAGAAAACTGGCTAACCGGTCGAAGGCAGAGAGTGGTGGTAGATGGTAAATACTCAGCCTGGAGCCCAGTTACAAGTGGAGTTCCGCAGGGATCAGTTCTGGGTCCTCTGCTGTTTGTAATTTTTATTAATGACTTAGATGAGGGAGTCGAAGGGTGGGTCAGTAAATTTGCAGATGATACGAAGATAGGTGGAGTTGTGGACAGTGAGGAGGGCTGTTGTCGGCTGCAGAGGGACTTAGATATGATGCAGAGCTGGGCTGAGGAGTGGCAGATGGAGTTCAACCCTGCCAAGTGTGAGGTTGTCCATTTTGGAAGAACAAATAAGAATGCGGAATACAGGGTTAATGGTAGGGTTCTTAGTCAGGTGGAGGAACAGAGGGATCTTGGGGTCTATGTACATAGATCTTTGAAGGTTGCCACTCAGGTGGATAGAGTTTGTAAGAAGGCCTATGGAGTATTATTGTTCATTAGCAGAGGGATTGAATTCAAGAGTCGTGAAGTGATGTTGCAGCTGTACAGGACTTTGGTTAGGCCACAGTTGGAGTACTGTGTGCAGTTCTGGTCGCCTCACTATAGGAAAGATGTGGAAGCTTTGGAGAGGGTGCAGAGAAGATTTACCAGGATGTTGCCTGGAATGGAGAGGAAGTCGTACGAGGATAGGTTGAGAGTTCTCGGCCTTTTCTCGTTGGAACGGCGAAGGATGAGGGGTGACTTGATAGAGGTTTATAAGATGATCAGAGGAATAGATAGAGTAGACAGTCAGAAACTTTTTCCCCAGGTACAACAGAGTGTTACAAGGGGACATAAATTTAAGGTGAAGGGTGGAAGGTATAGGGGAGATGTCAGGGGTGGGTTCTTTACCCAGAGAGTGGTGGGGGCATGGAATGCGCTGCCCGTGGGAGTGGTGGAGTCGGAATCATTGGCGACCTTTAAGCGGCATTTGGATAGGTACATGGATGGATACTTAACCTAGGTTAGAAGTTCGGCACAACATCGTGGGTCGAAGGGCCTGTTCTGTGCTGTATTGTTCTATGTTCTATGTTCTATGTAATGTACAATCCTGGATACAGAGTGTCGGACAGTGTAACGTGCTACACTAGATACAGAGTGTCGGACAGTGTAACGTACTATCCTGGATACAGAGTGTCGGACAGTGTAATGTACTATCCTGGATACAGAGTGTCGGACAGTGTAATGTACTATCCTGGATACAGAGTGTCGGACAGTGTAATGTACTATCCTGGATACAGAGTGTCGGACAGTGTCATGTACTATCCTGGATACAGAGTGTCGGACAGTGTAATGTACTATCCTGGATACAGAGTGTCGGACAGTGTAATGTACTATCCTGGATACAGAGTGTCGGGCAGTGTAATGTACTATCCTGGATACAGAGTGTCGGACTGTGTAATGTACTATCCTGGATACAGAGTGTCGGACAGTGTAATGTACTATCCTGAATACAGAGTGTCGGACAGTGTAATGTGCTACCCTAGATACAGAGTGTCGGACAGTGTAATGTACTATCCTGGATACAGAGTGTCGGACAGTGTAATGTACTATCCTGGATACAGAGTGTCGGACAGTGTAATGTACTATCCTGGATACAGAGTGTCGGACAGTGTAATGTACTATCCTGGATACAGAGTGTCGGACAGTGTAATGTACTATCCTGGATACAGAGTGTAGGACATTGTAATGTACTATACTAGATATAGAGTGTAGGACAGTGTAATGTACTATACTAGATATAGAGTGTAGGACAGTGTAATGTACTATCCTGGATACAGAGTGTAGGACAGTGTAATGTGCTATCCTGGATACAGAGTGTAGGACAGTGTAATGTACTATACTAGATATAGAGTGTCGGACAGTGTCATGTACTATACTAGATATAGAGTGTCGGACAGTGTAATGTACTATCCTGGATACAGAGTGTAGGACAGTGTAATGTGCTATCCTGGATACAGAGTGTAGGACAGTGTAATGTACTACCCTGGATACAGAGTGTCGGACAGTGTAATGTGCTACCCTAGATACAGAGTGTCGGACAGTGTAATGTGCTACCCTAGATACAGAGTGTCGGACAGTGTAATGTGCTACCCTAGATACAGAGTGTCGGACAGTGTAATGTGCTACCCTAGATACAGAGTGTCGGACAGTGTAATGTGCTATCCTGGATACAGAGTGTAGGACAGTGAAATGTACTATCCTGGATACAGAGTGTAGGACATTGTAATGTACTATACTAGATATAGAGTGTAGGACAGTGTAATGTACTATACTAGATATAGAGTGTCGGACAGTGTAATGTACTATCCTGGATACAGAGTGTCGGACAGTGTAATGTACTATCCTGGATACAGAGTGTCGGACAGTGTAATGTACTATCCTGGATACAGAGTGTCGGACAGTGTAATGTACTATCCTGGATACAGAGTGTCGGACAGTGTAATGTACTATCCTGGATACAGAGTGTCGGACAGTGTAATGTACTATCCTGGATACAGAGTGTCGGGCAGTGTAATGTACTATCCTGGATACAGAGTGTAGGACAGTGTAATGTACTATCCTGGATACAGAGTGTAGGACAGTGTAATGTACTATCCTGGATACAGAGTGTAGGACAGTGTAATGTGCTATCCTGGATACAGAGTGTAGGACAGTGTAATGTACTATACTAGATATAGAGTGTCGGACAGTGTCATGTACTATACTAGATATAGAGTGTCGGACAGTGTAATGTACTATCCTGGATACAGAGTGTAGGACAGTGTAATGTGCTATCCTGGATACAGAGTGTAGGACAGTGTAATGTACTACCCTGGATACAGAGTGTCGGACAGTGTAATGTGCTACCCTAGATACAGAGTGTCGGACAGTGTAATGTGCTACCCTAGATACAGAGTGTCGGACAGTGTAATGTGCTACCCTAGATACAGAGTGTCGGACAGTGTAATGTGCTACCCTAGATACAGAGTGTCGGACAGTGTAATGTGCTACCCTAGATACAGAGTGTCGGGCAGTGTAATGTACTATCCTGGATACAGAGTGTCGGACTGTGTAATGTACTATCCTGGATACAGAGTGTTGGACAGTGTAATGTACTATCCTGAATACAGAGTGTAGGACAGTGTAATGTGCTACCGTAGATAGGGAGGGTAGGGCAGTGTAATGTGCTATCCTGGATACAGAGTGTAGGACAGTGTAATGTGCTACACTAGATACAGAGTGTAGGACAGTGGAATGTGCTACACTGGATACAGAGTGTAGGACAGTGTAATGTGCTACCGTAGATAGGGAGGGTAGGACAGTGTAATGTGCTATCCTGGATACAGAGTGTAGGACAGTGTAATGTGCTACACTAGATACAGAGAGTAGGACAGTTGAATGTGCTACACTGGATACAGAGTGTAGGACAGTGTAATGTGCTACCGTAGATAGGGAGGGTAGGGCAGTGTAATGTGCTATCCTGGATACAGAGTGTAGGACAGTGTAATGTACTATCCTGGATACAGAGAGTAGGACAGTGTAATGTACTATCCTGGATACAGAGTGTAGGACAGTGTAATGTACTATCCTGGATACAGAGTCTAGGACAATGTAATGTGCTATCCTGGATACAGAGTGTCGGTCAGTGTAACGTGTTATCCTGGATACAGAGTGTAGGACAATGTAACGTGCTATCCTAGAGTAAAGGGTGCATTGTTGTTACTCTAATGGTCAAAGTCCCATTGGTCTGTTATTCTAGACCAAAAAGCAGATTGTTATGTTGGAAAGTACCCTGGAGTGACTGTCAGTTAATTTGTTTTATAGGAATGAAAACTCTCATCACCAGTATGTGAACATTTAAAGTAGGGGAAGCCGTGGGCCAGTCGGCCCCTCAATTCTGTTGCACCATTCAGTAAGATCCTGGCTATTCTGATTGTAACCTCAGTTCCGTTTTCCCACCTTCCCTCCCTCTCACTCCTCTGCTAGCTGAGAATCTGTCAATTCCGCCTCAAAATACTGAATGGCCTTGCCTCCATCACAGAATAATCAACCTCAGAATTCCCGTTATCTCTATCTGAAATCAGAGTCCCCATTTATTCCTAAAACTCTACTCCTTAATTCTAGGCTTTCCTATGAGCAGGTGGGCCTCCGGCCTCTACCCTGCTCATTCCCCTCAGCATCTTGTGACTCAGTAAGACCATCTCTCATTCTCCTCAACTCCAATGAATGTCAGACTGGATGGAAAGTTATGTTGTGATTAAGAAAATTGTTGCTGTGCTGGGGTTGGAGCTGCAATGTCATGCTGGCATCAGGTCCCAGTCATCATATAATTCTGAAAATGATAACCCAACTATTATGTTTAATGGAAGTGAAGGGGTCAGTGCTAACTATGTACTAATGTGATGAATGCTTCTTATTTGATGATGTAGTTAAGGGGCAGTTACACCTTTCGCTCTGAATAAAATTCACAATTTTTCTATTATTGAGAGTATATAATCTGTCAACAGTTATGAAATCTCAAGTAGGAGAAAGAGAAGACTGCCAATGCTGGAGATCAAAGTCAACAAGTGTGGTGCTGGTAAAGCACAGCCGGTCGGGCAGCATCTGAGGAGCAGGAGAGTCCACATTTCAAGCAGAAATTCTATCAGATCTTCATTCCTGATGAAGAGCTTATGCTCAAAATATCGACTCTCCTGCTCCTCGGATACTGTCTGACCGGCTGTGCTTTACCAGGACCACACTTTTTGACTTTGATCTCCAGCATCTTCAGTCACTGCTTTTTTGACTGAAATCCCAAGTATTCAGTCTAATTTGATGGGAGTTAAATTTTAATCATCGATTTTCACTTGTACCACGCAGACAGCTCAGAGTTTCAGGAAACTAAACTCACGTTGATGATCAATTGTTTCCTGTCGAGGCCTGCCCCCGAAAGCGGCCATGAAGGGTCAAAACGAATGGATGTGTCCCTCATGAAACTGGGCTTCAGGATGTATCCAGACCGACCATTCTGCCGGAACTTCCCTTTGTTTAGGTCCATCTCCATTCCAGGCTTCTGGAAATTCAGTGCCACTGCAAGAAACAAGCAAAAGAGAAAAATCCCTTGTTAGGATAGAATACACTAAATAGAGAAGTGTTGTCAAAACTTTTCTTCTTGTACTGAACAGGACAATGCAAAAATACCAAATCTCAAAGGGAACAACAATTTAAACTACATGAAAAGCAGATGCTGGTTGGTTAGCAAGTTAGAGGGAGACACAGAGGTACTAACTGGTAAAAGGGGAGGTATTGAAACAGCTGGCTGTACTTTAAGTTACCTAAAGCAGATTTGCTCTTATGGTGTAGTGGTAGTGTCCTTACCTCTGAGCCAGGAGGTCCTACCTGCTCCAAGGGTGTGTAATAACATCACCGAAGAGCCTTATTGGGAAATATCTAGCAGGGTCAGCTGGGATACATTCACAGAGACTGAGGGAAGTAAAGGGTGGAAAATAAAATCAACAAGATGTCTTGCTTACATTAAAATGCATTAAGAGATTGAAGGAAAAGGTTGGAAATTGCAGACAGCGTGGGCATAATGCTCCAATCCTTCTGAAACACAGAGATGGTGCCAAAGGATTGAAGAATTGTGAATGTTACACCCTCTTTCAAAATAGAAGCCCGTAAAGATGGACTGAGCAGCTACACAACTGACAGTGTCATTGGATAGATTTCAGAATTGATCATCTGGGACCAAATTAAGACTCACTGGGACAAGTGTAGATTAATTAAGGAAAGCCAGAATGAATTTATTAAAAAGACAATCAGCATCCAACTAATGCAATTATTACCTCAAAAAAAAGAGGGATGATGAAGGCAATGCGATTGTTGTGATTGACATGGGACTTTCTAAAGGTATTTGATAAAGTGACCCATAATGGCTTTAATATTTCTGACAAGGAATAAAAGCAGCATGGGAAGGATGCTAGCCGAGAGACAGGAAACAGAGCTCAAGTTTATCTGATTTCAGGAAGGCATGCAGTGCAATTTACATCATTTGCTACTTGCACCATTGCTTTATTGATAATACATAAATGGCTTGGAAGGTATAGGCCCCAACTTCAACATTCATGGGTTGACACAGATCTTGCACGTATCATGAACTGTAACGGCTGGTGGACTGGACAGACACTTGGATGGAATTTCGTGCAGACACACTTGGTAGGAAAAATGAGGAGAAAAATAAGGGCAGCACAGTAATTAGCACTGCTGCCCCACAGCACCAGGGTACCAGGTTCGATTCCAGCCTTAGACGACTCTCTGTGTGGAGTTTGCACATTCCCCCCATGTCTGCGTGGATTTCCTCTGGGTGCTCTGGTTTCCTCCCACAATCCAAAGATGTGCAGGTCAGGTGAATCGGCCATGCTAAATTGTGCATAGTGTTAGGTGCATTAGTCAGAGGGAAATGGGTCGGGGTGGGTTACTCCTCGGAGGGTCGGTGTGGACTGCTTGGGCCGAAGGGCCTGTTTCCACACTGTAGGGAATCTAATCAAATCTAAAAGGTAACAAAGGAAATAGTAGAATTTCAAAGGGCTTTCAGGAACATGTGGAGGTACACATGTAATCTTAGAAGATGGCAGTGCAGATTGAGGAAGTGGTTAAAAAGGCATATGGTACCCTGGGCTCTCATAAACAAGGAGCATGAGGAGCAAAACCAAGCAATGAACACGTTAAAGAAACACGAACTTAGCTCAACTGGAGCACTGCACCTTATTCTGGACTACACTTTAGGAAAGATTTGAAAGGCTTACACGAAGATGGAGAAAAAGATTCACAAGAATGGTCACAGGGATAAGGAATTTCAGTTAAGTCAATAGATTGGAGAAGTTGGAGCAGCTCTGAGTGAAGAGGTGGTTGTGAGGACATTTAGTGGTGACTTCAAAGTAATGAAGAGGCTAGACAAGGCGGATCCCAAGGAACTGTCTCCTTTAGCAGAAGGAGCAAGAAGCAATAAACAGATTCAGGTGACTGGTTTAAGAAAGCAAGATCACAGAAGGAATTTATTTTCATGCAGTTAGTGGTTTGGATCTGGGAGACAGTGAAGGCAGGAGGTGTGTGTGATGGACGCTGATTCTAATGCAGCCTTCCAAAGGAAACTGGACAAGTACCTGAAGGGAAAGAAATTGTAACGATGAGATAAAAGCAGGGACAGAGAGAAAAAGTGTGGGAGAGAGAGTGTGGGAGGAGAGAGAGAGAGAGAGAGAGGTGTGAGAGAGAGAGAGAGAGAGAGAGAGAGAGTGTGGGAGGAGAGGAGAGAGAGAGAGAGAGTGTGGGAGAGAGAGAGAGAGAGAGAGAGTGAGAGAGAGTGAGAGAGAGGAGAGAGAGGAGAGAGAGTGAGAGAGAGTGAGAGA